>NC_091810.1:37675000-38300000 GCF_041296235.1 Equus asinus
CTTTGTTCAGTTGTGTCTCCATTTCTTTCAACCACTCTATTGCATACATTAGGGGAGTTACCTGCTCTGCACCTCAATGTGGCAACCCTGAGAGACCTCATATTTCTGCAGAGCCATGGACCATACTGCTGGTGTAATACTGTGCTGACTTGACCTAAAAGAGGATTCCCCATCTCCAAACTAAAAGGGAATGTATCCAACAGGGAAACACAATATGGCAGAGTGATTGAGCTATCATCTGGAATCTGATTACCACTTAAAAACTCTGTGTGACCTGAAGCACAGTACCCACACTTTTAATGCCTCAGTTCCTTGCTCTTAAATGGGAAATAATGATACGTGACTCATAGCATTCTTGTGATAATTAAGGGAGGTAATTCTTATAAAGATCTTGGGACAGTGCGTGGCACATGTGCATATTAATGGATATTAGCTAGAATTCTTATTCTACTCCATCATAGAATGTTGTTATTATATTTATTGAAAGTTATCCTGTGTTTTAGAATTTGCAAAGTGGCTTTGAACACGATGTCCAACACAATTATTGTAACATAATAGTTAAGGCATGCAATGCTTACTATGTACTAGGCCATGTATTAGTGCTGCTTTGTCTCATTTAATCCTGAAAATAAATCTATGCAGTAGATATTGGTGTCTCCATTTTGCATATGGAGAAACTGAGGGTTAGAATGGTTAAGAAGTTTGTTAAAGATCACTCGACCAGTAGGGTTGGAATAAAGATTTGAGCCCAAATTTGGCTGACCTCAAGGCTCCCGCTATGCTATACCACCTTCCTAGTCATGTCATACATGCAAATATAGATTTAAATGCCTTGGCTCCCAAACAGGAGATCTTTCCATGACAACACCAACATTTTGGGTGTTTTTCTCTTCTGTAAGCGAGAGAGTTATGGTTGATGATCATCAAACATGCTTCTGAATCTAGCAACTTGAGGTTCTGAGTTCTACTCTGATAAGTTTTGTTAGTTTGTTTTCCATTTGTTTGTTTAATTATTGCCACTTTAGACATGTCCTGTTTGACAGAACTTTGGCTCAATGAACATCATGTCTTCAACCCGCAAGGATGCTCCTTGATGATCACATTGTCCCTTATGTCTAGTTACCTCTTGCTAATAGTTAGCAACCCTACTAAAATTTAGTGGCATAAAACAACAGCGGAGTCTGGGTGTCGGGAATTTGGAAAGGGCATAGTAGGGTCAGCTATTCTCTGCTTACCATATCTGCGGTCCCAGTTAAGAATACTTAGGGTTAGGAGACGACTGTATTGTCTAGAGGCTGGAGTCATCCAGCAGTGTCTTCACTCACGTTCCTGGCACTTGAGCTGGAATGACTCAAAGGCTGGGCTCAGCTGGGACCATGGACCAGACCACCTACTTGTGGACTCTCCATGTGTCTTGGACTTCTCAGAAAATGGCAGCTCAGTTCTGAACAGTAGTTTTCCAAATGGTACCACCTGGAGAACAAACCTTCTCTCAAGTCTTCAGACTCATCCTTGGGAGACAGTTCCTTGGTATTCTATGGTACAAGTGAATCACTAAGAAATGCCCAGATTCAAGGGGAGGGGGATTAGAGTCTACCTCTCTGAGGGAAGCAAGGTCACAATGTTGAAGAGCATGTGGGATGGGAGATATTGTTGTGTCAATTTTTGTAAAATACAGTCTGTTGCAAACTTCAACTTCACACATTCCCTGTTTCATCATATGGAACATCAAACACCTTGCAAGAGGCCAAAAGCTTTTCTGCCAGCCTCCAATTATCTGGTACTGAGGAGAAAAAGAACTGCTCCAATGTCTTGAACACCCTCATAGAAAATTACTCTTCTGTATGTAGCATGACTTCAACTCATGAGCAATAGTATTTAAAGCAGGCTTTTGGAATTATTAACAGGTCTTTCTGAGGTAAAACCACTGGAGTGCTAAAGCGGGAAATATTCATATGGAAGAACTTCAATAAATAACTACCATTTATTTGCACCCTCAAGGCTACTCTTAACATGCATATAATCCTCACAACCCAAATAACATTTCAAGTTCTCTACAATAAGAAGAAAGTTGAACATTAGGAACACTAGGTAACAGTTCAAGTTTCACCCAGACAGGAAGTGGTAAAGCAAGGGTTTAGGCTCAGCCCTTTCAGACAACCACAGCTATTCAATGATAACCTGGTGATCTTCCTTGGAGATTGTTAGCTTCAACCTCTCTTTTTCAGTCAGGACTTTTTTTTTGATGACAAAACTACAACCAAAGCTGGCTCATGTAAGTGGCAAGTCAGGCTAGCTACAGAAGCTTCAGACATAGGTGGGTCCGGGAGTTCCAACAATGCTCTTGTGAATCTGTCCCTCTCCATCTCTTGGTTTTCCTTCCTTCTCTTTTGGCTTCATTCTTAAGCAACTTCTCCCCAGGTGGTGACAAAGATGGCTACCATCAGTTACAGGCCTATATATTTCCACTTGAGCAAAGCCAACAGATATTTAGCTTCTCTTCTCTATAAATTTGAGAAAGTGTCTCTTTTATTTTTTATCTGGACTAAACTCTAATTGATCTTGGTTGGATTGCAAATCCATTCCTGAATCAATCACCTGTGAGATGAAATAGGATGATTGGCCAGGTCTAAGTTAGTCCATCACAAGCAATATGGACTAAACACGGGGAAGGAGTAGTTTCCCAAAAGAATATCAGAGTGAGGTATCCAACCCAACGGCAAAGCAATGGATGCCAGGTAAGCAAAAATATCAGGTGCTGGTTACACCCTCATTTTACAGATGGATAATCGTATAGCTGGCAAGACTGATCCTTTTTCCATTTTTGTCAGTTCCTTTCCTCTGGCTCCTAGTGTTCTATTATTGCATCTGTTCCTCCTTCCTTAGAGGAAAAGAGTTGACAAATTTATTCACACTAAAGTGTGAGTCACTCATACAACAAGAAATTTTGCATTCTAGTTTCTATAATGATCATTCACTTATTTGACTAATATCTATTGAACATTCTCTACATAACAGGCCTGTGCTAGCTAAGCACTGCAGATATAGAGGTGAAACAAGACAGGCATGTCTTAGATAGCCTTGTAAGTATTCAGTAAATGAAGCATTTGGAAGATGAGAGAGGCTTGTTCTCAGCAACACAAGAAATTCAACTATTAGTGGCTCTTTTGGAAGAAGGAGCTCAGACACACTGATGGAGTCTTAATGAAGATCATACAATTTCCTGTTTTGTTTACCTTAATTCAGAGTTTTTAAAGGCTGGATTAAAAGTGTTCCATGTTAGCTACAGCGATGTAGTGACTGAAACAAAATTCTCTTCCTACTGCCTGACATTTCTCTCTGCAGTTATGGTGGCAGCACAGATAAGGCTGATCTTTGCCTCTTGAGAGTGTAGTGTATAGAGGTCTCACTGTATTTCTTGGAAAGGATAATAGAAAAGATTTTTTTAAAAATATTTTTAATTTTATTACTATTACAATGGAAAAAATAAACTATATTTTCATTTTAAAAATATTAAAGTCATCAGGCAAAAGGAAAATACTCAGGCATTTTCAAATTAGAGGAGTACATAAATATTGCTCGGAGCTGCTTTCTGTCCCCCAACTCCAAGAGATCTGATTCAGCATGTCTGGAGTAAGACCCAGGAATCTGAATTTTTGTGAAGCACTCCCAGGTGATTTTGATGAATATGGTTCAGGGACCTTACTTTGAGTCTCCTTGGCTTAACCTGAAGGAATTACTCTCTAATGACTATGTGTCTGGAATATATAAATGTCTGAATCTCTCTTGAAAAAGAGAAATCTTGGAGCAAGGATGTCTTTCTCTTTAAAACATACTGTGTAAGCAGCATTTAATCTGGTCTTTTCATAAAGCACCCAACCCTACTTCCTACATGTTTGGATTTGCAAGGTAAATAAATGATGCTGTCAGTGCTCTGTCCATGGAACCACTTCACTTTGAAGGTTGCTTGCTGTGAACTCCCGAGCCTCTGTCTGGGGTTTTTGTCTGGCCATAGGAGCACACTTGGCCCATGCATGTCCAGGTGAAAGACTGGAGAGTGAACGCTCCTGAGGCAGCCATCAACCAATGTCAGATGGGGAGTTGGTAGATACGTACTCCAGATTCCTTCCTCTCCGTTGGGGTACCTGAGTCATGTCCTATACTTTCTCCTAGAGTTCCCCAAAGGTATTAAACTCCAGTTGTTCACAGTGGTAACTGGCTGGTGAAAGTTCCCTTCCGTTGGCTTTCTTCCCTACCCTGACTCACATCCCAGTCCTCTACTAGTGTTTCCTGTCATCACCTTTTGTATAAAAGAGCAGCACTCTAATTCCTTTCTCAGAGTCATCTTCTTGGGAAGCCCAAAGCAGACACCCACCTATGTCTAATTGTAAAAGTCATGCCCCGGGGCTGGCCTGGTGGCATATTGGTTAAGCTTGTGTGCTCTGCTTCTGCTGCCCGGGGTTTGGGGGTTTGGATCCTGGGCATGGACCTATACACTGCTTATCAAGCCATTGTTCTTACATCAAGCTTACATTGTTCTTAGAAAAATTAAATGCTGACAACTGTCTTCAGATTACATCATCAAGGAAGAGCTTCCAGTCAAGTATATGAAAGAATCAAGCCAGGGCTTAAATTAGAATGGATTCCTCAATATCTGACAAACAAACTAGTATATATGCCCTCAGCTAACAAGCAGAAGATAGAGACCTTATTATCATTATTATTACCATTAACTCTGAAAAAAGCACTCAGCCCAAATCATACCAGTTATTTCAAAGAAAGATGAGAAGAAGAAACAGACTGATATTAAAATGTTATTGTACTAAAATAGTCATAGAAAGTGCAAAGAGTGTGTTTATTATGCAGAATGCGTTTGAGCATGATTAGATGTTTGGCAGAGTAGAAACTAGGAAAGAAAAAGGAAAAAGCCAAGCAAAAACCAGCCAGACCCAAAGATTTACTCAAAAAGTGAATAGATTGAAAACTGCTTCTTGGGATTTGAATGTTGATGAATAACTGGCATCTCCCTTCTTCATCTACTCTCAAATGGTAACAAATCACTCTGATGATAATTGCAGATGTGTCTATTTTTGGCAGTCTGACGGCCATGAAGATCAGTCCATTTTGTGTTCTATTGATTACCCCCCCAAACTGATTCATGGGCTTTTAGAAAACCTGAGAATAAATAGTAGCATCAACACTTTCTTCCCTGACTTGAAGAAGAAAAAATTTGTTGAATGAACACATAAGGAAGAAGACAAAATCAGTATTCAGAGAAAAGGGTTGGAGGATAAGTTACATATATATGGGGGGGAGAGCAGGGAAGGGCTAGGAGAGCTCTTTCAGACAGACATTCAAAATTTCTGTTGTATGTTCTTGCTAGAACCACCAGGGAGACATCAGTTTAGAAATTTGTTTTCAGTTCTAAAGTTCAGACTCCATTGGTTTGCAGAGGAAAATACATAGTTGAAAAGCTCCTGGACAATTTTGCTGTATTTTTTTTCCTGAGAATTTCAGATAATACTAGTCTTCTGAAGCCAATTATTAGATATTGGCATAAATCATATCATTAAATCCCTTCTTCTACATCTGATTGTAACAAAACCAACTATTTCAGTCAGGATTCTTAGTTTGCAAGCAACAGAAATTGATTGGATCTGTCCAACTTGAACACAAAGTAATTCATTGAAAGTGCTGGGGACAGCCAGCCCTGATGGCTTAGTGGTTAAAGCTCAGCCTAGTAGTTAAAGTTCAGCACACTCCACTTTGACAGCCTAGGCCCTGTTCCTGGGCACAGAACCACACCACTCGTCTGTCAGTAGCCATGCTGTGGTGGTGGCTCACATAGAAGAACTGGAGGATTTACAACTAGAATATACAACTATGTACTGCAGCTTTGGGGTGGGGAAAAAAAAGAAAGTGCTGGGGAAAACTTTCAGATTTAAGGGCAAGGCTGAAAAACCTGATAGAGAAAAGGCTACCAGGAACCAGTGATACTCTGGAGATCCTGGTAGCAAAAACAAATTGACAAACTCATCAGCCACTACAGCTGGGATGAACCAACTCCAGCTGTTTTGGCTACCTTCATGTTTCTCCATTAGAGATTCAGAGTACTGGGGAAGAAAGTGTAATTTGTCCAGCTGGGGTTACAGGACCACTCTTGGCAAGGGGAGAGCAGTGTACCTGGAATGACAATTTCACCAAGATGGCATGCAATAGGGGGGAAATCATTCTCCCAAAGGAAAATTAGGTACTGGAACCAGAAAAGTGGGGCTATAGAGCCTGAGGGCCAGGCTAGAGGTATTGAAAAATGATTGAGATAATAAGCTTGTAAAAATGTACCAGCTCTAGAGTTCCTTGTCTTGCTATCTCATGGTCTTGCTATTTTGCTGCCTTGTCCAAAATACTTTTTGTATAGTCCTAATAACTATCATACCAACATTAGAATTTTGGGGAAAGGTATCACTCTTGGAACATGTCTTCCTCTCACCACTGGCTAGCTTCTGCCCTAAAGCCCTGAAGCTCTACTATTTTTTCTCATTTATCCCCCCAATCTCTAAACACAGAAGCAGCCCTGTCAATTTGCTCTCCCTCTACTGCTGCATGTCGTGCCTTAAAGATTCAAGTTTGAGGCACAAATTGTGATTCTCTGAGTTCTACTACATGACCAATTGCTATATGCTAGCAATTTGACATTATATTCCCCGTGCTAGGTATTTTACATGTATACCCATCTCTGTACAGGTAAACCCTATTATATAAACCAAAAAATAATAATGGTAATACGACAGCCCTTGAGAGTCCAGTGGGATATATTCCAAAGCCTTTGAAAACCACCAAATTCTCAAATATATCTCTTCAAATTATATTTTTCCCCACAAAATGCAGCAAAGCATAACTGAGAAACTATAAATAATCCCCTCGGTCTTTAATGATCTTATAAATATGGGACTAAAGCCATTTACAAAGCCATTAGAATAAATACTGGCTGGAGCACTCACTGAAACAATTTCACAAATCACTTTTTCTTGTTTTTCTAATAGAGAGTGTAGAGATCTGACTCACTGCTGAATATAATATTCTCCTCTTTGATGTCTTCAATATGAGTAATTTGCAAAGAAGAACTCCCAATTTTGTAAACCTCTTCTTGTCTACCACCAATGCTGGAAGGTGGAGGGGGTAGATAATGAGTGGGGCTCTGGAGTTTGACTTCTCAGGTTCAAATCCAATCTCCACCACTTGGTACTGTATAAACTTGACAAGACCTCTCTTTAGCAACCTTGTTTTCCCCATCTATAAAATGGTGTAATGACAATACGTCCATGTGACAATTCATTTTAAGCATTTAGTGTCTGGTACTTCGTAAGTGCTCAATATATATTAGCTACTATTTTTTTTAAAAAGTCTTCAAAATAATGACATTAGGAAAGCAATTGCTTCTGCAAAGATGAGTAGAGAAGTGCAAAGCACCTTAAAATATATATTCTGTGTGTTCACCAAGGCTCATTCACCAGCTAGGTGACTCATTCCCCAAACAATTCATATTTGTGTCCTGAAAAAATTAAAAATTCTCTTATAGGTTCAACCTTTAAGGTCACTTAAAAATAGCAAAATTACTAAATCCATATGCACCAAGGATCTAATGCAGAGTTGACAAATAATTGGAGAGTAAAAGAGTAAACTTTTAGAAGGAATGTCCTTAAAATATCATCTGGCTTTGTGACAAAGACAGAAGCATATTAAAGTCTGTAACAAAGTAACTCAAAACATAACTGAGGGGGGGAAACCCATAACTGAGCTACAGAATGCTGTACATGAAATTGCATAATCCTCTGAATGACTTACTAGAACTTCCAGGTTAATACAAGACCAATTAGATAGTTCAGTTCACTGAAGCAATCATACCACAATAATAATGTAGAGTTTCCCAGGAAACACATTGGAGTTGCTGAAATGGATGCAGAGCATGGAAAATAAATAAAAGTCCTACGATTTTCTGTCCTCATTAGAGAGTTGGCTTTAAAATATCAAAGGAAACACATTTATGGTAAAGTCTATAGTACTACTAATAAACTAACACCAAAGTAAAAGCACTGACTGACGACAGCAATTTGGGGCAAGAATTTCCCATTAATTTTCATGGAAAATATTCTTCCAAGTTTATAACGGAAAGTTATAAATGCTAACTCAAACACAGAGCTTGTCTATGTACGGAATTTGCATCAATAGAAATGTGGTACAGTTTATAAATGGCCTCAGGGAAGATATGTGACTCCAATTAAATAAGGAACCAAGAGATGTGAAATAAATATTCCTCTCAAGGACTCCTCTCAGCCCAAGAGGCCTGGGAGTTTTAGCCAGAGGGAACTTTACTAGTAAGCACTTTACCTCTTTGGCAGCACTACAGAAGACTAGCTCTCTAACAGTGGAGCTTTGCTTCAGTCTAGCTCTAGCCCTTTCCCCACTGCCTTGGGTTTCATTGATGAGGGCAATGAATCACAGAGATCTCCACCCCTACACCCGGGTGTCATAGCACCAAAACATACCAGCTAGACTTCTTTGATCCTTGAGATTACCCATTCTTCTTGCAGCAGACCTTATTTAAAATACAAATACTCCTGGGAAGAGGCAACACATTATTACTATTGCCTTTGGGTGAATTAATTCAAAGCAATCAAATTTAGTTAACACATAGGGGAAAGGCATAGAATATATATTTGCTGTATAGAAGGTGTGGTGGTGCCACCGTGAAGCAAAAAGGAGAGCAGTTGAGACCGTTAGATGGACCCCTAAAGAAAATACTGTTTTACTTGGATGCCAGATCTTCAAATTGTGATAGATAAGATGATTTTCAGTGAATATTTACTTCTTCCCTTTCACCCCACTTTGAGTGAAACACTCCCTGCCCTACTGACTTTAGGCCTGTCCATGTAACTCATTTCATCCAATAGAATGGGGACAGAAGCAAGTATCTCATATGTTAGCATGCTTTGGCTTGCTCTCTGGTACTCCTGCCATTCGTCATAAGAGAAACATCCCCAGGGAGGAACTGATCCCAGGAAGATGAGCAGAACTGAATCCAATCCATAGCCTTGAGTGAGCCACACAGCAACCCAGTCAACCCACAGCCCAAGACGGAACCATTCTGGCTCACCCTCAGGCCCATTGGAAAGAAAAATAAATGCTTATTATTGAAAGCCACTAAGTTGTGGATGATTTTTTTTCAGCATTACTAACCAATGGTTGACAGATTAATAACAGCAGCTAGTAACAATTGAACCCTCACATTGTACCAGACACTTAACATGCATGATTTTTTAAAATTCTTAAACAACATGGAGGGGTGGGAATTATTCTCCTATTAAAAAAGTTAAGTGATTGGCTTGAAGACACACAATTAGCAAATGGCAGAATAAAGATTCAAATCCAGGACGATCTGATCCCAGTGCGTAGTCATTTTCCACTGTGCTGTACCAACTCTCCAAGTGCTCACTCATGTCAGCATTGAAGGATCAAGACCACATTCTTCTACTGGTCTTAAATTTGTTTGTCTTACATTAATAGCTATTTATTGTAAACTTGCTACATACTTTGCATTGAGTCTGGCATACAGTAAGCACTCACTGCTTGAATGTCAGTTTGCTGTTATTAGTGCCACCATGTGAACACATGAAAAAATTTTAAACAGACAATGAGATCTTAAAACAATAAAGGGAGAAAAATAATGCAGTTCTATGAACAGCGTATTTGATGTAACTGAAGAAAGAAACCACCTCTCATTGTTCATGTTAAACAATTGATTATCACTCAATAAGATCTCAAGGATTTAATTTTGTTATCAGAGCAAGTAAATTCATTTGAAACCTAGACAAAATTTTGTTCCAATTCTATCACCTTTCTCTCTGACAGCTTTTATGTTTTAAATTATCTCTTGGCCTCTAAGCTTGTTTTAAAAACAAAAACAAAAAATCTCCCAAAATAGCATATAATCTTCTCTCTCTCTCTTTCTCTCTCTAATGCTTCTAACATGAGGAGGAATTATATGGAGGTCAGAATATTTCTAGATAGAAAAAAAATGCCTATACCCCAAAACAATATTCTAGGGTGTGCAAGGAAGACATTCTCTTTTTACAAACAATTTTTCAAAGCTTTTAAGAGTTAGAAGGGATAAGGAATTTCTTGAACAACTACTAGATAACAGGCACTAATATAAGTTCTGGGAATCTTAACATGAATTAATAAAACAGCCTTGTTTTACATTTAAGGAAATCACGGAAAGTATTTACAATGTCCCTGGTCACACAGCTGGGTGTGGTCAATAGAGACTTAGAATCAAGTTTCCCCTAATCTAACAAATCAGGCATTCGTTTTTCTAGAACCAGAACAGAACCAGAAAAGTGATAAAGGATGCTCTGGGCCTGGAACGATCAATGCAAACAGCTACAAAGGCTATTCAGGTAAGGTAAATGAGTGAAAGTCGCCAGGGATAGGATCACAGGGAGTGAAGAGGATTGTGGTAAGATGGAGAGTCTAAACCCTGTGGCAGTCCCTGCTGATTGCCCAGCGCAAGTCATTCCTGACACCCTCCCGCCTTCTAAGAGAACCCTGACTTCATTCAAGTCATAGTGTTCTCAACCCTCGGTGACAAATCAGGATTGGTGTAAACAAATCATGGCAATCATGTTATCCTTTGCTAGTAGGTAGGCTTGGTCATTTAACCCAGACCCAGCTCTGGCCAATGAGACCCAGGGAAAGACTTTTAGGTAGCTTGTGGGAAATCTTTCCCTTCCTTAAAAAAGAGATAAATGGGCAAGGAGCACTCCCTTGAATGACCCCTTTCCTTCTTAGTGATGTGATGATGAAGCAGAAGAAGAAGAGGAGGAGGAGGAAGAGGAAGAACAAGAGGAAGAGAAAGGCCAACACACTCAGGATGGCAGCAAAAGATAGAAGGATATCATTGTTAAGTTCTTGAATGAAGCCCAAACAAATCTACCTCCAGACTCCTTGCTAAGCAAGCAATAAATATCCCTCTGGTTTAAGCCTCTATTACTTGCAGCAGAATGCATTTCTAACTACTCATAGTCCCAATTAAAGAGGAGCTGCTATTCCCCTCCCACTGACTTCTGAATTTAAGAATGCAGGCCCAGTGTTGCCACATCTTCCAATAAGCCAGAAATCTGTAATTTTTAAAAAATATGAAGTCCCCTATTTTTAAAATACTGGCAACTAAGTCAAATTATTAAAACATTGTGCATACCAAACAAAACATACCTTCAGGCCAATTCTGAGAGCAGCAACTCTGCTCTTCTTGAGAGCTGTGTGGATCAAGTTTGTAAACTCTGCCCTAAATTAACAACCCCTTTTTCTGGCTGGTCTTATAGAAAACCCACAAAAGGACCATCGAAAAGCAATTATTATGTGAGCACTGAATCCTGCAGCTATAATAAGCCAGATTTACCTTTCTAGACTCAAGAAGGACAGGAATGGCTTCTTCATACCACTGGTCTTGGATTTGAAAAGAAGGTTGAATTATTAGGTCGTAGAGAAGATTGAATCTGTTCAGACATTTCAATGGGTCTGTTTTCCAAATTGATTTGTCATTCTTTTGATAACATCTCAGAAACTGATTGCAGAGCTACTTGGAGCTCAGAGTTCATGCAATTCTCATCAAAAGAGGACAAAAATAAGACCCTTTCTATGTCAAATCAAACCAGGAACCTGCTGCTAATCTCAAGTTTATTATGCGGCTTTGGATACTGCCCCAGGCTGGAATAAAAATAGCAGCAGTGCTAGTAACAGCAACAATAACACCAATGGCCGCCATCCAAGCTAAGCACTGAAATAGATCTCTGCTGTTTTTACGTCGGGAAACTGCCCTTCTCTGCCCCATATGGCACCAAGGGAACTGTAAATCCCAGGGGGTTGCCTACCTTATACAGTCAAGGGAAAGCACTTGACCACACTTGGCCATCGTCTTCCTGTGTGATCGGCCAGAGAGATGGGCACGTGCTGCAAGCAGAAGAAATCAGAGTTCCTTTATGAGAGTTGATATAAGGACAGAAAGGCACAGTTTCTTTCCTCCTCCGTCATCCTAAGCTGTAAAGAAGAATGCTGTGCAATACCAGACGCTATCTAATCATCAAATGCATAAAACCTGTCTGAAAAAGAAGCCAAGTGATTTGTGTGTGGCCTAGAGCTGGGGAGAGAAACAAAGTCCCTGACAGTAGTGTTTAAATTCCCAGATCTGACTATGCTTGAATAAAGTTCACCCCTTCGACATTCCAATTAAATAAGTCAATGAATTCCTGGAGAAATAGGAATAGAGTCAGAACAAAAGGTACCAACGTGCTTAGAATATGGAACAACTAAATGTAAACTATAATTGACTGCCTAGGATGGGTAGAAGGACAATTAAAAACAAAAATGAAAAGAAGTAATACAGTACATAGAGAAGATATAAGATAATAAAAAATCTCTGCTTCTTATTCTTAATAAGTGGGTCTATCTTGAATTGTTGTCTTCTTTTTACTTCCTTTTTTTCCCACTGCCTCCAAATGAGGTGTGTATTCTGCAGACACAAAGGGCGTGACCTCGTGTGGATGATGCTCCACAGACTGACGTCTTGCAGGCTAGAAAAAACCTGTGCCTTTCTTAAGCCTTGTTCTTTGCTCATTGTTAACAAGTTATATTATTTCACTGACAAGGAAGAATAAACATCATATTCTTTGTGAACACAGGCTTTAGGGTCAGGCAGATTCTGTTTGGAGTCTCAACTCAGCTCATAACAGGCTGTGATACTTAAATAAGGTACTTAAACTCCATGAGTCTCAGTTTCCTGAGGAGTAATATAGGTTTTGATGAGCATTACACAAGCTATTGCATGTAAAAGTATGCAGCACAATGCCTTGCACGTTGCCTGAGCTCAAATCAAGAGGTGTTCAACACTTGGTCCTTTTTTCTCTATCTCTTTTCGCCCTCAGACTCTCAAATCTCTTGGTTTTCTTTTTCTCTTTATCAAAGTTTTCTTTGACCATATCTCTTGCTTCCCTCCCAGAACATAGCATAATGGAGAACATAGAGTGGTGTTCAATAAATCCCCTGTCCCTACTTATGCCTTGAGCTCCCACATTGTGTCTTCAACTGCTTACTTGACATTTCCACTTAGATACCCAGTAGGCACCTCAAATTCAATGCAGCCAAAGTAGAACTGTTGATTTCCTTCATATCTTCAAGACGGTTCTTCTCTCAGTCTTCCCCATCTGAAATGGCACCACCATCCACCCAGTGCCCAACTGAGTCTGCTCTTCTGTTCATGGCCCATATCCAAATCATCAGTGAGTCCTACTGGTCCTACCTGCTAAATATATCGTGTACTCCATATTCTTCCCTTCTGCCAGTGCTATCACCCTAGTTCCAGCCACCATCACCTCTTACCCCGTCTCCTACAGTCCCAACTAGTCTATTACTGAGTTCAGAGTTGGCCTGAAGTGATTACCACCAAACGTTTCTGATAAAAACAGAACTGATCTCCAACTTCACTACTGTGTTTCCCTTGGACACCTTTAAGATCATACTCAACCAAGGAGAATACATTGCAAACTAGACAAGTCAAAGAACACCATGAATTCTCTCAATGCAGGACAAAGTCCAAGAATTCTTGACAATCAGGAATCTGAATGTCATACTGGAGAAGTGTGAGCTGGCATTGCCTGGCAACAGATCACATATATTCTTTCAAGCTTAGCCATTCTTTCTAGCGTTATTTTCCCACCTTTGAAACACTAGGAAGGACACCTAGCTTTGTAAGCTCATGAGACTGTCACAGCAACCTGGCGAATTAATTAAACTCTTGTGAAGTTCAATCAATCACTGTCCAAAGCCCTGAAAGGAAAGGTAGCAATTAACCTCAGGTTTCTACCATTCAAACAAAACAAGAGAATCTAGGCCACTGGGTTACTAGACGCAGAATCTTGACGACAATTAGAGCTACCCTTTAGGAATAATAATATTCGGTTGAACCATATGAAATTGCCATTTTTGTAGGTCAAAATGGTAGAATAATAGTAATATTACTTAACCTAATAATAATAACAATAGTAATGTTTCTTCATTTTCTTAATGTATTGAAAACGATATCAAATGCTTTATGTGCATTGTATAAAAGGGTTTAGCACAATGAAAGGGATTCATAATTACTAGCAGTAATTATAAAAGTTAATAATGTGTCACTCAGCCCAACAATAATCCTAACAGAGTCTTATTACCTCATTTTATAGATCATGAAACTAAGAGTGAGAGAGGCTACATAACTTGCCCAAGTCCAACTTAGTAGTAAATGGCGGAGTCAGAAATAACCACAGGTCTCTCAGATTCTAAATGCCACGAGTTATTGCTTTGTGAGTGCCTACTATGTATCGGGCAGTCAGAATACACTATTTCTAATTTTCACAAAAGTACATGAAAGGTAAAGATCACCCCCATTTCAAAGAGAAGGTAACTGAACCTCCAAGAGGTTAAGTGGCTTAAAGCCAGAAAATACCTGGTATAGCTGTGATTTCAACCCGGAGCTGTCTGACTCCACAGCACTTACCTTTTTTCAATACACCAAACTGTTTTTCACATATGGAAGGAACTGTGTGGGGAAGGGAGGGATATGCACATACTACATGCATACACACACATGTGTACACAAACACACACATACGTGTGTGTGTCTGTCATTTGTTAAGACCAATATGCTGGATTTATAACACAAGAAATTCATTTTCTTCCACTTCTGGAGACCGTATGATTTGTATTACTGTACCAAGTGTCCATGCGAATCAACATGGAGCTCAGGAATGAAAGTAGGACCCTGAGCCCCAAATTGGTTCTAGATAAAAGTGCTACTGGTGGCTTCCTGTTCCCCAGTGAACTTCCAAGCCCTTCACTCTTGCTTGGAAACCTTCCTGCCTCCTTTCACCTCCCCTCAGGGAACCCATGCCGGCAATGTGTGTGGAATGACTCACCGAAATGTTGTAAAAATGAACAGATATTTCCGGGGCTGTTAGCCAACACTGAGAAATTTGGTACAGACCGTCAACCAAATGGAACTCAATTCGTCTATATTAGGATGACAGGAATGAGTCAAGTCTCAGGAGCCTCAAACCTTTCATTTCAATTAGTCCAAATAATGTAAAGCAAATCCTCTTAACCCACTAAAATTCAACAAACTGCCCACATCTTCCCATAAATACTCCACCTCCACTCTCCCCTCCTTCCCCTGTCACAGACACAAGAAATTGCTAAAGTCCAAGGACAGCCTTTGACTAGAATCATTTTCTCCCTACTCATATGTTGACTGAATTCTGTAGTTGCCAGTATTCTAATTCTGTTACCCACACTCTTTTCCACAGGACCATCCTAAGTGAAGAGCTCAGATAAAATTAGAGATTCCCCTAGAAGAGAAAAGGATGTAGTTTGGAGTAATTCTTTACAGCCTGGATAAACACGTGGAACATCAAATGTTTATTACCCATTATGTAAAGGCATTTGCTCCTTTTTACTAATCATAGTGTTGAAGTTAAGAGCATGATTCTGAAATCAGACGGATCTGGGTTCAAATTCTGGCTCCAGCACTTATGAGCTGTGTAGATGCAGATAGTTTTCTTAAAAACATCTCACCTCATTTCCCTCACCTGTAAAATGGGACTGATATTAATTTTAGTTCATAGGATATTTGTAAAGATTTAATGAAATATAAAGCTTGTTAAGTGCTTAGAACAATGTTTGGCACATAAGTACTCAAAAATTTTTCTACGGTATCATTATTATCATCTAAGTATCAGACAGTAATCTTTTTGGTGTAAGCAAAAGAAACTCAATTCAAACAGGTTTCAGCAAAACATAAAAAACTCAAAAATGAAAATAATAAAATAGAAATTTTTAGACCCATGTAACTTCCAAGTCTAAGGAATTATCAGGTTCAGAAATGGCTGGGACAAAAAACTCAATTTACATCACCAAGAATCTGAGTATTCATGAGCAACTTACTTTTTACTCCTGGAAAGAAAATCCTTTCCCAACAGTTCCACTGAAAGTCACAGGTCTGGCAGACACTGGACTAAAATTCTTACCTAACCATCTCTCAACTAACTGTCGCGGCTCTTGCTGACCATGCCCGAGTCACGTCTCCTGGCTCAGAAGCAGAGGAATGGAGCAAACCCCACTTGAACTCCACAGTTGAGAGTGGGGGAAAAGTGAGTCCCCAGAATAAAACCGAGATGCCATTACCAGAAGAAGGAGGAATGGGTCCAGAAAGGCAAAGGAAGCAGACGATTACTCAAGTCCCCGGGAGTTAAAACTGGCTTAAGACGAAAAGTGCAAGTCAGCCAAGTTTGTGTGATTCATCACGTAGAAATCAGAAAACTTTGAAGATGACAAGAGTCTCTTTTTTTCTAAAGGCCACTCTCCATTCTGAATCTTCTTAATAAGCTGGGTCAAATAAGGAGTCTTTAGACTATTTTAAATTCTTATCAAGGCTGCTGTAATATGACTGGCCACCTATAGGATGGCATTTCCCAGTCCAGTTAAAATCACTTGTAAATGTATGAAAGTCTGAAGAGACAGCTTCTCCTGTGGAAAGAAAGGTTATAGCTTGCATGTCCATGCACACTCTTTATGTAATCCTCAACCCTGGGAAATAGGTGTCATTATCGTCATTTTACAGATGAAGAGGCTGATGCTCAGTAAATTTGAGAGAATTGCTAAGGCTGTGCAGATGTGAACATGGCCCAGTTGTGTTTTCAATGCAAATTTGTCAAACTCCAAAGTATATACTTTCTCTACAATAATTGGGCATCACTCTTCTTAGCAACAGCCATGAATAGTTCCTTCCCTTTTCGGCTCCTTGTTCCGTATTTGAAATGCTTTGTAAAGGAGGTGGAATCATCATGAAGGTATCTGAGAGTCTCTACACTCAAGCGATCTTTTTGTAATGACACCACACATGGTTGAAAAAGCAATTTCACAATAGCTGAGGCTCTGCCACTTCTAACAAACGGCCACCCTCTTCGAATTGGAATGTCTCACTCTCCAGCTCAGCTCAAGGGTGGGTGCTTTTAAAACATCTCGGGGAAATCCTTTTAGCCATTTTGAGTCCAGCAAGTGTGAGAAAGCAGACATTCTCCATTCCACAAAGAGCCTGTCTGATGATTCTTGTACTCATGTCACTGTGGAAATTCCAACTCTCACAACAGCCTCTGCTTGACACAGGCAGAGATTTTGCTGAAGGGAAACACATCATGCTGCTAGAATTGTTTTGTTGTTCTTGGTGGTTGGTTGTGGGATTTTGTATTTATTTATTTTCTTTTGAGTTTATAAGCATGGTGGTCATGGGCACCTCTTGAATTGATTAACCTGTTGGGATATTTCTGGGAAATTTTTCAAATAAGAGGAATTTTTTATTCAGGAGATGGTCTGTCAGAAATGATAGTTTATCTGAGACAACTGCTTTCCTTGAAATGTGACTCAAATTACACTATGTTATATGAGAGGATTCCTACCACGCACTTCTTCATTGAAGAACTCACTTAAGATGTAGGAAGCATTCAAGTTGGATTTCCTGCCTCCAGAAGAACTGAAGAACATTCTAGGATGCGTCCACCATCCTGTTAGGCTGAGGCCAGGGACCATCCATCCATTCCTTTATTCACTTCATTGCTAGAGCTCTCAGCTACACGACTGTCCATGACCAGTTCTCCATACGGTGACAGATTTGGCAGAAAGGCTGCTAGCATGGTAACCCTAATGGTTACCTTGATTGCTGCTTTCTCTACAACTTTTTATAAGTGGAATGGCTGGGACCCTGGGGAGAGTGCACATGGAAGCTGAGATTATGAATAACCGTTCAAAAAATTGCTACATATACTTCCTCCAAAATGTGTGCTAGGTGGTGCAAAGATACACACACACACCTGCACCCACACCAGATAGATAGATAGTCCATAAAGTTAGAATGAATAGTCAATATAAAAACATTAGCAAGCTATAAATTTTTCTCCCAAGCCTGCAACTAATGTGAGAGCCAGGAATAAATAGAAACCTCCCTTCTGTCTTCATTTCACAGCAGCCCATGAGATGCAGAAGTTGACTTCTTAAAATTTTGGGTGCCCACTGCATGGCAGTGTGTATGCATGTGGCAGCTACTCAATAAGTAATTGTTAAATGAAAGCAAGAGCAACTCATACAGCTGTGTAATTCCTCGGCATTTGACATTTCTTCAGGTATTGCTGTAATTGTAAGAAATTGCTGTAAAATTGTGTAAGAAATGTTTAATGTCTAAGATTCTCTGAGCTCCCTCAGAAGCAGCCCATGAGACAAGGACTAGAGTTAAGTAGCTTGAGAGGGGATTCCAGGAAGCACCAATAAAGGAGAGAGGACGTGAAATATGGCCAGGAAGAAAGCTGGTAAAGGGTGCTTTCACTAACAGGTTGCCACTGTGGGCAACCAGAGCTCAGAACCACCGGGGACATTGGGGAAGCAGTGTGGCTTCAGAATCCTAGGGTATTTATTCAACTACTCCCATTGTTTACTGATCGAGGCCTGTTCCTGTGGGCATTAACCCCCCAGCACTTCTGTTCTGTCCCACCTGTGAGCCAGGCATACTCCCGTGGCCAGAGAAAGCCCTCAGAGTGTTGCAGTTTTTGAGGTAGGAGGCTATCACATGTACTAGAATGGTGCATGCAAGGTATACCTGCAAAGTACGCCATAGTAGACAGCTTCCAAAACAATTCCCAATAGTCCCCACATCCTGGTATTCATAATCTTGTGTAATCCTCTTCCCTTGAGTGTGGACTGAACCTAATGATTCATTTTTGAGGAAGAGAATATAGCAAAAGTGATAGGATGTCACTTTTGGGATTAGCTTAAAAAAAGACTGTCTTGTTCACCCTTGCTGTCTCTCGTGGGAAAAGCTAGCAGCCTTGTTGTAAGTTGTCCTATGGAGAAGCCCATGTGACACGGCGAGGGGCTGAAAAAGCCAACAACAAAAGGGACTGAAGCCTGCCAACAACTGTGTGGGTGAGCTTGGAAGTGGATCCAGTCTGGAGATGACTGTGGCCCAGTCTGACAGCTTGATTGCAACCTGTGAGGGACCCTGACACAGAGGTACCCAGTTCAGGCACACCCAGATTCCTGACCCATGGAAACTATGAGATGATAAATATTTGTGGGCTTAAGCTGCTAAGTTTTGGGGTAATTTGTTATGCAGCAATGTATAACTAATACAGCTACACTCTAAAGACCAAAAGCTTTTCCATCACTTCCTAATGATAAAGTAAGAGCTTCAAAAAAGGTATTAACTCATTTTTATTACCGAGGTACTCTGTCTATAGCTTTCAAATACTTTCAGAGGAAGAATTTAAACAGGTCAGTACAGTACTTGCCCAACTTCTTATATTTTTTTATTGATTTAATTGGGCCTAACTTACCATCTAGAGCAATGACTCACTTATTGGACACAGTAACTGAAGTTATAATCTGAACAAATATATTTGAACTAAAATGTGTTACAGCCGAATGAGAATCAATTAACTTTACACAATTGATTCCTGTCTCTGACATTTATTATGTGTTTGTCAAAGCTCCTGAGTGAAACCCTGAGCCTGGCTACACTTCTTGAAATAACTAAAGCTGGGAAAGCAGTCATTAACCGGCATGAAGTCTGGGTGTGTATAATACTGAAATACAGTTTGGGAAGTCATAAATTTGAGACCATAGGAATTTGTTTCTTAACTTGAGACAGAGCCCTTTTACCATGTCCTAAAGAATAGGTAGTAAGCCAAGTTATTTTTTTATGGAATGCACATGTTTTGATGGTCTCCTCTTCCCTCAACTGGTGAAGCGTCCCCCATCCTAGTGTTATGGGGGTGACCAAACACATGACACATAACACTGGACAATTGAGATGGACAGCAGTTATCGGTCACCTATACTCTCAGCCTGGGGGAGGGGGACACCACGTGCCATAGGGCCACGTGGAGGTTGTACTTGGGAACACGGTGAATAATCAGGGACTGCGGGAGGCGGGCTTTGTAGGATGAAAAAGGTGGGGTGAACCCTGCGCTGTGGGAGGGTGTAGTTGGCTTGTTTGAGTAATTCCATGGGCTGGCAGGGAACTGAACCCACCACTCAGGGAGAAGCAGGAACTGCATTTGGTCCCTGTGATAAGAAGCCCAAGGACCTTTTCCACGAAGTAAAGTGGGGAGGCGGACTTATAGTTAGGCCGTTCGAGACCCTCCTGATTTTACCAGCTATCAAGGAAGCACATAATGCTAATTTTAAGTCTCACACTAACACCCTTGGGATATTTTCCCACGAGGGACCCAGGAGTCTCTGGTCACAGTTCCTCTTGAGATGCGGTTGGGATAAATAGAGAGTACATGCTGTTAGATCTAAGCAAGATGCAATAAAACTTGCATAGGCTTTATTTGAAGATAGGCCAAATACCTACAAGAGGACGCACATGTTCCTTTTATAAATTCCCTGCTCCAATCTCTTTTTGGTTAAGAAAATTTACTTGATGATTTCTATGATTTTACAAAAGAAGTTCAAAGTCACGAAGTCATCCCTCAAGGTCACAGACGATATTAAAGACTATTGTTTGATGAAGCTTAGGTCCACGATCTCTGTCTTGAAGGGAACAATGAAGGAGGCTCCGTTCGCCTGGTCACATTCACAGTCTCAGCTGCAGAGTTGCAGGCAATGCCTCTGTTGTCTGCCCCCAACAGTGAGACAGCTTGGCTCGTCCTGGTTTCCAAGCCAAACTGGGAAAATGAAGAATTCAGAAAGAATGGCTCTGGAACATTTCTGGATATTGCTAAGCACTGGATTTGACAGGGAATAAAGATAGAGTAAATTTCTCTTGGCAAGTGTCTGCCCCTTCTTAGTCTTTTTCACTAAGATGACAAAGACCAGGTACAATCCTTGCCCCAAGAAAGGACGTGTCCTTAACTGGGATAAAACACACCTTGATTATATATAAGGAAACAGAGACCCAGAAGAGTGAAGGCTGCCTGAAGATCCCACAGCTGGTTAGCGGCTTTAGAAAGGTTCTATTCCCCAGGAGTAATCTGAGTTTGAACCCCAGCTCTCCTGTCCACCAAGGGTGTCACACTGATCATGTGATTTGAAGTCTCTGAGCCTCAGCTTCCTCCTCTGGAAGGAAGATGTGCCTAAGTACATTGCCTGACACAGAGATTGTGTATATCTTTACATTCATCCTTATATTTTTATTTTCACAGAGGTAAAATTATAAACAGTAAAATGCCTGTGATTAACAATTGAAGCAGAATTTGATGTCTCATATGTATGACTCTAAAGTTCCTGAGTTCTTTTCACTGTGCACACAGTTTTTCATTTAACAGCAAAGATGCCACAAGTAAAACCTTTTTTGTATCTACGAAATCAGAAAGAGAGATGGCATCACTAGAAAAACATACTGGGAATATATTAGGACCTGGAAATTAGTACTTTTTTCACCAGTAACACTGACACTCTCTTTTTCCGTCTCTTTGAGGAACACTCACAAGGTGATAAGGTGAATACTTATTTTGATTGTAAATATATCTAGATCTAGAAAGCAAAGATAGATGATAGGTCGATGGATAGATAGACATGTTGTAATAGATATGGAATCATCAGAGTTCAATAGTCTTTTACACCTATAATAGCACTTCACAGTTTATAATGCCTCTTTATGGAATTTTAAAAATTCATTCAACAAATAATTATTGCAAGTCTACCATGCCTACTTTGTGCCAGAAACTGTTCTAGCTATCAGGAATATAGCAGTAAACAAAATAAGACAGAACGCCCTCCCCTCATTCAGCTTAAATCCCAGCGAACAGGCAGAGAGGCCATAAACAAATGAGGAAAGAAATTCTGTTATCTAACAGATGATGGATCCTGGGCCATGGTGAAAGCTGAAGCAGGGGAAGCAGATGAGGGGTGCTGAGGGTGTGGGTTGCACTTTGAAATATGGTGACCTGAGAAGGCTGGTCTGAGAAGATGTTATTTAAGCAAAGACCTGAAAGAACTCAGAGATCAAGGGTATTTCTGTTATAGGCAACAGTAGTTGCAAAAGTCCTGGGGAAGAAGCAAAGCTATAACGTTAGTGTCCAGGAAGAGCAAGGAAGTCAACGTGGCAGAGGGAAGTGAGCAGAGGAGAGTAGCAGGAGAGGCCAGAGATGTAAGTGGAGGAGGGGGACAGACTGTGAGGGATTTACAGGCTATTGAAGACTTTGGCTCCTAATCCAAGTGAGACAGGAGGGCTAGGACAGAGTAGTGGCATGGTCTAACGTATATTTTAGAGGATCCCTCTGGTTGCTGGGTTGGGAATAGATTGGGAGACGCAGGACAGAAGGAGGGAGAACCAGATGGAGGCTACTGCAGTATCCAAGTGAGAGGGAACGTTGGCTTGGATCGCAGTGGAAGTAGCGGAACTAGTGAGAAGTTATGTGGTTCTGGAGATATTTTAAAGGTAGAACCAACAGATGAGAGGAGTAATTGAAAGAGAAAAGTTGAGGGTGACTCTGAAGTTTTTGACTGGAACCACTAGAAGGAGGGAGCAGCCTTCCTAAGTATGATGAGAGGACGATCTGTATGAGGTAGAGATGGGGAGTTTGCAGACAGGTTAAGTTTGAAACGCCTATTAGACTATCAAGTGGAGGATTCGAGGAGACCGTCGTTAGGAGTCTGGATTTCAGGAGAGAGGGCCAGACAAGAGGACAAGGACAGGGCCTGAGCTCTGGGGCTTCCAATGTTTGTGAGGGAGATGAAGAGGAGCCAGCACTCACAGCCTCGCCTATGTCTTCTTATGACCCACAGAGCTTGTATTCTCTTGTATTTCTCTGCAGGGGCAAGGGAAGGCCCAGATGGAAAGCCTGGCTATTGAATGGTTCTTGGGCAAGACAGGGACAAATTAGCGGGCACCTATGTTAGTTTCCTGCAGCCTGTGTTCAAGCTGCCACTGACTTAGCTCCCGTTAACTGCAGGCATAACAGAGGGAAAGAGACTTGTTTGTTTGGGGCTTGGGGATGAGAAGGAAGCTGCACCAGTCACTCAGGCCTCCATTCTCCTACCCCTGCACAGATGACTGCTGCGTGAAGCACTGGGTATTTTTCCACTAGAGAAGAGCTTAGAGTGGATGCAGCGATAAAAACTCCTCCTTGAAGCTGAGTCAGCTGCTCTGGTCTTCTGCCAAAGTCCTGTTCAAAGGGAGTTGAAGGAGGCTCCAGACATGGAGGATGGAACACCTGCAGCGGGAGTGTTCTACGGTCAGGACTCACACCCTTTACAATTCCTTCCTCCCAGGGCATCTGTGTAATAGTGGCTCCTGTTTCTCCAGTGCATGTTGGGTGCCAGATACGCAAAATGCCATCTTAGAGATGAAAAAAGAAGGCATGGAGAAATTAGGTGACACACTGAAAGCTGATCTGAGCCTGTGCTCTTGACCACTACACCTTTGACTTTTCTGAGCAGAACTGAATTCCTCCTGGTGCCTCCCCTCAGGGGTCTTTATATCAGAAATGAGGAGAATAACAGAGGCTCCTTACTAATGGCTCAGCTGCTCACTCTTTTGTAAGGAGACAGACAAGTTCCGGGGAGGGATAGGCAAAGTGTACTTCCGGAGAAGTCATTTCATCTTTACAAAGCTACCTTTGATGTATGATAGAGTTGAAGCCCTAAACGTGCTTGTATTTTGAACCCAAAACATTGTTAGCATGACTTTGCTTCTTTTCCTAGGAGAGAAAAACCAACGTATTATCTGGAAAATCCCTCTATTTGGTTTGCTACAGAGTTGACCATTTTATCTCAACTCCCTAATGTATTTAATTGCTGCCAGAAATATAAAGATTTTCCCAGGTGAGAACATCTGTCATTGGAAGCTGCAGGGAATAAAGACGCCTCTTGACTCATCTCCCCACCTCTCTGTCACCATCAGGGCCCTGAGCCACACTCTTCCCATGACCAGAGTAAAGAATGATTTTCACCCCAAATGGGAACAATGTTTCTGTATTTATAAATCCAAGAGATTCAGACACATCTGCTCATATTTACACCAATCCTGTTGCGACTGTAAAATTGCATATGCTATTTTGATGAAACTTTATCTTAATTTCATTACCAGCCTGAGTAATCATGTGATAATTGCCTGATTTCCAAGTAACTGGGCAAAAATGATATTTAGGGTTTTTTTTTAAATTTTCTCTTCTTAGACTGACGACTTTAATAAAATTGTATGCTATTTTTCTCTTCCTAAATGGAAGCCAAAGTAATATATTTTCAAGCTATTCGCTTGTCTATGCTTTGAAAGGAAAATGGTTAGCTGTGCTTGAAATAGGGGGTCATTGATGGTCTTGGTGGTGGTCCCATCCAGGCACCGGGAGACACATCCAAGTGCATGTGAGGTGAGGAAAGATGCTGTAGAAGAAAAAGCTCAGGATTCGGCATCAGATAGATCTGGGTTAGCAGTCAAGTGCCTTCACTTCACAACTAACTTCACTAGTTAGTTGTGTTACCTTAGGCAACTAAATGATATAACTTCTCTGAGCCTTATTCCTCTCATCTTGAAAATGATGTTTAAAAATACCTACCTTCTGTGAATCTTAGTGATTGTATATATGAGGTGCTTAGGATTATATTTAGCACATAATAGGTACTAGATAAACGTTAGCTTTTGGTATTTTTATTGTCACCTTCCAAATCCATGCACATTCTGTTGTATCCAAATTCTTTGAAGTGGTATTGTCAGAGATTTTGCTCAGTTCATCTGGCTGGGACAATACCTTGTTTTTCTGTTTGCACTACTATCCCTTCTTGGAGTAGGAAACCAGGGCCACCATGTTGCATAACACCACTCAGGGTGTGCCATTCACATTTTAGTCCAGATGAATATCCTCCCTTAGAGTTAGGCACTGCAAAACCTGGAGGAACTTACCCTGGAACTCAATAACCTGCATAGATCTCGATAGCTCCCTCTTGCCTTCCAGGCTGACCCTATCCTGATGGTAGTGTTTGGGGCCACATGGAATCATGATGCACCACCCTATGGATTCCAAGTACCCAGGAATCTTCTGTCACCACACCCCACTCTCTAGGCTGGGCCTCCCTGGATAGGACGTTGGTTGAAATCAGCTAGAGTCTATCACAACCCATCAGACATCTTCCTTGAGGCCATCTGTGGTAGAGGCAAGTCCTACATCCTACAGTCTGATTGGTCATCTCTAGCCTCAGTTCTCTTAAGACTGTCCTACTTTTGAGTAGACAATATACCTCAGAGGCTATGTATGCATGACATTTCTTTTGGTTTCAATTTGGGCAAAAACTTTGAACTGGGAAGTAGGCACCTTGAGTTCTAGTCCTAACTCTTCTACAAATCTACTGTGTGATTCTAGACAAGTGTTGTAGATTGCAAAATGATCACAAAGTCCTCTCATATCCATGTGCATACTCATTTGCGATGTGACTTTGCCTCCCTTCCCATCAAGAGGTGTAATCTACTTCTTTACCCCTTGAAACCAGGCTTAGCTAAGTGATATGCTTCAGTCACTGAAACATTAGCATATACAATACAAGCAAAGGCTTCAGAAGTGCTTATACCTTGGGCTTTGCTCTCTCTGGCTGCTGAGACCCATTCTGTCATATGTGAACAAGTTCAGGCCAGCCTGCTAGATGATGCTGAATTTAAAACTACAGCCAGACTGGGAGTAAATGAGGTCCCCCTAGAGTATCCAGTCTTCCAACTTCAAGAAATATGAATGAGGCTATTCTACATCATCCAGCCCCAGTCAAGCAAACCCAGCCCAGAAAACCCACCCAGACAACCCAAAATCATGAACAAATATATGATTGTTGTTTTAAGCCAATGATGTTGGGTGGAGTTTGTAAGTAGCTAAAGCCAACTGATACAGTAAGTCAATTTCTTTCTCTAGTTCTCTTTTCACATCTTGAAAGTGAGGGGATTGAGCTCGATCAGTGCTGGTAAGTATAAGGCACAGGAACCGCCAGCCTCCTAACCAAAGACCATATGAAACACTGTTAACTGATTACAGCACACTTTCTCACTGGACCTAGAAACAGTGATCGAATGCTTCTCATTCCAATACTCCAGTACCTATCCCAAATCCACAGTGTTGGCAGTGGGATGGCACTCATTTTGCCAGCTGTGTTCCAAACCAGTAATCCCCAACCCTGACTAATCACCACAATCACCCAGGGAGAGGTAAAGACCGTCATATTATCTAGTTCCACTTTGTTGAAATTACATTCAGTAGGTTTGAGTCAGCCTAGGAATCAGTATTGGTTGAAAGCTTTCCAGGTGATTCTAATAATGAGACAGATTTGGAAACAGTAAACTGATTTCTTAGGCGTTTTCTAATCCTATCCTTTGATTATTCTGAGCAAAGTGTTTTCCTTAGTCTTAGGTTTGACCAGATAACAATATCTCCTATCCCTAAGTAATCTCATGCAAACATACATATGGATCTTCAAATGAGTCACCCAAACCACTTGGAGTAACCTACACTTCACTTATAATCTTCTTTTTTCAGTACGGAATAAACCAGAAGGAGAAGACCCTCTTAGGCATTCAGAGGGAGAAGAGAGAAAGAGAGACTCCCAGATTCAGGGAAAGGTAATTTAACTGGTTTATTCTCTGCGAACATAAACCAGGGATCCTGCTCTGAAAGAGTTCACAGCGTTGTTAAGAAGATGGTGAATCCACACGTGAGCTTCCTGACAGTGACCTAGCATGTGAGATAGATACAGGTACCTGCAAACCAAGGCTTCCACATGAGAATACTGAAAGATAACCATGAACGCCAATAATAATAATGACAGCTAGTACTTATTAAGTGTTCAATGTGTGCCAAACAGTGTGCCAAGACTTTGTTGTATCTCACTGGCTCCTCTCAATAAATGCATGAGATAGGTACTTTTATTATCCCCATTTTGTCAATGCAGAAAGTGGTTTCAAGAGGTGGAAGTAACTCATCTCGGTCACATAGCTAATGAGTGGCAGAGCCAGGCAGGGTACACACAGATCTGATTCCAAATCCCACACTTCCTACCAGTGTGTCACATGACCTCTTGATAATGTTATCATTAATGCAAAAGAAACATAAACAATTGCCCAAAAGACATTCTTCTAAAACACAGCAGCTATGACATAACGTTAAATCAAATTAAAAACCGTGCAAAGAAAGTGAAGCACTGGTTCCTTCCACTTACGTGTTTTCATCAAAACTCACAATCCCATTATGTTTATTGCTCCCTTTGTTCCAGTTTCTTTTTAAAATGTTTCGATGATACCTTCTTGGAAGTCACTATAATTTAATCTACTTACCTTCTCTTTAATCATTTTACTTTCTTTCCTCTCTCAACTGTTTCTATACAAAGGGAGAAAATTAATACTTTTCTTTTGCTTTTTCTGTATTATTTTATTTGGAAAATCTTGGAAGGCTTTGTAGGGTTTTTTTTACTTTTCTAAATTCTACCATTTCTGGGAAGGAAGTCATACAGTCAAGAGGAAGAAAAGCAGAGAAGCTCGGTTCCAATTCTTTATTTTCCAAATGAAAATGGAGAAATCACTAGAGGCGGCAGAATATTCCATTCATTGACACATATTTATTGAACACAAAGGGCTTGGCTCTTTGATAGGTTTATTGGAATATTCAGTCTACTGGAGGAGAGATACATCAGTCAGATAATCATAGTGAAAAATGTAAGGTTGCATTGAGAGCTGTGGAGAGCTATAGGGTCTGATAAAAACTAGTGACAGAGGAGTTGACCTCATCAGGAAGGCCAGGGAAGGTCTTCTTAGCTAATTTGAGCTCAGTTAACTAGAAGAGGAAGAGACTAGGGCCTAGAATATGCTAGGCAGAGAGAATAGCACATGCAAAGACTCCACGGGGAGAACAACTCAAAAGAAGACCAGTGTGGCTAGAGCGGAAAACGAGGAGTGTGCTACAGTCGAAGAAGTAGACAGGAGCCTGCCATGCTGGACATGCAGATCAGGATGTGGATTTCAGATTTTATCTCCAGAGCTATGAACACATTGCAAAATAGTAACCAAAGAGAGGGTTCACTCAGATGTGGATTTTGAAAAGATTGCTCTAGCTATAATGATTTATAAAACACTTTCCCATAGGAACACCTTGTTCATCATCTTGACCTTTGGCCCAACTAAGCAAATCTCAGAGTATTTTTTCCCAGTGGGCAGAGAAGATCTTAGCTTAAGTGCCATGATCTCAGGAACCTTAGCCCTCAAAATCTCTGCCATCGAGTTGAGCAGCGAAGGAATCCCCCTGAATACTATGTCATTAACAAAGAAGACATAGCATCCTAAGCTCTCAAGAGCTAAGAAGACCTTGGTGGGGATTTGTTCTTAATTTCTTGCAGTGATCAAGGCCCTTTGAGAAACATCATGATCAGCAGCAGCAGCATCTCTACCCTGAAACAGCTCTTCCAGAGTTTATGAAACACTTTCACAAATAATAACAATAATCAACAGTTGTGAGTGTTAATCAAGTACTCAAAACTGCTCTAATTTAATCCTTTCTGTATCTTGTAAGTAGGTAGGGAACAATTATGCTCATTTTAGAGATGAGGACTCTGAAGTGCAGAGAGATGCAGTAAATTATTGAAGCTAACTCAATTTACGAGTGAGCAACCTGGGGCTGACCAACTCAAGTCTGCTGACTTCTAGTCTGAAACGTCACAACTGTATACTTTAGCAGTTTAGGGACTGTCTAGATTTAATTTGGCCTTTGCCACTTACTAACCAAGTGAACTTGGACAAGTTATTAACTTTTCTGAAACTCAGTTTCATTATTTACAAATGTGGATAATAATAGATCTACTTAGAAGAGTTATAAAAATTATGTTAATTAACAGACATAATACATTTGCTGCCTAATACATAGTAAAGTCTCAAGGAACATTAGGTGTTATTATTATTACCATTATTATTATTATTATTATATGTTCTACTATATTGCGACATTTGGGGTAGGGCAGGGAAATGCCTAAACATGAAAAAAATCTTGAAAACTACTAAAGTTTGTCAGACAGATATTCTTTTCTTTTTTTTTTTTTGAGGAAGATTAGCCCTGAGCTAACATCCGCCACCAATCCTCCTTTTTTTTTTGCTGAGGATGACTGACCCTGAGCTAACATCTGTGCCCATCTTCCTCTACTTTATATGCGGGACGCCTGCCACAGCATGCCTTGACAGATCTGCACCTGGCATCCGAACCTGTGAACCCCCGGCTGCCAAAGCAGAACGTGCGAACTTAACTGCTGTACCACGAGTCAGGCCCCCAGGCAAATATTTGTAATTTTCTAAGTGTTTACCAGTAAGGAAGGCATTATTATTATTCTGTTTTTTACTGATGAAAAAATTAAAGCTCAGAGCCCCCAAGCTAAAATGTGGCAAGGCCCAGGTTAATCTGAACTCCAGGGCAGCAGGCATGGTCTGCCTTGCTGGTCTGCCTGAAAGCATTGGGACTTATTGAGAGGACCACTGCAATGAGAAGACCCAACCACCAAAGGGAGCAGGAGGGCCCCAGGAACTGAGAGTTGGGGAAAAAGAAGCTTGTTGGAGATGGATTTTCCTTCTGGCTAGTTGAGTACCCTGACAAAGTTTTCAAAGGCTGAGAATTTTAAGGATGTACATTATATATATATATATATATATATATACACACATCTTTAGGGGAAGAAGAGGGTATTAATGAAAGGATAAAATATCTTTGTCAATGAGAGGTCAGATATTTTCAGGTGAAATGTACTACAAAGTGGAGCTTAGAAACTAAGGTCTGGAAGTCTTCCCAGTCAAGAAAAACAAGAGAAAACAGACTTGTTTCCAATTGAAGGGATTACCAATGATTTAATACAGAACTGATTCTGTTCACTGTCAATGCATATCTTTTGTGTCTTTTCTTCTTAAAACCCTTTCTTCTATTTATCCTGGCTCACTCCATGCCTCAGGTTAGAGAGTTTAATTACTATCCCTTGTTCAGTTAATCAGCTTTTGTTCCCAAGCCTAAGTGTGTTCAACAGTGCTAGCCCCAGCCTTTTAAATGGATACGTAATGTAAAAATCTGTTTGAAGAGCAAACAGCATATTCATTTGACTCAAGAATGAAAGTTTGATCTCTCAAGTGGAGGCTTGTTCTCTTGGCAATCTGAAAGCTGAGATGGTCTTGTGGCATTCTATCCATGCCCCTCGATTTTAGGATTATTTCTGTTCTCCTCATGATGTGAGCCTCTCTTTATGGTGGGAAACGATCACTGTCTGTGCTGAGTGAAATAATCAGAATCAAAAGGGAAACAACCGGCCCTGCTGAAAAAAAGAGTCCTTATGAATTTTTAATGCTGTTTGCCCATGTGGTCAAGATTGATTCATTCAAAAAATATGTTGGGATTGGGATACAAATGAATATTGCATATTATCCCATTTAGTGCCTTTGTATTATGTGCTGGCAATATTACTATGGCCTGCACATTTCCTTTATTTGATAACCATATTGTTGCCTTTAAATGTTAGTTCACCTTACTGTGAAGTATAAATGACTAATCAGTAAGAAGGTATTTCATAAACACCCTAAATAATTCCAAATTATGTTGTTGGTGTAGCACGATATGCTTGAGTCTTTCAAAGAGATCTGATTAAACATGTCCATCTCTGAGCACATTTAACCTGTGTTGATCTATTCTGTAATAGATAGAATGTAAGACCATCTCAGTTTCACCTGAAATACATGATCTTTCCTATTTAAAAATAAGGTTAAAGGGGCTGGCCCCGTGGCCTAGTGGTTAAGTTCGCGCGCTCCGCTGCAGGCGGCTCAGTGTTTCGTTGGTTCGAATCCTGGGTGTGGACATGGCACTGCTCATCAAACCACGCTGAGGCAGCGTCCCACACGCCACAACTAGAAGGACCCACAACGAAGAATATACAACTATGTACTGGGGGGCTTTGGAGAGAAAAAGGAAAAAAATAAAATCTAAAAAAAAAAGGTTAAAGACCCGTTAGTGTAACCGAGATATGCGCATTGAATTTTCTCCCGCTAGTAGTTATAGGTCACAAAAATATTTTAAAATTGTTAAGGTACTTTAATCCCTCTAAAAAGGATTGGAACTGCCTTCACAAATGGTAGGGATTTCAAGATGGCGGATCAAGGTTAAGGACGCAGGGAATGGCCATGGAGGCTCAATCTTTTTCCATGAGAACTTTCTCAGCTATTCAAAGTGTCAAATTCGATTCGTTAGAACTCAGCTGAGAAAGATAATTCTGTAGACAAGTCCCCTCTTGCAATCTAAGAAAAACCCTAGATGTCTATTATCCTACCCAGCAATTACCAGTTGCTAAGTTGAGTTGTATGCATGTAAAAATAAAAAAGAATCAATTTGAGTGAGGCTAAATATAGAAGCCGAGATCCAGATTCTATTGTATTAGAGTTCCACATGACTCAACCAAGTCCCATAGGTTGACAACCAGTCTAATTTTAAACCCAGAGACCTTATAGCAGTAAAAACTATTTCCTAATTAGGTAAGGAATTTGCCTGCCATTCTCCACTCTTGGTAGTTACCATAAAAAAGTCATTTACATTTCAAACTCAGCATTCAAATTGAAACTCAGAGAGTTTCCAATTTTGTTCCAAGCCCCATTTGACTTCCAAGAAATACGCCTAATTGTTTTAGATGTGGTGCAATCACTAAACTGTGATGGGAATTGAGCTGGAATTTTTGGTAAGTAGAGCTTTAGCTACAATGACAAGACTTAACTGTCACTCACGCTGACCAAATCTCAAAGGCGTGATAAATGCTAGAACCTCATTTAATTACCATTTGTTCTTCCATGACAGTAAAATTTATTATAAATTATGCAGATAAGTGATGCATCATGTGGAATATGCCCAAAAAACCCCTTAGGTCTATGATATTAAATAGTGTTGACTAAAGGCTTTGTGGAAACTAAAATTACAGAGTAAGAGGAAAACGTTTGCCCTAACATTTAGTATAAATGAAGTCTCCTTTCTTGTTTGAATGTCTCTAGTCTTACCTACTCTTCAATCATTGTTCAATTGTGCAGTGCAAAGAAATACTAAAAATTTTACAAAAATTACTTCAAACCAATTGATTAAGTATTTATTCAGTGCCTACTATGTAAAAAACCTTGCATTAAGCTCTAGTTCATAGGGCCATTTTAGTCTTACTGGAATTCAAAGTCGTGCGGCCAGTCCATTTCTAAAGAGTGGTAAATAATACCTCTTCCCTTACCCCAACAAAATTTCCCCTAAATTCTTGATGCTTTAGCTTTCCAAATTCAGAAGAATTTGTTAAAAAATTTATTTTAGGGGCTGGCCTGGTGGCGTAGTGATCATTTGCACTCTCTGCTTTGGCGGCCCGGGATTCGTGGGTTCGGATCCTGGGAGTGGACCTACATACCACTCAGCAAGCCGTGCTGTGGCAGCATCCCACATACAAAGTGGAGGAGGATTGGCACAGATGTTAATTCAGTGACAATCTTCCTCACCAAAATTTATATATATATAAATAAAATAAAATAAAAATTTTACCTTATCAAAATTTGAAGCTCCAGCTCTTGTGTTAGTGAATGAGACGTAGACTCTAAGTTCAGTGAGTTTTCCCTTATATAAGATAGTCTCTTTCAACCTTGGACAAATTGAATTGACCACGAAGGCCAACACTATGACAGAGCTAGTCATGGGACTAGTAAGCTGTGATAAGGGGTAACAGGGTATTGTGAGAGGGAGAAGAGCCTGGGGGAAGCACTATAGTAGGGCATGTAGGGCAACCAGACAGAAGCCATAAAAGCACTGGAAGTCTAAAGAGATGGGATGCTCCTTCAAGGAAAGTACACTGAAAAAAATGATGACAGCAATGTCTAGTACTACCAGCATTTTTGAATGTGTAAATGTCCCAGGAATTGTACTAAGCACTTTACCTGCCTTATCTCATTAAATCCTCAAAATAACGGCCATTCTCTGCTGCTCATTTTTCACTTGAGAAAACTGAGTCATAGAGAGGTTGGTCAACTTACCCAAGGATTCACACAGCTGGGAAGTGGCAGAGCCGGGATTCAAACCCAGGTCTGCCCCCACAATGCAAATGCTTAATCATTACAGTCTAGTCTCTCACAAATAAAGATTTCACAAATCCAAGGGTTGGCACTGCTTGGATCGTGACAGTACAGGGGTGTGTCTCCCTTCAGTAAATGGTACCTCCACTGGCCCAAGTAAAAAACCTAGGAGTAATCCCTGAAGAACGCTATTCCACAATTTATCCCCAACTTCCAGTCCATCTTGTCAATTCTATCTCCAAAGTGTACCCCAAATCTTGCCACCATTCTCAAGCTCCACCGCATTGTTCTGAACCACAGAAGCCATCAACTCTTGCCTACATAGCTACAATGGCCTCTAAAGGGTTTCCTTGCTTCCACTATTGATCCCCTACCCACTCTGCACTTAACAGCCAGAGTGACCATTTTAAAAAGTAAATCAAATTATGACAGTACCATTTAGAATTTTCTAATGGCTTCCAGTCACTTAAGGAATAAAATTCAAAATCCTTTCCACAGTTGACCAGGTCCTTCAGCATCTCCTCTGCCTCTTCAAATCCATCTCCAATAACTCATCCCATTACACTTTGTTCCAGTTGTATTGGTCTTTCTGTTCCTTGAACATGCCAAGATGGCTTCGCTCCTGGGGCCATGGATCCTCAGCTGGGAATGCCTTTCTTCCACCTCTTCTCCAGATAGGCTCTTCTTTGTCACTCAGGAAAGCATCATTGCCTCCATGAATCCTTCTTTGAACCCCCAAGCTCATTGCCCCCATCCTCCCAGACACCCTAATTTTGTTTCTTCATAGCACTTATCACTACCTGATAGTATGCCATTCATTATGTGTTTATTATCTGCTCCTCCCAATCTCAAGTATAATTTGAAAGTACAGACCTAATATGTCTTTTTCCCTTATTTTTCCATCACTAAGAATACCAACATACATACAGCTAGTATGTAGAACATACTAGTTGCTCACAAAATACTGAAGATTGTATGACTGAATGAATAAATGAATGGAGAAAGTAAGCTCAGAGAAATTAGATGAGCCTTAATCCATGGTTCCTTGGCTAGAACAATGTGAAGCCAGGACCAGCAAGCTAAGACCTGGAAGGTCCTGCGATCTCAAAATGCTAGGGAATACACAGCTCAAGGGGTCAAAGGAGAGCTGGTTATTTGAGCTAAGCCTTAAAGAGAGGAGGATTTTGATGTGCAGACATCCAGACTATGGTAATCTAAGCAGAGGGTACAGTGTGGTCAAAGGCAGAGAGATGGAGAAGTTCAGGGTGGTCATGCTCCTCTGTGAGAACAAAATATCAAACTGGCAGAGATAAGCAGAAAAGAGAAAGAGGTTGACACATCAGCCTCCCACTCGGCAGCCCTCAAGCTTGTGGGGGAGTTTCTGCAACTGACACTAGAGTTAAGAGATTCTTAATTGTACCTTTTTATTTTTTAGCTCGTCTATTGCAATGCCTAGCCTACTTCTACTCTGCCTCCATCATGAAGCTCTCACACAGCTCAAATTTAATTACCACTAGGTTGCTTTCGACTCCAACAACACAGTTCCAGCAAAACTTGATGGTGGGTGGAAATGAGTTGGAGTCAAGAGATGTGGGTTCTTAACTCACCTTGGGATCTTGGGCAGGTATTTTTCCCTCTTTATGTCTCAGTTTACTACTCATCTGGTGAGATCTAGGTGCAACAATAAAGTTCTAAAAGCCTGTACTTTGATCCAGAGAATTGGTTACCCCTCACTGAGTCCTCAAGTCATCCACTGGTTTGTTCATTCATGCAGTGTTCGTTGGTTGTCTTTTTTATGGGAAGTATATTAGTTTCTTAGGACTCCTGTCACAAAGTACCACAAACTGGGTTACTCAAACAATAGGAATTTATTCTCTCACATTTCTGGAGGCCAGAGTCCTATATCAACCACTCCCTCCACTGGCTCTGAAGGATGATCTTTCCTTGCTTATTCCAGCTTCTGATGGCCCCAGGCATTCCTTAGCTTGTGGTAGCAGAACTCCAACCTCTGCCTCCATCTTCACATGTACTTTTTCTCTGTGTTCTTCTTAGGCTCAAAACCCACTTCCGTCACTTCCTCAGTGTGTGACCTTGAACAAGGTATGAAATGTAATCATCTAGGATTGTCCAGAGGATTAAATGAGATTATATATATATACATATGACACTTTGGTATATGACTGGCACACAGCCAGTGTTCAACAAATATATCTTTGTAACTGTTATCCTCTTTAGTAAAGCATTTCCAATGATGGAGTTGTCTGTCCACACAGAAAACAAGTTTGTGTCCACACCAAACCACTAAAAGGAGAGTGAGGTGGTTAACAGGGAAATTAAAATCCAAAAACTTACCGTAGAAAACATGGGCCTGAAGCACCCAAACTGATTCTCTGCACTGATTCCATTATCTAGATAACCGTTCAGTTGCCAACTTAATGGCAACTAAGTAGACAAAGGCTGGATTTAAGGTTCATTGAATACCTTTTTACTATCTGATGGGCAATATCCAGTTCACCCAGCACTCTTGGAAAGATGCAGTCAATATGGTAGATTTCTTGGTATAAGAAGACTATTATGTTTAGAACAAACAATCATTTTTATTCCCTGGAATCTTGACAGTAGGAACAAGAATCCAATTTGCAGAGAAGTTTGCCCTTAAGTTTCCATGGTTTGTATACCTCAGAGAATGCATACGCTGATTGCAATGGCCTGGGGCTTCCTGCCGTCTATGCTGAAGGAGCATAGTCTCCTTCTAAGGTGCAAGACCTGGTCTTTGCCTGCTTCTCAAGCCTTGTTATTCATCCATTCATTCAGTAGATATTCCAGAGCAACAGGAATCATCTGCTGTGCACCATGCACCCTTTTTAGACACTTGAGCACACCTCTAGTAACTCATAAGGTTTATTAAATATAGGTTTTTCTAGGACTTTTGAGTTCTGGCACAGGACCCCAAGGAACCTGACCATGGCCTCTTTAGGATATTACAAGACAAGTTATGATCTCTCAGGATACAGGGCAAATGTGACAGAAATATTCTGTCTCTTCTGGAAAATTGCATGTTTACTGCGTTGCATCGAGAAGAGGGAAAGTAGGGTGGGGTTTCTGAGAGTGGGGTGGAGGAGGTTGTTGTTGTGGAGCTTGTCAGTTCTTTTCCCTGGTGCTTCAGGTTTGGTCTGTGTCACTGTCCATGTTGTACACCCTAAGGTCCTGCCACTGGAGCAAATGCCTTAGTTTATATTTCCCCACAACTCCAGAGACCAGGGTTAGAGCAAGGCTCTGCTACTATCCTTCCTCTTCATTTGACTTAAACCTCCATAATGATGGCGGCAATTATGTCTGTCTTGTTTATCATCATCCCTGCCTCCTGGGATACAGTAATGTTCAGTAAATATTCAGGAAAATAAGAGAGGAAGGAAGAAAAGAAGGAAGGAAGAAAGGAGGGAAGGAAAGAAGGAAGGAAGGAAGGAAGGAAGGAAGGAAGGAAGGAAGGAAGGAAGGAAGGAAGGAAGGAAAGAAGGAAAGGATTATAGTATATCAAATCCTTGAGACTGAGCTACGTTCCTTGTTCAACTGAGACTTCCTAGCTCTCTGTCCTGTTGGTCTTATCTTTATCTTTATGGCTTGGATTTTCCTGGTTTTAGATTCCTCCCAGCTACAACTGACCATGGTCTAACCCTGTTAGGGCCTCTCCATTTAACCTTACAAACTTGACTCTTACTAATTGCCTCCTTCTCTCTGTTTCCCAGTTCAAATTCCAAAGAGATAGAGAATCACTTTGGCTCATTTTATCATTTCTGTTGTTTAATCCTGCCACCTCACAGGTCATTAGTCATTAATAGCTTGACTAACTCTATGTCAGATGTTCACTCTTAGGCCAATCAGCTGTGGCTAGATTTACTAGGCAATTTACAGGATATTTACCTGATAAACATTTTCCAGAGAAAAATGGAAAGCTTCCAAGATGAACCCATTCAACAGCATACCAATTTTTTAGCAACCGTAGCTCATTACCATATTGGCCAATATATTAAAAAAAATACAGATACATCTGAAACCAAAATCATCTTATTAGAATGACAGAGAAACCAATAAAATGCATCATCCATATAGCTTAGGAGACTAAGCCTGACTCATTCCAACAAAACTATCCCAATGGGAGTGCCTATAAAATCCTTCCCTGTTTCTCCACTCTCTGTTCTGCGTTATCTCCATTTTAATGAATGTTTTGCACGATGAAAGCACTCGTATAGGAAATATTGTCCAACGTAAATACGCTCACTCCCATTTGAAGAGACCTTTGTTTTGTTGTTTCACAGAGTGCAATTTACACCGTCTGCCCAGTTACTCCAGCCATTGGCACCAGTGGAGAGAAGCGGGCACAAAATAAATCACTGTCCTTTGCTTGGATAACAAAAAGGTCTAATGCATTGGGCAAAGATTGAAAAAACATGATTTTTCAAATTTTTAGATGTAGAGATATGTGTTTAAGTGGAGACTTTGTGACAATTAAGACATCAACAAAGCCAAAACAATGCAATGATCATGGTCCTTTTTTAAGGACCCGAGAGTCTGTGCTTAGCACACCACCGCTTCTAACTCTACAAGACTCCCTTAAGCTTACAAATGATATTTCATTTATTTTAAATCAATCAACTGTCCCTGGAGGATTTCACCAGAAACCCAAATATAATTACATAAACACACAGGCTTCCTTACTATGCTTGTGTTATGCCAACAGAAAAATATATCCTAAGTGCAATGCAGAAAGAGTAAAGGTTTATAAAATGCATTTTAATGTCTTATAAACAACATTATTAGAATTAGAGTTGGATACATGTACCTTAGCAAAAAAAAAAAAATTTTTTTTAAATTACCCAGAAGTAGCCTCTCCTCATTTCAATGAAGTTTACTCTGTGATAGTCCTCATTTCAGTAACATACTTATTTAAATACTAGAAAATGGCGAACTTCATCACCACAAGGCAATGCAAGGGCCTGAGGATACAGCCGGTCTTTTATTTATTCATTAGATTTATAAAACATCTCTTTTCCAAAGAACTCCAGGCACTGTAAAGAATGTTGAACTAATGTTAGACCAAGGCTTCATGGAAATGAGAAGTGGAACTGTGTCTGTAAGGAGAGGTGGCAGAAGAGGACAGAAAACAAGAAGCAAGAGTAAGAGGAAATGGAAAAGCTTATGACGAGGAGAGAAAATGCCAAAATAAAAATGTGAAGGCGCAGTGCTGGCTCTGTTTAGTCAGTCCAGATAATAACGTGATGACAGAAGTTTTCCTTCACAGAATCTCTGTGAGAATACATTTAGAGCCAAGCTCCCAGGAATCTCATTGTTAGCAAATATGTTAAATTCACATGCTATATGCTGATAAAATTTAATTTTGAAATCCAGTGTTATTTATGTTAACACATTTTAATACATCCTTATCTAATAAATAAAGTTCCCTCCTACTCCTCCTGGGTCTGATGTGACCAAGTTTTTTTCATAATCCACACCATTTGGAAAGTACCGAAAATCAGAAAGGAGAATGGTGGAAGGTGGCAGAGTTCAGATTTATTAGATTCTAACAGTATGTAGTTCCGTGGCATCTCTACTGTGGCATGCTCCCCACTCTTCCCTGGCCAAGGAGAGGTAGGAGGGACATCGGGGGAGAGCTCTTCAGACATAACACTTCTTGGACTCATTCTTTGACACAATCTCTACAAAACTCATTGAATAGTGGATCCAGCCAGGTTCATGCCAATTTCAACAGTAATAGTAAAGAGAAAGTAAGGGAGTAGATTATGATGAGATCATGAGAAATATGTGACATTTTAAACATTTCACTTTGTGAGAAAAACAGGAGATTGAATAGTTCACACATTTTATACCTTTGTTAATATTAAACATTATTAAAGCACTGATAATCATTTGCGTTAAAAATTTTAAACTGACATTCTAACAAATTATACCTAAATAATTAAGTCTAGTGTTGATGGAGAGAAATCAGAGGGGATAGATCCTGGGATTTTTACTAAAGTTTTTTGCTAAAACCCTGAGAGACTGGGTGGAAGAAGCCAAACAAGTGGGAGAATGTACTTACTCCCAGACAAATACTTCTTTCAGGACCGCATTGGGGAATCCTGGAGAAATGAATGCTTTTCTCCTGGACCAGCATTTTGGATCAATTTAATTTAGCACGATTCACTATTTATTGGACAGCTATGTTGTGTTTGGGACAGAGGCATGACCCCAGCTCACGTTGCATGGAATCCCATGAGTGGTACTAGAGAGAAGCCTGAAATGCCATATTATAAAAATATCTTTTCATTTGTTCCTTTTTTTTTTGTATTTTCAAAATAGCTCTTTTATCAGAACATTATGAGAAACCAGTGAAATAAGAATTTTCGCTATCCATGAGCATTTTAAGAAATGGTTGAAAAATTTGCGGGACAAAGTTTTATTCCCATTCTTTTAGAAAATTTACTTTTAGTGGCTCTCTGGAGAAAACTCATGTTTTACTTCAAAGATCAATAACTGAATTTCAAATCATGCAATTCATTAGTAATGGTTTATTTATTGTCATTTAATAAGCATTTTTTCCAGTTTATTATCTGCAAACTTATTGATCCAATAAAATAAATGTTTGAGAATATTGATGGCAAATGGAATACAGGTAACTGAAAGGAAAGTAAGAAACTTCAGCTGTTGCCTATTCTTTAAAAAAGAACTTAATGGAGCTCTTACAACCCAAAGAGTCCATCAGAAAGCTGGAGTAGGCTGAAGGTGGCAGTCATATTACCTCAACCCAGGCATGCAGGCTCTCTGTCCCAGGTGTTTGAATCTTGGGCAGGTGGCAGAAAAGCAGAAGGAACGGCTGGTAGGGACTTATCCCAGGCAGGGTTCTGTGACAGACTGTCCGCACCCTGGGGATGATGTGTCTGGGGTCTTGGCTCTCTGGAGTTGCCTTAGAGGCTCCTCATGCCCCAGATCGTGCCCCTGCAACTTTCCATGGGTTCTATAAATCCCTGATGGCTCTCCAGTACATTTTATTTTGCCTCAGATCATACTTCTTGGGGCCATTTTTTACCTGGGGCTGTGTGAGTCAGAAGAAAAGAGGAGCTTGTTTATTTCCTGACAAGTGTTACTCTGGAGAATGGTCAGTGACAGGGATAAGAAAACCTTTGGGTGTCATTCACCCATCACGCCATCCTCCTTCTTGGTCATTCCCGGCAAGTTTGCCTCTTTCAGTACAAACTACTCCCAGGAATCTGAAGCAAAGAATCAAGGATTTCAGAGATCAAAACAGACTTCTCAAAGGCATTTACCCAGAAATGTCCAAATCCAGGTTATGATGGATACATTGAAAGGTAAGGAATGGATCTTCCTGATTTTGCCCATTAAATTTTTTAAAAAGAGAGAGAAGTGACAAAATGACAGGGCATAAATATAAGTGTGATGCTTCTGTATGTCTTGACAGTTAAAATGGTGTCGCTTTACACCCTTGTAAAGTGTGGGGGGAAACATAATGTCAAATTATATAAGACATATTTAACTCTAGTAAAATGGTTACTGTGTCTCTGAGGGATTTGAAGACATTTTACACCCTTGTTTTAAAAAAGCAATCCTGAGAGTATTTTCAGATCTTGCAGTGATACAAGTGTTTCAACAGGTAATAGATTCTATTTTTAGTTTTGACAGCTCTTAGTTTTCGCTGAGGTTTCCGTTTTAATTTGTTGGTGGATATTTTTTTTCTTACTTAGAATTCCTCCTGGACTTTCCTCTCTTTTTGAGCAGGGTCAAATTCAAAGGTAAACACTCTTTCCATATTCCTAGGTTATTCTTCATTGCCTCTTACCTGCAATTGATCTCAATAGAGGCTTAATCAGCCATTTACAAGCCAACATGTTAAGATTTCTAATTAATGGTAACTTGCCTATCAAGTTAATGTCCGTGCAAATTATCTCCTTCTAGAGATTATTACAATTTGCAGATGCGATTTCGTTATTTATTATATAGGGACCTTAGCAGACACTAACTTTAAACATAATGCAGGGGTTTCTCTTACCCATGAGAGGGTAAGCTTTCAAAGTTAGAATGTCAGATGAAAAATGTGTGCAGTATAACTTACCCTCTTGACACGTTCTTAAAAGGGACTATGTTACCGATCAACATGCCACTGTCCATCAGTCCCGCACACCCACACAGATCATCCTTTTTTCTTGAGCATCATATCATTGGCGTTTAGGGGACATGTTGAATTAAATGTAACTTTTAAACCTTAGAATCACATTACCACGGCAAGGTGCCACACTGTCCGGTAGGCCTGAAAACAGTAGGCTCCCATCATATCTCAAGCTCACCCCAAGGTAGACACTCTGATGGAATATGGCCTGAATTTCCTGCACTATTTAAATTGTTCACTCTCCCCATCACCTTCCTTCCACTCATTCTGCTTTTCTTTCTTTTTGCCAAACCTCTGCAGGTGAATTAAAGCAAGTTATATAGGCACAGGATATGATACCACTGTAATATCTTTTTAGGCAACAATAGTACTCATAGTTTCATAGCTTAATTTTGGCTCTCAGATGTTTCCACTTTTTTTTATATTCATACTGTTTCTTTCATTTTAAAACTCACACTCTAAAGTCAAATTCCTTGGCAAGAGCCTATACGGCAAAGTTTGAAAAGAAACCAAAGAACTTTACTTGAAATCAACTGGGATGACACCCATTGTATTGTCCATGATTTGAGGTCTGGTGAGTACTCACTTATGAGAACCCCAGTTAGTCTGGAAAATTATTTTCAAGACTAGGAAGTCATCTGTATCTGGAAATGTTTTCTTCACCTTTTTTCCCAGACATCTACAATAAACTGGCATCCTTATATGTTCTCAGAAAATGTTTGCTGAGTGAAAAAGAAGGAAAGGGAGAGTGGGAGGGAAAGAAGAGATGAAGGAAGGAATGAGGAGAGAGAGTGAGGAGGGAAGGAAGGAAAATGGGATGAAAAAGAGGCAAGAAGAGATGGGGTAGGAAAAGGAGTTAATAGGACAGAAAAGCATGAGTTTGACGGCTGGTTTCACACATTTGAAGCTCTTTGACCTTGGGCAAGTTATATCTCCTCTTCAATTCCCAGTTTCCTCAGCTCAGGGTATAGGCAGTAATAAGATGTCTGGCACACAGTGACTCAGTAAATGGAAGCTGTACCTGCTGAGCATTTATCAGTGGGCCATAGTTAGCATTCTGACTGTTTGGAAACATCACATATCTGCTGTATTCATAAAAAGTAAATATATAAATGTTTATGTCTGGAGACTGAAGAGCTGGCCAGAATGTGGTTGTGTCGTCCTGAAAGGTCTGTCCACAAAGACCGTCACAAAGCGGGCAAAATCTTCTGCAAGGCTTTCAAAAAGACTCTGCCTTCACAGGCTAAAAGTATAATCAGGAAACAGTGAGGTAACAAAAGCCTGAGGCCTGTTAAGTCATTACTGATCGAGCTGCCACTTCCTCCTATGTGCCACACATTTAGTCTATATAGTAGTCATCCTTGCGTCACTCAGTGAGGGAAGTGTTCCTATTCTTTTTCAGACAAGGAAATGGAATTAAGAGAAGTTGAGTGGCCTCCCTAAGATCACACAGGTGATCAGTGCCTGGGCTGGATTCAGTCTCACTTCTACAGACTGCACCACACCCAGGCTTTTCCTACTCTACCACCCTCACACTCCCCATTGTAAGCCAGCTGATTAGCTGTACGGAAAGCGTCCAAAGTCGTGAGAAGCAAACTGTCGGTTGGGGTAGGAACACTAGTAAAAGAGGTTGAGAGCAGTTGTTGGCATTGAAGAGAGAGATCCACATGACACAAAGTGCACGCACTCCCAGATGTCCTTGGAGGATTTTCTGTTTTATACAATCTGAAGCCCTGACAAGCAACAGAAAAGCACCCAGTGCAAGTGGGGCCCTTGAATATGTATTGTGTCCCAGGCACTGCTCTAAGCACTCTACAGGTAATAACTCATTTCGTCCTGAAGTTAAGTCTTTGCGGCAGGGACTGAAGCCCAGAAAGTTAATATAACTTATAAGGAAGAGAAAGAGTTGCTATTGGAACAAGAGCAGTCTGGCTCCAGTGACTTTGCTCTAAACAGCAATACATGTTTATTTTTCCCAGGCTAGGTCTGAGTTTAAGGGCCAGGGGAGAGATGGGAAAATGCAACGCGGGCAGCAAAGCTTATAGCATAAGCCGGGACTTCCTGAGGATGCTGATGTAGAAATCAGAAAATCTGGGACCTGTCATCTTCCCGTCTCTAAGCCTTAATTACTTTATATAGCTGATCATGCTCAACTACACCACTCCACTGAGGATGATCGTGAGTACGAAAACTAGGTAAGAAACACAAAATCTAATGGTTAAAGCACAGCTGCCCAAATCAGACTACCCGGGTTTGAATGCTGACTCTACAATTTAGTAGCAGTGTGACCTTGCATAAGTTACTTAACTTCTCCATGCCTTAGTTTCCTTATCTGCAAAATGGGGGTAATAATAGTATCTACTTCATAGGATTGTTGATAGCATAATACATCCAGTGGCTGGGGAATAGAAAGCATACAGTAACATGGGGTATCATGATTATGCACTGTGAAGGATTTATATGTTTATGGATTGGAGTACCATCATTATCTCATATATAAGTCAAATTTAGATCAACGATGTAGGCAGTCCTTATTGTTATTCAAAGCTTTATTGCTTTTTCCAAAAACACTTGAAGCTGAGAGAACTGAGAGAAATAGTAGGAGGAGGAGCACAGCATGTGAAGGTCTTACAGAGGGGGTCTTTCATCTGCTCTCTGCTTTGTTGCATGAAAAAAGATAGTTTCAAAAATGTGTTCTGTTGGTTGAAGTTCACTGTTCTGAAAGCCAAGTCTACCTCTTCTCCAGCTTATATTAAAAAGTTTGCAGTGTCCCTCTTGGTACGATGAACTGATGGTAGCCTCTGGGTTCCCCAAATGCACTGAGCTATTAGGAAATCATTTATAGTGTAAGAGCATTAAGATATTAGGAGGAAAGGGGGTATGACTACACAATCATTTCCTCTTTCTTTAGAAACAGCACCCCAAATTTCTTCAATAAATCATCACTTCTCTGCTTCCAGTCAATATGTCTGGGTAGAGTTGACATTACTCACCAATTCCTCCCTGATCCAGGGGCAGGGGTGGACCCAAGGCTGGTCAATCAGTGCATTCCATTCCCCTGGTGACAGATACTAGCTCACAGATAGGCACTTGAGCCGAGTTAGGTCAATGAGAATCAACTCTGGGACATTTGTTAATAGAATTAGCAAAAAGGTTCTTATTTCTGCTGAGGTCACCAGCTGAAGGAAATAGAAAGTTGGAGAGATTAGCAGCCATCATGCTACCATTTTAGGGGCAATCTCATTGAAAATGGAGCCAAGCAAGAAGGAAGTGGAATTTAGAGACAGAGAAAGTGAGATGGCATCATTTGAACCTCTGTCTTAAACCATACTTGAGCCAAACCTACCTCTAGACTTCTCAATTACAAGATCAACAAATTCTCTCTCTCTCTCTTGCCCTTCCTCCCTCTGTTTCTCTCCTTCTCTTGGTTCTGGTTGCAATTCTTGTCATAGTGATGTGTATTCTCAATTTCATCTCATGTCTGGCTTCAACCTTCCCGAAATTATAGAAAGGCTGCATCTCTCTGTATGCTCTGCAGCCCTATTCAAAAATATCAAGCATAAGACTTCAGAACGATTGAAAGACTAGCTGACAGCTTGAGCAGAATCTCATTTTCCTGGGGGAATCAATTCTCCAAATTAATAAAAATATCCATGTCTACATTGTGGAACACAAACTCATTTTCCCAGGTTTATAAACCTCCAGATAGATACCCGACTCTATTAAAATTCTGATGGCTTTTATGAAGCTATGCTGAAAAGGGGAAAAACAGATGCCTCTCCATGTGATAAGCTCCTGTGGCCCTTGAGTCCCATTCATTACACTGGAGGTAACATAAGGAACATTGAGCATGTCGGAGAAGTGAGAGAACAATGAGAGATCCTTTTCAAATCAGTTCACTATTCAAGCAGAAATAGGAAAACAATAAGCCAAGTCTTCATTGTGTCCATCTTGCCTTTCAGATGGAGAATATAAACCAAATTAGATTTGGAAAATGGTCTATTATCCTACCCTCATTGAGGAGAGAAGAATCCACACCCAGCTTCCTAGGAGTCAGGGTCCCATTGGGAATTCCTAATGAAATAACCATAGCTGCTGAGTAACATGCCTTATTTGTGATTTTTTTATAGAAGCCAAGTACTGTTACTTATCTTTTGTAGTTGATTTTTAAAGTTCTGAGGTGATTAATACAATTAAAAACTAAAAAAGGAAAGGAGTAAGGTTTTACTTGGAAAATCATTGAATTTGGGCTTCCCTCTTGGGCTTGCTATCAGACATTAATTTTTCTTGCTCATTCAATATATATTTATTCAGCATCTACTGCTTGCCAAGCGTGGTTCCAGGTACTTGATTATAGCAGAGCCCAATGCAGTCAAGGGCACTGTCCACACAGAATTCATTTTCTAGGTGAAAACATGTCCGAAACAGGTATGCATACAAATAAGCACAAATGAAAGTATCCAGTAACTTCAGAGAATTTAGGTGCTTTGATAAAGATAAATAGTGTAAAGACAGAGCATCTGGTGAGGAGTGGCATCGTTAAATAGGTGATTTAGTGAGGCTCGCTGAGGAAGTGAGAGAGGAGGGCGCCAGGCCGGGAAACAGCAAGTATAAGCTTCCAGATTTAGCAAACAAAAATACAGGGTGCCCAATTAAATTTTAATTTCAGATAAACATCAGTTTTTGATACCCCTGATAACAAAAGACCTTTTAAATCTAGCAACTCTAAAAGGACGCAGGCTCAGAAGTAGGACTAAGCTTGGTATAATTGAGGCAGTAGAGCCAATACAGATGGAATTTGGTGGGGGAAGGAGAGAGATTGGATGAGAAGCTGAAGATGGAGGCAATCACGTAAGAGGCTGGAGTCTTAGTGTTAACGTAATGGAAAGCCATTGATGGGTTTTGTAGGGTGAATGGCCATCCTGACTTGTAGTTTTGAGTGATGGCCCAGTGGGCTGCAGGAGGCTAGATCATGGTGGGTGGGAGCAGAGAGGCAGGGAACCAGGCAGGAGGCTATTGCGCTGGTCCAGTTGTGAGATGATGGGCTTCACTCCAGGGGATAGCAGTGGGGGAGTGGAGAAGCGACCTGCCTCTGTCAGGGGTTTTAGTGGCAAGCGCTAGAAGCTGACTCTGGCTATTTTTAGTACCAAAGGGAGTTTTTTAGGGGAAAAAATATGTGAAGGCTGAAGAAACAAACTCTGCAGATGTTCAAGGACTAAAGAAACGTAGGCAGCAAGAACCAGCCAAGGCCAAGCTATGAAAACAGCACAAGTGCCAGCACCGCACTTTGGCCCTTCAAAGCTGCATTCTCCACGTCCACCTCCCTGTGAATATGTTCACACTGTCTCTGCATCTCCACATTGTCCCCTTGAGATTCTAAAGCCCTGATAGGATCATCTGAATAGCCAGTCCCAGTCCCAGGCCTGTACCTCAGCTGCCAGGGACGGGGGCAGGGCCTCTTTGCCTCCCTTGGGTCCTGTAGTAGGAGGCTGGGGGCTCTGTTTCCCATCATGGTTCAGACAAAAGCTTCATTCTAAGTAGGAATCATGTTCCAACTGGGTAGTTCAAAAAATGGCCAATATCCATTACATGGATGTTTGCTATTCAGGATCAGGAAAGTGACCACAATGTCATAATTCTTAGCACCATCTATAATTTATTAAAGAACAAAGATCAGAACAATTAGATGGATATCCTTAATAAAGCTAAATGTCAGCATTTATGTCCAAATTTTCCACCTGCGTGAGTAGAAAAAGGAGAGAATAGGATTTTCGAGTAACACGTATAAAAAAAGGATGGGGAATTTTAAGGACTGGTAGACATAATCTGAGTCAACAGTGACTTGTGGCTGACAAAACAGCATAAATCCCCATGGAAACAGAACCAAAGGGGATTAGGAACCTAGGACAGAAAATATACTTGAGGTTCCCTGCCTGATTCACGGTAGACCCAGGTATTTTTCCAGAGTTATTTTCATGGCTGAAGTGAATGATCTTAATGTTCTGACCATCACTGAGCCCCGACTCTTCCTGGGAGTATAGGGCTAAAGATTGAAGCTGAAACCTTGTAAAGAAGTTGAGATTTTAGGTTCTATAATCATACAGACCTGGATTAGGCAAGTGATTTATCTTATGTCTTCGGTTATAGGAAGACAATACTGGACCCAAACTGATCTAGTTATTGTAAGACTTGAATAAGATAATACACGGAAATTAATGTCTAATGCCTAGCATGTGGTAAGTGTCCAATAAATGTCAGTTATTGCTTTCACAAAGAATGTGTTGTAGCTTCTAAGAGTAGCCAGTTGTGTCTCGGAATTAGATACATGTAGGCCAAGTAGTACATACTCATTGAGTTGAAATATCCTTCTACAGAAAGAAAAGAAGATTTGAAAACAAATATACACAAAGGAAAAACTTGAATGACCCAATATAACTCATTTGTCATCTCAGCAGAAAAGTCTCTTTGCATTGACAGGGTTCTACTCAAAGTCTCTGTTTCTATGATTTACCACAATTGGTAGAAGCTCCACAAACATTCAAACTGGTTGTAGCCACAATCAACGTGGTTGTTGTACAGCAGCATTGATCGTGGCTCTGGGTCACACTGCATCTATTTCTACCCAGACTGTCACATCTGACCTTCCAGCCAGCTGCCTAGAAATCTAAAACCAAATAATCATAAATAAAATCCACAGGCTTCCCTTACATGTTCTACTAACACCCCTTTTTACGAGAATGTTTGAGGAAAAGGTAGAAAAGTGATAGTTAAAATTTTATGGGGGGCTGGCCCCGTGGCCAAGTGGTTAAGTTCGCGCGCTCCGCTGCAGGCGGCCCAGTGTTTCATTGGTTCGAATCCTGGGCGCGGACATGGCACTGCTCGTCAGACCACGCTGAGGCAGCGTCCCACATGCCACAACTAGAGGAACCCACAACGAAGAATACACAACTATGGACCGGGAGGCTTTGGGGAGAAAAAGGAAAAAATAAAATCTTTAAAAAAAAAAAATTTTATGCAACAAGGAATATTTTATAGAGGGGAACTGTGCTCTGTTACATCAAAACCAGAATATTGACGGCATAATTTATCATATTCATTTACTGTCGTGTGTATGCTTTATGTATTCTGCTTGATACTTTATAAAAATGTTTCAAATAAATCCTTAACTTTATAAAAGTTGGACAGCGCTTGTCTTATTCATCTTACATTTCAATTTTTCATAAAAGAGAAAAATTAATCAGTAGACCAACTGGAGAGGAAGGCAGTAGACAAGCTTTCTGAGCTTGGGAACAGCAGGCATTCATGGGAGATATAAAAATGTGCATTAAATTCTAGGCCAGAGCTCCATAAAACATATACATTTTCTTGGGGGAAAAAAAAAGAATGGTTTTTAATAAGCCACAAGCAAGGGCATGCTTGACTTAGCTATATTTTCTGTGGACTATCATGTAAACCATCTTTAATATCAAGTTCTTTTTTATCTCCTACATTCAGCCAAGGCTTGTACTCTTCTCTGCAGGGCACTTTGATGGAGTCAATAAATTGAATTTCCAGCATTAATAAGGAGCAATCAGAAATCAGATCTAGGAAAGACTATGTTTCTATTCAGCTCTAAATCAGAGATTCAGCAGGAAGGAGCTTTTTTTATTTTATTTTTTCTGTTTTAATGTTGTTTCGAGTGAACAATAAAGCATTTTGCCTGAGTTCAGTTTATTTATCCCTGAACTGCAGCTTTCCTCTGTTATTTTGGTTATTGGCTTCTTAATGATTACCTTTTTGTCCTGAAGATAGTAATTTCTTTCTTTACCCGTTTACTCACTCACTCATTCAATACATATTTGAGGATAAGATTATGAATAGGGACTATGCTGTATGCTGGGTAGGTACAGAACAGACCCTGTCCTCCAGCAGTTGCTTAAAAAGTGAAATTTTTAAAATTAAAAATTATAGTCATGATTTCATCCCCCTTGACCTGAATATTCTCATTGCTTTACTCACTGAGCGGCTCCGTGGACTGGGAGTCTGAAGCCACGTTTCCAGCATCAGCTCTGACATTACTTTCCCCTAGGACCTTACATAAATCACTGAGCCCACGTAGACTTCAACATTTTCATCTCTAAAGTGAGTAGGTGGGATGAGACATTCTCTAAATTCTCTTACACTCAAAGATTTCAAATCAGTTTGTGTTTCTGGTGTAAGTCTCTTGTCTTATAGGACTTGCCCAAGCCCTCCCAGCTAGGGAGTGGAAATCCAAGCCTCCTGACCTTGTCTGCCAAGCTAGAGGCAACATCCTGGTAAGGAAGTGATTAAATACAGCCCATGGAGGGTTCAGCCTGGTGGCGCAGCAGTTAAGTTCGCACATTCTGCTTTGGCAGCCCTGATCCGCCAGTTCAGATCCCAGGTATGGACTTGGCACCGCTAGTCAGGTCATACTGTGACTGGCATCTCACATATAAAGTAGAGGAAGATGGGCACGAATGTTAGCTCAGGGCCAGGCTTCCTCAGCAGAAAGAGGAGGATTGGTGGCAGATGTAAGCTCAGGGCTAATCTTCCTCAAAAACAAAAACAAAAAAGTATAGTCCACAGAAATAAGTTTTTGGTGAGGAAGGTGTTCTTTTCCCTTATTTGCTGAATTAATTGACAGTATGTAAACATTGGGAGATTTCATGAAACATAGGGGTTTGTGACTTATCTTACGGAATAAGAAGGTCAAGCAATGCTGAGTTACATTCTCATGTGTCAGTAATTGACTGGAGATGATTAGCGCCTACCCCTTCAAGTGATCTGTTCAATCAAGTTTGATACAGTCCTCACTACTCCCTACTGTCTTATACAGAGCTTTTTCTCCTCCTTTATGCTACTTGCCTTGTTGTTAAGGCAATGAGTTCGCAAACCCAAACTAAGCCATAAATAAATATGTGAATTTGTGTATGTGCATGAATGTGTGTGAGTGATGAGAATGGGGATATATTTTCATACACGATTTACAACTATATTGAAAATAAGAAAGAAACTAGACAAAAAGCACTGATAAGTTTTATCCTCAATAAAAAGTAATTAAAGTTTTGGACTTAATATCTACTTACATCATTGAATCAGCAGAACAGACGTGGAAATGCCATTCAGAACTTACTTACCATTAAATTACTCACCAACATTAGCTTTATAGATATTTCTCCTTTGTTTTGCCTAATCCAATAACCACAGTATGTATAGAGAAACTTTCAGATAAAACCCACGTTACAAGGATGGAAAGCTTGATCATGGGAAATGATAGACTTCTCATTGTTTGAGATGGTTTTCTTTAATGCCCGCCTGTGTAAAACGGATCACACAGCTAAAGTGGCTCATTTTCAATCTCCTTAAATACTTTGAACTCAGATTATCTTGCTACCAGCTCAGATTGGTTAATTAAAGAAGGAAATAAGGAAAATTTTCTCATCTCATTTTAGTTCTAGAACTCTTTTTTTAAAACGCAAGCCATTTTCTTTAGAGTTTTGTTTAGTATTTCGCTCCTGGATGATTTTGACATGATTCAGTATTTATTTTCTTTCACTCTTTTTCTATTTTTCTTTTTCTCAATGGAAGATAAAATAGGTAAGTAAATGCTTATATTAAAAATAGATGATGTGTTTTAGAGAAGAAATCAATTTCTCCTTATTTGAATTTGCTTCCCTCTGGACATTTTTATTCATTGTCCAAATTAAAAAGTAATCATTAACTTTACCTCACTCTTCATATATTTTTTTGTCCCCTTCCAAGAAAAAATATTTCCCACCTCATTTTCCACCACCACTCCCAATGTCACAGTCTTTCTTGTCCTTGAATGGACTAAAGGAATTAAGATTAAAAAGATTAAAATATTGTCAGTTAACAGACTTCTTTTTGGTAACAACCTGTTTGTGACAAAGGTGTAAATTGAATAGAGTTACTTTCTATCCAAGGAAATTTTTCCTTTAAGGCAAAAATATCCCTCTATCCACGTGAAGATCAGTCATTGGAATTCAGTGCAACCTTTCTCAAGATTATGATTCCTACTCCGATGCTGAGAATTTCTACAAATGTTATGCAATGTCTTAAAATATCCCTGGTCTTTTTTCTGACAGCTTGTTGTTCTGCATCATTTACTGCTTTCAAACAATGTTTTTTAAAGAGGTGGCAGTTTTTCTGAGGAAAAGTGACAGTACGTATAATACTTTTTTCCCCTTATCCATAGATAAGAAAGGTGCAATTTTGAGACTGAGTTTCTTTCCCCTGGCGTCTGAAAGATGAGTTGCCCACGAGATGCAATTGTGTGGCTCAAGACAAATAATTTCACAGATATAGCAGTTACAAGCTGACTGGGGAAAAGACATTGGTGACATTTTATGAAAAGGTACATGATGCATAATTCAAGCAATATAAGGACACTGGAAAGAATTTTAGAAAGTACAACTATTTCTTTTCAACCTTGTCAAACAATCCTTCCTTTCCTGTATATCAGTTTGTTTGCTCTTCCCTTCATCATCATAAAGAAGGTTTTCTGTGGCAGATCAAGATTCACCGGCAATGGAAAAGAGATATGTGTTCTTAGGCTTTTGGGCAGTATCTATTCCTGGCCATTCTGGTATTTAACTTCAAGGATGCTTCTTTTCAAGGGAGATGTAAAGAGAAACGGAAGGAAGCAAATTACCAAAACAAACAAAAACCTTCATTAAGATAATCGATATAAATACAATGTGTAAGAAAAATAAGGAAAAAATAAACAAAATCAATGTGATTTCCAGCAGAGTTTTATTTGATGCAAAGGATCTATGTTCAGGCCTAAGTTTTACATGATTTTGTTTGTAATTATTTAATGGTATTAGCTTTTTTTCCACTGTATAATTCAACAAGTTGGATTATTTAAGTGAATATTTATTAAAATCATGTTTTTAAACTAAATTCTGATTCTATTTCCAAAACCATCAAAACTTTATGATGTTTTTTGAAAAAGCAGCGTTGATATTTATGTCAAGGTCAGTATGACTATGAAACATGTTCTCTTAACCACTTACTTTTGTGACTCTAGTGTTATTTTGTCAAGTCGTTTCTTTTTCAAAAAATATCTTTAAATTTCAGCTTTATTGAAGTATAATTGACACATAAAATTGTAAGATATTTAAAGTGTACACTGTGGTGACTTGTTATGCAACGTTACACAAAAACCTTGTGAAAGGACTTCCCCATCTAGTTAATCAAAGCATCCATCACATCACGTATTTATCTTTTTTTAGGGGGGTGAGAACATTTAAGTTCTATTCTCTTAGCTACTTTAAATTATACAATACGGTGTTATCAACTGTAGTCACCGCGTTATACATCCTCAGAACTTACTCATCTTATAGCTAAAAATTTGTATCCTTTTACCAACCTCTCCCCATCTCCCCCAACCCGAAATCCTTGGCAACCACTTTTCTATTCTGTGTTTCTACGAGTTTGATTTTTTTTTTTTTTTTTCAGATTCCACGTATAAGTGTTACCGTGTTGTATTTGTCTTTCTCTGTCTGGCTTATTTAACTCAGCATAAGGCCCTCAAGGTCTGTCCATGTTGTCACAAATGACAGGATTTCCTTCTTTCTCGTGGCGGAATAATATTCCTTGTATATATATCTATATATCTATATCTACATCTATCTATATGTCTCTCTCATCTTCTTTATCCATTCCTCTGTGAACTTTTATGATTTTAATGGGTACATATTTTATTTGGATTTTTTTGGCCCAGAAATTAATTTTATAAACAATCTTTGGAATTTGATGGATGGAAACAATCAACCCATATAGCTGAAAACATACTCTCTTCTGGTTGGCTGTGTGAATCAGACACACTAATAGGCAAGCGTCCAGCTCCCTTAGTACCAACTTTTCTGATCCCTGTGAGTTGTACTATATCTGTCTGTCTGCCTTCCTTCCTTCCTACCCTCCCTCCTTCCTTCTTTCTTTCCTTTTAACCAATATTTATTGAGCGCCTCCTATGGGCCGGGATGTGAACAAACATCCATGAAGCTTACGATCCAATAGAGAGAGAAAGACATAAAATAAACATTTGTATAACGTCAGGTAAAATGTATGATTTTAAAAAGTAGAGTTTAGTTATACTGAATGATAGGGGCTGCTAGTCAAAAAACTTATGGAAGACTTCATCTGGTCCATGAAAAAAAAGAAAAAGGAAAGTAGGGATAGATATCAGAAAAAGAAAAAATATGAGAGGAAAAAACCTTGTCTCAATTACTTAAAAATTTCAAGATGAAGGAGAACATTATATTGTAAACAGTATAGAAAAGTACCTCAAAGCATTATTTCCATGAATATTGATCCAGCAAAGTTAAATTCATCTAATAAATCTTATTATGAGCCTATTTTGCATCAGGAAAAGGCTCTGTTCAAGGCTCTGGAAATCTAGCAGGGAACTAAACCAAAGCCCTTTGCTTTAATGCAGGGCTACTGCATGCAGCTGCACAGGCTGTGCACTGCACAATTCTCAGGGGCACGGTCACAAAGACCATGATGTGTAGCCCTTGGGGTTGTGTACCACAGCAGCTCTGCTCTACACGCAGCATGCATTCTAGTGAGGGAAAGACAAAACATAAACAAACAAATAAGAATATCACATGGAAGTGCTTTGGGAAAAATAAATTAAACAACATAAGAGGGAGAAAAAGATTTAGGAGAGCTATTTCAGATTTTATGGTCAGAACAAGAATTCCTGATAATGTCATATTTGGGAGGGAGCCTCTAGGAGATCTGGGGGAGGGGGCAAGCACTCTAGGGAGAAGGTGGAGCTATTCTAGAGAAGAAGATGTGCTCAAGGAAAGTCCAGGAGCCCAATGTGGCTCAACCAGAGTGAGCAAAGAGGAACAAGGTAGGAGGCAGAGATGGAGGGAAACATAAGAGGGAGCTGGATCATATAGAGTCTTTGAGGCCAGTGTAAAGACTTTAGCTTATACTCTGAGAAAGATGGAAAGCCATTAGCAGGCTTTGAACGCAGAAGTGATTTAGTCTGACTCATGTTCTATCACAATCATTCTGGCTTCTGTTTTAACAAAGACTGCAGAGAGGCAAGGGTAGAAACCCAGAGACCATGGAAATAGGAGACTGGTGCAATAATTCCTATGAGACACGATCGTGGCTTGAGCTAGGTGATAGCAGGAGAGGTGGGAAGGTACAGCAGGATTTGCTAATGGATCAGAGATGGAACATAAGAGGAAGGAAAGAGTCAAGGATGACTCTAAGGTTTTTTCCTGAGCGACGGAAAGAATGTAATACTGTTTACTGAGATGAGGAGGAGCCGTGTGAGAGGAAATCAGGAGTTGTGATTTAGATGTGCTAAGTTTGAGATGCCTATTAGAAATCCAAGTGGAAATGCCAAGGAAGCAGTTGGATATGTGAATATGGAACTCAGGGGAGACATTGCAACTGGAGATATAATTTGGGAGTTGTTAGTATATAGTTAATATAAAGCCTTGAGACCAGACAAAATCACCTAGAATAATTGTTCCCAGCCCTGGCTGTACATTGTAATCACCTGGGCAGTTTTCAGAAAGTACTGAGGCCTGAGCCCTAACCCAGACTAATTAAATCAAAACCTCAGAGGGTGACAGCGAGGCATCAGTATTTTTTAAAAGCTTTCCAAATGGTTCTTAGAAGATGCTGGGGTTGAGAACCATTGACCTAAAGAGTCAACGAAAAGATGAAAGAATGTCTAGGAACTAAGCCCTGAAGACTCTAAGTTTTGTAATCAGGAAGATGAGGAGGAGCCAGTGAAGGAGACAGTGAGTGAGGTAAGTGGGATGTAGAGTAGTGGTCAGAAAACTTCATTTGTTAAGGGGAAAACAGCAAAGAGTTCTGGCTTTCCCGGCCATACAGACTCTGTTGCCCCTACTGAACTCTGCTATTGTAGCATGGAAGCAGCCTTAGTGAGTACATAAATGAATGAATGTGGCTGTGTTCTGATAAAGCTTTATTTATAAAAGCAGCTGGTGAGCCGCATTTGGCCCATGGACTGTAGTTTGCCAACCTCTGATGTAGAGTGTGGGGGATCAGAATTTGCCACCTCAAGATGTGTCTCTTTGGCATGAGGATTATTTCTGGCTGGTTATTTTTTTAAAAACTGTAGACATAGAAGAAGTGCTGATAAACCAAACCGAAGTTACCCTTTGTATGAGACATTATTTGTAAGGGAAATCTCCATTTGTAAGGGTATCTCCCTCTCTGTACCAGGAAGAAGGGAGGATGACCTTATCTCTAGAAACTCTTATCAATGCAGAAGGCAAGGTCTTAAATCTGCATAATAACCTTACTCTTGTTTACTGTGCTTTTCTGATGATCTCCCATAACTGACACCCCCTACCCCCAACACCATCCTTTGTCTTTAGCTAAAAATAGTATTTAAGGTGGTGACCTCAGCCATTTTGGCAAGTTACCCAGTTTTCCTAGGTTTCTCCCATGTATACATGTTATAAAGCTTTGCTTGATTTTCTCCTGTTATTCCATCTCATGTCAATTTAGTTCATAGACCATCAAGAAGGACGTAGAATGGGTAGAGGAATTCTCGTCCTCCCCTACAAGAGCATCACAGGATTAGTCTTTGTGGTCTCCTAGTCAGATTATGATGGTGAACCAGTGAGGTGGCAATTAACAAGAGTCCCATAGAATGGCATGAGTCCCCTCTTCAGTGACACTCATGAAGATATCAAAGCCGTTGGGGATGAAATCACTGGAGCATGTGGGCACCTGTTGCTCATTTGAATATTTTTAAAATTTTTTATTGATTCTGTTGTGCCTAATATAATGCTTGCAGGTTGAGATTCAATAATTGGTAATGATTTTTGTAATTTCACAAAAGCTTTTTTCAAATGAAATACAACAAAATGAGAAAATACGCCATACGCCTAAAATGAATCCATGAACACATCGGTTAGTGTTTTCCCTTTAATGTTGAATATACTGCTGCTTTTAATATGTGTGCATGGAGGTGCATTATTCTCTCCAGAGCTTTTATTTAGGGTTTTCCTGGACAAGTTTCATTATTCTTCTCACTACACTTGTTAAAATGAGGCAGAATGTATTTCATCTTACGGGTTGTCCCAGACACACAAGGGTAAAAGCATATTACTAATGTTGAAACCAGAAGCCAGTGGAAAATTGTGAGGAACTGTAGAAAAAGCAACTTCCCACACAAAGAAAAAAAGTCACAAAGAGAGCAATTCTTTGGAGACCCAGACTGTTGCTTTCACTGGGTTAGCAGCTAAATCATAATGATAATCATAGTAATTTATAGTTTAATAGATCCTCTAACACAAACACCTCAAAGGGTTTTGGAAACCCAAACCAACCTTATTATCCCTCTGTGGCTAAAAAGCATGCAATCTAAAAGACAGGAAGGAAACAGCAGCAAGGCTAATGTAAATGATTGTTCTAAGTGGTCAGACAGAAGGGAAAGTAGAAGGAAATTCTAAGAGCAGAATTCTGGAAATCTGGCCAACCTTAGACACAGCTGAGGCACCATACCCGTTTCAGGGCTAAAACTCTATAGGCGGCCTGGAGACTTCTTCTCAAGGTCATGAGAAGAATCATTACACAGTAGAGCTACAACCAGAAATGACCAATTGAAAGTACACAGAGCAGGTAATCAAGTCACAACTCTTCAACGATATGCAGGTGGGTCTAACTGAGCAAGTCTTGAATTCCAAATCAACCAGTACTTGTTGAGCACCTACTTTGTGCCAGCCCTCAGTTGGATTATGCTATTAAATGTTGATATTAAAACAGAATAGAGAAAAGGACTTCCAGTTCTTGGGATGATGGAGTAGCCCCACTCCATCCAGGTCCTCCCTCTTCAAGTAAAAAACCCCTGGACTTAACATTATAAATAATGTAGGAAGACCCTGAAAAGAGGAAAGAAGAAGGAAACTTAGGAACTGAGGAATGACACAGCAGTGAGTTCCCTGGGCTTCCTTATATGCTCTCAAGGACAGGGCACCACAGAAGCCTTCAGCTCTGAGACACCAACTGGTGCAGACAAAAAAGTTCCAGGAAATGCCTGTTCTCCTTACCCAAAAGACCAGGAAAAGAGCACACTGACAACAGAAAACCTTTTTGGTAATTCCCACCCTACACCAACCAAAGACCAATAGAATGAATGCACTGTCCCCAAGCCCAGCCCCTCCCAGGGTTCAGCAAGGTCAAACAGGGAGCTGATCGTCCATCCAAGCAAGCAAGGGGCTCTCCGATTCCCCCACTCAAGTAGCGTCAGTGGGGCCAAGCAGGAAGCTGATCTTCCATCCCTCAACTGGCCTGGAGGAAGCTGGCAGCTCTCAAATTCTCCTGCTAGGTGATGTCGTCAACCCAAGCGGGGAGTTTGATTCTAATTACTGTCACTGTGGACTAGTTTTGCCTGTTCTTGGGCTTCATACAAATGGAAACATACAGTGTGTATTCTTTTGTGTCTGGCTTCTTTCGTGTAACAAAACATTTTTGAGATTTACCCAAGTAATTGTATACATCAGCAGGTAGCTCTCTTTTTGTGCTAGTGAATAATATTCTGTTGTATGGATATACACAATTTGTTTATTCATTCTCCTGTTGATGGACATTTGTGTTGTTTCCAGTTTAGGGCTATTATTAAAAGCTACTGTGAACATTCTTGTACAATCTTTGTATGGACATAACTGATTTGATTTGGTCATATAGATAAGGTTCTAGATAAAGATCAATCTTCTGAGTGTTTTCATCTTCTTTAGCCATCTCTTGTAACCAAATTAACCAGGTAATTGCTAAATTTTATCTCATTTAATGCTATTTAAAATCAACCTCAACAGGGAGAAAAAGAATGGGAGAAATTAGGTGGTGTGAACAGTGTGGTTAAAAGATATTTCAGTTCAAACTAATTGTGTAAAATATAAATTTACATTTCATTTATTCAACCCACTTAATGAATCCAATTAAGTAGCAAGACTTGAGATGAATGAAATGCCATCTTTGGAGCTGATGCACTTACAGCCAAGTTACTTGATAGTATAAAAGTTAAACCATTTAATTTGAGGGAGTTTTGGGATTGGGTAAATATCTTATTGAATCCTCAGTCTTCGAATACTGTTTTTGTATGAACCTTTTCTGAAGTTGGAAGAGGTGAAATTTCATGCTGAGCACAGAAATTGATAAGCTTTTAAGATGAACAAACTAAAGTGAATGATAAAAATTTAAGTGGTCTCCATTCTTCGGAAAACACAAGGCAATGTTATGTGATGGGTAGAATGTCAATTCATCTTCATTTATGGGCAGTTCCTGAGGTATTTGATTCTCTTCCCCACGAAAGAAAGAGAAAGAGAGTGGCAGGTGAGTCAATTTCAAAACAGAGCCAACGACATAGAGAATCCATTCTTCCCAAGCATTTAGAAACTTATTGTGCCTTGCCATAATTTAACCAATGCCTCCCTTTACAGTTAGATGAGAAACTAAAAAGGCAAGACATTTCCAGTTGAAAATGCAAGTTAATACTCGCAAAAATGTTATTTCGAAGTAGAAATTAGAATGCCTGGAACCTGTGATCCAAGAAGGAAAAAACAAACTCTCAAAAATATATTAGGGAAAAGAATCCCATTAATAGATGACCCCATTTCTATCTTCATCCATAAGTTTTAGTTCCATCCCTGAACCCTACCCTTTCCCTAGGGACCTATTAAGCTTCCAGTATGGCTCGTGTGCTAGATTCAGAGTTTACTTGGCATTTCTCTGAAAGGCTTGGTAAACATTCCCATCTATGGTGGTCATGAAGTTTCTGCAAAAGAGACGAAGGGCCTCCTTTTAGATGCTGCTGAGTGCTCATCATTTTTATTAAGAGAGACATGGTTTAGCTGTAAGAGTCCTACAGAAAGGAGCCTAAGCACAGTGGGTAGTATTTCTAAAGCCTTGAGACCGATTACGCCGATTCTCAGGGGAACACTAAAGGAGGAACTTGAATTAGCTTGTTTCTGAGACACTCTATGGACTCAAGTTTTCAATCGCTTTATTCTGACCTTCACAATATGCTTTTCTATTGATATAATGAATCTGTGTAGTAAGTTCACTTGAAGTACAATAAAGTCTTGATAAATAAATTAAAAATAGAGGTTGCTTCCCTCCCATGCATTCTGCAAATTGCCTTTTGCCCATTAGCTAGTGAGGGTCTCCCTTTCAATTTGCATGGCTTTGCAGTTTTCGAGATCTCTCTGAGCCCTCTCTGCACTCTACTTCTATGTTGTGCTCTTGGACTATCACCTCAACTTGTCTTTTTGCTTATTTGTTTGGTAGAAAAGAAAATTCCCTAATTGTCACAGTGGAAAATGTATCCTGTGGCAGATAGCAATATGGATGCCATTTCTTCCTGTGTAAAACTGTTAAGCACATCCAGCCACAACATCTTAGAGACATGACAAACCAGCCAAAGGGCAGGGGATTCTGGATGTTGCAGTCCACAGATAATCACCTTCCAAAGGCACAAGGCCAAGTGGAGGAGGATGGAAATATATATGGAGGGCCAACAGGAAATAACCATCATGAAATAGGATGAACCAGGTTCTGGCTTTGCTAGATTATGATCCACCATTGTTGAAACACCAATTAAGGGAAATATTCAACTGAAGGATGAGGTAAATCAGTGTACAACTAATGACTCATCATAAAACTGTCTGGACAGGCAAGAGTTTCATGGTATAGGACCACGAAGACTGTCTGCCTTACAAGAAGATCCAGTCATCTTTGTAACTCATTAACTAAAGTTTTTCCCATGAACTGTCATTCTACAGCAAATTCTGTTATAATGAGATTGTACGGTGCAATATTTTAGAAAAATCAAAGCATACTGACAATTGTAACAGCAAACATTCTAAACAAGAGGGCACCAACAATTTGAATGACTGTTTGAGACATTCAAGATGACAAGCTTTGGTAGCTTAAGCTCCAGTTTATCCTGGATAAAATGAAAATTGCCTCCTAGCTGGTCTTGCATAAATTTGGATTGCAGGTAATAAGTGACAAGATGAATTTTCCTTTCCAATGAAATCACTTGTCACCCTTCAGTCCACCTTCAATTACTTGTGCTATCTTTAGCATTCAAGAGATATTTCTATTTATACATCAAATTATGGGAAACTACTTAAGGGCTAGAAAGGAATTTTCTTTTCCTGACGTTTTTTGTACCCCCTCAATTTCAAAGTCATACATTTCTGGTTTATTTCAATTCAAATCAACTCTACAACTTAGCAGACATTTATTGGATGCTTATTCTGTTCAGACAGAAATTGCATATCCTAAAATTATCTTTGAAATGCTCCTGACTCATTCAATGTGTGCCATACTGTATGTGTGACTTTTGCGTTTACAGCCCTGTATTTCTATTCTCTTTATTCAGTATTACTCTATGATTAACAATTAATACCTGAATTTCTTTTCTTGAGGCTATTAATGACGCATCACTGCCTGTTTGCCTGGCCACTCCATCAATGCGTTTTGCCTCTTGGTCACTAGCTGGAACACTTTAGAGCCATCCATACATTTTTTGCATAGGTTTTGCCAACATGCACTGCCTGTGGCAGGCTTGCGTACATCTGCTGATTATTTAAAATAACAAATGTAATGGTGGCATTGCAAACCAACATGGTTGAGATCCTGCAAGTTGGATTTGCCTGTATTATGACTCCATTGTGCTATGCCAGGCACCACGGAGACACAAAGATGAGCTCTGTGTAGTTTCCAAATTCAAGGAGATTCCAGCCTTATGTGGGAAGAAGTTAAACCTAAGCGCAAGGGAGAAGGTAGTGAAGGTCTTAAGCAGAGCATAGGAAGGGGTTAAGTCTGAGGACTGTCTGCAGGGCTAAAGGGAAGAGGTGGTGTTTGAGGAGAGCCTGGAAAGATAGGCAGGATTTCAAGGAGAATAAGTGGAGGGAAAGGTGAGTCCAGACAGAGCAAACATAATCAAACTTTCAGAGCCAGGAATGGACAGAGGTGTTAAGGGAAAGTGAAGATGCTGGAACTTGCTATTGCTGGAGTGAAGAGATGGGGGCTGCTGCAGCGGCAAGAGTAAGGCAGAAGGGATAAAGCAAAGCTGCATGCGAATCCTACATCTGTGTCCTATGTGACCTTGGACATGTTACTCAACCTTGTAAGACTCTGTGCCCTCATCTTTTGAATAAAGAAAATAACACTGTCTCACAGGATGGGTGTAAGGATTAAACGAACTGAGGTGTTCATTGAATGCTAATGCCATTCCCCGATCTTACTTTTCTTCTGAAATCATAGTACCTCCAAAGAAAGCAAAAGAAGGATTTGAATATTGATTTTAAAAAATGTATAATAACAATTAATATCTATTGAGAAGTCAACATAAGCCAGACACGGGCTTAGTATTCTGTATGCATCCTCACCATGAGTCGTGTTCTATTTTCATACTCATTTTGCAGATGAGAAAACTAGGGTTTGTAGAGGTGAAATAAGTGTCCCAAGACTGTTAAGTGGTAGAGCAAGAATTTTGAGCCAGACAGCCTGGCTCCATGGTCCATGTTCTTCAACACCACACTAAAGTATGCCCTATTAAATTTCATCCATTTATTCCACACAAATTCATTGAACACATAGTATATGTCAGGCACTGTTAGAAAACCAAGACAAAGATCTCTGATCTCATGAACCTCTGGTCTGTACAGAAAGAAGGCCAAGAAGCAAATAAGTAAGTTGTATAATATTCTGGAAGGTGATAAGTGCAATCAAGCAAGAAAAAAGCAGAAACACAGTATGGAGTATGGGAGGAGGTTACAATGCTTAAATATGGTGGTCTAGGGAAGGTTGTATAGCAAAGGTAACATTGAGCAAAGACTTGAAGAAGTGAAGGACGGCCCTTGAAGGTGTCTGTGAAACTACAAATAAATGGGACCTGAGGTGGGAGCAGGCTTGGTGTATGATAGAAACAGCAAGGAGATCAGCATGGCTAGAGTGGAGCGAGTGAGGAGAAGGGTGGCTGGCCACACCTTGTAAGGACTTGTGGACCTTATGAGGCCTTTGGCTTTTCTAAGAATGAGCTGCTAGCCATGGGTGGGTTTTGAGCAGAGAGATGACAGCACCAACTTGCCTGTGCTTTTGAGGCGGGGGACCAGTTTGCAGGCTGTTGCAGCCACCCAGACAAAATGAAGATGGCGTAGATGGCAATAGCAGTAGAAGGAGTGACAAGTGGTCACATTCTGGATATATCATGAAGGTGGAGCCAATAGGGTACACTGACAGATTAAATGTGGGCTATGAGAGAGAAGTGGAGTCGATGATAATGCTAACGGTTGTCTCAATCTCCATAACCAGATTGCTCTACGGCACTGCCCCACTAACCAGCTTACTATACACTAGGAAAGGGAAATCGCTCCCCTTGGTCTCTCACATTTGGGGTAATAACGTGGGGACGGTGAAAATAAGGCTCAGAGGAACACAGGTGTGCCAGTATGGAGGGCTGATAGTGACAGTGAAGTGGGGAATTTTCGCTGCTGTATTGGCCCAAATAGAACAATAGATTGCGTTTTCAGGCTCCCTAGCGCCAGCAAAGTGGTGCAGGCTGAGAGGGAAGGGAGAGTCACCGACAGAACATGAATATCTGTCTTGGGAGTTTTGCGACTAGTTTTGCTTTAATTACTCTACATTTTTTTAAGCTGCAGAGAATATAAACGCTTACCTACTCAGCCCAGTTTTCTCTCCCGTGTTGGGGAAAAAGCCATTTCCTTCTTCCTAATCTCTCCCTTTTACCAAATGCATGCATCATCTGTTTGAGGAGATCCTGGGTTTCTGTACACATGAGCATGTGGCCCCGTAGCAAGTGGATCCTAAGTACCTACCACATATCAATGAGAGCTGAGGGCACTTCCACATAGATCATCAAATGAGAGCATACTTATATGGACTGGCTCTCTCACTCACCTGCTCTGTGATCTAGACCAAGTTATTTAACCTAGAAAAGCCCCCTCCTTATCTGTATCATGGGGACATGGATAACACCAACCTCTTTGAGTGTTGATGAAAAGTGAAATAAAATATGTCAATCCAAACTCAGTGCCTGGCAAACAAAAAGTCCTCAATAAATATTGTTTGCTATTTTATTATCATTATCGTTATGTTTGCGATCAACTTTATTCATAAACTTAATTAAGTGCCTGGAATAAAGTAGATGCCCAGTAACTGTTAATCCATTCCCTTTATTTCTTAACAAAATTAGGTTCAGAATTTTCCAAAACTGGTGCAGTTTATCATGGTACATGGAAGGAAGTCCACAGCGTTATCAGGCAGCATGAGAAGTTTCAAGAGATGAAGATGACTGGGTTAAGTGGGTGGCAGTGATGATGATGCGAAGTGGATGCATGAGAGAAATTTCCAGGATATAAAATGGGCAACACCTGGCGATTGATTAGAAATGAAAGGTGAGTGCACACACCCTCTACTCTTTCTGCCAAATAACAAACCTTTTGGGCACATTGTGCCAGTTATCTAATGCCATAATAATGCTGTATACCAGCCATAAAATCTCAATGGCACATAATAAACATTAATTTCTGTTCATGATTATACTGGTCAACCAAGTAGCTCTGCTGTTGGGGGCCAGCCTCAGCAAGCCTCAGCTGGGCTTACTCATGCCTTTCCAGGCAGGGCCTGCTGGGACCTAGCTGGTTGACAATAACTGGATGTCCACTGGGGCAGTCGAGTGACAGAGCCACGATATCACCACCCTGCAGACTCACTGAGCTTGTTCGCACAGGTGCAGCAGAGATCCCAGAGAGAAGGCAGAGGCCTCTGGAGGCTTGGACTTGGAGCTGGCAAACTGTGTGTTCTACCACATTCTATTTGCCAGAGCAAACCAGTCATTGACAGCTATTGGCCATGCAATGGACATGGCTACAGGGGAGAGGAGGTATGAAGGATTGAGGACATTTTTGCAATCAATTTACCACATATATCAACTTATTCAAGTCAATACCCGTATGGAGTAGAAAAGATGTCAGCACATAAACCCAATCTCCTCTCATGCTCAGCTGGGTCACCCTGCGACAAACTTATGACAGATTGACTGTTAATCACAAGAGTTATTTGTATTTTTTCTAATGACTGAAAAATGGAGTTTTTAGCTCCTTGAATGCAGGGTCCCTGTCTAACCTTCACTGTCATTTCAGAGAACCCCACTTTGCAGCGGCACTCTTAAGAAGTTGTATGCAGATCACATTGTTGTAAATTGATCCTATTTCCCCAGAGCCCTGTTATTTTTGTTCTTGTCATTTCTGATTGATCTTGGCAGGATCTGTGAGTCTCTGCTATCCTTTAACCCTTAGCTCCTGGATTTCCCTGATCCTGAACTCTCTGACAAGCTGTTTATAAACAAACACATTCGTTTATTGGAGGCATTTATTTATAAGGCAACTCTATAACAATCCTTGCTTAAGTCATTTGCCCCCTTTGGAAAATAGAGTTTTTTTCTTTTTTTTAATTCAGGGATCACTGGATACACTCATTGGTAGATTCAGAAATCAGAATAACAACCTGAGCAGTGTTTCCGCTGAGGTTTCACCAAGAATCAAAAATGCCATCCTTACACCAATGAACTACTGCTCGGTGATTAAGTGACTGATTGAACAGTCCCTCAAGTGAATATGAAGAGTCCACCCTCCAAGTAGACTGACGAGGCAGTCTCCTTACGAGCTATAATTCTAGGGCTGTGGAAAACACGTCCATCCATCTGCTCAGTGATAGCTGAAACTGACAGCACACAAAGGCTTTTATTACATAATTAAAATTAAGGCTTAAACTGCAAATAGCCCTGTTGTCTCTAACACAGGGACTCGTATTCATATGAATGATACACCATGATTAGATAGGAAGAAGATAGGCAGGCTGATATGCCGTCATTTATTTACTTACTCATCAAATATAATCTGAGCACCTATGATGTGATCAGTTCCGTTCTTTCCTCTACCATTTTTCTTTTTAAAATTTTTTCTTGCTGCCTTTCTTCCTTTCATTTTTCCTTTTCAATCCAAAGTGTCGTTATGATGTCAGCTCCGAACCTCAGTGCAGAACTCTCATCAGTTAGAAAGGACCAATTGAAGGTGTCATCCTATGAGTTAGTGAAGCCTAGTGTACTAAGCAGCCCTTTCTATTCTGATGCTTTGACATCTGGGGCCTTGCTGACACTGGAAGGGACTGTTCCTTTCAGAGTTAGTGAATTCCTTGAGAAAGAAAACAACTCCTCCTAGAGTGTACCTTTTGTATGCAAACCAACCAATCCAGAGCCCTACTCCCCAACCACCTCCTTTATCTTGCTCTTATATTCTAGGCTGATATCCACCTGCCCCAAGGCCAGGTACCAAAGGACTAGCATCAGCCTCCGGGCTGCAGAGTCCACTGAAATTATTCAGACTAGCCAATCCTAAACCTGTTTACCCTGCCTCATAAGTTTCTTCCTGTAGAAACCACAATGAGGGCTCTTGCTGCATTTCCCCCTTGCTCCTTCTGCCTCCTGATTCACACTGGTGCTTCCCCGTGTCGCCCTTCATGGAGTGATATGCTTCCTATTTCTAGGAATCTGTGAGTATAAAAAATTCTTCCTTCATGATCATCATTTCCGTGACTCCATGTGTTACCATATCTGATTAAAACAAATCCCAGATGTGTTTTAAAACACTGAAATACTTGGGCTCAAACAGGAGGTGAGAAATGTTAGTTTGTCCATTTCCAAGATCGCCTTCCCAGGCCCACAGGTGAGTCAGATCTGACCACTATGAAATGAAAAAAGTGAATGCAAAGGACAAGGAAAGTAGCCAAAGCAAGAGATGCAATAAGAGATCCTTCATACCCAGCCCCTGAGCTGCCTAAGCTTCCTGCCCCACGAGCGGAAGAGAGAGCCTGAACCTCCATGCCAGACATAAAACAGCGACGTGCTGGGTGTCAGTTCACATTCTGTCTTCAGTAAAAGGTTCAGAGATAGAAAGTTGAACAAGACATATCCCTGCCCTGAAGAGGATCACCTGCTGGTGATGGACAGGGACAGTACATGAGATAACCTCTGTAAGCATATTAAAGCTCTACACAGTTCCCAGGGAAGTTTCCAGTACAGGTGGAATTTGCATTGGGTCTTGAAGGATGAGCAAAAGTTTTTACTTGAAGAAGGTCAGGTTGGGGATCTTAGATAGCAGATCATTATTTCTTTGCAAGAATATAAACGGTCGGGGCTGGCCCCATGGCTGAATGGCTGAGCTCCCGTGCTTCACTTTGGCAGCCCAGGGTTTGCTGGTTTGGATCCTGGGCACAGACCTACGCATTGCTCATCAGGCCATGCTATGGCAGCTTCTCACATAGAAGAAATAGAATGACCTACAACTAGGATATATAACTATGTACTGGGGCTTTGGGGAATGAAAAAGAGACAGAGGAAGGTTGGCAACTGTTGTTAGCTCAGGGCCAATCTTCCTCAACAAAAAAAAGCCTACTATAAAAAAAAAGAAGAAGAAGAAAAAGGGTGACAAAGGGTATGTCGAGTTTGTTTTTAGAAACTTGATGGTGTTTCCCTGGTTTTACATTTTTCCTTAGTTTGTATTTTCTCCATCAGAAGCTTGACCTATTCAGCAAATTCCAAGAGAATTGCAGAGCTGCAGTCTGACAGTCTCAGGGGACAAATCATCCCTTGGGATTGCGAGTGGGCATGAGGGCAGATCCTCCCTCCCCTTCAGAGTTCAGACGCTGTCTCAGAAGCCTGGTGGGTAGGCAAGAGGGAGAAAGCAAAGTAGTTTACATGTGTCTGGCCCTTTAAGAGCCACTTGAAATAATACCAAGGAGAGGAAAATGGGCTGGTGAGTCGAGTTTTTAGTAGCAGATTTATACTCTACCATTACTGCACTTTATTCTTCAGCAAAGTATTATTGCCCAATCCCAAACATTGGAAAATGAGGGTGGAAGCCATGGGGTAGCATTCTCAAGATGCCAGTTATTAAGCATGACAATCATATTTTAGCAGTGGCCCAGATCTTTGACAGTCACTGATGCTCACCAGTTCCCAAACTCCAAAGGTTTGCAAAATGTAGCCCTCTTAAAAAACTTAAGGCACTCCATTACTTTCAAATTGCTCTACTCTGTCCAGATCCAAACTGTACTCATTTCCAAAGGAAATGACTCTTGAGAATCTGAAGAGCCTCAATTATTCTAAATCACTCTGCAAGGCAAGCACAAAATTAATCGGGGCTCCTGTGTTTGGCGTCAGTCAGGCATGCAGCAGAGAACGCCATAAATAAAAACATCAAGTTCAACTGTTGGCCAAAACCTCAGGGAAGTCTGTTTTCAGCTGGGTAAAATAAAGCCACACCAACCTGTTCAACACATTCTCCTGTGTGAGAGAAAAAACTGGAAAATGTCTCAAATCAATAAATAAAACCCTGATAGCAAGGAGTTGCTCTGTCACTGTTAACCTATTAGTAGAGATATTTGCTTATTTTTTTATATTAAAATAATTACCTTATTTCCTGTTATTGGGTCAGCAGTGTTTCCGGCTGGACAATATTCAAGGTTTAGGGCCTTTTCATGTGTGTTACCACCAGAGGGGCTAAAAGGCCTTCCATCTTTTCAAAGTTTGCTAGCACTGGTTTACTTGTTTGATGTTTTAGAATCCTGGGATGCTATAAGTGGAAAGGACCTTGGAGATCTCCTTTGTAAAGGAGAGAAAAACACACACACAGAGAACATTCTAAAGATAAATCATCATCCTGAGCATTTACCGAGCATTCGTTATATGTAAGACACTGATAAAAGCTTTACATGGCAACTCTTGAATTCTCACAACAACCCTATGGGAGAAGGCCTTTTATTGCCCCCATTTTATATATGGGAAACCTGGAGATGTTAAGTAAGCTGTCCAGGATGACACTGTTGAGAAGAGAAGGAGCAAGCCAAGTTCCATTGGCCTGGAGACCCTGGCCCTACAGCCACTGGGCTGGACCACAGTGGGTGACAGGGCTGGACCTCAATTAGTGGTGCGGCCAGAATGAGGACTCAGCTCTTCCAAGTCCCTTTAGTTCTCCTCATACACAAGGTTGGCTAATAGAGTCACAGCACAAGAATATAACTTCTTTACTTTCAGCCCACTCCAGATTATAAGCTTCACAAGAAAGGCACTACGTTCCTTCCAATTGGATACCCAGCACCTACTACTGTGAGGCCTTTAGTTATTGATCAACTAATGTTCATTGAATAAAGGAACAAATGAGTTTAACCAAAAGTCGTGTTCCTTTGACAGTTTGCAAGTTTCAATTAAGCAATACAATGCAACCTATTTTAGACATTAAATTCCCAGATACAATTTAGCTTCCAGAAATATCCATGCATCCACTTAAAAGGAGAGTCATTCCAGACTGTCATCAATATTCCATTCACCCTAATGTCTACATTACGCAGTGAGTGGACAAAAGGAGCTCAGGGTAATTGCAGGGTTGTCCTGGACAAGATGCTTGAATGTAAATGAGACTCAATTCCACTAGTGACAGATTCCTGTCCTTTTTTCTCCAACATAATTCAGTTGAGGGATAGAAGGGAGAGCTGCAGCCAAAAATACTAAAATAACAAGAGGACATATTCAAAGGAGTTTCTTCTTTCCTGAGGAAAACTACATATAAAAAATACTTAAGATGCAAAGTTAATTATTCAATATATAGCTTTCAAAATTAATTCCCTCTTTGACATCAGTCTTAGGAACATCTTTTCGAATACCATGTCAAGTCAGACAGAGGAAACAAAAGAAAAAATAAACAAATGGGAATATATGAGACTAAAGAGCTTCTGCTAAAGACCTTCTGCAAGGTAAAGGAAACCAGAACAAAAAGAAAAGACAACCCATCAACTGGGAGAAGATATTTGCAGATTATATATCTGACAAGGGGTTGGTCTCCAAAATATGTAAAGAACTCATGCAACTCAACGACAGAAAAACAAACAATCTGATCACACAATGGGCAGAGGATATGAACAGACATTTTTCCAAAGGAGATATACAGATGGCCAACAGGCACATGAAAAGATATTCAACATCCCTAATCATTAGGGAAATGCGAATCAAAACTACACTAAGATATCACCATATACCTGTTAGAATGCTTATAATTACCAAGAAAAAAAACCAAATATTGGAGAGGATATGGAGGAAAGGGAACCCTCTTACATGCTGGTGGGAATGCAAACTGGTGCAGCCACTATGGAAAACAGTATGGAGATTTTTCAAAAAATTAAAAATAGAAATACCATACGACCCAGCTATCCCACTACTAGGTATCTATCCAAAGAACTTGAAATCAACAATTCAAAGAGACTTATGCATCCCTATGTTCACTGCAGCATTATTCACAATATGTAACATGTGGAAGCAACCTAAGTGCCCATCAACTGATGATTGGATAAAGAAGATGTGGTATATATATACAATGGAATACGACTCAGCCGTAAAAAAGACAGGATTGTCCCATTTGCAACAACACGGATGGATCTTAAGGGTATTATGTTAAGTGAAATAATCCAGACAGGGAAAGACAAAAACTGTGTGATTTCACTCATATATGTGGAAGATAAACAAATACACGGACAAAGAGAGCAGATTACTGGTTACCAGAGGGGAAGGGGGTTGGGGATGGACATAAGGAGTAAAGGGGCACACATATATGGTGACTGACAAATAATAATGTACACCTGGAATTTCACACTGTTATAAACTATTATAACCTCAATAAAAGTAAAAAAATATAATTCCATGATATGTAGGAGTTTTCATTAATTTCATATGCTCACTTCATATTGTTTTTCAAAATTTTAGACACTCAAGCACAAAATCACATTTTATCAGACTAGTTAGGCATCATTTCCCTTCCCCAGATTTGAAGGTATATTTATAGGGGACTATTTTCTGGAAGAAAGTGATGGGAGTGAGGAATTAAGAACAGGGCAGCAGAAATCAGACTGCCTGAGTTCAGATCTTTGCCCTGCAACTTACCAGCTGTGAGATTTGGGCAAGTTATTTGATATCTTTTTACCTCACTTTCCTTAAGTGTAAATGAGGATGATAATAAGAGCATCAAAGTACCCAATCTCATAGGGATGCTCTACGGGTTGAATGAAATGATACCTGTAGAGCTTATGAAACAGTGCCTGGCCCATGGTAAATACTTAAGAAAAGTTAAGTATCATTGATTTTCTGTTATTATAAATTTACCTTATTTCTTTAGATCTCATTTGGAATAATGTGAGTTGAGAGGGGTCTACCATTCAAAAGTTAGCTTTGATAATAAAGCTGTCACCTTATTCGCCAATTTGATCTCTTAGAGATGCAAGTTCCATTTCCACAGCCCAGGTAAGATGCTATCAGCATATGCTCAACATAAATCTACTTGAGTTGTTTTGGACTAAACTGAAGAAAACAAACAAAAATTATCTTACCTAAATATACAAATAATGAAAATGATCAATTATGATGAGCTACTATGTATTGGAACCTTATATAATTTCTAACCCTCACCACCTTAAAAGGTAGACATTATTATCCTATTTCATAAATGTAAACCCCAAGGCTCTGAGAGGTCAGTAATGTGCACCAGGTCACACAGCTAGAAAGTGACTGAGACAGGTTTTGAATCCTGCTTTTTCTAACCAAAGCCCACATTATATTATATATGCACCACTTCCTTAGACAATGGTACCGAGCCCTGAAAACACATTGCATCACCTGGGGAGGCTTTAAACTACCAACACCCAGGACCCATCCAAAATAATTGCGTCATAGCCTCAGCAGGTGGAGGGAAAAGCCAGGCACTGTAATTTATAATGCTTTCAGGTGGTGCTAATGTGCAGTCAGGCCTGAGAGCCACTTATCCAGACTCTCCTATCTTCAGAAACGTGTAAAATAAAGATTAACTTAAAGGAGCACCTTTCACATTATCTATTCCATTAATTAGCTTAAAGTGGCTTAAATGAAGACTCATCTGCATCATTTACTCCACAAACTAATTTTCCCTTCTTAAAAAGTCATCCATCCAAATTTGGATGAAGAATCACTTTGTTTCTAGATTATAAACCATACAATCCCTTCTGGTGATTTTTTCACTCAAAAAGTATTTTTGAGTGGCCAACCTGGTAACACAGTGGTTAAGTTCATGCACTCTGCTTCAGCAGTCAGGGTTCACAGAGTTGGATCCCGGGCTCCGACCTACACACCCCTCATCAAGCCATGCTGTGGCAGGCGCCCCACATATGAAACAGAGGAAGATGGGCACAGATGTTAGCTCAGGGCCAGTCTTCCTCAGCAAAAAGAGGATTAATTTTCCTCAAAAAAAAAAAGTATTTTTGAGACCCTCTTTTGTGCCTTTATTGTTAGTTATAAGAAACATAAAGAAAAATGAGCCACTCTTCTTCTCAAGGAGCTTGTGATCGTCATTGCACCAAATATCTACAGAGCATTTTATTGATACTGGGCACTGCAAAAGCCATTGTGTATATAGTGGCAAACCGTGAGTCTCCTGTCCTCCTGGAACTTACAGTCTAGTATGAGACAGGAGATCAACACGTAAATCAGAAGGTAAATATGTAATTACAAATTATGGTAAATGTTATGAAAGAAATAAACAGAGACAGTCTCTGTTACATTGGATGGGTAGAGGTAGTTTCTATGAAACAGCTTCAAAATCATGAGGTTATTTAATAGTTGTCTGATATATTCATACTAGTTAATTTTGTAACAATGAATATACCCACTATATACTTTTTTACATCTGACTTCTTTCTCTCAGCGTAATGTTTTTGAGATGCATCCATGTTGCTGACCGTATCAATGGTTCATTTCTTACTATCACTAAGCAGAATTTGAGCGTTATGAGTATACTCTTGGTGATTTTTATGCACACAAAAGTTTAAGTATCACTGAATTCGATTATTGGTTCTTTAAGGGCAGAGACAATGGCTAATACTTTTATCGTACTTTCTAAAACTTGACTGCTAATTTTGGACTTAGTGGGTATTCAATACACAATAGCTGATTGGATGAATTTTGATGCTCACAGATAAGAACTATTGTTCTCTCTCCATTGTCTCTGCCCACAAAATACATGGGACTCTCTCTCTCTTTTTTTTAATTTACAGTAGATGTTAATTTGAGCCAACAACAGACAGGAGTGATTATCTCCACACAAGGCAAATGATTCGTTTAGGGTGAGGGCAAGAAATCACGTCAACAGCATTGAACCTGTTTATTCTCATGATCCTTTAAAATCAAGCGTGCCTAACGCAGGCAGACATTGCTCCATTAATAAACAGGTCCAGGGTTGGTTCTTTCTCTTTAGCAGTGATGTTAATTAACTATACAAAATTTGGATTCATTGAGAGGTAAGGATACCACTGTAAGATCCTAGGAAAAGCCGGCTTACACCTTTATTCATCTCTGCCTCTGCTATAGTCTGAGTCACAGCATCTGGAAACAAGTAGGTGCTCAATAAATGTTTCTGGAATTGAACTGGATGTAGACAAATTGCTTTAATACCAAATACGAATGTTTACATTCTGCTTATCCATAGTAATTAGCTTGGGAAATGTTAAAAGAAACCCTTATCCAGCCTGCATTTTAATGCAGGGCACATTTCTGAGCTGAGATTGATATTCTCCTTAATGTCTCCCATGAAACCAGACTAACATTTAAAATAGTTCGTATGCCAGAAGCAGTCTGGGAAATGTCAGTGTGGGGTGCGATTACGAGCCGGTCTAAGTGAAGAAAGCAAGCTCCTCATAATAAACTGAACTTTACACAGGCTGTGGAAACCTATCAAAATGAAGGGAGACTGACTCGACTAAACGAAAAGGCTTAGACTTATTATTGCCTATTAAAATTTATTCATTAATTACAGGAGGAAGCCATCAAGAGTGATCCCTTTTGATAGGAGGCAGTTAGAAGAAAGTTGTTACGTGTTCGGGCTCTGGAGTGAAATAGAATTAGGTCTGCCATGTCTTATCTGAGACCTGGGGCAATCCATCTAACCTCTCTGGCCCTTAGTTCCCTGACCTATAAAGAGATGATAACACTAACAACCTCACTGGATTGCGCTCTCATTGAATTATATAATGCATAATATAATGCATTGCTAGACAAATTGCAGGTGGAAATCCAGCACATCAGCATCATCTGAGAGCTTGTTAGAAATACAGAATTGCAAGCCCCACCCCAGACCTACTGCATCAGAAACTCCATTTTAGTAAGCCCCCCAGGTGACTTGCATGCATTTTAAGTTTGAGAAATGCAGATCTTCAGCATATTATATATGCCAGGCACGTAGTAAATGCTTGATAAATATTCACTATTATTATTCTATGGGAAATCTTAGAAATATAAATACAATATAATTCCATCCTCTCCCAAGAGATAGTCAGATGCATTTCTTGACCATATTTTACATCTTTCATCTTCTTCGAATTCTTTCACCATTGTGAAGATCTGCAGTCCTTTAATATACAGCATTTCCTATAAATACTGACTTTCTTAGTTTTGATGATCATTTTAAAAATTGGGGTTCAATAGAAGACATCCATCACCTAAAAATACAGATCAGTCTTCTTTGTGGACTACAAACTTACACCTTTATCAAAATTGGCAGGCTGGCATCAAAACGAAATTATTAATTGACCTTTCCCTCCCTCACATAGCCATGAACAGATATATTGGTTTTAAATGGATTCTTCACACTCTGGCAGCTTGGTCACTGCTTTCCACACCCATAACTGATAGCAAAAGATGAAACATAAAGCAACAAAGGGTAAAATTTAAGAGGTGATCATTTCTCGTTTCCTTGGGTCTATTTTAACAAAGATTGGGGAGAGTGTCTCTTGGGTGGAGACAACAACGCTTTCCTCCTGGGTTTGTTTCCCCTCTGCATCAATACACTTGTGTGTGTTGTCTGAAAACCTCTAAGAGAAATAAGTAGTTTAGCATTCGGCTTTGAGAATTCCCTATCTCCCCTGAGTAGGAGCTGGGAGCATAGCGAAGGCAGTGCATTCTTTATGGCTTTCAAATGGAAAGCACAAACCATCAGAATTTTTCAGAGCAGCATGCTAGCCCCAAAGCAAATGGATGGTGTCAGGCCGTAAAAGTTAATTTACCGTAGTCTCATCTACGTACAGTCAAGCTATTTTAAATTCTAATGCAACATTTCTACCTTTCTTCCACAACCGTAGCTGACCTGAAACAGAAGAAATAAGAGAAATTTACAACGGAAGCTTTAAAAAAGGAGGAATCAGAAGTTTGCCCCCCTGTTGGCATGCTGACCTGAGCTGCTATCCCTCTCTATCTCCTTGCACATCTCTGTACATCATTTGCATACTATCATCTGATCATCACATTGATAAAGTACAATTTGTCTTCAGCAACACTCCCTACACACATACACACACACACACAATCCCTTCGTGGATCCCGTCACCCCACATTGAACAAATTTACCTTAAGGGATCCTCAAGTTGCCCCAAGCCCCTCTTATTACAGACACGGTGAAGCTAATGAAATAATTCATGTTGCAGAGTCTGTGTCTAACATGTCTCTATTTTTTAAAACTTGTTATGAAATGAAGGCATATACAAAAGGCACAAGGAATAGGACTTTTCTATGCAACATGCTCCAAAGACTTCCCATCTCATAGAGAATAAAACCCAAATTCCTGACACTGGCCTTCCAGCCCCACATGAGATGCTTTCCTTTACCTCCCAACCTCCTCCTCCTCTCCCGCTCCACCCAGCCATTCCTGTTTCCTGTGTCTGCTCCCAGAGCATTAGCACTCACTGCTCCCTTTGCCTTCAACATTCTTCTCCTAAATGTCTGTTTGACTCCTTTCCTCCATTTCTTCAGGCCTCTCTGAAATATCTCTTTATCAGAAAGGCCTTTTCTGACAACCCTAAAGCAGATACCTGTCTCTCCCCCACCCCAGTCTCAGCATTTCATGTCCCCTTATCCAACTCTGTTTCTCTCCATAGCACCAATCACATAATGTATGTATTTAGCTGTGTATTTACTTATCATCTGGTTGCCATAAGTAAAATGTTCGTTTCATGAAGTCAAGACTTTCGTCTGTTTTTTCTCTACTGTGTTTCCAGAACCTAAAAAAGAGCCTAGGATGTAACAGAGGCTCAATAAATAACTATAATGAATGAATAATTTTAACTTTATCTGTGCCCATCATCCAGCTTAAGAAAACTGTAAAATATATATATATATATATATATATACCATAAACAAAATAGAAATTACGTGTGTATTTGTGTATTGAAGTCACCCACGTATCCTTGCTGGTTTCAGGGAACTTCTTCTCTCCCAGCAGTAAACACTGTCTTGAATTTGGAACTCATCATCTCCCATGCTTTTCTTTATCTTACATACACATGTATTCTCCAGGAATACGCACATTGAGGTGGCTGTATACTGTACTATATCATAGCAGAGCATAACCTAACACAGCATGGCATAGTATAGTACTACAGTATAGTCAAGTATAGCACAATCCAGTATAGAAAAAAAAGCAGTCCTCAAATTTTGACTCAGATCAGAATCACCAGGGGAGCTGTAAAAAATCCCAATATCCAGGCCCCATATGAATTTCATCTGAAAAATCTCTGAAGGTGGGACCCTGGCATTGTTTCTTCTTTTTTCTTTTCTCTTTTGGTGAAGAAGATTGGTCCTGAGCTAACATCTCTACCAATCTTCCTCTATTTGTATATGGGACGCTACCACAGCATGGGCTGATGAGTGGTGGGTAAGTCTGTGCCGGGGATCTGAACCTGTGAACCCCGGGTTGCCAAAGCGGAACGTGTGAACTTAACCACTATGTTGTCAGGCCAGCTCTGCCCCTGGCATTGTTTCTTTAAAGGTCCCAGGTGCTTCCAAGGGCAGCCAGGTTTGAGGACCTGTGGTGTTGCCCACAATAGTGTAGTGGTCAGGAGTCAGGCTCAGGAGCCAGGCTGCCAGGGTTGGAACCCTGCCTCCAAGTCTCTCTGGAGTTTCTAAAGTTCCCCAGACACCACACTAGTCACCCTAGGAAGGAGCAGCACACAGAACCCCTTCTCAGAGATGCTGACCAGAATCCAATGCTGTCCCTTCCACTAACTGCTCCTGGCCATTTTTCTGAAATATTCAACTCTCAGTCATTTAATATGGCCTTCCATCTAAGTCATTGACAATCTCAAAATAAAGGTCAACTTCTTCCTTCGAAACACTCATGTTTCTGAACTTGTAAAACTTTATTGAAGTACAACATATATAAGGAAGAACGCACAAGTCATAATTGTACAGCTCGATGAATTTTCTCAAACTGAACAGACCCACATGCCAAGCACCTAAATCAAGAAACAGAACAGCTCCAGCCCCTAGACCCCCTCATGGGTCTCCTCCAGGCTCTACCCTCCCAAGGGTAGTTAATTACTTGATATCTAGCATAATGGATTAATTTTACCTGTTTTTGAATTTCACGTAAATAAAATTATAGAATATGTACTCTTTCGTCTGGTTCTTTCATTCAACATAATACAAAGCACATTACTTTTTAATACCCTTCAGATTTAAAAAAAAAAAGTATAAAAGGGAAAACCACGCAAAAAAGAAACAAAGGCACTGATTATAAATAATGTATTTGATTCACTACATAGAAAAATTAGAGAAACATGTAAAGGGTTTATAATTTATATTTTAAGACAGTTTTCCATTTTTCTTCAAAGAATAGAGAAACTGTTAGATTGCCTATTTTACCAACTCATTCATAGACCTGTCAGTGTGCTTTTGCATAATGTATATTACTTAGAAAACAATGTTAATATAGATTACCGTCATGCGCTCCATAACGATATTTCAGTCACAAATGGACCACATATATGACAGTGGTCCCTAAGATGAGTACCATACAGCCTAGGTATGTAGCGGGCTATACCCTCTGGGTTTGTGTAAGTACACGCTGTGATGTTCACACAACCATGAAATTGCCTAACAATGCATTTCTCAGGACGTGTCCCTGTCTTTAAGTGACGCACGACTGTATTTTTAAAGGCATTGCTAGAAAGGTAGGTGAGGCCAATTCTGTGTGCCCTATTAGTAGATTACAATAGTCCATAATCCAAAATTCATTTTTATTTCATCTGGGAGTGTATGCTTTAAAGGATAAATGTGAACTCATAGTGGTAATTTTAAGCTAATAACAATATTAATCTGAAATATCTCTTGATTCATTTATTCAACAAATTTTGAGTGCTAGAAATACAATGTTGAACAAAAACAAACTTGGGCCATGCCCTAAAGGGTCTTACAGTCTGCAAAGATATAGATATTAATCAAAGACTCATGCTGATAAACCTAAACAATATAAAGGGCTGAGCGGACACACACATGGCCGTATGAGAGCATATCAAAGGGGGAACTGACTCGACTGGGAGAGTCGGAGACTGTTTTCCCAAGGAAGCGATGGTGGAGCTGATAATAACAACAGGGTAACAAAAAACGGTGCTGGAAATTAAAACAGCTTTGAAAATTTACAAACTACATACATGCAGAAACTGAGTGCAACATCTCAGGGTTCTGTTTGCCTAGAATATTCTCCATCATTCCCATTACTATCCACCAAACACGCACCTACATACACACACACACTTCGCGGTGTAGCTCTTATGCAACCTCAGGTGTCAGCTTAAATTTCTATTTCTTAGGGAAGTAGCCCCTGGATATTCTTCATGCACCTAAAGTAGGTCAAGTTTCCCAGTTTTATACTATTATATTACTCCTTACCTCTTCTTCATGGCATTTGTGATAGAATTTCCCCCCATTTTTGTAAAGAATAACTTGAGGTGATATATACTATATACTTCACACAATGCCTTGCACATCGTAAATGTGCAACAACATTAGCTCCTACTGCATTTAATGTGTATAATCGATGCAAAAACACTCTAAACTCTATGAGGGCAGGAATCATATGTCCCATTTTACCCAGAGACCTCAGCACTTGACATGGTGCTGGGCATGAGTAGCCCAGCACAGCACAGTGTTATGCTGTGGTCAAACCCACTGTCTGGGGGTCACATAGACTGTCTGGGTTTGAATTCAGTGCTAGCAGTGTGACCCTGGGCAATTGTTTAAGTTCTCTTGCTCATGTTTCATCAGAAACTAGAACCTATGATCAAACTTACCTCATAGTGTTGTGAGTGTTTACAAATTGAAAGGAACAGTCAGTGTATGGCTCATAGTAAGGGATTTATGTATTAACTATTATCATTACTAGGGATTCAGTAACTTCTGTTATTCCACTCTGCCTTTTTAAGTACTACACTGATATAGTGTTAGAATCCGAGAAAATGAGAACTGACTGCTGCAGTACCATTTGCGCAGGGCCACTTCATGATCCTTGGGCCCTCCTCAGCTGAGTTAACTGAGCCAGGAGGTAGACCTGTGAACCTCAGCAGGACCCACTTGGAAAAGACTTAAATTGGCAGCCCCATTGAAAGAACTTGTACTTTAAATACTTTGCGCTGCTTCTCCTCTTCTCACTTTACCGGTTGGTTCCTTTCTAACTTACACATGGCTTCATGCTCTTCAATTTCATGGGAATTCCAGGATTTTACATCTGAAAAGGAGCTGAGATATTATCTCCTCCAGCATCAGTGACTTATGTTTTGTCTCTGAGGCCCAGAGACAGTGAATGAAACACTGTGAGACTACAGCAGACTAAGGAAGAACGGGTACAGCGCTTGACTCCAGAAAGCAGTGTTCTTTCTAACATAGCACACAATTTCCTAATTGCTTTGGTTAATATTGTATTGGTCTTCATTTTTAGAACAAACCAGAGGAACTTGGCCACAATGGAACGGAAAATATGATAATAGCTTCTTGGTATTTTCCCAAATGAAAATTGTAGCATAGACAATACATATGCAAAGCAATAATGACTTATTCACCTTAAATACATTAAGAGCTGATATTTATTGCCTACTATGGTGTGTCGTTGTGTGAAGGTATGTATTAAGTCATGTTATCCTTACAAAAATAGGAAACAAAAGATGAACATTATTATTATGTCTCACTCAGCCTAGAGAGGTTAAACGACTTTCCTAAGGTCACACAGCTTGTAAGAGCTAAGATTTGAACTAGATGAGTCTACTCTGGAGCAGTGCTGTCCAACAGAAATGCAGTGCAAGCAATACAACACAATTTTAAAATTTCTAGTAACTTTAAAAAGTAAAACGGCACAGCGAAATTAATTTTAACATTTTCTACTTAATGTAATATATCCAAAATATTATTTATATTGTATCCAAAATACACAATATAATGTAATAATATAAACAATATAGCCAAAATAGATAATATAATAAATAATCTAATAACGTAAGTAATATATCCAAAATATTATTTCACTATAAAATCCATATAATGATTATTAATGATATTTAACATTTTTGATATCATATTGCTTTGAAATCCAGTGTGCATTTTACTCTTAGAGTACATCTCCATTTGAATGCTAAATTTTCAGCAGAAATACTTAATCTGTGTTTAGATTTCATAAAATTTACAGTTGAAAAAGAAGATTCACATGACCAAATTGTTCCAAACAAACTTAAAAGTTTCTGATAGCTAAACTATCTACTTTTTAATTTAAATTTAGCTTAATAGTAAATAAAACTGAAAATTCAGTTCTACAATCTCTGTCGCCACATTTCAAGTACTTAGTGTCTGCATGTGACTTGCAGCTAGAATGTTAGACAGCACAGCTCCCGAGCCCGTGCCCCAACGGCTACTCCAGCCCGCGTCCTTTATCACTACACTAACATCATCGTAGTGCTGTAAGGCCCGGTCTACCGAATCCGGGAAAATGAGAGTTGGGTTGTACACTATGGTTCACCCAGGGTCACTTCCTGCACCTTAGCCCTTCTTCAGTTGAATTAACTGAGGCTTGGGGCAGGCCCATGAACTTCATCAGGAATTATCTGGAAAGGGCTTAAATTAAGAACCCAGTGAAGTCAATTAGAGTCTTTGTAGAAGCAAACAATATGCACGATTGAAATGAACCATCCTACAAAGACACTAATAGCTGAGACTTGTGAAGTGAAGAGCAGAAGTTACTAGATAAAAGAGATGCAGCAATTCTCTCTGGGGAGAAGGGAGCCAATGGGTCACCTCTCCCCTTTCCATTTCAGAGCATGTTTAACTACTTAGAAAATTTATGTTCTGATCATTCCATTGTGAAAATTCCAACAAGGAGGGGAGGAGGTCTGGAAATGTAGATATTACTCATAAAGCACTTAACTTATCACCCAGATCACACAGGGCCTCAGAGAATTGCCTTTTTAATTAATATATTTTTTCAGTTGCTCTTTTTTCCCCACTTAACAAGCATTTATTGAGAGGGTACCATGCATTAAATACTTTATGCATATTATCTCATGGGAATCATTACAACAAGCCCAAGAGAGCATGCTGTTATTCTTCCCAATTTACAGATGATGGAATTGAAGCTGTTTTGTCTAGATCTAGAGCTATGCTATGCTGACATATACACAGCACATATGTAAGGAAAAACACAGTGCATTGGAGGAATCCAAGGAAATTGGTTATTCCCAGAGAGAAGAAGCTGAGAATAAGAAGTATAAGGGTCAGATCTAACACTAAGCTAAGGAGTTTGAACTAATCTTGAAGAAAATGGGAAGCAACTAGGGGATTTTTAAACTGGAGACTGACATGATATTATTGGCATTTCATTGCATATCAGTTAAAAATCTTTTTGTTGAAAGCAAAAGAAAACCCAATCCAAATTGAAAATGTTAAAGACTGTTTGTTGGTTTATTTCATTGAAAAGCGCAGCAGGCTTCAAATAAGCTTTGATCCAGGTGCTCAAAATATGTTACCAGGACTCAGTTTCTCTCTTTCCACTTCTTAATTCCAATTCCTCATTACTGGATCTGTCTTGGGCAGTCTCACACAATGTGCTCCCAACATAAATATGAACATTTTTCAAAATATATGATTCCTTGTTTACGTCCTGTGGGAGAGAGAGTACCTGCTTTTCTAGGAGCTTACAAGAAATGCCTTTAGTTGAACCTCTGATCGGCCTGATGCACCCATTTTGGAATTATTGTATAGACAAGGGGAACACTCTCTTGATTAGCATAGGCCTGGGTCGTAAGATCTATACCTGGAGCTTGGGGTAGAGCCAACTTCTCCCAAATACCTTCGGCTGAAATTGGAGGAGGAGTCCCAGAGGAAGTTCAGAATCCTGACCTTCATGAGCCATTTCTGCTCTTAGGGAAATATAAAGAGGTTTGTCACTCTATGCCCCCTGACAACACCAAGCAAGGGATATGGCTTTGCCTCTAAGATGCCTAATGCCATGGTCAAGTTTTGATGTAACTTAAAAGGAGAATTTTCATCTATTTTTCTGTATGTGAATCCATTTACATTCTAAAAAAAGATAAAAACATGAGGCAACGGATCTGTTAAATAACTAGATAGAGGGGAATCATTTCACAATGTATACATATGTCAAGTCACCATGATGTACACTTTAAATATCTTACAATTTTATAGGTCAATTATACCTCAATAAATATGAGGGTTTTTTTAAAAAGAAGGAGAATTTTCAGAGCTGGTAAGTTTCCTACTGTGACGGCACTGCGGTTGGTGAGTCACTGGTCCAAGAAAAGGCAGAGGGATGGCACAAGTGGTACAAAGCGAAGGGAGAAGAGGCTGGAAGTGGTCTGTCTTTTATGCTAGTCAGAAGAAGAAATTCATCAATCTTCCCTCAAAATTGTAGCCATGGCCAAAGGAGACATTCCATCATTTTCCATCACCATAATTGGTTGGCCCTTTTCTATAGTGACAGTAAAAATCTCTGTGTGGGGAACTCGCAGCAAAATGAACTACCATTCTCAGCTCATATAAGGAGCAATAAATTTCAACAGGAAAAAAAGATTATTTCTGTAAAACAAAACCAGCAAACATCTCCAACTAGGGAAGTTAGCTCTCAAAGAAAAACAGGGAAATTAAAGTTTGAGTTTCAGCCTGTGAATTGCATGTTTTATTTTCTATGATTGATTTTTGCTAGTTAATTAGAATGGTTCCTTATTAAATCGACTGCTTCCCCCAAGGGATGCTGTAAATCTTTACTGTACCTTTGTATCTTTCTTGAGAATAAATTATATTTCCCGTGGTATTGTTTCTACTTTTACGCCCTCACGTTTTTCATGACAAATGCTTACAGAAACAGCTAGTTAATAAAACAGATTAAAATGAAATCCTGAAGGAACAGTTTCTAGTAGGGTTCAAATTCCCTTGAACTGAGAAGTTTGAAAGAAAACACTGAAGCTTAAAATGAACTTTTTAACAGTTTTGATATTATATTTTATTTTCTGCTCTCATGCAAAGTAAAATAGAGCAATCAAGACACAAGGGCAACATAAACAGATTGCGCCACATTTTATTGCACCTTGATGTTAAGAACATCTGTTTGATGAAGCTATAAAATTCATATTTAAATCTCACTGGACTAGAACAATAGCTTGATGAGGACAGGGATGATTCTGCTTATCTCCACTGTATGGGTGTCCTGCCCATAAGAGAAGTTTGGGCAAATTTGTTGAACAAATATATTGAGGATGTTCTAAGGGTCAGTTGGATATGTAAGTCTTAGAGCTATGATAGGATCAAAATTATAACATGCGTCTCTTAGTTTACCCTAACCCAAGGTTCAATTACCTAATTAGAATGATAATAATGCAATATAAGATCCCTGGATATATTGCTATATCCCCAGCCTCATTTCTCCTTCTGCCTTCCCCATCAGTTCTCACTTTTCATTGGTGATCCATAAGATCTTTAAAACTATGACTCCATCTCCAACTCCAGGAACACAGGACCTAAGTTAAGCCAATCAGTGCACTCCACCTTCTAGTTGCAGAGATTGATTCAGGATAGGCATGTGACCTAAACAAATTCAATCAGATTCACTCTTAGAACTTACCTGCAGGTGTTCTGCCAGGTGAAACAACATATTTCACTTTATTGTCTGAGCTGAGTTTTTGGGGAAAAGGTGTTATGACCAACTCAATGACAGGTGTAGATATGGTGATAAGCACTTAATGTGCAACATTTTAATTAATCTTTATAATTATTTAATCTTTAATCTTTAAAATCTTTAAAATTTTATTTAATCTTTACTACTATATGAGGTAGTAATTATATTACCCCATTTTACAGATGAGGGAACTGGGACTTCTGAAGGTTAAATGATGTGCCCAAGATCATGGAGCCATTAAGTGGTATACTGGGCCTCCAGAGCCCACCCAATTAACCACTATACTATAATACCTAAAACCACATTTCCTCCTCTCAGACCCTCTAACACAACAGCCTCTCTCCCATTCAGAGTGTTTTAATCTGTATTCCCCTCTGCTTAGAAAGTATGTTCTTGTCATTCTTGTCTCAGGTCAATTAAAACCTCTGAAGTGGTCTCCTTTGACTACTTTATCTAAAATAGGACCCTCCAAGGAACTCTATATCCATCACTCTGGTCTCATTCTGTATTTATTCCCTCCTAGAATGTAAACTCTATGAAGGCAGAAACCTTTAACCCTGTTCACTTCTGTATTCTAGAGTTTGACATAGGGCAGGCACTCAAAAAAAAATTGATATTTTTGAGAGAACAAATGCTTCAATTAACTAGAAATTATTATGATTATTCAGATCATAATCTCATTCTCATTATGTATGTTAATGAAATAAGACAGGGATGAAGAGAAAGAGAAATACTTGAGAGCTCTCAGAGACAATCATAGCTGGTACATTTGTTTTGCTGTGGTGCCTAAGCAATTTGATGAGTCAGCAGGTCTGCACTCATCTGTGGATAGCCAAGTTATCATTTTAAATGTCCTCTGTATCCAGTCATATGCATGGTTACCCAGACAGCTATTTAAGGGAAGAGGGAAAGGAGTTGACTCCAGGTTCTGTGTGATTCATGGGCTTGAGGAGACCAAGTGGAAGGAAAATGGAATGAAAATGAGTGCTGACCAAGATCAGTTCTTAGCCAGGTCTATATAAATTAAGTGGATCTCATTAGCATGCCCCTTCCCCAAACCCACTTCTTCTGGAGCATTCTTAGCAAAACTCCCAGCCTAGAATTGTGCCCTGCAACACATCCCCTGAGCCTGCCCAACTTCAGGACCACTGTGATGGACAGTTCCATGTACTTTGCCAATGTCCCAACACAAGAGCATGCTTGGGGAAGGCCACCTACTTTTCTGCCTCAGAAGGCAAATTGGCCCTAAAATGTGGGGCAACTCGTGTCCCAGGGCTATCTTCGACCATTGGAGGACAGAAGTCAGTGAATAAGTGCACCAGTCTCCCATTCTTTGATTGACAATTTCACCAAATTTTCCTCAGAAGGCCCCCAATGGGATTGGCTTCTAGTTGCCCACAGTGGGGAGCAGCTTAATAATGTAAACTTTATTGGCTTTTTCCCTCCCTGTCTCACTCCCTCTTCTTTTTCACCATGTTTTCTGATATCTCCTTCCAAATAAACTCTCTGCATCCAAGTCCTCATCTCAGGATTTGCTTTCAGGGGAGAATTTGAGCACATTACAAAAAGATTCTTCCAGATGTGTGAATGCAAACAGGAGCCCTCTCAGGTGGAAAAATTACACAAAGGAAAAAGGCACCTTTTCCTTTGAGCTGACATAGACCCCCTTTGACAAGCATGACTTGTATTTCAGCCCACCTCCCCTGCCTCCTGGGGTAGGTGAGTCTGTGCAGCCCAAAAGTGCACAACTGTACATGTCCTTCCTACCATAGCCTCTTTCTGCATCTCCTCAGATGTAGTAAAACCATTTCTAAGATTTATCAACCTGGGAATTATATATTTAAAACCTCTTCTTATAAACAATAAATGTTACACACGTTTAAGTTTTATTTCCAAATTACTATACCATATGTTGCCACACAAGTTCCTCACATGTGGATGTTATTCCCATTGTACAGATGAGAAAATCGAGACTCAGAGAGGACAACTAATTTGCCCCAAACAAAACTAGTTAGTAAGCTATAATATGATTAACCCAATATTCAAACCCAGGTTTTCTGATTCCAAATCTTAAAATCTTTCTCTCAGCCCAGGCACCCACAGTAAGCAGTCCATGAGACAACAGGACATTTTTGGAACCTGAATATTCTTTCTCTTACTCTACTGAGTTCTATAAATCTCCTACTTATTTGCAAAGTAAATTAGAAGGACAAGTATCTGGCAGGTATAACTCAACATATATTTTTTCACTGAATGGATGAATGATTAAAAGGATGAGAAAGGAGGAAATAGGATTGCTTCCTTATTGATTCCCTAATATTGCAAATTAAAACCCAAATGAATAACGTATGACAACAACTACCATTATACCAAAGAGATTCAAGTACTTTTAAAAAAACAGTGGGTTTGAAGTCAAACCAGGGCTGGAATCTTGCCATTACTAACTTTGAGACTTTGAGCAACTCATCTCCCAGGCTGGTTTGGAGCATTAAATGAGACAGTATTTTTCAAGTGCCTAGGGCAATTTCAGAAACATACTAGGCTTTCTATAATGAGGTATTTTTATTAATTAATTAACATATATTATATGTCTGCTCTATGCCAGTCACTAGCAAGTCACAGTGGGGACCAATAAAAGACAGCCCCTGCCCTCAACCAGCCCACAGCTTGTGGGGGGCGGTGTGCAGAGAGAGGCTAGGTTTATAAATCAGAAGGAAAATTTGAAATGCTTTTGAGTTCTGAATGTCCCCTGCCCATGTGTTACAGTAATTGTGGACCTCATTGCCTCATCACTTTTGTATGAGTTCCAGGAAAATCATTCAGCCACTGTTTTGTTTAGCATTGTGTATGAATCACGGTCTGCACTGGGTTTCTCTGTCCCTTTCTTATTCTGGATCAGTCTGTGTTTATCAAAGCCAACTGATTCAGAAAACTACTGGAGCACAGAATCAAATGGCCAGAGAATTTTCCACATTTCCAAGCGGTAGACTCTCAAAAGGGGAGTTTGGGATAAGTGGGCAGAGCAGAAGTCCTGAGTCTTAACTAATTCCTGTCCTGTGGCTAACTAAGAAAGCAAATATGACTCTCAGTTCATGAGCTTAGATGTGCAAAACAAAACAAAGGCAAAACAAAAAACTCTTTATTTCTTTATTTTGTTTAAAGCCACTTGGCTCCAGTTCAGAGTCCACACCTCCCAGCTGACTGGTGGGGGGATTGGCTTTTAGAGAGTCTCTTTCCTTCAGATGACAAATGTCCTGGAGGCTATGTAGCATTACAACCTCAAGGAAGCCTCTCTTGTCATCAACTCCAACCTGCTCTGGTTATCACTGAGAGTGCACACTGCCTCCAGCTCACACTATCCCTCCAGTTCTGAGGACATGACTTCATCAGGGCCATGATTGGGGCCAGGGACCTTTGGGAAGATTGTGGCCTCTGGTGTCCCCAGGGACCCCAGGTACTCCTTTCCCTTGGTGGTCTGGACATCTCCCAACGGCACTTTCAGGGAAAATAGCCTAAATCTCTGCTGCTTAGGGCATACGCACACATACACAAATACCTCTGTCTGCAGAAATCCCTTTTTTAATCCAAAGTAAAATGTTTCTCCCTTTCAGCTCTTGTTTTCCATAGAGGCCCCCTTCCCTCTTCTCTCTTTGCCAGAAGTCTAGGATCATCTATTCAGTGGACTTAGACTTCCAACATCCAAAGCCCAAAAGTAGACTGTCCTCTCTCCTTTCTTGCTTACTGCTAACCTTTCCTGAAGCATGAGAGCAAGCCTTGTGACCTGCTTGAGTAAGGAAAGGGAAAAGAAAAATACATGGGAAAAATTTGAAAATCAACATATCTGTAAATGATTCTACCAAGGCTCTGTGCTCCTTGCATTTCAGTGCAGCAAGCAGGGTACTCAAGTAGAGTTTTGACTAGCCAAATGTCTTATGTCAAATATCAAAGGATGAAAACCATCTCGCAAAAGCATGTGTTGATAGATAATTAGAAGTTAGACATAAAAAGAAATTACTTCCATGATGTTGGAGTTTGAGCAGAATTGATTATGATGAGGTGTGAGAAAGTCAAGGGTGCAAGAAGGTATCACAAGCCATCCATCTCCTTTCCCTAGAGAGCCTATAGTGGCATCCAACAGCACAGGAGAGGAAAAGATACGGTTACAATAGCCATCATTCACTGGGCATTTACTATATGCCAGGAACTCTATCACATTAGCATATTTAAACTTCACAAGAAAGTAAAATGTGAGCTCCATGAGGGCAAGGACTTGTTTCCTTCACAGTTGCACCCCACAGCCATAAGCAGTGCCTGGCACATTGTAGGTGCTCCACAGACATTTGTTAAAAGAATGAATAGATTGAATTATCTCCATTTTCTAGATTAATATCTGAGGTTTGGGGATAGTAGTCACACAGTGAAAGAGATAGGATCTGGGCCTAGATCAGCTTAGCACCAAAGCGTCTACTCTCCCAAATCTAAATCCTGGGGCTTGACCAAGAAAAAAAAGAGAAGATTCAAATTAGGAAAATCAGAAATGAAAGAAAGGAGATCACTACTCATCTTACAGAAATAAAAAGGATTGTAAAGGAAAGCTATATGCCAACAAATCAGATAATTTAGATGAAATGGACAAATTCCTAGAAAAACACAAACTACTGAAGCTGACCAACTCATAAAGAAATGGAAAATTTGAGTAGACCTATAACAAGTAAAGAGATTAAGTTAGTAATTTTGAAACTTCTCATAAAAAGAAGCCCACGCCAAGATGACTTTACTGGTGACTTCTTCTAAACATGTAAAGAATTAATCTAGGGCCAGCCCCATGGCCGAGTGGTTAAGTGCATGCACTCTGCTTCTGCAACCCGGGGTTTTACCAGTTCGGATTCTAGGCGCAGACATGGCACCGCTCATCAGGCCATGATGAGGAAGCGTCCCACACAGCACAACCAGAAGAATCTACAACTAGAATATACAACCTTGTACTGGGGGGCTTTGGTGAGAAGAAGGAGGCGGGGGTAAGGAGGAGGGGGGGTAAGGAGGAGGAGGCGGAGGAGAGGAAGAAGAAGAAGAAGAAGGGGAAGAAAAAGAAGATTGGCAACAGATGTTAGCTCAGGTGCCAATCTTAATAGAAAAAAATAGATATATAAAGAATTAATCTAAAGAAAAATTAATAACAATTCTTCACAAACTCTTCCAAAGAATAGAAGATGAGGGAACAATTTCAACTCATTCTATGAGGCCAGTACAACCCTTGATACTAAATCCACACAAGACAGCACAAGAAAAGAAAACTACAGACCAATATCTCTCATGAACATACACACAAAAACCTTCAACAAAGTACTAGCAAACTAAATGCAGTACCATACAAAAGTGATTCACCGTGACCAGGTGAAATTTATCTCAGGAATGTAAGGTTGCTTTAACATCCCCAAATCAATGTAATATACCATATAAATAGAATAAAAAACAAAAACCACACGATTATTTCAATAGATAGGGAAAAAGTATTTGATAAAATCTTGGGGCCAGCTGGTGGCACAGTGGTTAAGCGTGCACGTTACACTTCAGCGACCTGGGGTTGGCCAGTTCGGATCCCGGGTGCAGACATGGCACAGGAAGTAGAGGAAAATGGGCACGGATGTTAGCTCAGGGCCAGTCTTCCTCAGCGAAAAGAGGAGGATTGGCAGCAGCTAGCTCAGGGCTAATCTTCCTCAAAAACAAAAATAAATAAATAAATAAAATCTAATAACTTTTCATTTAAAAAATGCACAAAAAATAAGCAATGGGAGGAAACTTCTTCAACTCCATAAAACCCAAAGCTGTATAAAACCCACAGCTAGCATCATACTTCATCATGAAAGATTGAATGCTTCCCTCTAAAACCAGAAATGAGACAAAGATGTCCATTCTCATCATTTCTATTCAACATTGTATTGAAGATTCTAGCCAGGCCAATTAGATAAGAAAATAAAATAAAAGACATTTAAATTGGAAAAGAATAAGTTAAACTAATTCTATTGGCAGATGGCATGATTTTGTATATACATAGATAAATCCCAAGAAATTCACCAAAAAATGATTAGAAAAAATTAACAACTCATCAAGGTTGCAACGTGTAAGATCAACATGCAAAAATCAGTTGTATTTCTACACACTAGTGTTATGGACTGAATGTTTGTGTTTCCCCAAAATTCATATGGTGAAGCCCTAACCCCCAATGAGATGTATATTTGGAGATGCAGCCCTTGGGAGGTAATTAGGTTTAGATAAGGCCATAAGGGTGAAGTTCTCATGATGGGATTAGTACCCTTATAAGAGGAGACCAGAGAGGACTTCTCTCTCTCTCGCCCCACCCTGCCATGTGAGGATATAGTAAGAAGGCAGATACCTACAAGCCAAGAAGAGGGTCCTCACCAACCTAGACCATGCTAGCGCCCTGATCTCTAACTTTCCAGCCTCCAGAACTCTGAGAAATAATGTCTGTTGTTTAAGCCACCCAGTCTATGGTATTTTGTTATAGCAGGCTGAACTACAACAACTAGCAATGAGTAACTAAAAGTGAAATTAAGAAAACGATTCCTTTTAAAATAGCTTCCAAATGAATAAAGTACTTAACAATAAATATATCAAAAGCAGGGCAAAATATATTCTCTGAAAACTACAAAATATTGTTGAAAGAAATTAGAGAAGACTCAAACAAATGGAAAGACATCTCGTGTTCTTGAATCAGGAACAATATTGTTAAGATGGCAATACTCCTCAAATTGATCTACAAATTCCACACAATCCCTGTCAAAATCTCAGCTGTCTTCTTTGCAGAAATTGACAAGCCTATTCTAAAATTTATATGGAAATTTAAGGAACCCAGAATAGCCAAAACAACCTTTAAAAAGAATGAAGTTGGAAGACTCACATTTCCCAACTTCAGAACTTAGTACAAAGCTACAGTAACAAGATAGTCTGGCACTGGCATAGGATAGACATACAGGTGGAATAGAATTGAAAGGCCAAAAATATACCCTTACATTTATAGTCAATTGATTTTTGACAAGGATACTGAGACAATTCAATGGCAGGAAATAATTGCCTTTTCAACAAATGATCCTGGGAGAACAGGATATCCACATGCAACAGAATAAAGTTGGACCTCTTTCTCACGTCATCCATGTTAAATATTGTCATCCAATATTTAACTCAAAATGAATCATACACCTAAATGTAGGAGATAAGACTATAAGGCTCTTACAAGAAAACAAAAGTGGAAATCTCTGTGACCTTGGCTTACACAAAGACTTCTTGGATATGACGCTAAATAATGTGGACTCTCCATGGCTGCAAGTGGTGAAGTGAGACTGTGCAAGCATTTCCATCCTGCAGTCAAGGCCCATGATGCTGTTTCTCAGCCTCCATTTTATATGACGCTGCTCAAAGGCTAACCCCATCTCTTCTTGGGACCGTTGCCTTCCTCGTACTAGGCTAAGAACCCTGCCCCTCAACACACACATGCGCTCATTGGCCATTGCTGTTTGCTGCATACCTAACTCCGTGGAATCCCAGATAGTTATTAACCACCCAGCTACTTCAAGCTCCAGGAAAATGACAGCTGAGGTGAGATTTTATGATCCAGATTACAGAGGATGTCGTGTCTAAACACAGACCACCCACTCAGACACCTCATGATGGTCCAAGAGGGTATAACTAGGAAACCTGAATATCAGGACTTGGATGGCAAGCATGGCAGAGTTGAGGTACCTATCTGCCCCATGTCTCAGGTGGTCTACTGTGATGAGTAATAAATTGAACCTCCAATAGATCCATAATATAATCCTACAGCACCAAATAATGGTAAAGGCAGAGCAGGTTCCAGAAGAACTGAAGGACTGCTTAAGATGAGAATCGCATGCAAATTTAAATCATGCAATCCTGGCAAATCAAGGCAGAGAATCTTAAAAACCTGTGTTGAGGGCAGAGAATCAGGCTGGGGGAAGCTGAGAATATTCAGTGTGGGGGACATCGATGTACCATCCAGTTCTCCCTTCAATGAAGGACTCATTGGCCCAGCTGCTAGGAGTGCTGTCAGCAAACAGACTTCAGCTGACAGCTCCTCAAGAATGGCCTCAGCTATAGAGACCACCTCTCCTTCCTGGGGTAGCCCATATCCAACAGCCATTATAAAAGAGATGGGCAGGAATATAAAGAATTGGTCATCTTGTTTCATTAGCTTGTCAGCTTCTCCCTCATACCCAGAGCATTGTAGGGGGGAAGTTTTCCTCAACCCTCTGAGGGTCCCTGGCTGGGTCTGAAAATTAAACTGACAAACACAGATTGATGGGAGAGAAGCATACAAATTTATTGAAGATGAGTTTTATGTGACACGGGAGCCTTCAAAAGGAAATGAAGACCCAAAGAAACAGTTAAACCTGAGTATTTTTATGCTGAGTTTGACGAAGAGTAGACACGTGTGGAGAAATATGACAGGGCAGAGAGTATGAAATTAGTGCAGTCACCTGGGGGAAAGAGCAAGAACTGTTTGTTCTGACTCCTCTCGACATCCCTTCATCTTTGGAAATAAGGATGCTCTTTCCTCTGAGTTTAGGGAGGGCACCCTCACATGAGTGTTTTGTGACCTACTTCAAAGGAGAAGGGAGGGGGAAAGTCATAGTGACCTTGCTCCTGCCATTTCCTCAAACTGCTTCAGCTTAAAGTATTCAATATGCCAAGGTGCCATATTTGGGGGGTAATAAGTCCTGATCCTTGTCAGCATCAAAGTAGTTTTATTCTTTCTCTTCAGAGTCTCTATAGAATGAAGCATTCTCTGCCATTCACTTTCCTACAAATGGTTAAATTCACTTAAACAGTTTCAACCCTGTTCCCCCAACCCCGTTTAGTTTGTATGCCTACATTCATGCAGAATAGGACAATCAATACTTGGTAAGCACCTAGTTTGCACAAACTTCAGGCATGGGAAGAAGAAATGGCTAAGCCACCAAGAGGCTCTCAGTGCCCTGTGTGTACTCCTTAGGCCTTACCACTTCAGTGCCCTCTGGCTGCTTCCAATGGACTGTGGCTGCTTCTCTTTAGTCAAAAATGCCAGAAAATTAACACACACCACTCCAAGAGCCCTTAACCAATGAATGAGTGATGGGAGTTGGTGTATGAAATCTCTTGCACCCTCAGCTTTCAGTGGGTTAATTCTGAGGTTTGTTTTCCATACCATTTCCCAGAGTTCCACAGGAGCATTCTAGTGGTAGCTGGATGCTACCCATGGAGAGACAACACCCTGATTTACTGCCTTCTCTTCCCTACCTTGTTTCTCCACTGCCCTACTAGTTTCCTTACCTCCCAAAGAAACTACTTACACTCAAATCCTTGCTTCAAGATCTGCTTCTTAGGAAACAAAGTTAAGGCATACATCATTCCCCACCATGAAGAATTTATAAACTATTAAAGATTCAACATAGACACTAAATAGCGTAAACATGCATGCAGGTTTCCAATGACCCAAAAAGAATTTTGGGGTTTCTTCAGCCTTTCATTGAAATGTAATAAATAATGAATTAAAAATTCACCTCAGCTGCTTAGCGTAATGGCTGGCTGTGGTTCCGTAGGGAGTTGTTAGTTAATCCCATCAAAGGCTGTCTCTCTTGCTGGGAGAGTAAGGCCCTCCTCCTGTTCTCTCCACCCTCCCTCACCAGGGGCCATGTCACCATCAGCACCTCACTAATGGCAGATTAAGCAACTAGAGAAACACAGGAAGTCTCGTTTTGCAAACCAAGAACACTGTTCCTGCTTTGGTCTCAGAATCAAAGATTCAATGTCAACAGCTATGATTGAATTACTAGACCTTTCTTTGAAGTTTAAGGAAAAGCCACTCTCAGTTCCAGTATTTCTGAACAGCCGGGGAGGAAACACACAAACACATACACAAACTAACGAGTGTAAGGAAGTTGTTTGTTGTCCAGAAATCTGGAGAGTAAGAAAAATAATAAAAATACTATGATAACAAGCTAACCTTTTTTAAGTATTTACTATGTGCCTAGCTCTCTCCTCAAAACAACCTTAAGAGTTAGGTATTTTTATCCTTATTTCATAAATGAGGTTTCACTGAGGTTTAGGGAATGTAGTAACTTGCTCAAAAATTGAGGGAGAAAGTAAATATAAGCTCCATGAGAATAGAAATTGTATCTTATTTATAATTGTATCCTTTTAGTACAATGTCTAGTGCATAGTAAGTTTTAGGTAAATGTTCGTTGGATGTTGGATGAATGTTGAAAATCTCTCCTGAGGACTTAGGATTCAATATCAAAGGAATCATCTAGGTTAGCAAACTTTCTCTGTAAAGGACTAGATAGCAAATATTTTAGGCTTTGTAGGGCATAAGGTCTCTGTCATAACTACTTGGCTCTGCCATTGCAGTGGGAAAGCAGCCATAGACAATACACAAACAAATGGGCATGACTATGTTTCTGATGAGGATTTTTAGGCTGCTTAATTTTAAAACAGCTTATGATGAGGCTTAATTTTAAAACAGCTTATGATGTAGTTTTTAAAACTACAGATGAGATTCAGGCTCCAAGGAGTGGAATTTGTTTGCCCCTTTGTTGGGAAACATTTACATTTCTAAGGGAAACCTCTATCTGTGAAGATGCCTCCCTCTCTGTGCCAGGAAGAAGGGGGACGGTCTTATCTCCAGAAACTCTTAATCAATGCCAAAGGCAAGAACTTGAGTTGGTTACTGTCTGGCAACCTCATGTAACTGACCCCCCCCCCCAACAAATCCTCCTTTTTCTTTAGCTGAGGATAAAATTCAAGCGGTGACTTCTGCCATTTACTCAATCCGGTTTGATTCTTATCTAAAATTTGTGGGACCGCCAAATGGCCGGACCATACGGGCACTGACATCATTTTAACTTTTTTACATATTCTTTGTCTTGTAAGGAGATAACTCACATACCTATGCCTTAAATTTAGCCTTACTCTACACCCAACTTTGCAGCAGAAGCAGCAGAAGCGGCAGCAGCAGGAGCTCTGACTGCCTGTGGGTCTTGTCCCCATGCACCAGCTCTGCCTGCCCATGGGTCCTGTCCCCATGCTATTCCACACTATTCTCTAAATAAAAGAGCACTCCTGCCAGATCTTGAGAGTCTAAGAAATCTTTCTTTTGACTCCTCGGATCACCGACCCCGCATCATTTCAATAAAACTTTATTTACAAAACTGGCAAACGGCCGGATTTGGCCCACTGTCTATAGTTTGCTGACCACTGATCTAGGACCTTGGTACTCAAAGTGAGGTCTGTGATCCAGCAGCACCTGGGGCAGAAATGCAGGCCTGTGCCATTCCTACTAAATTAGAATTCAAATTCTAAAAATAATAAGGGCCTCAGGGATTCATATGTACAGTGACCTTTGAGAAGCAGGGCTCTAGGAGATTTGGATCATGTCGACTGTCGACCAGAATAATTATATGGGTTTTAAAATAAACTTTAATTTCCATTCAACATTGCCTGAGTGTGATGATAGCAGAAATTTGCTTGGTTTGATGTGACCAGGTACACACTGGCCACTCTTCCTTATTGATGGAGAGAAGAATGGGAAAAGATGAGGAGGACTGATATAAGGCCTACAAAATTGGAAGAGACCACCAAAACTGGACAGTCCAATTAAGTACACTCACAAGTAATCACACTACTCCATAGGACCAAAAAGCTCCCCCATGCCTTCTTTACCTTTCCTCCCAGAAAGTAGAAACAGCCTCTACTACATTGACAATCAGCCCTGAATCTGATTGCTCAGATGTGTGTACAAATAATTTAGGTGTCTTTGCCATCACAGGTCCTTAAATGCCCACAAAGTGCACACCAGTTCCCATAACCATCAGGCTCAGAGCCTTGGAAAAAATGAATGCCACTCTCCAAGGGCTAAAATGTCTGCTTGTTAAACTTACTAATTGTTTTATGTTCTATCAGAGATGAATCCATAGTGGAAAGGACAAAGGAGGGAGAGTGTGGGTTGAGAGTGCTGCCACAGTCAGGAAATGATTGGCAAGCTGCTCCACCTCTTACCAACCACATGAGCCTGAGCCACGCACTTGAGTCCTCAGAACAACAGTGTCCTCATTTGGAAAATGGGGATTAAAAACACCAGCTCCTGTTTTCTCAGTACCCATAAACGTTTTAGCCAGCCCTGGTGGTCTAGTGGTTGAGATTCTGCATTCTCACCACCATGGCGCAGGGTTCACTCGCCAGTCGGGGAAGCACACCACCCATCTGTCAGTTGTCATACGGTGGCAGCTGCATGTTGCTGTGCTGCTGAAAGCTATGCCACAAGTATTTCAACTGCCAGCAGGATGACCCATGGTGGACACGTTTCAGCAGAGCTTCCAGAATAAGGCAGACTAGGAAAAAGCACCTGGCCACCTACTTCTGGAATAATTGGCCATGAAAACCCTGTGAACAGCAGCGGAGCATTGTCCGATATAAAACTGGAAGGTGAGAGAATGGCACAAAAAAGACCAGGCAGGGTTTCGCTCTGCGGAACACAGGGCTGCTAGGAGTCAGAATCAACTTGACAAAACTAACAACAAATAAACATTTTACTGGCTCATAACATTTTACCCGGCAGTTATACTTCTAGGAATGTTCTATAAAATTCTCATGTAAGTATGCCAAGGTTTATACTGACATATAATCATGCAGTGCTATTTTAATAGCAATTTTGAAAGCAATCTAAATATTTAACAACGTGAGAATGGCCAAATAAATTGTGGGACGACTATGTTATAATACACAGCAGTTTCAAAAGAGGTGCACTGACGTGAAAATATATCTGTGTTGTACTGTTAAACGAAGAAAAAGATGCAGAACAATGCTATATTTCATTGCTTCCAAAATACGCCTTTTTCTCATTTTCACATTATTATGAGTCTTATAATTAACGATGTCTTATCATCGCTATCAGCCAGGCAACAATCTTGATGCTGTACCTAAAATAATGACAGATTGTATAACCAGTGGTATCTTAGATTAACACAGTATGCAAAAAGAACCACATAAATCTGTGAATGAATGTGTTCATCTATGTTTCTTTTACACTGTGTGTATCTATACTTACAAACACATGCACATCTATGTATATATGAAAGCATTCAAAAATACCTAGAAATATGCATACCAAATGAACAGTAATCAGTTTCAAGCAGGAAAATTAAGTAAATAGGGCTGGGAAGTGAGATGGGAGAGGTAGTTTTGCTTTTCAGTTTTTATACTTTTTAACACTTTTTGTATTGTTTTGACAGTGAACATATTTAACTTTTTAAGTTAAGAAAATAGTATGATAATAACATCTTTATTCTTGTCCTACAAGATTGGGGTGAAAATGTTATCTTACAAAAGTAATCGCTGTAAAGCTGCGTGGCAGCTCCACCTTCCTTTCTTATCTCCAGAGACTAGGCGTAAGAGACTTCAGAAATTGGAGACATTTAGGGCTGCCACCTTTTTTATTTTCCCTCGAGTGCAACATTTATTCTGAGAAAATGAGACAGGATGGCCCATGGCAAGAGGAGAAACCAATCTTTGGCTCATGGGGATATCACTTCTGATCACGAATGTGTCATGAGGCATTCATTCATGAGGCCAATCAGCAAGGAAATGTCAAAACATCCACAAATTGTGAGTAAATAGACTCAGATGCTTTGGTGCAAACTTGCTGAGAACAGAGGCTGTGGTTTCCATATGCCCTGACAGCCTCCACTGGTAGAAGCCCTCATGAATATTAAGCATTTATATATTTCAGGGTGAATGATGGTGGCACAACCAAGCACGCCAGCCTGACTCCTGAAGAAGGGCCTGGCCCTGGGGTGGGAGGGACCAAAAGGAGAACAGTCCAGTTTGGCACCTCAAAACTTTCACTGGGAGCCAGAGAAACCATACCCTGAGCACAACAGTATCCTCAAAGAGGGATGTTCCATCACATACGATGAAACTTATGGCCATGCCTTTGCAAACTACATAGCATCCTGTACCTTCTTATTTTGTAGATATATACGCACATTTCATGACAGTGTCTATATGTTTAGCTCCTGGAACTCAGTGCCTTCTATTCACCTTGCACTTTACTGTAACCAGGGTTCAGCCCACTATAATAGGCACCAGGCACATTTTGTTTCTTAGATAAAATTAACACAGCAATCTTGCCTCTTTGAAAGTACTGGACTATTTCACGTTTACCCTTGAGGATCTGCAGGGTGTGTCATCCTTAAGTGATCTGCAGACAGAGAAGTCTCATGGAAAACTGGAGTGAAGTGTGGGTGGAGTTAACGAAACAGTGCATTGATAACTGGTGAAGCTGGGTGATGGACGCACAGGGGTTCACGATGCTTTTCACTCTGCTTTAGTGTAAGTTTCATACGTTAAATAAAAAAACAACTAGGGGACCTTGAAGAGGAGTGCTAAATTTCTATATCAGCAGAGAGCAGCTAATATACCAGCAAAATTTCTATTCTCAGCTTCCTTACCTAAAAAACGGAGATAATACCAACTCACTGGGTTGCAACAATTAAAGGAAAAAATGAATGTAAAATTTCCAGCACTGTGCCTGAAAGTGTGCCACTGTTACTCAAATAAAATAAGATAAAAATACCACCGTATTGACAATGATTGCATTTTAATGGTGGAATTATTTTTACTTGTTTTCTTTTAACTCTATTTTCCCTATTTTCTACATTGAGCTTGTATATAATCTACAATTAGGAGCAAATGAAATACTCTTTAATTGAAATTAATGTAGACTCATTTCTACCTATCTATGAAGAGGTCTGAAAAACTTGGACTACAAACTTGGACTACAAAACATTCAAAAACATTTCTAATATTGTAACTTCAATTCCTCCTTGTCTGAAGTTTAAAGGCTTTTGGAACAATAACTTTGGTTTGTAGTTCCCTTAAAGAGCAACAAAAAAACCCCACTAAATTACGATATTTCTATCTCTTCTACCTGTTGGTTCCAAAATAACGTTTAAATTAGCTGCTGGCTATTCCTATGTTAAATTAGTTTGTGATTTTACTTGAGAAGTGATGGATTACAGTAACGGACCCTGCGCTTCCTCCAGGGATAAACATGAAATATTCCACTACTGTCAAAGAAGCTAGACTGCTCTTGGGTTTTTTGCCTAAAAAGCATGTATCATGTGCCTGTTGCCCCTGCTTTTATTTGGAGCATAAAATAAACAGAAGACACTGACTTGCAAGAGTTTTGACGTTGATGCCACTGTGAATGGTCTCATTTATTGTATCAGTTATGAGTTGTCGCAATGATGCTGCATGAGGAGGCAGAATTGACACAGCAATATAACTTCCTAAGAGTAGTAGACTGTTTCATGTTTTTCCCTAGGGTAACTGTAGGCTCAGCTACTGTATCCCTCAAACTATCTACAGATAGAGGAAACCCAGATGGAAAACTCAGCAGCCTACAGTAGTAAGCATTGACTTAGCTTCTGATTCTGCATGGTGCAGTTGACCAGCCTGGGCTTGGCTGATCTGGATTGCACTCACTCTCACACACAAGTCCGGGGGTCGGCTGGCTGTGAGCTACTTCAGGGCAGCCTTGGCTAAAAGAAAGGGGCCACCAGGAGCTCTGCTCTCTCCACATGTTTTTCGTCCTCCAGCAGGTAATCCTAGACATATTCTCTTAATGGGAGAAGAGCAAGCACAAGCAAAAATGCCCAAGTTGCTTTTTTCCCTCATCATTTTATTCAAAATATGTCATATATTTTCCCCTTATTTTTTTTCCAAGTGCTTTTTTAGGCATCTGGTGTGTCATTTCTGCTAACATCCCCATGGCTAATCAAGTAACGAAGACAGACCAGATTCAAGGGCAAGGAAGTAGACTCTGCCTCTTTAGTGAAAGGAATTGCAAAGTCACGTGGCAAAAGTTGAGACTACAGGGGAGGGGAAAGAATAGAGGTCATTAATGCAATCAACATGCCATGTAAACTTACATAGTAAGAACTAGCATTTCTCTGTGATGTTGTGTATTTTGCAAAGCATTATGTTTCATATATCTAAATACATTCCTAAGGACTGAAGAGGGTTAATTCTTTTAGTGTGGCAGCTATGAGTTGTTTCAATTCTGAAATTTATTTTTACTTCCAACATCTTGTCCCCTAGTTTGTGCATACATGCAATGATAGTGTAACGTTAAATTTCAGAAATCAGTGAATAAAATTGTTTTTTTGCTTTTTGCATGTGCAGTTTGTGGCTGCCTGATACACCCTTGTGTTGCCTGATACACACCCCTTCATCTTTCAAAACCCACCTATTATATCACCTCCTCCAGGAAGCCTCTCTGGTCTCTCCCGATAAAATTAATCAGCCTCCTCTGATCTACCTTTGTGCCTCGTACTTGATTCAGCTTTCACCCTAATCTGTTTGTTTAAGCTGTGATCTGCCTTTCTGGAGTCTGACCCCATTGAGAGCAGTAAAGAGCACAGGTTCTGGGGTCAGGCTGCCAGAGTTCAAATCCCAGGTCTGCCATTTCCTACATGTGGGACCTTGAATGAGTTATTCAACTTGGGCTCTATGTGCCTCCTTTTTCTCATCTATATAATGGGAATAACAATTGTACTTACTTAAAAGGGATATTGAGAGAATTAAATGAGCATTAAACATTTGGTAAAATACCTGACGTAGGGTACTAAATAAAATTAGCAGTTGTTAATTATAATCTTGTTATCTTTAACATTATTTAGTTGACTTTATACTACCTTGGAGTAAATTTATAACAATGAGTCTAGACTGCCAAAGCACCCCTAGATCCTTGAGTCCTAATAGAATCCTTTCAAGTCCATTGTTCAGATCTAAATTATTAATGATACTGCAGTCAGGACCTGAAGGAGAAGGAGGTAGAAAATTAATAGCTGGGCAGTAGAATAAGCCTCTGAAGACCATCTTGTTCTGACCCTGATATGTAATTCCATGAAGACAAAGAAAACACAGGAAGATCAAAGTGTACCCAATGAATATTCATCTTTATAGATCTTATTTCCAGGTATTGTCTTTCTGTTACTCTGAGTAGAAGGTTTACTTAAGTCATTTCACTAAGCTTTGTTTGCCAAAAACCAAATAATAAGATGATGCAGGGACAATGGGAAATAAAATGAAAAGGGATAACCCATCCCTGAGGCCAGAAGAAGCAATGAAATGGAATTACAGAAGCCGCCCCTAAGTCCTTAATTTGAATGATGCATTTACTTTGAGACATCTCATCTTCAAAATGGGTGAGCTGAGGAGCAGAGGAATTGAACAGATGGCATCTTGAGAAATTAAATTAATACTCTGAAAATGAAGGAGACACATTGTCTACAAAATTCACAAAGTATTTCTAGTTGAATAAAGCGTATGCTATATTTTGAAACATCTGAAGATTAAATTCTTGTGTCATCATCATTTTAGCACATTTTGGAAAAAAAAAGAATCCTAACAAACGGAAAGATATACTTTAGCATTTATTTACTGTGTCATAATGCTACCAAATATTAAATTCAAAAGATGATTTGGTATATAAATAATAAACGTGCTATTGCTTATCAAATAAATTGTAGAATCATATAATTAGGATTTAATAGGTATACATAATAAAAATAAAAAGCACAAATAGTACAAAAGGGTGTACAGTGAAAACCAAGTATCCCTCCCACTCTAATTCTCATCCCTCAAGGGAAACACTGTCACGAGTTTCTGATATATCCTTTCTTTTCTTGTATATGCTTACATATTCTGATAATTTATTACAGCTTGAGAGAATTAATGATTTTTTTCAATGTATACTCTCATTTTGCATATATATTTTAAAAATTAAAATCAAAGCCTTGCAGTTTAGACAATCTACATGATTTGGGCAAAGTTGTTGAGTGAATCAGTTAGGATTAGTTTGGTTTTGAGTGACCAAAAGAAAGCTGGTTTAAACAAAAAAAGAAAAAAGAAAAATTCATTGCACTATATCCAAGGGGTAGATCCGACAGCTTCAAACACAGCTTGAGGTCTTGGCTATTCATTTTCTCTCTTGCTTTTTGGTTCTGTTCTCCACAGGTTGTTTCCATTTTTAGATTCTGTGGAGTGACAAAATAGTGGTCAGCAGCTCTAACCCCACATTCCACCTAGCTTCAAATCTACTGAAATGAAAAAGAGCTCTTCTCTTCTCCAGTGATTCAAGGAAAATCTGAAGCTTAATTCTCACTAGTCCAAATTATTTCATACCCATCCCTGAACCAATCATTGTGCCAAGAGGAAAGTCCTTTTGCCCCAAAAGCACACGCATCCCCCACCCCACCCCCATAAAGCATGTGACCTAAGAGTGAGGGAAGCTGTAGTGCCTAGAGGAAAACTAAGGTGCCATTATCAGAAGGAGGATGAATTGATGGTGGGCAGATGGAAACCACAGACGTTCATAGCACTTATCCAGTTAGGAGAGAGATGGGAGTAGATACCTCTCACTTTGCAGTAGCAACTAGTCGTATCTAAGATTAGGGAAACTATATCCTTCTCTAATAATACCACACAGTTGTTCATTTTCAAATCTTATTTCTTATTACAGGATAATTCTCAGTTGGACAAGGGGTGTAAGCTATCTGTCTAAAAGCCAGTCCAATGTTCCTGCTTTCTACAATTCTGACTTGAGTTCAGTAGTATAATAATTCAGATTTTGGTCATTTTCTAATTGCTTTCAGAGTCATTCTCAGCAAACACATGGTGATAGCCTTATATTTTTCTCCCATTCAGGAAATTCATTATTGGAATGTTTCTTAGCCACTAAAATGAGCAGTTATGTTTTTCTGTCACCCTGATAACATGAACATACACACTAAAGCCTATATGAAATATAGATGACTTCTATCAAATTAGGAAAATAGGTAAGACTCAAATAGAAGAAGTAAATCAATACAAGGCAAAATCTCTCCTTTTTTAAGTGCACATTCCAAGTGACATTTAAGAATGCTGTTTACAATAAAACAAACTATTCACTGACTTTGAAAATATATTGCTTTTAACCTCAAGACTGTAGTAGATTCAGGCAGGAATAGAGATCACCTAGTCTAGTGATGTGGATGACAGAGCAGACCACTGGGACGAGAATGAACTCAGGTGCTGGCATAAAATGCAAATTGTTGGGCATGACCTGGATTTAATGAGCTAATGATCTGCAGGTGGGATCTGAGAGCCTGTGTATTAATTAGCTCAATTGACAGTGCGTATGCAGCCTAAACTTGAAAAATGTTGATGATCTAACCCCTTCATTTTATAAACAGGGCTATTGAAGTGCAGAAAGGGGAAATGATTTGCCAGTAAATGGCAGAGCTGGGGCTTAACCCCTGTTCTGAATGCTATACTCTTACTTCTTCTCTTGCTTTCTACCTTTCTGTACACACATTTCCATAGGGTCATTGAGAATGAATCTGGCTGATCAGATTGTCCAAGCTGGTGTGAAATTCTATTAGAAAGATACCTGGTGGGGAAATTACCATATCAATAGGCTTTAACTGTTCTTTAGAGGATTCATTTTCCTGACCATACAAAGCATCTGTCTGGTTTAATGTTTAGTTAGTTGGTTCTTAAATGAAAGTGTTCCAGTTAAGGAATGGTGTTTCCTTTAGTTAAAGAGCCATACATTTAAAAGATCCAAATCAACTGATGGGACTCATTCAAGTTCAGGATGCATCGTACCTGAAATGGGTCCACCTCACAGTACAATTGATTCCTTCTGTGTTCTTTACAATAAAAGTGAAGAGAGACTGAGGTAATTATTATATTGAAACACTCTAGATTATATTTTTCCTGGCCACCTTAGGTCTTATTTCACAATTTATATCTGGATAACTTATTTGAAGTGATGTTTCAAGCTGGAATTAAGCAGCCTCTACAATCTTTCAATTTCCCGTGGGTGATATTTTCTCTTTCTTACTTCTACTATGATTGATTCAACTTTGTGTCTTCTGTAGCCAGCACAATGCTTAGTACATAATGTTATGGCAGTATGTAGAAGTTATATGCCACAGTAGTTAAGAGAAAGGGACACTGGTGTACCCATAAGTATTTAACAACTGGCTTTCTGGGAAACAAAAGTCCTAATTTGTAGTATCTGGTGATTTCCATGATGTAAATAGCCCACCACAGCCAATATTAAACTCCCAACACACTCACTGAATGCAGAGTTGCAGAAAGATGTGCCATAGCACACCAGTATGCAGTATTTCCATCATGGAGATTCAATAGACAGAAATAACTTCAAGAGCAAGGATAAAGTAGAATGTAGTAAAATAATTAGAAAGCAATGAGTTTGAGTATTTATGACCTTTGTTTTAGTATAATTTATTTGATCAAAAGTTTGTATAATTTAATTTTTAATAATGGCTGTATTTAACAAACAGGACTCAAAATTCCTGGATGTTTAACAAATGGCTCTTGTAAACCAGTATCATCTGACTTCAGTTGCTGCTGAAAAGGGCTTCTGGATCAAAAAGATCCAGGTTTGAGTCATGATTCCTCCACCTACTACCTCTGAGACTTCAAGCAAATCTACTTCACACCCTTGTGCTTCACTTTCCTTATCTGTATGATGGACTAACAGTTGTAAGTATCTCACGGGTTGTGTGAAGAATAAATGAGAATGTACATGTAAAATTAGTGAAATTGGGAGCCAGCTCCATGGCCTAGTGGTTGAGTTCAGTGTGCTCCACTTCAGCAGCCCAGGTTCAGTTCTCAGGCGCAGACCTACACCATGCATCGGAAGCCACCATGGCAGCCACCCACATACAAAATAGAGGAAGATTGGCACAGATGTTGGCTCACGGCAAATCTTCCTCAGAAAAAAAATCAGTGAAATTTTGTAAGAGCTTAAGAAAGAGTAATATTATTACTATAATATTAATAACCAATAAATGTTGACTCAGTGATGGATGGTGAATGGATGGATGGATACTTGGATGGATAGATACTTTTCAAGCAGGAGAAAAAAAAGCATTTTTAATGCAAAAAAGTATAAATAAAAATGAGCTGTGTTTACCCACAAAATGTCTCTGAGGCGGCAATGAAATCCTCCACTCCTAAATGCTGGGTGATTTAATCAACTCCTCTGCTTACTGTGGTGCTACATGCCTACCATTATATACTAAGAGACACTGCATTACTTGCTACTAGTAGAGTCAGCAGCCACTGAAAAAGCAGGAAAAGAAGTGCCTGTTATTTACTCTCACTTCCCCTGGGAGCACAAGTGTTAAATCCCTTCTTTCAGACATCCTTTCTGAGTGTCCATGACCTCCTCTTTACAGAAAAGGGCTGAGTCTGTCTTTTTCAGAATCACACCTCAGCTAATATCAAGTGGCATTGTTTTCCCTTCAGCTACTGCCTCCTCTCCTAAGACCATGTAAGGAAACATCTCTTTCCTGCTCACAATGAATTGATCCCCGCATGCTTAACAGTGCCCTGTGGGATTGTCTCTCACTCAGATGGAGAGTCTGACATATTGGGAACTGTGTTTCCTCTCAGACTGCGTGGAGTCCTTCTCCTTCGGAACTGCTTCCTCCTTCTAGCTCCAGTTAGGGCTTTGATTCACCTTCACCCGATGAGAGAGGAGAAAGGGTCTCCTGACAACTGTGGATCCTGGATCTTCCATGCAATAATATCTCAGAGAAAAACTAGAAGTGGAGGCCCAATTACCAACACATTCAGCTTTCTCAATCATTCAAATGAATTCCCAAATGGTGGTGCAACAACAATGGAAACAGGTGAGCTGCAAATGGGCCTTCAACAAAAGTCTGCATCAATGGGTCAAGATGAGAATATTGACCTCCGCACTCTAAGTATAGAACTTTTTTCATTGAATCATGCTCCTTTTTTGGGTGCTGGTGAGGAGTTCTTGACATATATTTAATGCCCTTATTTTTGCTTCTTTCAAAAGCTAAACCCTGAAAGTATCTATGTATTTGACTGAAGGCACAAGTCTAACTAGTTTTTCTCTCCTAAATACTTTAAAATGAAGAAGAGATGTTTTTAAGTATCTATAACAGGACTGGTAAACCAAGAAAACGTTTCACCAAAGGACAATAATAGAAAATGGTTAGAGACTTGGAACAGAAGGAATATCTTTAACTTGGTAAAGGTCACCTACCAAAAGCCTAGAGCAAGCCCCATACTTAATGGTGATATGTTCTTCTTTAAATCAAGGAAAACCCCAGGATACCCACTCTAACTTCTTCAATTATCCTGGAAGTTTTAGTGATTGCAGTAAGACAAGAAAAAGTAATCCAAAACATAAGGATTAGAAAGGAAAAAATGAAACTGTCATTCACTCATGATAAAAACTCAAAAAGCTCAAAAAATCTTGAAATCATTAGAATTGATGAGTTTAAGAAAGCTGGTTGTATATAAAACCAGTACGCAAAAATAAATCTATGCACCAGCATCAAACATGTAGAAAATTGATTTTAAAAGTCTCCATTTATAACATTTTCATGATGCTGGGGAATAAAACTAAAAGATTTACCACCATATTAATGGATAGGAAGATTCTACATCATAAAGTTGTTGACTCTCTCCAAAATTATCTATAAGTTAAGCAATATTCCAATCTAAATTTCTGGGTGTTTTTTTTAAAGTACTTTAAAAAATGATTCTGAAATTTATGTAAAAGGGGATAGGGATAAGCCATGACACTTTTAAAGAAAAACAAGGTTAGGAGTGTGACATGCTCTATAGATTACAAGACATAGTATAAATATATAGTAATTAAGACAGCATGGTATTGTTTTAGTTATAGACAAATAGACAGAAAACATAACAGAATAGTAAAGGCAGAAATACACTTAGGGACTGCTGTGAGTTGAATTGTGTCCCCCAAAATGATGTGTTCAAGTCCAAACCCCTGGTACCTGTAAGTGTGACCTTATTTCGAAAAAGGGTCTTTGCAGATGTAATCAACTTAAACTAAGATGAACCGTAATCCAGCCACTGCTGTTCTTTTACGAAGGAAGAGAGACACAGAGAGACAGGGAAAAAGGCAGACATTGGAGTTATGATGCTACAAGCCAAGGAGTGCGAGCAACCACCAGAGGCTAGGAAGAGGCAAGAAAGCATTCTTCACTAGAGCCTTCAGAGGGACCATGGCCCTGCCAACACCCTGATTTTGGACTTTTAGCCTCTAAAATGTAAGAGAATAAATTTCTATTATTTTAAGCCACCCAGTTAGTGATGGTAGCCATAGGAAACTAACACAGGGGTATATAAAAACAAAATCTAAAAGTCACCAACCTTAAAAAGGAACGTTGACAAATTTTGCTAATGACCTAAAAGTGAATAACGATTCTTTAAAAGTTTTAGAAGAAAATATAAAGGGATATCTTTATTTCCTGTTAGAGGAATTCTTTATATATTTTCAATACTAATCCATTATAAGATCTATATATCTATTTTATTGTTCCCCAGTCTTCTCCTTTCAGTCAAGGACCCACCATCCACTCAAATTCTTAAGTCTCAAACCTAGGAGACCTCCTTAATTCCTCTCTTTGGCTTGCAAGACATTTAATCCTCCAGCAAGTCCTCTTGGCTTTGCCACCAAACATTTCCAACCTCCCATCACTGCTCATTAGTTGCCGCTGCCTCTCAAGTCAAAGCAACCATTGTATACCTCTGGGCCATTGAAGCAGCTTTCTAACTGACCGGCCTGCCATCACCCCACAGCCCCCATCCTTGCTGAAAGGATGATTCTCCACCAAGCTACTATATGGACTGAATGTTGGTGTTTCTCCCAAATTCATGTGTTAAAGCCTTGATCCCCAGTGTGACCGTATTTGGAGATGGGGCCCCTGGGAGGTGATTAGAGTTAGACGAGATCATGAGGGTGGAGCCCTCATGATGGGATCAATGCCCTAGAAGAAGATGAGGACCCTGGCAATCTCTCACTGCACATGAGGACACAGTGAGAAGGCAGCCATTTGCAAACCAGGAAGAGGGTTTTTTCGCCAGACCCTGACCTTGCTGGCACCCTGATCTCAGACTTCAGACTCAAGAACTATGAGCAATAAATGTCTGTTGAGGAAGACACCCAGTCTGTGGTATTTGTTAGAACAGTCCAAGCTGATTACGACATTAGTTGAGGATTCAAAAAATAATAATAAATATAAACCCTGTCGTGTTCTTATTTCAAAACCTCCAGTGACCCCTGGTTGGACTTACAAGAACATTTAAGCATATTTACATGCGCTGCAAGGTCCTGTGTGGCCCGGTTCTCCATACTTTTCCAGATTCTCCTCCTATTGTCCCCTGAGGCCACACAAAACTATCCCAAACTCTCTTCCATGTCATGGCTCCACAGATATTTAAATAGAGACTGATGTCACATCTCCCCTGAGGCTTCTTGTCCTCACACTAAACACATAAAGTACCTCATAGGACAGCATTTTGGGCCCCTTAATCTCGTAATTTTTTAAATTTATTACTTTATTTATTATCCAAGTAACAACTGGATTCTTACGGTAAAAAGATCAAGCAATACGTTAAGGATATAGAATAAGACTTGAAAGCCTCTTTTCATATCCCTTCTCAATCCAACTTCCCTCTCAGGCAGTAGCAACTATAAATAGTTTGGCATGTTTTCCGAGATCTTTGTCTCTTCACTTACACACTTACGTGGACACATACATAGGATTTTTAAAAAATACAAATGGAATTATGTTATTCCCACTATGTGCCCTTCTCCAATGTCTTGTGGACTTTCCACGCCAGTATATGTTAATGTATTTTATTTTTTAATAGCTACACCATATTCTACAGTATGAGTATCCCAAAGTGCATACTATACATCAAAATGTATTTAACATTTCACCTATTGATGGAATTAAATTTGTTTCTATTTTTGCAATAATGTATAACGCTATGATGAGTTTTGGTACACACGCAACTTTGTGTACGTGTATGAGCATCTCCAATGGAAGTAGGATTACATATACAGCAACACCCAAGTCACATCTGGTAAGAGAAGTTAAACTGGGGAAATTCTATAATATGGTGCAGAAAACTCATATTGTGAGATTTGATCGCAAGATCTCTTCTGAGGACCTTTAAAACACTTGGAGCAAATGTTTGTCAGCTAAGCAAGTTTTTGTGTTAATTTTGCCCTTTCGTTTTAATCTTTTATTGAAATCATTTGCTATTTAAAAACAAACATCCATATCAGGAAGCAGAAGTAGAAACTCTCATAAGGACAGTGAAGTGGTTAGGAGAATGAGTTTGGAGTCAGGACAAACGCACTGTGCGTCCTGGGGCCAGCTACTTAAATTCTCTAAGTCTATTTTCTCTTTCATAAATTGGGGAAGTCAGTAACTACTTGTAGATTTGGGAGTTTGAGGAGCAGAATGAAATCGTGAATATACGGTGTTAATCTAGTGCTTCATCTGTGATGAGCACTTAGAAATAATAGCTATTATATTATTAATAATATTTTCATTATTAATAACATATTATTATCATGAATTGACTCATATGTCACACCAATCATTCTATGCACATAGTTTCATTTAATCTTCCCAATAATCATGCAAGTGCTTATTGTGTACCAGGCCAAGCACTTTTGATGGTGTGTATGCTGGGAAACACATGCTGTGCATACAGGAAAGAGAGGGCACATTCAGATGTGAAGAGATGTTAATAAAGATATATTTACAAAGATGAACGTAAGCCTGAAACAGCCAGGGGAAGAAATGGGTCACAGGAACCTGGGAACAACTGTATGAAGACAGTCAACTGAGAGATGCTGTGGCCTTCCTTAGAGGAGACCGAGAAGGGAGGGAGCTGGAGAAATCAATGACCTGACCTCACGCACTTCTAGCCCTTGAGTCTCCTGCTGGTGTTTCTACTTGTCAAGCAGAATTCAGAGGGTAGACGGAGTCTGTCAATGTAGTCCATATTGGTCAGCCTTCCAGTTACTGAACAAGGTAGAAAAGGGTGAAAAGAGGATTTGAGAGGAAGTGATTCTAGCTTGCACACAGGACTCATTATATAATCTTTGCAAAAGCCCTAGGGAAGTGTACTACCACTATCCTATTTTCACATGAGGAAACTGGAGCTTAGCGAGGTTGTCACCTGCTGACAGTTGGCATGTAGTAGAGATGGGGTCTAAGTCTAGGCAGCCTAGTCAGGAGCTGTCTAGCTCCCCACTACAGTGAAGCTCATGGCTCTCTCACAGGTGCAGAGTCTAAGTCTCAGATCAGGTGTAAAGCTAAACCAATGTCAAAAGAAAAGGCTAGCATTTCCCAGTTCTGCCTGACTCCAAATGCTGTTTTCTATCCGTGACACCATCTGAGCACCCGTGATGTAGTCACCCACAAGAGGCAAACCCTTAGGATTTTTCCTGGTAATTGCAAAGTGGAGAAGTGACGATCCCAGTAGTACCAACTGAAGTACTCAACTGGTTATCACACGTGAGGGAGCAGCCATCCTGACAAAGTCACAGTATTCACAGAGACATGGAAAATAGCAAGGAGTAGGCCAATATTTGCCAACTTGCATTTTTCAAACTCCCAGGGGTCTCTGGAGATATTCTGAGGGTTGACATTGTTAGAGACGTTGGGATATTTGCATTCATTTTTGCTTTTTTTTATGGCTATAAAATAAAATAACTAGGTAAAGGGCTTTTTCGTTAAAAAAAAAAAAGCAAAACAGAACAGAACAGAATAGTCTGTGGACTTGCAGCTCTTATCATGAGCACTTTTAAGGTATATAGCCACTTTTCACTCAGCTAAATACTGTTGACCAAAACAGGGAGTGTACATGACACAGTTTTGTTTGGTTTTGATTATTATTGTTTATTCACATATGGCTTAATTTATACTCTTACTAGACAAGACAAAGATAGGAGAAATGAGAAAAGCAAGAAATTGACAATCATGAGAATGATAATAAATCTACAATTTCCCCTCAGATTCAGATTCATACCTTCTGGATTCTATATTGATTTATCTGATGAGAACTTGTAAACCGCACATGAAAGGATGTCTCTACTGCCTTGACATCTGGTGCTCAGTAGAAGAACTTCAGTGCAATTGTAGTTAATTTGCTTTTGATTTATTGGAGATAATAATAACTACTCACGTGATGGGTTATTTGCAGAGAAATGTTGCAAGTAGAAGCCCTGGAAGTTTTTATTAACTTGTCATTTGGAAGCAAAACATTAAAAATAAACCAGTTAACTTTAAAGTGAAAAATCCAAGCGTTCCAAACAACCAAGTCATGAAGCCATTTTTAAAAAATCTATTTCTGATGCTGTAACACCTGTTAAGTCCCAATCTCTGTTTAAATAACCATTCAACCCTCAAACTAAATAAGATGTGATGTCCTTTTAAAATGTATTTTTGTGACAGAATTGATTCTAAGTAGATTAACAAGTGTCTTTCCTTTTTTAAAGGAGAAAAGTTGGCATTTTGTTTTACCTATAAAGTGATTACTATTGATGGCATTTTAAATTGTATTTTATTATGCAATATAGATCCAAATATCTTTTTGAATAAAATTGCTTCTTCATGATACGCCATGAAAGAAAGAATGAAGTTATTTATTAACCTGACAAGGGGATTCATGAAGCGTTGCTGTGTGTAGTGGATGTTTGTTGCTTTTGTCCATTCAGGCTCATTTCCTCTTCTTTTGGCAATGTTGCTTGGAGTCTCTTTTGGGAGCTACTCCCTCCCAGCCACAGTCCTATGTGGTTTAGGGGAAGCTGATCTGATTCCTTGCCTTGTTGATGGGCACCTTGATCCAGACCAAGAAAATCAGAATGTGAAATGCCCCTGGCCAGTGGTTCATCCAGTACTAGACCGTGACCTGAACGGAGCTGAATTTACTGGAACCAATAGAGTAAAGTGGCTGAAGCCATTGAGATGGAAAGACCTAAGATGGGAATTGTCTTAGCACTGCACGAGAAGAAAGCAACGCAGAGAAAAGAAGAGCCAAGTGATAGATAGAGACAGATTCCTGATGACATGTTTGAGTCTTTGGATCCAGCTGTGACTGAACTCAGTTCGATTTCACTCTTAGACTTCTCAGTTACATCAAGCAATAACTTGAGAGAAGACCTTGAGTAAATCACTTTTTTTTCTCTGGACTTCAATATCCTCGTCTATGAAATAAAGGCATCAGACTAGACTTCAAATCTTACAGTTTTTTTAGCATTGTGTTTGACCATGCTTTAGTGACGCCACTGATAGACTTCTTAGAAGGACCCAATTTCAATTGACAAAATAAATGGTGTTGACCACCTCTGCTGTCTTCATAGATAAAAAAGGTGAATCGTACAGTAATCATAATTGTAGGGGTCTTCAGAGGTCATCTAGTCCTCCTTCTGAATCTCTGATCTAAATTGAAAATATGTGAAGATTGGTTTATACACGGTATCTTCATTTTGATGCAGCTCAAGGGCAAATGCCTGAGTTAACTTAATCAAAGATGTCATTCACAGCCTATGTCATGATCCTAGGTATTCCCACCCCCATTCGATGAATAACCCTGGTAGTTATCCACTTTAGTTTCCAATGTATTTGATGAAATTCCTCTTGTACAATTTAGCAAATGCAAAGAAAAAGCCCTTTTATGTAATCCTTCATAGTTTAACAATTCTTTGATAGACAGCATCTATGTCCCCTGCTAATTATTTTCCATAAGGCAGCGTGTTATATTTCCCAGAAGATGTTTTACAGGTAGGAAAGCTTTTGAAAATATATAATATTTTGACCTTTTGAGATAAGATATTTGTTGTGAAACTAGTCCTTTTTATTACTAGGGTGTCATTCAAAATAAAATAATACGTTTAGACATGGTGCAGCAATTTACTCGCTATTACTCAAATCTTACCCTCTAATTAGAAAGAGAAATATGAAGCCTCATCAGAGCATAATTTAACAAACTCAATGTCATGAAATTACCATATTTTCTTCTTGCCTAGTACCAAAATTTGTGGGCATGGAGGAAAAATGTTCACTTCTAAAATGCAAGCTATGACTTATAACAAAAGAGTGCTTGAGAGGTGAGAGTATGGGTTCAGGCTAATCAAAGGTTTTGGACAAGTTCCAAAAGGCAGATTTTAAAATATGACTCAATTTCTAAATCCCTTCTGCTTTGGGATGGAGTGGAAAAAGAAGTCATTTAGGACGAGAGAAAACCAGGACTCTTTAAATCACTGATGGAAATTATAATGGAGCAATGGAGATTGCAGGAAGAAATCTCAAGGGAATTAGAATTTCACCTCCAGGTAGAAAAGTACATCCCTAAGAAAGTGACAGAGATCTCCCCACTTTGGAATCCAAGTTTACTTTGCTCTATCATCTCTCTATCCACCATCTACTTGTATACACATGTTAGGGTAGGTCAAAGGCTTTGTTCAATAACTCTAAAATTATATTAGTGTAACAAAATTAAGGTTATTTCTCTTTCACATCACAGTCCCATTGGAGTGCTCCTGTCCAGGAAGCCTTGTACTTGGTCATTTCATCTTGAGGCTCCACCTTCCTCTAGACCCTTGAGGGCCTCTTCAGCCCGCAGTTGGGAAAAGAGGACATAGGAAAAGCACATCAATGGTGTCTTAACCACTTTGGCCTGGAAATGACACAGATCACTTCTCTTCACATTCCGTTGGCTGGAACTCCATTACATATCTACATCCAGATGCAAAAGAGGCAGGGAAATAGAGTCTGTGTGCCAAGAGCAGAAGAGAAAAGGTTTTGGTCAACAGGTCATAGTCCCTGCCTCCCACCACCCCTATCATCTTTGCAGAAGCAATATTGCAAAATAGAATGCAGAGTTAATTATGCTCTAGAGTCAGACTACCAGGATTCAAATGTAAGTTCTGCTCTTAGTAGCTATGTGATCTTGGGGAATTATGTAAGTTTCCTGTGTTTACTCTTCCATAAAACAGAAACAATGAAAATATTCATAGCATTGCTGTGACTACCAAATAAATTAATGCTTGTAAAGAGCTTAAACCATGCCTGAAACTTATTTACTTCTCAATACCTTTATCAGTCAGAGTCCTAGGTTACAACAGACACAATCTTGCTGACTTAAGCAAAAGAGAATTTAGGAGGGGGACCAGGAAGGTTGTAGAAACAGGCTTAGAAAATAAGCTCAGAGCAAGCCACCTCTAGAGGGCCAGGCATCAGGAACCGTAGCAGTTCTCCCAGCAGCAACAGGTCCATCCTTAGATTCACAAGCCACCTCTGCTGCTGAGGTGGTGATTTCTTCCAAATGCCACCACCTCCTGCAGCATGTATTCAGATTCCATGTGCTACAAGAGACTGTTGGATTGGCCAAGCTGAAGTCAAACGCCTGCCCCTGAACTGATCAGAATGGAGAAAAAGGGGATTTGGCCCCACTTGCTTTCCAGTTCCCAAGAATACACACAATGGCACATTTCCAACAGGAGAATAAGTTCTAATAGTCACAGAACCTTGCCATGATTGGATGCTGGACAATCAAAAAAAAAAAAAAAAGGACAGATAAATATCCATTATATGATCCATCTCCCCATCCATCCACCCATCAATCCATCCATCCATCCACTCACCCACCCAGTCAACCAGCCACCTTCTCATCCACCCTCCCAAACATCCCGTCATCTGCCTGCCCACCCATCTATCCACCCACCCATCCGTCCATCCACCCACCCAGCCAGACAGGCAGCCAGCCATCTATCCATCCATCCATGCATAGATACATATATATTTGACAAATGCATATCACCAGATGTAAGTCACGTTTTTTATATCCAAGTGCCCATAAAAAATGAGTCTTCTGAGGAAGCTTTTATGGACCTAATTCTCCCCAAGGCTTATGTCTCCCTGAGCAGCAGATGAAAAATATCGCAGCCTGAAAAGAATTGACTCGAAAGAATTAAGGCCCCTGCCTAAACGCCTAACGTAGTATAAAAGAGTGACTCCAGCTCCAGGGTGAATGGAATCTTATGTTTCACAAGGCAAGATATTTCTTATGATGGCAGGACAAAATGGCCTTGGTCAACACTTAAATCCAGGATGCATCTAAAGCAAGAATGTCACTTTCAAATTCAGATCCAAAATTTACATTAAAGGCAAAGAGTGTGTGAATTCTATTTAAAATTCTCTTTATAGAACTGGATTATGGTTGCCATTGATACCAAGCTCCTATTCTACCTGAGATGTATTTAATGCTTTGAGCAGAGTTTAAGGCTTTCTTCTGGAACTAATAACCTCATTTAATTTGCAATTTCTATATTAGCATTGATGTACTGAAAATAAAAGGAAAAATTACATTATTTTCTTCAATGAAATTCTAAATTAGCCCTTCGGATCTCCAACTATCACAGGCCCCACAAAAGATTCTGTATTTTAAGGGAGTTAATAGTCTTGCCTTTTTAATGGCATGTTTTTGAGGAGTTAAAATTCAGTCACCAAAATGTACTATAATGCAGTTGTAATAGACACCTTCTTGTGTCTGCTTCCCACCCTTTACTGATTAGGTGCGTCATCACGCTAAGAAATTCACATAGATAAGCTCATTTAGTCCTCACAACAGCCTGTGACATAGGCTTTATTGCTTCCATTTTATATATGGGGAAATTGAGACTTTCAACATCAGGTGGCTTTCCCAACTTCACACACATATAAATGATGAAACTAGAAACCAAAACCAGTAGTAGTCTGATTCTAGAACGCATGTTCAATTACTATATAGCCTTGCAGATCCCTTTACCTGTCTTTCTCATTCAAGATGGCTCACTGATAGTCATGTTTGGCATATGTGACCCAATATCATGATTACTATTATCAGAGTTAGATAACACATCCATGAAGGACTAAATGGGATAGTTCTGAGTATCTGGAATTGAGATTAAGAGACTGCTGTTTAGTCTATGTTAGCTTCAAAAAATGGAAGAGATATAATCTGGGAAGTATTGAGTGGACATATTCTCTACATGATGTAGGGCTGAGTAGTAGCAAAACTTGGGTGGCAGAGGGCAGAAGAATTAAGAGGATACTCAAAGAGAAATTTTACATGTTTCCCAAACCATTTTTGACTTTGTTTAAATAGCATTTGGTAAAACAAGGAATCAATGGCAACCTCAATGGTAATAGCGATGTTGGAGAGATTCTTTCCCAGATTTTTATAAGTACAACTATTTCAGTACTTAAGAAAATCTGTATAATCTGATAAATTAGACAATGCTACTGAGTCATGGACCTATTATTTGCTTCACTATTGTGTCTATAATTCAAATTTTTGACACTTTACTTAACTCATGTTAGCAGTCCCAAAGGCAGCTTATTTGTGGGTTTATTCTGAAAAAGCACTGACACTTAACTTGTTGTTTTCTCTTAGGGTCCCCTTTTAAAATGTAGTGTCTTTTCCTTTATTATAAAACTTTGTAAGTGGCTTCTTAGTCATTACACATTATATTTAAGTGTTACAAACATTATATATCAACCAAATACTACGCATGTTTTTCTTGGCTTTCCAATAGTTCAAATCCCTCATCCTTGCATCTCTTCCTTTGAGTTCTAGGATTTGTCCCTGTATCTCTACAATGTATTTCCCAGTGTGTTTAAGATAGCTGGAATTGCTTTCTTTTGCTTGCAACCCAAAGTATCCTAATCCTGTAAGAAATGGGGAAGGGATCCAGTATTTATTAAATGTTTACTATCTGCTAGGACATTTATATAAGTTTACTAATTTAATTCTCATGTCATCCCTGGGACTATCAAGTTCAAAGTATTTAAGTGATTTGGAGCAGTCAAGATTTCAACTCCAGTCTCCTGAAATCCAGAGCTCAAGCTCTTTCTTACATCATGCTGAAATCTACCTCAGAACTAAGAGAAAAGAAAAAAACTCAGAAATATTGCTCAAAAGCTGAACTTCAACGTCTGTGATTTATAAGGATACAAATAAAATGTGATAACAGTTGCTTGCTTCTAAAATATATCACTGCCCCCTCTAAAGCGCTGAATAGTAAGTGCCTATTTCTTTATGATCTTGTGTACCCGGGGATTGTAAAAGCCTACACGGTTGCTGTCATAACTTGCACAAAGCAAGAACAAAGAACAAGGCCCACACTTTTGAAAAATGTAGGCAATGAACAAGAAATGAGCAAAGAATAAAGACAAGAAGATAGTATATGCAAAGCCACAGTGTATATACAGTTGTCTGGTTATACTGGTGTTTGCATTACTTTAGCTCTTTGGCCGTAAGGAAAAGACGCAGATGGAGTTAAGAAAGCAAGCGAATGGTCAGTCAGGGAGACAGGGATCTCAAAACAGAAACCTAGGTGTGAAGGGGCCTCAGAAATGCACAAGGGGAAGCCAGAGCAGCTCGAGATCTCGGCAGCGCACTTGTGCAGATCTTCCCACCAATGCTTCATCCAGAAGGTGACCTGACTACTCTTTGTCTTATCTTTCTGTGTTTTTGCTTCTCCTCTCACTGCCAACTAGCTTTCTTGCCCATACTCTATGTTTCTCTCTATCTGATAGCTTCTGTTACTCGTGGCTTCTGCTTTCTTGTGACTTCTGCTTACTTATAGCTTCTCCTATGCATTATGTTCCTCATGACCCCAGCTCCTCTATATGGTACCTTTCAACTTCACCTGGACTATTAGCAAACCTGATGGGCTTCATGCTTCCCAATTCAAAGTCCTGGAGATAGAGTTTGATGCCTGAGCTCATCTTTACTTGGGCTGAAGTTTTTTTGTTTATTTGTAGGTTCTTTTGTGAAGCCCTCTCATACAGAGCTGCCCAGACCATGGATTGACTGCTGTGCTTATCCCTGGTCCAAACAACTATGGGTAGTGTGTGCGTGTGTTGGGGAGAGTTTGGGGGAGTGGTAGAGCCAGGACATACAGTTTAGAAATCTCAATGGCCTAAGGCTGCCCCCTCATCTGTGGCAGTAGTGAGAAAAGGAGGATGTGCTTAGTCCAGGTTTTCCCCGAAGTCTCTGTGTATTAATAAGACAGTAGCTAATATGTGCCAGCCCCTACTATTTGCCTGGCACTATTCTGAACACCTTATTTACGTGATCCTGTGTACTGCTAATAATAAGTTTATGAAGTAGGCCCCTATTTTGAAGTATCCTCCCCATTTTAGAGATGAAGAAACTGAGGCAGAGACAGTTTGCACTCTTAACCCCTACAAAGATTAGGTGTTCTCAGGAGAGGTACCATTCAGAAAGTGGAATGGGGTGAAGCTATTGCTTATCTTTGGTATTTCAGATCCCTGATAAGACTGGAGTATTTTTTAAACCCCTAAACAAACAAACAAAAAGCCAAGGATGGAGGGTGTTCCTCAGTGAAATTGACATAGCAGATCCAAAGAAACTACCTGACTCTAAGGATAGTCTGGAGTAGGGTCTTCTTTCCAAAAGGAGGTTGGGAAAATGGAGTGAGCAAAGCAATAGAGGTATAGATGACAATGACACTCAGGTCTCGCTCTTCCAACCTGGATCCCTGATTGTAAAAGGGGAACAGGAAAGGCCAATTCAGATTCCACCTGAACTTAAAATGTGATGTTACCCTCATCCAGGAACACTTCCCTGATTACTGCAGGATCTCTCCTGCCTTGGAACTCTCATTTTCCTTATTTTGTGGCAACACAATAATACTACCCACAAAATAGAAAAGGACGAAATAGTTGTGGGTACAATGTCTGAGTTGCTTTGTGGCAGCTTCAACTGTGGCAGCAGCTGGGGCCACAGCAGCTGCCAGAATATTTGCATTAGGAGTTTGGGCTGATGCCCAAAGCCAAAAGCAGACGTGCGTCTGGGGCTTTTTTAGTCTTTGCTGCGGTGGCTGCTGGGATCTCTTCCTTCTGATGCTCCACTCTCTCTGTTCTCTCTTTGAGCGGCTGGTGCTGGGTTCTGAGGAGGCCTGTGGATCTCTGTGGTCTGGTCAAAGACCATTATGTCTGGGTGAGTCCACTGAGCCTTCAGAGGGAAGGGAGGACAAACGCAGACAGAAAACAAGCTGCCAAATGAACTGAAATGAAATAGGACAGCATAAAGAGTCCCCTGCGGCCACTGTGCATTGGCCAGTCCACCTAAAGCAAACTGAAGAGTTAAAGGAGACGGTCTCCCTCTCATGCCTCCTGTGGCGAATGATGCCGGCTCCCACCCTCCTGAACACTGTCGGTTACAGCTTTCAGGCCGCACCAAAACTACCTTGATAGGGAGAAATGGGCAATTACGTCTCAAATCCATCCCCCATCCTCCTGTCTTTCTCTGCCAGCAAATAGTTGCTACTCTATTTCTATCAACCGCAATTCTTCTATCAGGGAAGTGCCTGGGAAGCTTTTTTCTTTTTTTTTTCTCAAACTTCAGAGTATTTTTTAATGTATTTGTGTGCCTATGTTTTCAAGGAGCAAACTCCCTGCAGAAGCAGGGTCACATACATTATCACGTCTACACTGAATATCTGTCTATCAGTTATAGAACCGGAAAAGGCAAAGACTTAAATGTTGAGCCACTGTGTGTGTGTGTGTGTGTGTTTTATTAGAACAAATTTTCCTTCTGAGCCAGAGTATGTCTACCTTTTAGAAACATACTGGGATCGAGTATGTTTTCTGTTTTTATTTTTGTTTTTAATACCACAGTGGTATTCTCTTTGGGGAAAACCTTTTTTTTGTTTGTTTGTTTGCTTTTCAAAACTAGACACCTACATATCTTTTCTTCACCTAGTCAAGGGTTTCTCAGCCTCAGCACTATTGCTGTTTTGGGCTAGATAATTCTTTGTTGTAAAGGACCGTCCTGTGCATTGTAGGATATTAAACAGCATCCTGGACTACGCACTAGATGTCAATTAAGCTTCTCCTCCCCTCCCGGCTTGTGACAACCAAAAAATATCTCCAGACATTGCCAAATGTTTCCAAGGGGGAAAGCACCACTGACCAAGAGAAAAGGCACAGGGCTTTTCCATAGTGGGAACCTAACAAGTGCCTTTAACTGGGGACAAACAAAACAGTGTTTCCCACTGCTCTCGAGGAAGATGGTGTTTATGGCTAACATGGTCTGGCCACAGCTTACTTGTCAATTTGGATCTCAAACACATCCTCTGTTCTCTTTGTTCCAGCCACACTGCCTGTGCCATAGGGTTAGCACAAGCCGGGGCCTCTGTGTGGAATGACCTTCCCTTCCCTTCTTTGCACACTAACTCCTGTTTATCCTTCAGCACTCACTCAATGACACTTCCTCAGGGAAATGACAGTGAGGTCTTCCCTTAATGGATTTCCTCCTTTATTACAGCCACTCTCCATACCTCACGCCCCTCCTTTCACTCTTGTCTTGGTTGAACGTTTATATTTGTGTGGGGGTTTTTGATCACTGTCTACCCTGCTAGCCTGTAAGCTCCATGAGGACAGGGACCAGGACCAGGCGTGTTTTGTTTTGGTTCTCATTCTTCCACCGCTGTTGCCCAGCATCCAGCACAGTTCCTGGATCACTTTGAGGAATGAGGTATTTGAATAAATGAGTATGCCATTAAATGATTCAGAGGGCTGTTTCCTCGCAGACTGACTATTTCAAATATCCTACTTCCTCATTCTTGTCAGTAAAGAGATTTGAATTCAAATAGATGCTGATATCAAAAAAATGACCTTTTATTTTAAAATCTTGACTAGGTTAGTACATTCAATTGATTCCTCAAAAATGTGGAAAATAGCAAGAATTCGCACATGATAATTTGGATTAGAATCAGCTAAATCAGAAGACCCCCCCAGAGCAGTGATTCTCAAACGTTTGTGCATCAGAATCACCCGGAGGGCTTGTAGATACAGATCAGATTGCTGAGCCCCACCTCTGGAGTTTCCATCAGCAGGTCTGGGATGGGGCCTGATAATCTGCATTCCTAACAATTTCTCCAGTGATGCTGATAATACTAGTCGGAGTACCACATTTTGAGAACCACTGTCCCAGAACAAGCAGATCCATAGAAAGCCTGTGGGAGTCTGGGTTTCTCTTAGTGGTGGCTTTTCTGCAAAAAATTATTCTAATAGCCATTTTATTGGAAATTGAGTTTCAGAATGGTGAAATGACTGGCCATGACCACATGGCTGGCTAGTAAGCTATAGAGTCAAGAAACAGATCCATTTCTGATTGCAAAGCCTGCGCTTCTTTACTCCCATGCCATGTGTCTCTAAGTCGCCTAATGGTCATTGTTAATATACAGGTCAGTGCCCCGGTAAAGCAGGTTTGGGAGACACTGTACTGACTTTGCTTCCTGCCTCCCACTCAGAAACAGAGCTCTGTGGCTGGGACTCAACCCCCTCCCCCGCCCAGCTCCATCTTATTTTGAGCCACCCCCAAGCTGTTCCAACCCTCCATTGTGACACAATCCAACCTACTTGGTACTTCTCCGGCTGGGATCTCTCCAGAGACAAGCAACAGTGTGCGGGAGTTATGCAAAGCTGCAAGGTAAAAAGAGCCTTTTAAATTTTTTTAAGCACCAAGTTTTATTCCTTGGTGAGCAATTTAAGGCATTAAAAACAGAGCTATTATAGACTTGTAAGAGTAATTTTGCGTGTGTGTGTGTGTATTCTTGAGATGAGCTAATCATTTCCCATTATATACCCTTCTTTTCTGCTGTTGGGGTAATTTGGTGACAAATTTGAAATGCTTTCTGCCTCAATACATGAGAGGATTCTAATTGCATCCCGGGGAACAGTGAGGACACCCAAGGAGAATTTACTCTCTATTAGGGGTTTGAAGGCCACTTTCGTTCCTGAAAGGCAGATAGAAAGGTGAGTTAAACATAGTACCTAATTTCAAGAAGATAGAATCCAGTGGGGCTCATGTTGTCAGATAATACAGGACGCCCAGTAAAAGTTGAATGTCAGATAAGTCTATGCCATGCAATACTTAGATGTACTTACACTAAAAAGATTATTATTGTTTATCTGAAATTCAAATTTAACTACATATCCTGCTTTCCCCCCACCCCTAAATCTAGCAATCCTAAGTGGGGCAAGAAAGCAAGTACCTGTACAATAATAATATAATTCCAATACCGGTTGGACAATGAGCATTACTTCAATGGAACTACTAAGGAAGTGGTTTCAGAGGAAGCAGAAGCCACATTTGGTTGAAAAACTAAAGGAAGATGATGCAGGAGGTGGAATTGGAGTTGAGCCTTAAAGGATAAGAAAGATTTGGAATATGCAAGATGTGGGAGGGTGCTCCAAGTAGGAGGAAAAGGTGAGGAGACAGAAAAATATAGAGCATATTTAGTTCACCAGAAATTGGTTTTGTGTCAAGGACATAAAGTTGAAAAGGGGTGTTGAAGCCAGAGTACAGAAGCCACAGCTGGCTGAGGCATTTGGGATTAATTAGTTCCATAGGTACAGGCAAGACTCTGAAGGTTTCACAGGATCTGGGCTTCAAAGGTTAACATATAGACAGGGGTCTATAGAATGGATGAGAAAGGGAAGATCAATTAGAAGCCTATTCCAATGATCTATGTCAGTTTTTTTCTGTGGGTCACAGCTTTTCAGCAGGTTGTGAAATCAATTTAATTGGTCATGACCAGCACTTTTAAAGAATGGAAAGAAAAAAGCAGATTAAGAAATATGAGTATATAGCAGCAATCATTACACTTAAGTGTTGCTTTAATAAATACTTGTTTGGGGTGTGTGTGTCTGTGTCTGTCTGAAGGGTCATGATGTCAAATGTGCTTCTTACAGAGTCACAGTCCAAAATGTTTGAACGCCATTGATCTACGCAGAGGATGAGTCAGTTGGTTTCTTTGCCTTGTGCACACCACCTTCTAAAGAACTGGTTCTCTCCCACTGAGAGGGGAAGAAGTAAGCACGAGAGGGACCACCCAGTCTCCAAGAGATGGAGAGATATGAAACCTAGTGAAGTCACTGATGGACAAAGAGAGTACTTTTGTGTTCCAAATTTCCACTTGCAGTCCCTATGTGGCCAGACTGTTATTTCTCACCCTTGGATGTCTGTGAGATTGCTTAGTGTGTCTGTGTGTTTTTATTTGCAGTAAATTTCCCTTTTTCTTAAGCAAGCTGGACCAGGTCCAGTTCCTTGTTACCAACTGGTCTCTCACTAAGGCAGACTATTTGGACAGTGATGACATCGATAAGTAAATATTTATTGTGGAAGTAGAGGGAAAGAGATATACAAAATTACTAAGCGGGCCTGACAGCTGATAATAATAATTATCGTTATTACTGATTTATTTGGTGCCTCTCTGTGCCCAGAAACAGTAGGATGGATAATCCACTGGTTATGGCCACCATAATGTGAATTGTCACCACCACTCTACAGGTTCTATACTTTTTACAAATGTGGACACTGAAGCTCCAAGAGATTAGGGAAATCATCCTGGCTCACTTTACTGGGAAATGACAGCAAGGATTTGCCCAGGCTCCTCATCCTCCGCTCTTCGTGCTTTACATCACTTGATGAGCCAGTGAAGGGCAAAGATAACGCTAAGATGATGAGATCCCCAGCCCTGTGACTCTGAAAGCAGTTCAAACTCTAGCTGGCTTATGCTTTCCCTTTTCATTTCTTTATTCAACTTACAGCCTGACAGCAGTCGATCAATCTTGCAGCACGAAACTGTTTCCTTACCCCCTCAAATGAAGTGGAAATGATGATTACACAATTAATTTGATCAACAGTCAAGTCACACAATTCAGATTTACAAAAAAATCTTCTTTAGAAGTGATTTGTCTTCTCTGATTGCTGGTTTCAGTTCTGCACTGGGTCCACGTAGAAGATTAACAAGGTCCTGGTGCATAATGCGTCAACCCTTTGGCCCTCATGTATCCCCTTGGTCCAGTTAGTGCTGTGGCCATTCCCCTCACCCCTTCTGATGGCAAATAAGGGAGGACCCAGGGCTACCGTGTACTATCTTCCTGCTCCAAATCTTTAGTGGCTGTTTCCTGCAGGATACAATCCACATCCTTAGTATGATATTCAGGTTCCTCTAGAACCTAAAACTGAACTCAGATGTAAGAAGTCCCAACTTTCATTCTACAGTTCATCTATACATTCATGTGTGTGTGTATTTATATATGCATTTGTGCAGAGAACATTTACTGTGCTCCTACCATGTGCCATCCCTGTTCTAGCATTGGCATTCAAAAATTAATAATAATGATAACTAATATTTATCAACTGCCTAACACAAGCCGGTTACTAGGATTTATTTGCACTAACCAATTTTATGTTTATCATAAGTGTAGGAGATGAGTACTGTTATCATGCATTTTATAACTGAGGAAATCAAAACTTAATGGATGTTGACCTTCCTAAAGGCAGAACAGCTATTAAATGGCAGAGGCAACATTCAAACCCAGATCTTTCTAACTCCAGAATCTAAATGTTGAGCTATTGTTCCCCACTGCATCTTCAGAACGAGATCCACACAGTTCCTGTCCACAAGCAGCTCACTCTGTAGTAGGAGAAATAGATGTGTAAATATAATTGAATGCAAATGGAGAGTCTCATGATGGAAGTATGGAAAGTCAGGGCAATCTCTTCAAACTGGTTTGCTAGTTCTGCCTCAAGGACCAGCAGCAAATTTCTACCCTCTGCCTTTGCTCACCAAATTTCCCCTGCCCAGAGATCCTTGCCCCCAGCTTCTCTCAATTTGTCTAATCATACCGCTACTTTAAGGCCCGTCTGCTTCCTGCTATCTTCCCTCACCCAGGACAACACGAAGCTCTTTCCTGCTGAACCTGGATTCACCTCACAATTCTCAACACAGCCTGCAGGGCAGCCGTTATTCATTAATTAGAGTTGGCACATGAGATAAATATATTTTCTCTCTCAAGTCTAATCTACTTCAATTCATTTGATAAATGAGGAAGCTGAGTCTTGGCGAGCTGGAATGACTGGTCTGAGGTCACAGGGTGAGTCAGAGACAGACCTAGGTTAGAAGCCAAGAATCCTCCTTCCCAATCCAGGACACTTCCTCTGCTTCCATACCCTCCCCATTCTTAAGCTTACCTGTGTCTTCTATTGCCCATCATGAGAAATGGTGATAAATGAAGTTCAAGCATGCAGAGAGGCGGAAAGGAAGGAAAATGCCAGTTACTCAGCCCCAACAGACTGGTGCCGGCTTGCACGCTGCATAGGGATACACCTTCAGAAAATGTCTTTAATTAGCGACAGATTCTGATGAAGTGTTGGCAGTGTCTCTGAAATCCTTGTTTGCTTTAAGTGCACAGAACGCCATGCATTTATATCATTTCCATGCCATATTTGAGTTGAGGAATATTAAATATTTATTCTTTGTCAGTTACTGAGTAACATGCTGCTCAACTTTCCTATTTACTAACACCACTCATTTATTTAGTCCACGGCTAGATTTCCACTTGGATATTTGAAATGTCACTTTCAGCAGATTCTTAGGTATTTAAAGAAAATTTAAACGTACAAGTGAAGGCATAGGAATTATGCACCTGTAAAATAAAGTACAAGCCTACTTGTGGTCAGTTAATCCCACGGTGTAGTAGGAAGGGCCTTTAGAACCGAGAAGATTGGGGTTTGCACCAAAATTCTGTTCTTGCCACCTGTATGACCTTGGACAAGTTAATTAACGTCTCTGATCCTAGTTCTTCACCTCTCTGGGATGCAATATTGGTGTAAGACAAGAGGGACTATGTTGTATCTGACATTTCCATTTTTTTGCTAAAAATATTATATTTTTGTCCACTTGATGCTAAGGTGATAATAGCCAATAGTTAGTAAGCGCTTAATACATTTCAGGCCATGTGGTTACTATACATGTGTTAGTTTGGGCTGCCTCACTGTGTAAGTGTATGAGTCCCAAGGGCAAGCTTCCTGAGAGAGAGAGACAGTACCAGGCAATGTGTCCTGGCCTGGAAGTCGCACAGCATCACTTCTGCCACACTCTATTGGTTGGAGCAGTCACAAGCCTGCCCAGGTACAAAAGGAGAGAAACAAGCTCCATCTTGGATAGAGGAGCGACAAGGTTCTGGAAGAACATGTGGGACCAGAAATATTGCTGTGACCCTTCTGGGGAAATACAATCTGGCTACAGAATATAAATGCATGGGGGCAAGAAATTATGTAGTTTTGTGCTCTCTTTGGTTCCCTTGTCCAGGAGAGAAGTGACTCCCAAAAATGCACATTAAATTTTTGCTGACTGAATGAAAGAATGCCAGTGTGTAAGATTTGTGACTTGTCAAGGGCCTTGTTTTATGGAAGATGAAACAGACCCACTGGAAAGAACTGATCTGTGCAAAGACAGAGCTGGGACTAAACCTGAGGTTCCTGCTTCCAGTCTCATGTTCTTTCCACACCCAAAATTCTGCCTCTCTTGGATGAAGTTACTGGGAAAATCTGAGAATAAAAACCACATAGTGATTCAATGTCTGGCGATAATGACCAATTTTGGAGCTCCCAGAGAGCTCCTGGAAGTAACAACCCTTCTCCCAACAAAATATCAGTACTATAAATTGCTACTTGTTAAGAAACTTGTGGGAGTGCACCATATTCATAGAAGTAGCTGGAAACCGAGAGAACATTTATTACAGAATTGATTGCCCATGGCTCAACCCAATGAGATTTGGATTGTCCTATATTGTGGGGTGCCAATGAACCAAATGCTGTGATATTTTGGAAGGACCCTCTGAACAAAATTTCAAGCAATTTGAGCCAAAAAGCAATCCTGCATGGGACTCCTGATGGAATTTTAGGTAGCTCCTGTGCAATATATGTTTAGAAAGTAATTGCTAGGCTGGTTGTGGTGTTTTAGTGTTCTGGTTTCAGAAGACTGCACAGTGTTTATGTGTGCCAATTAAACTAGTTTACTAGCAGGTTAGTATTAGATGATACTGTTAAATATCATCTAGAGCTAAAAGAGAATAAATCAAAGGTCAGAGCAAACCCTGCTACATTTTCCAGTTGGAATACTGATAAGAGGAAAGATAATCAAGGCAAAAAACTGGTGACAACAGTAGGACAGTAGTTAAACACATCAACTTTGCCACCAAGTTCCGTGGACTCAAGTATCTCCTCCATTACCCACCAGCTGTTTGAACTTTGTGAGTTGCTGAACCTCCCTGTCTCGCAGTTTCTATAGTGGAGATAACCATAGCATATCCTTAGCTTACTGTAACGTTTTTATTTTTTGAACTTTTAATTTTTTTGAGCTTTTTGACTTTTTTGTAATATCACTTAGCTTAAAATGCAAACACATTGTACAGCTGTACAAAATATTTTCTTTATATCCTTATTCTATAAGCTTTTTTCTATCAAAAATTTTTTTTTTTTACTTTTTAAACTGTTCTGTTAAAAACTAAGACACGAATTAGCCAAGGCCTACACTGGGTCAGGGTCATCAATATCACTGTCTTCCACGTCCACATCTTGTCCCATTGGAAGTTCTTCAGGAGCAATAATACACATGGAGCTGTCATCTCCTATGATAACAATGCCTTCTGCTGGAATATCTCCTGAAGGACCTGCCTGAGGCTCTTCTTGAGAAGGTGTCACTCTTTTCAGAAATCTGCCCATGGTGGTTTGCTTGATTTGTTTCTTTTTTTCATCATTGATTTGGTTGTAAGCAGATAATATGTCATGAACATTCCTCTATGAATGAAAACCTTTCAGAGTTGCATTTCGTGCTTTCAAACTTCTTTTTTGTAGGGGGCAGGAGTGAGGAAGATTGTCCCTGAGCTAACATTTATGCCAATCTTCCTCTATTTTGTATGTGGGATGCCACCACAGCATGGTGTGATGAACGGTGTGTAGGTCTGTGCCTGGGATCCGAACCTGTGAACCCTGGGCTGCCAAAGTGGAGCACACAAACTTAACCACTACACCACTGGCCCAGCGCTTTCAAACTTTTTACCGAGCTTGTTGAAGTCTGCAAAAGCTTCTGCTGAATGCTTCACTGCAAATTTTGTTGGAGGTTCTTCTTTTTCTTCTCCTGTAGTTTCCTTTTCTCTTGCCTCTTCTTCAGCTATATATTCCTGTTCCAATTCCAACAACTCCTCAATAGTCAGTTCCTCAGAAACCGCCTCTAGGAGCTCCTCAATGTCATCCTCATCCACACCCAGGTTGAAGTTGTTTGTCATCTTGACCACAACCTTGTTGACTTTTGTAATCTCCTCATGCTGGACAAATCCTTTGAAGTCATGAATGAACCTCTTGAGTGTCTTCTTCCAGATGTCATTTATATACTCCTTGGAAACATCAACTCAAGGCCAGGCAAGGTTCTTAATGCAGTCATAGATGTTGTAATCCTTCTAGAAATGCATTAGTGTCTTCTCAGAGTCTTCCTTGATTGCAGCAATAGGCTGGGCACAGGTCCTCCTCAGGTAGTAGGCCTTAAAAGTTGCTGTAACACATTGATTTGTTGGTTGGATCAAAGAGGTGGTGTTTGGAGGGAGGAATACCACTTTGATGTTGGGGTGAAAATCACCAATAAAACGAGGACGTCCAGAATGTTATCAACAGTAAGCAAAATGTTGAAATGTGTGTTATTCTCCAAACAGTACTTCTTCATTTCGCTGGCGTAATAATTCAGGAGAGCATCTTGGAAGAGGAGCTGGATCATCCATGACTTCTCATACTTCCCGTAGTACACTGACAGTGTGTGCTTATTGATGCGCTTGAAGGCTCTGAGGTTCTAACTGTGACACACAGGGTTTCAAAGATCACAAAGGGCTTCAATTTGTAGCCTGCAGCATTGCCGCCAAGCAATATTGTCATCCTGTCCTTAAAAGCCTTGAAACCTGCCATTGATTTGGCCTCCTTATGGATGAAAGTTCTTTCAGGCATCTGTTTCCAGAAGAGGGAAGTTTTATTCATGTTGAATATTTGCTCTGGCAAGTAACTTTCCTCCACAATCAGCTTATCTAGCGTTTCCAAAAGTTCTTCAGTGGACTTGACATCAGTACTCACAGACATACCACTCACTTTCATTTTATGTAATGAATAAATGATTCTTGAATCATTTAAACTACCCAAAGCTAGCAGTAAATTCAATGTTATAGTTGAGTCTGGTCTTTTCTTTCAACATCACAAACAAACTTTTTGCTTTGGCCGTGATCATCATGGTGCTGAGAGGGATATGCTTCTGTGTCTGGTCTTCAATCCAGGTCATTAGAAGTTTCTCCATGTCTGATATAGGCCTTTCTGGAATTTTTATTAGCCTCATTGCCTTCAATGGTGTAGATCCTTTAACAGCTTCCATCACTTTGTTCTTGTTCTTTAAGATGGTAGCTATGGTGGAACAGGACATGCCTGACTGGCGAGCAAAAACCATCACTGATTTTCCACCTTTGTAGTCCTTAATCACTTTTCATTTCATTTCTAGGTCAATCACTCAATGTGGTCTCCTACTGGCAACATTAGCAGTGGCTTTCATATGCTTAGGGACTATGATGAACAAAACAACACGAGATTAAATCAAGCACAGGAGAAAATGATGCCATCAAGAGACATGGTATACACAAAATGTATGACGCTGCTGCTTGCATGACATGCATACTGTTTTACAGTAAACTTTTTTTTATAAGCAGGAAGAGCACACTCTAAATAGCAATAGAAAGTATAGTATAGTAAATACATAAACCAGTAACATAGTCATTTATTATCCTTATCAAGTATTATGTACTGTACATAATCGTATGTGCTATACTTATATATGACTGGCAGCACAGTAAGTTCTTATACACCAGCATCACCACAAGCACGAGGGTAATGCATTGCACTAAGATGTTACAATGGCTATGACACTAGGTGACAGGAATTTTCCAGCCCCATTATAATTTTATAGGACCACTGTCATATATGCAGTCCGTTGTTGACCAAGATGTCATTATGCTCTGCATGACTGCATAGCATTTTCCTTTGCAGTCTTTCAGGTTATCCTCTTTCTTTCCTTTGTTCCTTTTTTCCATCATTTTATGAGCCACCTACCATATGCCTGGCACTCTATCACTTTCTGGGGATGAGGTGATGAAAACTTCACAATCTGACTCCTAGGAGATGACTGCCTGTCTTATGTCAGACTCACCAAAAGAGACCCTAAGACCAGGATTCACTTGCAAGAGATTTATTCTGTTCTCTTAGGAGAAATCAGTGAAGGGGCAGGGGACTCAGGCTAGGGGATGGGATAAAAGCCAATCACAGTACCATCTCAGGCAAAATCTCAGCCTCAGAATGGTCCTTCCAGAGAGATCTGGACTCTAAATTACCTCTCAACGTTTGTCCCTACTGGAGGCAGGAGATCTAGGCTTCCATGCCACACGTCAGTCAGTCTTGGGCTAAAGTGTGCCCTGGGGGTGAAATAACCCCCTAGGAACTTCCACCTCTCTGTCTGAAGCAGCTCTGGTAGCTCTAGGCCAAACAAAGCCGCAGGTGCTGGTTCACACAGCAGACAGGAGAAGGGGCCCAGGTAAAGAAGATTCTAGGGGACCTGAGTGGAGGACAGACAACATCCACTCCACTTAATTGTCTTAAACATTCAGTTTAGAACTTGATCACTTTCAATTTGGTTCTTTATACTACTTCCTCCATTCCACTCCCATGTCTTACAGATTCTTTCCTTCCTCACTATAGATACATTTATTGAGAACCTATAATAGACCAAGTACTGTGCCAGGGACTGAACATAAGCCCTGTCCTCATGGAGACCCCAGCCTGCTGCTTTTCGCTGAACCATGCCATGTATCTTTACCATACGAATGGTTGTAGCCAAATTCACCCCCACTCAACATTTCTTCTATTGAGTACTTTAACCAATTAACGGACTTTCCATCACCTTCATTTAAAACACATTTGATTTCAGCTTCTCAGGTGATCAGCATCTACTAGCCTGTTCAGAATTCCTCCTAGTTTTTGTCATCTATGGATTTGTACAGTTACAGGTCATTGACAAAAGTGTTGACAGAATCCTACTAAAGACATGTATCTATACATGGACTTGTAGGTTGGCACAGATGCAATTAAACAACACTTTTGGAAGCATATGCTTAATCCTTTCCACCTACCTTATTAATGTCCTGTCCATTTTTTTCTTTCCTTTTTTTGAATATCGTAAAAAATTTTGTCACATTCATTTGATACAATCCAGATATACTATACCTGTAATAGTCCTCTTACCTTCCAGACTAGTGGCCTTCATAGAGTTTCTTGGGATTCCTCCCCTCTTTTAATCTATACTAAAAGTTGTCTCCAAATTAATCTTTTTGAAATTTAATCTTTTATTAATTTGTTCCTAACACCACCTATCATTTCTTTTATCTCTCCTACTTTCTCAACTCATTCATCAAGTATTTCAATTAGACAATAATAACATTCTATGTAAGTGTAATATTTCCATTTCAATGGAGTAGGTAACTGTTGTGATTTCTATGCCCCAGGTAGAAATGTCTTCGAAACGTACTGTTTGACCAGAAAGACAAAGATCCCTCACAAACTGTATATTTACCCTTTCACTCTCTTTTTATTACAGCAATTTAAACAATTAGGAGGAGAATGGTGATCCCAGGAGCAAATAGCATCATCGAGCATGTTGAGATCCCCCTATGGCACATGGCCAGAAAATAGATATGTGTAGCTACTTTGAAAATAGAACCTTTAGACTAAGGTAGTTGACTCTTACGGAAAGCTAAGCTTTGCACAACCCTCTTAGAGTAGCTTATTCTACTGTTAAGACCATATGAAATAATTAGTAATCATTTACCAGAACACGCTATCTTAATAATGATAATAACACCAACCATTTATTGAGTACTTATCTGTATGTTAGTCTCTATGCTAAAAGTTCTACATCTATCCGTTTACTTAATCCTCACCTTTCTATGAAGCAAATACTGCTGTAATCCAAGTTTCATAGATGAGGAAGCTAAAGCACAGAAATGTTGTGTGTTTTGCCCAAAATCACCTATATAGCAAGGAGCAGAATAGGATTCAAAAAGAAGCTATCTGACGTTACTGCCTGCTATCTTAATCCTTGGCTATATTGACCCCATATATTTTCTCCAAATGGCAGAGGGTTGGAAAGAGAAATCAATTATTAATTTCCTAGACTGTTTCCATTTTAAAAAAAAAGGAAAAGAAGTTATAGTTTTGCATATTTATCCGTAAAGAACTATAGTATATCAGTTATCTAGTGCCACAACAATGCAAACTAACAACCCCCAAACTTCATTAGTATACAATAATTAACATTCATTTGATCTCATAAGTCTATGAGTTGCCTAGGTAGTTCGATGATCTAAGCTGAGTTTAGTTGACCTGTACTGGGTTCACTCATATGTCTGAGGTCAGCTGGTGAGTTAGCTGGAGGCTGGATAGTCTAGGTTGGCCTCTCCTCCGTGTGATCTCTCCTCCTCCAACAGGCTAGACTGAGCTCTTTCTCAAGGCATGACAGGGAGTCCAAAAGAGGTAGTGGAAGCTCATAAGCTGTCTTGATAAATCCAGACTCAGAAACTTAGTCTGCCACGTACTATTGTCCAAAGCCGACTACGAGACAGCCCATATTCACGGGTGGGAAACTTGACGCTATCTCTTGATGGGATGCTGCAAGGGCAATGTATAGAAGGTCAAAACTCAATCAAGCAATCAAGAGTGAGCCCTGATGGCCTGCTGGTTAAAATTTGGCGCTCTCACCGCTTTGGTGGTCTGAGTTCATTTCCTGGTTGCAGAACCACACCACCCATTGGTCAGTTGCCATGCTGTGGCAGTGGCTTACACAGAAGAACTAGAAGGATTTACAACTAGGATATACAACCATGCACTGGGGCTTTGGGGAGGAAAAAAAAAGTGAAGATTGGCAACAGATGTTAGGGCAAATCCTTCCCTGCAAAAAAATTAAAAAAATAATCAATCTACCACAGGTACTTTTATTTTCCCTTCTTTATTCATGTCCTCTTCCTGGCATGCAAGGCTTTCAAGACTCTGTCTTCATCTTGCTAATCTGATGTTATTTGCCTTTCTTCTCCAACATAAGCCTTCTACCCTGGCTCGCCCAGGCTGTGATCTTTGCCTCTGTGGCTCCCCATTTCAGCTCCCAGGAGCAGTGCTGTCCTCTTCCCTCTCACCCATTCAAGCACTGCTCATGCTCCCAATCTTGGCTCAAGTCTTACTTCCTCCCTGTAGCCATCCTAGACTTCTCTTGAGCCCTCCATCCCCTGAACAATTATTAACGTTGGTTAATAACTGGAAGTCATTCAAGTCAAGTATGTTACTGAATCTAGGAGTTAAACAAATGTTAGATTGGGAAATTTTTAAAATCCACTGGCCATACCTAGAAGAAGATTGCAGAAAAGGAATACCACAGAAGGAAGCAGTATATAATACTTTGGCAATGTCTCAGCAGTCAGACTAACCTGGGTTTGAATCCCTCCACATCCACTTACAAGCTGTATGACTTTGGACAACTTGCTTCAAATTCTTACCTAAAATGTATCCTGTGTTAAATAAAATACCACATCATAGAATTTTCTTGGGAATTAACAAGACGCTGTGCATAAAGCACTCAGCACGGTGTCTGGCACATAGTGTTCAGTAAGTGATAGCGACAGCTATAGCGGCCACAACTAATAATATTTCCTTATGTTAGTAATTTATTCATTTTCTAACTTTCCTCCAATATCTTTGGCCAAAGGAGGTAGTCAAATTCACCAAGCCATTCATTGGCCTCTTTCTTTTGATTATCCTGGTAAGTTACCTAGAAAGAAGTTTTGCTTGTATGATTAAAGTGATATTCAAAATATCAAGAGATACTAGTTGGAAAAGGGAGAAATCAGGTGAGGAAAGAAGATAATGTACAACATATACTCAACAACAACACAGCAGCTGACATGCAGTAGAACATCAATAAATATGTGTGGGATGAGTGATTGGATGAATGAATGAATGAATGAGATTATAATAAAACCCAAAGTTTCCAATGAGAACAATATTACAGGTCTTAAGCCACTATGAATGCTTTAAGGATCAAGGCAGAATATTACATAATTTACTAAAATCCCCAGTTTACCACTCTAGCAGCTCTCTCAAGAAAAGGAAACCAGATTAGATTGCAAATAATTACTTTAATAATCTTTCTCTATGAATTTTCCTCCTTCTAATCTCTACTGCAAATCACCTCCAAATTAATCTTCTTAAAATTTAATCTTTTATTAATTTATTCCTAACACCACCTATCATTTCTTTCATCTCTCCTACCTTCTCAACTCATTCATCAAGTATTTCAATTAGACAATAATAATATTCTATATAGGTGTAATATTTCCATTTCAATGGGAGTAGGTAACTGTTGTGATTTCTATGCCCCAGGTAGAAATGTCTTCGAAATGTACTGTTTGACCAGAAAGACAAATATCCCTCACAAACTATATATTTACCCTTTCACTCTCTTTTTATTACAAGCAATTTAAACAATTAGGAGGAGAATGGTGATCCCAGGAGCAAATAGCATCATCCAGCATGTTGAGATCCCCCTTTGGCATATGTTAGGAAAATAGATGTGTGTAGCTACTTTGAAAATAGAACATTTGGACTCAGGTAATTGACTCTCATGAAAAGCTAAGGTTTGCACAACTCTCTTAGAGTAGCTTATTCTACTATTAAGACCATATGAAATAGTTAGTAATCATTACCCAGAACATGCTATTCTTAATAATGATAATAATAACACCAGGCATATATTGAGTACTTATTTGTAGGTTAGTCTCTTTGCTAAAAGTTCTACATCTATCCGTTTACTTAATCCTCATCTTTCTGTGAAGTAAATGCTGTTGTAATCCCAGTTTCATAGATGAGGAACCCGAAGCTCAGAAATTTCCCCAAGGTAACTCCCATAGCAAAGAGCAGAATAGGATTCAAAAAGAAGCTGTGTGACATTACTGCCTGCTCTCTTAATCTCTGGCTATATTGACCTCACATATTTTCTCTAAGTGGCAGAGAGTTGGAAAGAGAAACAGCAAGAGAGTGTTTCAACATTTCTTCTTTGATTCATTCTATAAACATGGATAGCCACAGCAATGGGAAATGTTAATCACTTTGATCATAGATCAACGAATGTTGGCAAAGGAGAAGGGGAGTGAATGCAAACTTTTAGCAGTGAAACATATATCAAGTACTGTGCTAAGTGCTTTTCATAGTTATTTCTTTAACCAACACACCAGCACTGCCCTTAACACAGTATTTGCCACAGAGTAAGTACCCACTAAATATCTGTTGAATCAAACAGCCAAACTAATTCTTCAAAGTAGGGAGCATCAGGTGACACATCTGGAGGTTGGGGGGCTGCCCAAAGAGCCCCCTCTTTTTACTTTCTACAAAATTTGTAATGACTCAATCTCTCAATCAGGAGAGCTGTGAAAATATCCTTCACAAACATGGATTGTTAGACAGAAAACCAGCAATGTAAAAGTGTGAATATGTTTTTTAGACTGTAGAGGTAGCTGAAATTTACTTCTATAGATCACCAGAAATAATAGCCAAAAGGGTGTCAGTGAAAATATGAAGTATGAGTGGGATCTGCGACAGGGTTCAGAGCAAAATTTTATGGATTATGTGGCAAGGCTGGGGTTTCACATTACAGAGATGATGGTTGGAGTGGTCCCATGGGCATGAAGAGATGAAGGGAGCCACCACTCTAGGGAGAGAATCCAAACACAGGGACTAGGTTTTCCACATCATGTCTAACCCAATGGCAATGGATACAAACTTGAAGCAAGCTTCTACAAGATAGAGCAGATCTGCTGACCGTTTCCACTCCTCCAAATTAACTGCAAAATGCTGCTCCTGTCCACCTCCCGCTGCAGCATCCCCAGCCCCTTTCCAGCTTGTCCATATGGAGCCATCCTTTGCAAAGCCTTGGATCAGTCATGCATCCCTCTCACCTCTACCCCTCTTTTTATTCTCCAGGTATTTTAGAGTGGTGAAGGGAGAAAAGAACCAGAAGCTGCTAACTCTATTTTTAGATTGTTTCATTTCTGGCTAAACTTGTAGTAATAGCAAATAGCTAAAAAAGGAAAAAAGTCAGAAAATATTAAGGGCTTTGAAAATCAAATCCAGGCAAAAAGCTGTCTCCGCTATTTTACAGATGAAGAAATAGAGGCTCAGAGAATGTAGGTAACTTGCTTGAGGTCGTGTCGTGGGTGGCAGAGCCGGAATTTGAGTTCAGATCTCTCTGCCTTCAAACTGTGTACTCTTACTCAATGTAAAGAGGATAAAACAGAAAGTTTTCCAACATAAGTGTTCAATTTAGAATTCAAAACAGATTTTATGGAGAGGTGGTGACAAAAATCAAGCAGCAAGATTGATTATGGACACTCTGCTTTGGCAAGGACATAAATAGCTGAATCTAAACCCACAGATTGGGGTGTGGAGCTCATAGGGTGGCACCAAACAGACTGTTGAAAGAACCTTGTTAAAGGAAACCACAGTCTATTTGTAGAGCACTCAAGGTGGAGAGGAGCAAAAAATCTCTGTTTCACACAATCTGCCATGATAGTGTAAAACTATTTGAATATTTTGGAATTGGAGGTTTAAATTATTTGTAAAATTAGTTAAACCAGAACTGAGATGATGTGCCTTGCAGAAAGAAATTGTCACTAGCTAGAAACATCCCCTTCTTGGTGATAATGACCTCCTGCAAAGGATTAATGTGAAGAAGACAATATCAGAAACTTTATATGCCAAGTCATAAGAGTCCTGAAAAACATTTTGTTCCCCTAAGAGCCACTAAAAACACAAAAGATGGCAATAAAGCAATCCCTCAAGCCCACTTCAAAGAAGTAAACTTTGGTAAAATTCTGGATGATTAAAATCCTTTCTAAAATAAAGGAAGACTGAGAAATTGTCACAGGATGCTGGAAACTTGGGAGCGTACCTAAAGACTCGGGAGGCATCATACCTAAATGCAATGTAGATTCCTAAATTGGATCCTGGAACAGAAAGAGGACATAAGTGAAAAAACTGGTGAAATCCAAATAAAGTCTGGAGCTTAGACTCCCAGTTTCTTCGTTTTGACAAGTACACCATGGTAGGATACAATGGGAGAGACTGGGTGAGGGCTATATGGGAACTCTCTGTAACTATCTTTGCAACTTTTCCGTAAATCTAAAATTATTGCAAAAATAAAAAGTTAATTTAAAATACCCTTTATAAGCCACTCCAGTATTTTTGCTATGGTCTTCTAATTCAGTGTTCTCTTCCCCTATCACCATAGCAATCTGCATCACAAGACAAGTCGGGGGCAGTGGGGGGCGGTCACAAGGGCAGAGGAAGAAGCAAGCTGGCAAATGTGACCCTGGCTCCCAATCAAGGGACTTTGCCCATTTGAGGGCTCCTCCAGCAAGTTTGTCTTTTTATTGTCTGTACGTGGTATTTTGGGATGTAACGCCTCTGCCCATGAACATGAGAAGTATTCCAGTCTGTGCTTCTGATTTTCTTGGCATTTAAGGATATTGCTTAGTCCGTAAGTGTTGTTCCTGGTTTCAAGAATCAACAATCCTAAAAATGTTTATGTTACATAAATGTATACATCCCAGAAGGAGAAAGGCCAAGCTTTCTAAGAAAAAGACAATGTGGGAAGGCCCTAACCATGGATGGAGATCTCAAAAGTTAGAAAACTACTATGGCATCTAACTTAGAGATCAAAGAAAAAAAATTACTGGCCAAGTTCGAGAGAGGAGGAAAGACACAAAGAGCTCTCACAACTGGGAAAAATCCAAAAAACATTCAGGACATTGGATGCTGTTTTCTGAGAATTCTATTACTTAACATCAACTAGTTACTTAGTAAATCCCCACTACGTGCTAATTGCGCTCATGTATGTACATAATTTCTTTTGCTTAAAGAGTACTTAACACTTTTTAGAAAAATTGTCTACAGTAAACTGCCAAACAGAGGTAACTTACTTGATGAAATGTATGTGGTGCCCCAAAATGTGAGACAAAACAACAAACTATGACGTGAGCTAAATTCAGCATAAACTGAGGAAAATGTGTAAGTCCTAACATGTGATAGACATCCAAATGGACTTTTGATTTTAAATGTAATGTGATTGAGAATATTCTGTGGCTTCTTTTTTAATATGTCTGGGATAGAGCAGATGCATACTCTTCATTATTCTTTATATATATATAAATCTATATATATCTATTACTATAACTCTCACTACAAATCAATGAAGAAAATTATTTAAAAGACTAAATTGCCCAGTTCTTTACCTGCCAGCCAGTAATTGGGAGTCGATTAATTTAACATCATCTCAGTGTGAAATATTAAATAAATGAAATATTTTTTTTTTAAATGAAAGAAGGAAGGAAAACAAGAAAGAGAGAGAAAGGGGGCGAGAAAGAGGAAAGAGGCAAGAGAAGAAGGGAGCGGGGGAGAGAAGGAGAGAGGCGGGGAGGGAAGAACAGATCTGTTAAAAACGGATACTGCCAGAGGCTTAATTTAATACACTAGCATTTCTTCTCCCACTCAAAATGCTTAAAACGGTGTTCCTTTTCCAGGAATACTAACTTTGGGAAACACTCCTACAGTTATATGATGCTTTCTAAGAGGGAAGAAAAATAATAGATTTGTCTATGTGGTCTTTGTTAGACCGCTACCATTCTACTGGTTTCATTGAAAACGCCATCATGAAGGAGAACTTTTACAGATAACAGCCCATCCCCTCCTTTTTCTTGGGGTTTGCTATTTTTTTTTGTAAGTCGTAAGATGTTCATTCTGAAGATCAGAAGAATCTCAGCAGTACTGTGCTAGCCTTCCAGATAACTCTGGCCAGGAATGACATTGCAGGCACAGTCTGCCTTAAAGCACCCCCCTTCGTCTTTATTATTGAATTTATCTTATCGGACTTTTTAGAAGTGTAAGTATAATGTGTACTTATCATAACAAGTCAAACAAAAGTTAATAATATAGCCTTCCCTCAAAGCATCCCTCCCCATACCCTCCAGGTAATCAGTCCAAAGTTGACAGGTTAGTAGATATCATTCCACATGTTATCTATACTCATTCAAACATGTAAAAATATAAATGCTCATAGACAGATTTTGGACACAATATTTTACAAAAATTGGATCATGTCCCTTACTCTACTCTGAAACTTGTTTTTTTATTTGACAATTGTATAATCAACATCCCTCCAGGCAAATATATACAGATCTAAGTTACTATATTTTGTTTACAGCCACATGGTACTTCATAGCATAAATGTGTCATAATTTAATCATCTGTCCCTCTATTGATGGATTTTGTTTCTAGTTTTTTCTATGACAACAATGTTACAATAAGTATCTGTATCTATTTGTATATTCGATACCTGCTTTTTTTTTTTTTTTGCTGAGGAACATTTGCCCTGAGCTAACATCTGTGCCAATCTTCCTCTATTTTTTTTAGTGTGTGGGCCATCGGCACAACGCAGCTGCTATCAGAGTGGTGTAGGTCCTCACCTGAGATCTGAACCTGGGCTGCCGAAGCAGAGCACACCGAGCCCAACCAATAGGCCACCAGGGCTGGCCGAATACCTACATTTTTGTATAAATAGATATGCATAGATGCTTTATTCCTGTAAGAGAGATACCCCAAAAATGAGATTATTGTCTCAAGGAAGCAACCCACTTTGCAGTCCAGATATAGAGGCAATTCTAACTACAACTGTCCATTTTCCCTCTTTAATAATTGGAACCCCCTTGAGGGTCATACAATAACATCAGAAGACAATAATCAGCAGGACCCAAAGTGAGTTTATTGGTACAAACACCCACTACATCACAATACCTAGCAAAGTCCCCAAATGAGCTTGATGGAAAGAGCTTTTTAGAGATTTCATAAACCAAAGTGTGAAGGTAACTTCACAAGACCCTTCTCCGTCATGGCCTCTTCTCATCACCTTGACAACTTCTTAGTAAAGAGAATAGGAAAAGAGGTTTCTAATAATTCCTTGGCCAGGGTGCTTATGTCCTCTTTGGAATGCCAAGATTTGTCCATCACTAATTATTCTTATTTTGAAGAATCAAGGTACCTAAACGATTAAAAAAAAAAAAAAAAGTAGGACTAGACCTTTCTTTTGAGAGGGGAAGGGGCTGTGGCAGCCTTTGGAAATAGCAGTGGTTTTCTAAATAATTAGTTAGGGGCAATACAAATAGCAAAAACAAAGCCATTATTTGTGCAGCACTCTTTGATGTCAAGAAAGCTTGATAGGGAAAGGGGAGAAGGTCATTCTGTTAAATTGGAGCCCAATTGCGATGTTAAATTCCTTACAATGAATAACGATTCCTTTATGATTATTAACATCATACCTCAACAGAAGCCTTGGCACAGAGATGGCTGTGAAAATCGATCAGCCCCCTGAGGGCTTTCTAAACCCCCAGTGGAGAAGAACTTGTGGGGAAAGTCCTCAGTCACTTCTGCTCAATGTAAGGAAAGCTACTTGGACTAGAACTCAGGAGATCTAGGTAACACTGAGCAACTCTCATGAGTTTCCATTTTCTTTCTGCAAAATGGGGCTAATACTGCCCCTTTTCTCTTTACATCCCTGAAATCAATGAAACAACACGCCTGGAAGAACCAGGGAGCCAATATCAGGATAGAGGTTGAGAACACAGGCTCTGGAGTCAACCAGCCTCTGACTGTGGCTTTCCTGGTTACTACTAGGTAATCTTCATCCCATTACTTGCCCTCGGAGCTTCAGCTTCCAAAAAGGCAATAATATACCTACTTTTATGACTGATTGAAGAATGAGATGGGATCATGCCTTCACAAGTGCAAGCACAGTGCCTGGCACACAGTGAGCTCTCAGAGAATGAGCCTACTATTTGTAAAGTGCCATTCAAGTGCTAATTCCTTAAGGGAGCTCTAGCTTTTCTCTGATGCCACTTAAGCATTTCCTTCCATTCAGTAGCTGCTTTCCTTCCTCTCCTGAGCCCTCTGTTCTTGTTAAGGTCCATTTGCCCTGTCTCTGAGAGAAAAATAGGGCCTTGGTGCTACAATCAAGACTGCAGAAAAGGGTTGAGAACATGAGAGCCAGCTTGTGCTTTGTTTGGAAGCCAAGTGCTCAGGAGCCCCTGGGCACCTACGCAGGCAGTAGCGTGAATACCACATTAACTCCTGATGGCTCTGCATCGCAGAACAAACCCAGAGATCAAAGAGCAGCAAATACTTCTGGATGTAAGTAGAGAAATTTCCTTCCATCCACATTGAGACGAAGTATGTGGGTTTGGGAATCAGCAAATGTATTCCCTTGCCTTGGCCTTGACAAATAAAAATGGCAAGTAATAGGATATATTGGAGTATATGAGGAAGCCATTTTGTGTAAACCTAATTTGGCCTGACCTTGTCTTTCCAAAAGGGCCTGACCATGGCCCTTGAGCATGCATTGTATATCTGCTTTAGATATTCTCTATGGCAAGAACAAAGGCCCTTGAGATAAGGGTGCAACTTCCCTCCCCCTCCCAACTGAACTGAACTGAACTGATTGCTGCAGTCACCTGTGACCACCCAGCTCGAGACAATAGACTTGCCTTCTGCCACGCCCGCCAAGATAGCAGACCCACTATCTGCTGTGTCCATCAAGCGCTGTGCCAACAGGGCAATCTTGTGACTATTGTAGGAGGGACATTTCAATCATATGTGAAACGTCCTGTACGGGGGATATATAACCACTCTATACCTCACTTCTTTGGTGCCCTTTCTTCCTTCGGGAAGAAAGGCCCTGGGCCATGGTCTTCAGATTTTAGCTCAGAATGAACTCTCCCAAATTTTCATTTATAGATTGGTTACAGATTATTTTCATCGACAGCCTTTCAGTAGCTGCCGTGTCATCTTGCCTGCTACTTATTGCCCTCAAGATCACGATGTAGAGATTGTTTGCCTGAATCAGTCACCCCAGGACAAGAATGGAAGACAATTTGTATTTGGGTGGGTTGGGGCAGGATCCTTCTATACTAGCTCTTGGGTAAGAGGCAGCTCTCGCCTTAGGCTATGGGTAAGAAGGTCAAGGTCAAAATAATTCTTGCATGAGGGAGGTTGGATGGCCCTTGTAACATGGCGATAGATGAGAGGACTAGGAGACCCCTCTGGAGGTGCACAATCTACAGACTCTACAAATAGTCATAGTTATCATCCAATATTAAATTTTCCTTTTCTGTTTTGTAATTCCCTTCCTTAAGTCTGTCAAATACCACAGCCTGGTTGTCATTGTGTTTTGAAGGTCTAAGAGAAGGGCTGTGGTCATGCTTGGAGTGAATAAAACAAAGAAAGAAACACATTACAAGATGATAAAGTTGACCCATGTTGCTCTGAAGATGTAGTCCAGAGCAAAGAGGGATTTGGGGGGTGCCATGGGGCGTCCAAGACAGATTTCAGTGTGTCCTAGAAATTACCTAGGGAGGAGAGATCATGGTCTATTGAAAATTGGTTCAGGTATTGTCTTGTTGGGTTTAAACAGAAGGGTGGCCCCTAGAAGGCTGGAGAGCTAAGGATCATCTGAGTTATGTAATCATCATCAGCACGACCTCAGCAGCTGCTGATTCTTGGCCACCAGACACTATGTCAAGGACATAAATGCTGATATGAGGTAAGCAGCATTAACTCCATTTTATATGTGACAATCAGAGGTTGAAGCCACTTATCTGAGGTCTTGTTGTAGGTACCTGGTGATCTGGGATCCAGATCCAAGTCTGTATGTCTCCTAAGCTTGGACTTTTCACCACACAGGCAGTGTCTTGTAGCATATCAGACCCAGAGTTTTAGTCCAGTACCACCTTTGCCAGAGTTCCCTGCCAACAATGCAGCCAGATTTCCTGCCTTAAAACTTCAAGTAGAACTTGGGGAAGGGGTGGCAGTTACAAGCTGTTGACCCCTGCCTGGTGTGACTGTAGAGATGCCCAGAGAAGTCAGTATGTAAAGGGAGGGTGCATGGAAGGCGATGGCTGCTCAGAGTGATGAGGGATTAGACTGCAAATGGGGAATGGCAGCCAGCATGCTGGGTAGGGAGGCTCCATGAAAAACAGTCCGTTCCCACTCCCCATATCAAGATTGGAAATGACATTTAGAATTCATCTACTACTGCCACCCAATAGAATTTTCTTGCAAGAATGGAATTGATCTATATCTGTTCTAGCCACATGTCATTAATAAGCACCTGAAATGTGACTAGTGAACTGCGAAACTGAATTTTCGTTTTATTTCATTTCAATTAATTTTAATTTAAATGCTACATGTGGCCAGTAACATATTGGATGGTGCAGGTATAGACCATCTCTCTGCTGCCCATTACAGTTCTGTGAAAATTGTGAGTAAGGAGCCAGACCCCTATTTCCGTGTTTACATTCATGAGAATTAGTATGTTTTCTAGGCGAGGCTCTAAAGTCAGACTGCCTGGGCTTGAATCCCAGCTCTTCCCTTTACTGCCTGTGTCACCTTTCTGTGCCTCAGTTTCCTCATCTGTAAAATGGAGATTAAAAATTGTAACTACTTCATAGGGTTATTGTGAGGATTAAATTAATTAGAGCTTTAAAAGTACTTCACACAGCACCCAGAATACGATAAAAAGATAAGGATACAGAAACGAACAAGTTATATTCCCTACCCTCGAGAAGCTTTTTTACCACCACTGTGCCTTTAGCATTTTTATTTCACTGCCCCAGATCCAATGAGTCTAAATAGTACACATAGATCAGTGGTATGGATCTAAACAGTGTGTGTAGAGATTGGCAATGTTGTCTGTGTGTGTGTGTGTAGCACCTAGCACAGAACCTGACCCATGATAGGCACTCACTAAATAACAGCAATTTCTGTCTTGTTAGGTGAGATTACATGACATACAGAACTAGAATGGACCACACTTTTGCTGCAATCTTGGTTTCCTGCACACTGGACTATGGCAGGACAAGCAGGTCATACCACGAGAGGGTTTGCTTTTTTGCTTTTTTTCTTAACTGTATTTCAGAGGCTTCATGAGATCTGTGGGTATGAGTGCCCTGGGGGCAGTGGGTACTCCCCCAAATCTGGAAGTCCATCAAGGGACTCACAATCATCATTTGTTTTGTCTACTCAAGTAATATGTAGTAGGGTTGTTGGCATTTTTTTCCCCAATGTCTACTGGTTGTCTTTTGAGGACTGAACATGTATTTTCCTTGGGGAACCACTCCTACTCATCACAGTTCATGTCCTTTATGGGTGATTCTGACTCTAAGAGTGAGCATGTGAGTTTGGATTAGCTAATCAGAGCACCGCATGCCCTTAGCCATGGCAATCCAGTATAAGTGGCATTTGGCCCCAATCAATCCAATGACATTCAAATCAAAAGTTCTAGGGGACTCTTGGGAAGAAAGAATATTTCTTTCCAAAGGGCTTAAACTGAAAGGACATTGTCTGGAGTTGCCTGGGGAGAAGGCCTGACCTGGGGTAAAGTCAACACAAAGCAAAGCAGAACTGAAAGAAAAAGGGACTGGGTCTTGATGACTTCTCTTGAGCTCTGGACCAATGGTGCCTGAAGCTCTATTACGGACTTTAGGTATGTGAGCCAATATATTCCCTTTCTTGCTTAAGCCAGCTTGAATTGAGTTTCTATTTCTTGTAACCAAAGCAGGATTTTCCCCCTGCCATTTCCTTAGCGCTAAGAGTGTTGCTCCCAGCAACCCTGTACGAGTAGAGGCCAGATGACCTGCACTCTCCTTCCCATGGTAGCAGCCTTTGGAGCCCTAATCATAAAAGACCAAATGGCAAAAGCCGCTCACATGCTCACAGCAGCAATTTTAAGGATGTCCTGTCTGGGCCTGACCCTAAGAAGGGATTCTAAAAAGGGCCTTGCTTATGTGATTTAAATTCTTAAAATAACTGCAGATTGAGTCTGAGAATCCCACTGGGGCTCCTGACTGCCTACCCTGGATGGAGAGGTCAGAGATTCTCAGTGAATGAGAAATAGGCTGACAGCAAAATAGGCTAAGAACAAAATCATCTCTTATCCTCGGCAGAGCAGAAGAGTGGGTCAGGACTCCAAGTGGCAAATTAGTGACTTTGCATTTATTTAATGACTTCTCAAAAACACTTTTAGCAGCACACGAGGAGAGCTGACCCATTTTTGGAATCAATAGCTTAATAAAAGTAATCCTTAAAAATAGCTTTCCCTTCTTAAAATATATTTCCTATCGAGCAGTAACCAGAAGAAAAATTTTATCTGAGCCCTGACTATTTATCTATGGATTGAAACAGAGTAAGACAGAAGCTTTGGGGTGCTGGGCAGTTGTTCGCCTGGATCCTGTGGGCAGGGGTTCCGCTCCTGAGTGGAGACTCCAGTGCAGGTTTCCCAGCTCTCCTTGGTGCGCAGCTCCTCCTCTCTCAGGTGCAGAAAGGGGCGGGGCTGTTGAGGCTCCCCAGATCGCTTTGCCCAGAGGGATGCATCTGGTGTTCACATCCTCTTTCCACCAAACTGAAACTTGGAACCCGAAAGAAAGAAGCAAGGTCTGGAGTGCCGAGAATGACAACTTGGAACAGGGCGGGGAAGTCCTCTGGGAGGAGTGGCTGCTTAGATTTCCTGGAGCTGAGTGGAGAGGAGGGAGGCAGGAAACTGATCCTCAGAAAAAGGCAAATCCTCAGGACTGGTTGTGATTGTGGACAGTGTCATTTTCTTGGGTTTGGGTACTTCCTCATTCTGACTCCTTCAGAATGGGGTCCCTCTTTAAGACCCCATTCTGGTTGTTTTTTCCCCAAGGATTCTCTGTTCTACCTACGTAGAAGAAAATATCTTTCTTTCTTCTGGGTTCTGTCCAGCTCTTTACTTCCTATACAAGTAATAATTTAGGATCTTTGGGTCCATCTCCTCCATCCATGTGTCATAGGAATGAAATTCCCTAAAGAGCATTTCTCAAAGGGAAGACATAGACCTTTTGCACCAATTCCTCCTAGGGCACCTGACAAAAGTGCGTATTCCAGAAACCCACCACAGACCTAATACATCAAAAACGTAGCGGGTGGTGCCCAGGAATTTGCATCTTTAAGATTTTTTTCCAGGCATCCTTTATGCACACTAAAATTTGAAAATCATGGCCCCATGATAAGAGCAGATGTTTTGAGTTGCCAGGAGCAAGTGCAAAGTAGAGCCTCCTATCACCATATGCCCTCTGATCTCCAGGGGAAGTTCAGACAGGAAGGTGTGGTGTTCAAACCTGACTGAGGAGGAAAGTGAAAGAGAAAGGACGGAAGTAGAGTAATTCTGCATTTTCCTTCCCACCTCATTGTCAAAGAAATGGAAACAGAAATGGGACAACAGAAATAGGTCCTGTTTCTCCCTAGTTCAGTGGGAAAGACTTACCTTGAAAATTTCAGAAGATCCAAGTTCCTTCCTAAATTCAACACAAATTCACTTTCATCAAGTTTGTGGTTAATGTTCTTTTGTGGACTTTGGAGGATTGTCTGTCCCTCATGCCACCAGAGATGACAATGTGCTGTGAAAATGATAATATTTCAGACCAGAGCCTGCATTTTTGATAATGGGGACAGTAATTATTTCACAGCCACGTCTTTTGCACTCTGAGGTTAAATAATGCCCATGGGAGGGACAAAGGAAAAACGAAAAACTTATTTCAAGATTTCTTAACTGGAATTTGGAAAGGATAGGAAATAAGAGACTAGCAGTTATCAATGGGATATGGAGTACAAAATTATTAACAGATGCAAATTGAACCAAAGGAGGTTTCTAGGGAGCAGAAAAGATAAGGTCAGAGTTGTCCATAATGGTATTTGAATGGTGTTTCATAGAAGCAATATAAAGGTGGTAAAATGATGACTGACCCCACAAGATCAAATAGCTTTATTCAAGAGCCCTCCCTTAAAGTGAGAAGATTGAAAAAAAACCAAACCAAAGAGGAAGTCCTGCACTATGCTCTTGTTTGTAGCAGCTGTACCCATCAAGTATGGAGAAAAAACTAGGTGATGGCTGTAATGAAATCTAACATTTACACTGCTTGAGGCTTATTTCTTAATCCTCAGAATGATCTTATGAATGAAATACCACAACAAAGCAAATTTGGAACCTGAAACATTAAATAACTTGCCCAAGACACATGCATTTATCAAGTAGTATAGCCAGGAATTGAATCCAGTTTCCTGTGGTAAAGGATTTGACTCTGAAATCTTTTAATGACGATCTTTATAATGATTGGAATTCAGACTACAAGGAAGAAGCAACCTTAGAACTTTATTTGGCCTACAGTTACTGAGGTGTCTAAGAGCACAAGTTTGAATCAAGACTGTGGGTCATTTGTTAGGGAAAAAAAAAGGAGAGAAAGCATGTAAGGCACTTAGTGTCTGCACAGATCAAGCAAGCTCCCTGTAAATGAACATTGTATTCATCCTCATTATTACTATCAACAATATTTATCATTATGACTGTTACCGTTATTCTGCAAATTGGACAAATTTTAAAGGTTACTTAATCTTAGACTTCTCTAAAGCTAACAATAGAAGTCTAAATTAAAAATAGAATAACAAAGCAGGTTGTGAGTAGATTCAGCTGCTCTAAGAAATTTCTACAGGGTTCAATGTTAGCTGGAGAGTAACAGCTGAGATTTGAATCCAGGCCTATCTGATATCAGTTTCTGAGCACAGCCTTCCATGTACCATTTTCTGCTTTTGCCCTTGAGCCTCTGCTCACATAGCTCTCTCTGCCCAGAAAACCCGCTCTGTCTTCCTTCTCCTCTTAGAAAAGTATCACCTTAAAACCTTTCTGGCAGTATCATAGACATTTCAAAATAGAGATTCTCCCCAGATCACCCTCCTTGGTACATTCTCCATCTTTCAGACATATTGGACTATAGCCCATTGTCAGCTCCACTTGTCTAGCTCCTCATACTGTTTCACATCCCAACTCTAGGAATCCTCCTAGCTGATCTTATAACATTCGAGGCCTATAGCTCCATCCTTAGACCTTCCAGAGGACATTATCATTTTTCTTTTATTGACTATATTCCCAACTAGACTGTGAGCTCCTTGCAAGCAAAAACTTGGTGCATTCAACTTTGTGTGCTCAGGATCTAGCACAGAAGCTGGTACATAATAAGGGCCCAATGTGTGTTTATTAAATCAATGAAAAAATAATTGAACTCTAAAATCAAGAGTTGCTTAATAAGCCTTATTAGAAGTCCCCATATACCTGCCATAAATGATAAGGGTTATCCGAGCCTCTGCTCACAGAATCTAACTTAAATGGCAAGAGATGCTGATCTCAGAGGTTAAAAACACACCCACATTTCAATTAGCAGAATTGAAATGCCTTTGAGGTCCTGGACTGCACTTTCAGGGCGCATACACCAGAGCTCTTGGCTCGTTGTAGGTTTCACGTGTAATTCTTGTCACTTAGCATCCCCAAGCTTGAAAATTGGCACACGCTGAAAGGAATCTCTGGGGTAAAAGAAAATCCTGATTCCCTGATATGTTCCAACAGGGACAGAAGGATTGCAGTTTCATTTCCTGCCAATTTTTAAATTATGAATATGTTGGTATGATTATAAGTAAGCGAGACAAGCCTACCAGGGAATCAAATAATCCAGGAACATGAAAACATAGATTATTGTTTTCCTTCCCTTTTCCTCTCCAGTTGATTTGTTTTGCCTTTGCAAGAGAAAATAAGGTCAGGTGGCAGGCAAATTACTTTGGGAAATGTAAATCTGCAAAATCATAGTGAAAGGAAATGTGTTCTCTCTTATTCAGGCACACCATCCAAACGCATAACTCTGCTCTGGTTTCCTTGGAATTATGGACAAATTGTTTGATTAGTTTAAGCCCTCTTTTATGTTAAAAAAAAAATCACCCTGCTTGACCTCCCCAAATACATCTCCAGATTAGGTAACCTCTTTAGGAGCCACCTTTTTAAAATAATCATAGCAAAATCTAGACCATCTTAAAAGAATTCCTAATATAGAACAATAATTGGAGAACAGACTTCCTTGTAAGTTCCTGGAGTGAAATAAAAAAGCTTAGATTTTATGGCATCTTTTTGTAGTAATCTGAAACACAGCTTTTGTTATGTTAATGAAACACACATTACTGTTAGAGGACTCACTATATTTTCCTTTCATACAAAAGCACTTTCAGAAACGAGACAGATTGGGTTAGGGCAAGACTACCTTTCCCATTACCATTTTATAAGCAAATCTTCCAACATCCAGGGTATGTTAGTTAGTTGAATTAATGAGAGCAATAAACAAAGAAACCAAGACTAGTGATGAATGCACTCAATGGAAAACTTCATCTTACTCTAAAATCTCTTTTTTTGTTATTTGAATGTTATTGCTAAATATAAGATGAGAACGCTTTCTTGTATACTTCCCTTTATGTTTCAGTCTTGTTCACAGACTTTCTGACTCACCCTTATTCATGATCAAACACAAATTTCACAAAAGGTTTAATTGCATCTAGACTTTAATAAATATTCTATCTGGGATCTGAAAATAAGACTATAGGAAGGTGGGGGAATCTTTTTGTTATGCAAATACAAGCAAGTGGAAGCTCTTTCTGAAAGCTATTTAGCTGAGCCTTCAAAAAGCAATGTTTGAATGGCCTTTTCTTTCTTTTTTCTTCCAGGAATGTCAACCTCATTACAAGTCTGGTTATAATATTCTTATTTCGTGGTCATTTGGCAAATAAGTTCTTCCTGAGATGAATTTTGATAGACTATGTAATGATAACTTCACGTGTCTTTAGAAGCTACCTCAAATGAAGTTCTTTATTTGGGGAAAGAAGGTTAAATTCTTGATAACAAAGTAGAATTTTTGTAGAATCTTCTTCAACAGGACCTGTCCTTTCTAGAGAAGGCAAATGATGGACATGTCTTTTAGTTAGCCCATTCAGCAGGACACAAATTCATGTATAATGTTGGTAATAGCTTCCACTTCCTGAACACGTGCCAGACATTGTGCTAGGCATTTTAGATGCGTGAACTGGATTCACCTTCATAAAAACCATGTGCATTATTGGTACTTTCATGGCCAATTTCAAGGTTGAAGAACTGAAGATCAAAGAATTAACTCTCTTTTTCCAAGTCACACAGCTGGTAGAACTAGGATTTGAACACGAGTCTGATTCCAAAGGCACAGCTCATACCCTTTATGCAAAATTTGGTGTTTCAGGTTCTTGGTTTGAGTATCTTTTTTCTTTCTAGAGACAACTCAGTTAACAAAACAGGAGGTACTTAAACATGTTTTACCCAGTGAGTCCTGTCTATAAGAATAGAAAAACAATATACAAACCATGGCAATGACAAAGGTAATTATGAAGACAAAAATATCAAATATTTGACCTTGGGACTATGTCAATAATTGTGGAGTATAAGGTTAACACGGAGATGTCAGAAATTTGCCTTTATCACCTGGATGCCAGTTAACCTGGACAAATTTAGGGAAAAATAGCAAACTCTTAACAGGCTACAATTTCTCTTCTCTTTTAACTAGTTATTCCTGTGTGAGATTAATTTTAAAGTCATATATTTTGTATCATGAATTTGGGCACAATTTGAACATTCATCACTTTCATCATCCAGCTAGTAAAATTAGTCAACAAGGAACTGAAGACTCAGTTGCCCTCAACAATCCTGAGTACATAATTAAGCCCCATGATGAAGGTGCTCTGCAATGAAGTCATTCCCACCACCTATAAACTCACCAAAAGTTATGCGGATGTAGGGGTGGAAAAAAAATAAGTACTCAGTTTTATGCGATTACTCAACCTATTGCCTGAAGGCAACATCACAACGTAAGTTTTTCCCTTTTCCACACATTTTCTGAAGCAATCAAATGGGTTATGGCCACTGCATGGTAAATGTGCTGTTTTAATGGCTGACAGTACAAATGACTTGGTGACTCATAGGAGTCTCATTTTATTGTGCAGTGTAAACAATAATGCAAGAAAAGATAAAGCCTTATGATTTAGGTCTAACTTTTTGCAGTCTCTCCACTGTGAGTTGACTTTGAGTACAGAATATTCTTTAAACATTTATTGCATTTCCTATAATGAGGTGATTGAAATGGAGATTGATTTTCACCAATCCAAGGAAGGTCTGTATCCTGGTCTTTTCATGGGACGAAGTAATGCCTTGCAAAGAAAAGGTAGAAAAGTATCTCTATGGCAGCTGATGTGCCAGCTCAAATACACTCCAAAGGTTCCCCTTAGACTCCTAACCAACTCTTCCAGCTTTACTATTTTGCCCCTGTCCTTCACTTAACTCTCCTCCTTATGTTGGTATACCTTCTCAAAATCTAAAAGTAGACCAAAATATCAGAGCGGGTAAAAAAGGAGGAGGTATTTAATCTGCACTGAAAGAACGCAACGCTTGCTCCCCCCCAAGACCTGTGTTGTAGCTCTGGTGTTGACTCTCATAGCCTCCTGCAGGTTTCCAGTGCTAGGTTGCCTTTCTCTTAAGGGGCAAGAGGTTTCTCACTAGCCTTAGTAAACCATGACGCCTTGCCCCCCTTCCAAAAAATAGGGTCTAGCCTTGTTATTTGGAATACAATTTTCATAATAGTTATCAACAGCATCTCCATCTCCATTGGCTTTAATTGGAAGTTTACTATGAGCTAGGCTTTGTTCTAAGCACACATGCAATAGCTCATTATCTCCTTCAAAGATACTGCCGAGAAAAGTGCCAGAATTCCAAGTATAACTGATAGAGAGAGACCCACCCTTAAGGAACAAGTACAAGGATTCATCCGGATTCTTGGTTGCAGGCCAATAAGGGATCTGAGGGCCTGAGCCACTTGGTGAAAGACAGTAGTGTGGGTTATGATCTCGCAGGGAGAAAGGCAAGCTTCTGGCTCTCTGCCAGCTTGTTTTGCTGCCTTCCTCTATCTCCTCCTCAAGAAGAGGGCATATTACTCAGATTTATCAGGTGATATTTGCCAGTGGAGGCATGTTTATGGGTAGGCAGGTCACTGTGCATTGAAGGGCTGTGGCACTCATGTATATCTCTTCTCTTTTGTGACTGGGGTGAGTGGATTCAAGGCATGGAGTCTTGGGGCAAGCCTTTCTCTCTCTCTCTTTTTGCAGGCATGCTTAATTGCTAACAATTGTACTAATTGTTATTCCAGTTTCCTGTAACTTGCATCTGGCCAAAAAGTGATAAAACGTCAAAATATGAATCCTAGATGATAAAGGCAGAGTTTCTGCTTAAATATAAAGCCAAAAATGTATGTTTCACTCAAACATTATCAGAGTTTTGTGGGGAGTGTTGAGCCCTGGGCTAGCTATCATCATAATAGCATTGCGATTTTTATCTGCAGTTTTTCCTTGTATATCTTTCCCAAGGATAAAGGACAGTGAACGAACAAGATTTGTACACTCATAAGTACCTGGTTGGAATATAACAAACTCCATCATAATGCAATCCTAAGTTCTTATAGAAGTCCATTGCTCCTCGTGGTAAACTGGTAGGAACAATTTGTAAGTGAAAAATTATAGGACATCAGCATCTCCTTAAATATTCTTTTGGAACCAGACTGGGCAGAAAGTTCTTATGGATGAAAGAAACAAGAGAAGAGTAATGGCATTCTTACGGACAATGGGCTGGAAGAGTAGACTCTACTATGGAAGAAGAGGAAGTGCCACCCATAAAAGAAAAGGAAGAAGAAGGACACTCTTATGAGCAGAGCCCAAGCCTTAGTCTATCAACTTCCCTTGGCTAGTTTGGTTTGGCATGTAAATGAGCAGACCTCGTTTAGAGCATTTCCCCCAATACATCTACCTCTATGGAACCCCGACCCAGACGATAGTATCTACCACTTGATAGAACCCATCCTTACATTTTCACTTACTTTGCCTTCATTCATCAAGCCTCTCTCACCTTCTTTCTCCTACTCATTTTCCTCCTCCAGAAGATTACATATCCAAAAGACCCCTACGTTTTAGAGTAACCTGAATTGAAGGAATTCACCATTTTCAATTATTTAAAATTGAAAACAAACTTGCTAATATGAAAATACCCTGATTTCAGTCATTGCTATTTACAATCTGCAGGAAGCCTCTCAGTGTAAAATCAGTGAAGTTTGTAAAAACAATTAAATATAACCCAGATAATCAACCTAGAAAATACTTTTGAGAAGGTGAAGATACAAGGGTAGCAGCATTTACCAAAGTAAGCCCAATTGAAGAATTGGGCTAATTGGGCGAAGTATCTACCTAATATCTTAACATATGGAAACAGCTATGTAGGTGCTTTTTTCTCTTTTATTTACTTGCATGTTACTGTATCCCAGAGCCAATGCAAAAGACTCAATCCTCCACTTTGTCCCTTTAAAGACCAACATAAACTGCATTTCAATCTATACCACAGCTAGCTCCCACTTCTGTGAAAGGAAATTGTATACACAAGAAATGTGATTACCCTTGTGAATAGTTGGTCTTCAGAATTCAAGTTAAATATTTATTGTAAAACATTTTGTTCCATTTTGCTTTTTCATCTCCTTAACTAATAAGGTGGTTTTCCAAGACCGGTTCCTGCAAGTAGTATTATTTATCGTTCCAAAACATGTTTTCTTGCCTGGAGTGAAAGTAGATGTTTTGTGTAGCTTGATTTTATTATTTTTGCTCTTATGATTATCCTTTAATTCCATCCTAACTCACTTCATTTCACTTTAGCAAGAATTATCATATGATAAAAAGTAATGATGAAGGGTAGTTTTCTCAAGCAAAATAAACCATTTTCTAAGTCCCAGAAAATACTATCTAAAATAAGACAGGGATTAAACAAATAAGCAAATATTCTATTATTCAAGGATCTATTTCTGGATTATTTGGTCTTTTTAATGTTGTTTTTCCTTCCAATTATTTGTATCTAATTTCTGGTCATCTCATTTATTATAAGAAGTCCCTCTTCGACCAGTTGAAAATGTGTTTCAACCTAAATCTTTTAAAAAACACTTTTAATATAATATTTAATTTAATTTCATTGTTATTCCAAGGGAACTGAGTGTTACTATCCCTCATTTTACAGATGAGGAAACAGTCTGAGTCATTAAATAATTTTCTCAGAATAACTCTGCTATTAAGTGGCAGAGACAGAACTGCTTAGGTTGCAAGTCCAAGCATTTAAGTTGACATAGGCATATCATAAAGTTCAAATTTTTCCTTTGTGGTGCTTGTGAGCTATTCTTAAAATTAAAAAAAAATAAAAGAAATGTTGATTGTATGAGATGATTACATCTAGATAATATGAGATTTGTGAGATTAAAAAAAATTACTTGGCAAACTATCTTCTAGTAACAAACACACAAAACATTAAAATGGGCATTAAACTCAGTTTTATTTGATTGAAACATGTTATATGAGTGATATAAAGAGTGATCGCTTTTCATCAAAGTGTCTATCCATTGCCAACTCATCAGCTATTCCCTCATACTTGTGGCCTTTTACACAATCACAGCAAATGCTTTGGAGGAGTTTGGAGATAATCAAGTTTAGACTAGAAAACCCTGGTTTAGTGTCTCAGTCATTTCCATTTCCCCTAGACTTTGCTTTTAGTGGGTGGGATTTAAAAATTCAATGTTAAAACTTCTACTTTCATGATATGGTCTCCAGATGGCTGACTAAAATTTATTCCATCACCTTGAGGTTATTCAAGTTTCCTACAAAGCATAACTGGAGGTGGGGGCAAAGATGCATGCACCTAAAATAGCTTGTTTGAGGCTGTAAATACTTACATGTATCAGAATCTATGGTAGAATTGCACTCTTTAAAATAAGAACATGGATGGTAACAAAAGACGAACAAATGTTAAGAGCCTGTGGATTGTGTTCTGGGGTTATTTTCTTCCTTGTTCATCAAAATTTGCATCTAGGAAACCCATAACTCCTAGTTTAGATGCCTACAGAGTTCAGGGTGGCATATCTTATCTTCACCAGTAGCAAAGAGTTATATCTCCAAGGACATTGAATTAACTTTTAGCTAAGGTAAAAGATATTTTCGAAAGGATGAACATTTTAAAAGACAGAAATGCACACCATTTAAAAAATTATAAGTATTTCTGGTAAAATCTGCTTAAGTCTCTGAACACTCATGGGGAGATTGAGAAGATTGTAGATTTCTCTAAGCAGTGTGCTATTTAATACCCAAATCATAGGTTTATATGACTAACCAAAGGCAGATACTGAGTTTATGTTTTAAAGAGTATTATTAGAAAAGGAACGCCATATATCCACAAAGGAAGTGTGTAAAAATACAAAACTAAACAAATATTTGTTATAGCAATTGAGAAATTCCAAATGGTTCTGAGGGCAGAATTCATGGTCACTCTTCTACTAATGCCTAATGTGATAATACGTAAGTGCCTAATCTTGCTTAAAGAAGAAATATTTAATTAGTAAATGGCCTTTGTCTGGCCTTAAAGAGCACCCCCTCCACAAATCACATGCTCCCTAGTTAATAATTCATTTCTTTGTGTCCTAAACATGATCTCCCAATTTGGCCAAATGGATTATTATTTCAGTTCTTTTTTTCCTCCTCAATTCCCCTTTAGCCACCCATGCAACACTTATACCTTACTTGGTCCCTTGTCCTATCACTATGGCTTTGCAAACCACATTTTCACTTGCAACACCTTCCCTTTTCATCATCCATTCACATGGTTCCTTTCTTTAAAATTTAACTCTCTTCTTTGAGAAATATATGATTCTCTTCCATTCCCAGTTGCTTCATTCAAGCAAGCCTTTAGCAGTTTACTAACTTGGATTTCTTGATATGTTGCTTTGAAATAAGTGCTGTCAATTGTTTTCACATGTTTATGTTGTATCTTCTAAAGGAGATTATAGTCTTTAAGAGAATGTCTTCTAAAAATTCCATCCACCACAAGCACCTAGAACAACGTTCCCTCCACAAAAAGGTGCTGAGTAAAGGTTGTTGATTAATTGATCGACTGGCCCACTATATTTTCTTTTCCAGGGAAACCGGTACAACATGATTTGAACATTTTTTACTTCTTTAGAAGAATTAAAAAGTGAAGATTGCCAAATTGTAATAATTTTCACATTGCTGGATTATTTACATGATGGCCACAGAAGTCATGGCCTTGAGGTGAGTATGGTGGTGAAGTCAAAGCCATACAAATATTACTTAATTTAAGAAATCAAACAGTATTTTTGGAGTTAATGTGAAGCTAGATGTTTTAAGTTCATTTTTAGCTTTCAAACAGATTAGCTAGAAAGCTTCACTTGAATACCAAAGCCTACAGTAAAACTCATGGTAAATTTGAAAATACATAACGACAGATGTGATGTAAACTTTCAATTCATGCTGCATGTTTACAGTAAATCCTAGCAGTATATACGAATAATTAGAGCATTCGAAAATACATAAATATAGAAGATGGGGCCGGGAGAGGTGGAGAGAGGTCTCTAGACAGCCTAAGATCCAAGGGTGGCTGGTGTTGGTTTGTTTTCAATCCATCTGCAGGTCGCTGATTAGATTCAGCACGCTGGCCAGCTCCCCAGTCCGGCCGATTTATTGGCCTAAGTGAAAGAAGCAGGGGAAAGGAACGCACCATCTGCTGCTTTGAATTAATAGATAACCGAGGAGCAGAGATGAAGACAGTGCAGCAGAGTCAACACATTAGATGTTGATGTCGCTAAGTTTTTGGGGTGTCTTTGTCTGATCTCAGGGTCCCCACTCCCCTCCACCCAGATCTTCCAGCGAGCCAGAATGGAGGAAGGGCTGAGCAATCAGAAACCCTTCTATTTCTCTGGTAGGCTTACCTCAGCAGAAAGTATTCCCAGTTCTTGGAATTGAAGAATGTTCATCATAGGTTTTTCAGGGTAAGCAAGGGAGAGGGTTCTACTTAAATAGTTGAGCTGCATGGTCGGTACACCAACCCGCTCACAATTTGATTCACTCGTATTTTAATGAGAGTGGACGTATGTAAAGTAAATTGCTGGAATCAGAGTTTACACAGGCGAGACAAACACGCTGCCCAGCCCCACTGCCCCCACGCTCCATGTGTGAAGAAACCTGGTGATAGAAGATACACTCTTGCTTTCCCGCATGGGATCTCGCCGACGTCCTCTTAGTGAGACCTCTGGATTTAGCGTCTCCAGACAGACAGTCCACTCTTCGCTGACAAAAACTCATCACTGGTTTGTCTATTTCTTCCTCCCCCAAGAACTTTCTGTCTGCAGGAGGAGGAGAGAGGTCGAGGCAATGAGAACTGGGGATCGAGGAGGAAATTATCCACAAAAGGGAGGGTGTAAGGAGGGTGGTAAAGCGTTCGGGTCAGTTCTGAAGCTCTGAGACTTTGGGGAGGCTCCGCGCTCTCCCCCCTCCAGCCCTCTGCAGCCACCCTTTACGCCGCGGACACGGGAGAGTTAAGCCAATAAACACGTAAGCGCCGCTCCCTCCCCAATCGGCAAGATGCCTCTTCGGCTCTGGGCTGCATCGACAGCTTGCAACACTCGGCATCTTTTCTGGAGGCGCCTCCTTCAGCGGCTGCAGATGGCATCCGGCTGCGGGCTCGGGGCTCTCAATTGATTCTCCCCCTTGCCCACTTCGGGTCCACGGACGCACTCTCCCTTTCCCTCCTCCCCTCGCGCTCCTGGGTCTGAGCCCAGCTCCGGATCGCCGGGCGGAGGAAGCAGTCGCGGCGGCCGAGACTGAGCAGCAGCGCGCTCGCTCCCTGATTTCAGGAGAAGCGCCTATCCGGGAGAGCCGACTCCCAGCCACCTCCAGCGCCTCCCACCTTTTGCACCCCAAGCCGGGGGCTCCAGGGAACCCCCTCCCCAGGCGACACCATGCTGGACCCTTCGTCCAGCGAAGAGGAATCGGATGAGATCGTGGAAGAGGAGAGTGGCAAGGAGGTGCTTGGCTCGGCCGCGTCCGGCGCGCGCCTATCTCCTAGCCGCACCAGCGAAGGCTCGGGCGGCGGCGCCGGGCTCGGGGGCGGTGGCGGTGCCGGCGCCGGGGCCGGAGTGGGAGCCGGCGGCGGAGGGGGCAGCGGAGCCAGCAGCGGCGGCGGGGCCGGGGGGCTGCAGCCCAGCAGCCGCGCTGGTGGTGGCCGGCCCTCCAGCCCTAGCCCGTCGGTGGTGAGCGAAAAGGAGAAGGAGGAGTTGGAGCGGCTGCAGAAGGAGGAGGAAGAGAGGAAGAAGAGGCTGCAACTCTATGTGTTCGTGATGCGCTGCATCGCCTACCCCTTCAACGCCAAGCAGCCCACCGACATGGCTCGCCGGCAGCAGAAGGTAGGTGCGCCTGGGAGGCCCAGGGAGCAGCGCCGGGACGTCGCCAGGCGGGCGGGGCGAACAATAGGAGCTGGCGGCGCAGCTGGCGAGGAGGAGCAGGAGGAGGAGGAGACCGCGCCCTGGGGAAGGGGCTACGAGGCCCCCTCTCCGTGGCCAGGCCCAGCCCAGCCCAGCCTGGAGCGCGCCAGGAGCTGCCTGGGACCGGCGAGGGGCCTGGAGCGCAGCGCCGCGAACCGAGCCCCCCTTCTCGGGAGCGCCGGGGAGCAAGGTGGGCAAGTCCCGCTTTGTGGCCCGGAAGGCTCGGCGAGTGACTTGCAGCCCGCGGCGCCCAGAGAGGCCTTGCTCGTTTGCTGGGCTCCCAGCACTCTCCAGCGGCGGGCGGCTGCGCTCAGCAACGGGCCCGCCCTCCTGGGCGTGCGCTCGGCGGGCGGGGATGCCGGTGTGGAGCGAGGAGAGCGCCTCCGAGCTGCGCTCAGGCTAGTCTGGGCAGAGAGCAACCGCTGGGGCAGGCGGGAGAAGGCAAGCACGGAAGGCGAAGCTTCCAGTCACACTGCGAAAGGCACCCTCCTCCCCGCCCGGGTCAGCTGATCACTGACTAGGGTTGCCCAGGGGGTCCTCTGGCACCGTTTCCCTCTGGCCGGGGTTCTCTCCAATCTCCCTTCCCTTTCCTCACTGACCCCAGAGCAGGGGCGCGCCCTCTGGTCCTGCCGGGGTCAGCCCCTCTGCCTTCTTCTCTTTGACTCTCTTCTCTTCCCAAGGTGACTTCGCCGCCACCTTCTGGCTCTCTGAGGCCCTCCAAGCCCTGCCGCTGGTGCCTTGACAAAGTGCAACTGCAAAAAGCCTCGCAGTTATAAGCATCAAAAGCTTTTTGTGTCTGAGGCTGGGGCAAAGCTGAGGCGGCTCCGGGCTGCCTTTGATGTGAAATAAAGCTTCTATGTCTACCAGCTGTTCTCCAGCCAGAGAAAGGAGGGGGCGGTTCCTGAAAGATGAGGGGCAGCCATGGGGGAGCAGAAGACAAGGGGTCAGATACCCGGTTGGAGGGAGTGAGTTAAGAAAGTCTGCTTTCTGCTCTGTCTCTTTTAAATCAATCTGCCGCTCTTGAGCTATCAGAAACGCCAGTGAAGCCCCCAGAGGGGCAGTGTGAGAAACCAGCTCTAACCCCGTAGAGGTGGTGAGACCAGTTTCTTAAAATAGTGAATTTCTCGGTTGCTGCCATTTAAGACTGAATTATATGTTGCTGTAGTAGGGTGTTCGGTTTTCCTGTATTTCTCCACCCTTATCTTGAGTTAGCACAGATTCCTCTGTTTGTTTTGATTATATATGCACACACACCACCCATCACTGATGTTTATTTCAGCAGTCACAAGCTTGGGTATCAGTTTGATTAAAAATCAAACTCATTTCCTGGTTGAGAAATAACAGGTGGGCTGCACACTCTGCTCTCGACCCTCATGAGTGCCTCCTTGCTTTTTCAACCTGTAATTTGGACTACAGAGAGCAAAAGTATCCTCAGAGCAGTAAAAGTTTTTTGGATATTCTTTTAGGCTTGGGTGTTGGGTCCACAGGGTCTCATATTTCCAGTTTCAGCTTGGAATTATTAGGATGATTATGTCTTTAGAGCAGGAGAAATTCCATCTCCAAAATCTATCCTGTTAATAACAGCAGCAACCAAAGATGTCCTATTCCTTTGGCAATGAAAACTTTTGTGACTTAAAGAAAAAATAAAAAACAAACTTCCCTTTATCAATCGAAGGCTGTAGAACTCTATGTTTCAAGTAGATGCTTAAATCCAGCACTAGAATGGGGAAGGAAGTCTATTCTCACAAAGACACCATTCTTCTAAACAAACCTTGAACCACCGAGAAGGATCATCATGTGAGGCTAAGTTGTTCTGATCTGATTGTCTGTTTTACCTGAATCCATTGAAAGCTGTGGTTTTGAGGGGTAGGTGAGTTCTGTTTTTACACATGACCTTAACATCAGAGAGACTCCAGGACAGACTAATAACACTGGCATTTGGTCACACTATTTTTAGTTATTGCAGCAAACTAGTGCTAAATACATATTCTGGCAAAGCTCCCTCGGGGCTGTTGGCTGTACCAGGAAGCTGAATATCTGTCTCCTTACTACAAAAGAAAACAAGCTTTTCCATTGCTATATCTTTAAGTTGTTAGTGCCTTCCTGGAAAAGGATGTCATGCTATTTTTTTCCAAGTAGAAAGCTTGGAACTTTGATTATTTTCTTTTTAAATGAGCAATCATTGAAAGTAACTGAGAAGTTTGCATAATCATTGTGGTGAAATGTAAAGCCTACCAAAAAGATTGGTCAACTAAAACTAGTCGTGGAGAAATATAAACTAGTTGTAAATGAAACATGAGTCTGTGGTGGAATAGAAGTGAATGAACTAGAAAAAGCTAGAGGAAAAATGATGTAGAGAAAGGAAATAGAGTGGTATGGAGGGCAGAGAGAGAACTGCCTGTGAAAAAGAAGTGCTGAACTGGGGAAAAGAAAATATCGTATTGTCAAGGCAGATCACCTTGCTGTGCACCTTTACACAGTGCTGTGTGTGAATTGTATCTCAGTAAAGCAGTGGGGGGCGGGGGGAGGAAAAGACAATATTGTACAGAGTATAATAGACTTCATGAAACCAAACAGTCTTTTTTTTTTAATCTTCTTTTGTCAGAATGGTAGAGTGAATACCTAGAAGTTGGCATGGCAGAGCTCCGCCATATGTTTCTAAATTCTGTAGTAACGGTGTTGAGTGGCTACCTCATGTGAACGAGCTACTTATAGCTGATACTGAGGGAATGTACAAGCAGGCACTGTCAACAATTCTATGTAATATTTAGACCGACATGACCAATTGATTTCATTGGCTAGGGATTATTCATAATGCCTGGATTACAGGTGCTCAAAATAAATATTACGTGTGCATATGTAGTTTGTGTACATGTGTGTGTCTGTATCTGATAAGAGAAGGGGGCAATCCTACTATTGTGTCTGTTCTATGTGAACTCCTGTTTCATTCAAGAGGACTTTATGACGAAGCCAAATGTGTGGTAAGTTCAAGGTACTCATTTCCATGTGATTCAGCTTATATCTTACCAGGAAATTGTGGCCAATGTTGAGTCACTTTTAGCTATAGAAATTTCATTTTTATTCATTTATGTATGTGATTTGTTAGTTGGTCATGACTCAAAAGCCCATACCTTACATAAAATTTAAGACCTACTGCTGGTTAACTATATATGTGTGTGAGTGTGTGTGTATTTTAAATCAATAATAGTGATTCATCTATTCGGATATGCTTTAAAGCATTTGGGTTAGCTCCACTATTCAAAATTCTTAAGGGTTGCTTTGTCAATGCAACATATGATTTACATTTTAAAAAATAAAATATTCTAACCTTTTGAGAGAACTAAATGACTATTAAGCCAGGATTCCTTCAAAAAGAATTATGTGTTTCTCTCTTCATCAGGGATAGAATTAAATTCTTTAAATATGCTTTTTGGCATTTCCACCCCCCCCCCCCGCCCCCACCAATCTCCTTGGTGCAATGGGCAGGAACTGCTATGCACTGGTTCTCGCAGAGACATTCTGAAGGCGCAGAATACCAAAAAAGTCATCAGAGAGGTTCTTGCCTCATTACACACTTGGAATAGCCTTATGCCTCCCTAAAACTGGGTTGAAGAACAAAGGAAGTTAAACATTCGTTCCTGAAGAATTGTACTGCGTAAAGTGGTCAAAGTCAAATGATTCCAAGATCTTGTCCCTGCAAAAGAAATTGAATATACAATCGTAAGCTATCACACTGAAATGTAACCGGCACTTGTGACTCGGGGCCAGGTGTCTATATGACTTAAGCTGGAATGATTAGGTGAGTTCTTGTAGCTTAGTTCTAAGTTCTCAATAAATGACCAGTTACTCATTGCAGCAAGCACTCTCTCAGGCTTGGTGGCAGACCAGAAGATATGTGTGAGATGTGCTCCTGACCTGGGGAGCTTCTGTCTTAGTCTGTAAGATTACATATATAGATGTCAAATAAGTTAAGAATAAGAAAGTGTTTCATTTTAAGATGCTGATTACAAATACTAAAGTAGAGGAGGGGGAGAGAGGGTGTGTGTGCGCATGCACCCACACAGGATTGGATATAATAATAAGGAAAATCCTCATGGAAGAAGTAGACTAGGGTTAGGTCCTAAAGAATTTGTGTGATTCGTGCAAGCATAAGGAAAGACAGATATTCCAGTCTGGAGAAGAGCATGAGGTAGCAGGAATGTGGAAAGGAGTCATTGTTTGTGGAACACTATTAGTCTGATTCTTTTGGTTCCAAGTGACAGAAACCCAACTCAAGTGGCTAAATCAAAAGGAAAATAAGGGGGAAGGGAAAGATTTATTGTTGCTTGTAATTGAAAAATCCAGTGCAGGGTGACTGCAGGTGTGGCTGGATCTAGGAGTTCAAACGACTTCCTAGATAGAGTGAAGAAAGCTGGTTGATGAGAAGAAAGGATATATATTGAAACCTGTGTTTGAGCTCAAACTCTACCATTGATAAACCACTGGTTATAGGCAAGTCATTTTCTGTCTCTGGGATGATTTCTTCATCTGGCAGATGAAGAGAAGGATGAGGAAGCTTCAGGTAGTCTCTACTGTCTCCTCTTTATCTAATAGTTGATATTTCTTCCTGGGCAATGAGGTTACTCATTATCAAGACATAACATCATTCAAACTTGTATTTGGTATGCTTTTACATTACAAAATAAAGCATTGTCTTCAAAGAATCTGAGATAATTAAAGACAAAGTTAGAGTTCACTTTGTCCGACTATCTAAATTTTAATGAGAAGGTAAGATCTTAAAAGCTTATAAGGCTGCAGACTACCCGAGAGATTGTAAACTGTAGCCTATGGGCTGAAACTGACCCACAAATGTATTTGTTTTATCTACAATGCATTTTTCAAATTTTTGAATTAGTTTGCAACATTTAAAACTATCAAGATAATTCACATAAAAAATTGTATTTCTGGCTTCTCTTATAATTGGAAGATGTAGCAAAGCTGCGCCCAAATTTTTATGAGTCTGCAAAAAGCAATAGAAATAAGACTACCCAGCCATCACTTAAATAATGGAATTTTAATCACTGTTAACTAAAATTATGCTTGTTCTAAGAGGATATATATCTGGATGGTAGGACATGAGCTATCTCGTTCCTGCCAACACCATCTCTTCTTGCCATTGCTGTGCAGATATTGATGGTCTGACCCTGGCCCCTGTAATGTATCCAAGAAAAGGATCTGGAATTTGGAACTCTATGTTCCCTATCTCTGGCAACAGTTTCCCTGTTAGGATCAGATTTATAGTTACTGCAGAATTGGAGGGCTGATGATCAGAATTACCTTGTTGTTTTTGCTTTTTCGAGGAAGATTAGCCCTGGGCTAACTGCTGCCAATCCTCCTCTTTTCACTGAGGAAGACTGGCCCTGTGGTAACATTCGTGCCCGTCTTCCTCTACTTCATATGTGGGACACCTGCCACAGCATGGCGTGCCAAGTGGTGCCATGTCTGCACCTGAGATCTTAACCGGCGAACTCCAGGCCGCCGAAGAGAAATGTGCACACTTAACCGCTGCGCCACCACGCCGGCCCCTACCTTGTTGTTTTTTATTTGTCAGGTTCAGCATATGATAGAATTACTTCTCTGCTGTTAGCAGGTAAAGAAAGGAGAATGAAGCCAGCGAGTCTCTGGTCATTGCTTTTGCCATATGATGGACAGTGGTTAAGAGCATAGACTCCGAACTTGAATGCCTGGGTTTGCTTCCTGTCTGTACCCCTAACTGGTTCCGTAATTTTGGGCAACTTAACCTCCCTGTGACTCAGTTTACTCATCAATAAAATGGGTAATGGTATCTCCATCATTTGGTTCTTGTGAAAATTAAGTGAGACAATACACTAAAGCTCTAAGAATAATGCCTGGCGTGTGGTAAGTGCCAAGTAAGTGTTAGTTCTTCCTATTGCTAAGTTGATATGTGTAATGTGTTATTTTTATCCTTGAAAGGATTGAGCGAGTTAATATACGTAAAGTACTGATCATAGCAAGCTTCATATTCGTTATTCTTATCATCGTCATGATCATCATTATTGACATGGAAAGCAGACCCAGAGGGTAATTGTTACCATTTTAGCGTTGTCTAGAGAATAGTTGGGGTCGAGGATACAATACATCCCTCTTCTTCTTTTGTTGAGACGCTTCACTAATTCTACAGGCCATCAGTCTCTGCTTCAAATCCCTTGTCAGTTTCGTGACCTGGTGGCTGGGTGACCTTGGGCACCTTATCCAATCTCTTTAAGTCTTAGTTTCCTCATCTGTAAAATGGGGAAAAATAATATTGAGGATTATGAGAAATAAAGCTTGTTAATTGCTCCACAAGCCCTTAATATGTGGTAAATGTTGAACAAATGTTATTGGTAACAGTAATAATAGTATTCTCGCCTTTTTGTCCACCAAATGCCCCCATGTTATTTCATACTACCATGCTTTTGCTCATGCTGTGCCTTATATTAGAACGTCTTTCTCACCTGACTTGCTCTTGTTCCTCCTTTAATTAACTCAGGCGTTATCTCCTTCAAGAGACCTTACCCAAACCTTTATATTAGGCTAAATGCTCCCATAATGCCCTGCTCTATCTCCGCTTTATCTCCTATACATTATGTTTAAATAACCTTTCCTGTGTGTGCCTCTCTCTCACTAGACTGTAGGAACCCCAAATACAGGGATCACATTTTCCTCCTCTTTGATTCTCCATCTCCTAAAATGCTGCCTAGCACATAGTAGGTTCTCGTAAACATCGACTGTTGAAATTCCATACTGGTGCTTTATTTCCTCGGGAATTTCTAAGGAGAGGAAGTGGCGGAGTTTTAAATACAGTCTACCTCTATGAACCTTATCACTTTATAGAAACTTCTTAGTGAAAAACATGAAGGATAAACCATTTACCAAACGGTTTCAAACTAATTTATGTTGCGGAAACACACCATCAATCGCTTTCCAACTTGGCTTGTTCATACCAACAACTAACACATTTGTAGACCCCTTATAAAGAAAAATCTTCTTTTAAACACCAGAAGCAATTGTGAAGCTTTTGCAATGGCTGGATTCCAGCTGAACTTGAATCACTATAGTGCATGTTTAAGTAGCCAAACATTCAGTCAGAAAGAGCCAAGGTGAGAACTAAGTTGCCATATTGGGTATATGTTCTTTAGTGTGTTTTATTTAACTTAGCTGTTTCTGAAGAAAAAAAAAAAGAATGGGCAGTCAACAGCATTATAGTGAAAGTTAGGCTGTTTAAAATATCATGTGTCTCAATGCTGCCAAATTTATATAATAGAATCGATAAGTTCTACATATTTACACATAAATAAGTATGCTTCTTTTCTCTACTTTTATTCTCTTATGGGATTTTGGTACTATTTTCTCTCTTATTGTAAGTTATCTAAAGTTCTTTCTGAGTGAAGTTAGGATATAAGTAAATAATAAGTTGCATGTTGGATGTGGTCATAAGAATATCATGGGTGTGAAATATCTACAAAAAATTAAAACTACTTAGGTATGGATTTTTCTGATGCCTTTCACTAGTCAAGGGAAAATTATCTTTGCTAAGCCACTCCTTTCATTTTAACAAGCAGGGGAAACATTGAGAGGTTTGAAAAAGAAACTGAATTATCAAGTCCCCAAGTGTTCCAAGCTTCTGCTGCTATTCTAAAGTTGAGAGTTATGGAGTAAACTGATGATGTGGTGATGTCCTCTCAGTAGCCTATGGGAGGAAAATGTCAACCCATCACGTGATATTTCTCAGACTCACTTCTGTGCAGTAACAAAGTTCGGAGATAGTTTGAAATTAACTTTTTTTTTCATCCCTAAGTGTTCCAGAATCACATGCTAAGTTACAAATCCCCCAGGGGCTGTAGTGCTTTCAAAAAGACAATGGGATTTTGGCAAACATGCAGAGTGGTACAGAGAACCCACTGTGCCACTTAAGAAAGCAGAAGAAAAACATTGAAAATTCTTGCAAATAATTATGCCTTCTGTTGCCCATGCAGAAAAACAGCCTTTTGGTGTGGATGGTAGGCATAGAGTTGTTTAAGTAAATGAGTTAAAATATATCTTGAACATTACTTTGGCGATTTTTCTGACAAGTACAGCAACTGTTGTCTCTAAGGCAGTGTGTCATAACATACTGTGTTCAAAACATTTCTTGGGGGCTCTTCCATATTCAATTTTTGTTTGTTATACATCATCAGACAACATTGTTTTGAGCCACTTCTACATACAAGAAAGTCACTAAATCCTGTAGGCAAAATATGCAAAGACATTTTAGACAGCATTTCTGATCTTGAAAAACCTATCAATCTGGTTGAGAAGTTGAGGTGCACCAACATAGAACATAACTTATGGGGTAAGGCAGGATATGGTAGTTTTCTGAATCATAAATATTGGTGTTTTCCAGGTCTCCGTCCTTGGTTTTCTTATGGATTGGTTGTGTCCCCCTAAAATCCACTTGCTGAACTCCTAGCCCCTAGTACCTCAGAATATGACATTATTTGGAAATAAGGTCTTTGCAGATGTAATTAAAGTTAAGGTTGTTAGAGTGGATCTTAATCCATTATCACTAGTGTTCTTATTGAAAGGGGAAGTTGGGACATAGAGACATTTGTACTGAGTGAGAACAGAGCGTGAAGAGGAAGGCAGAGATTGGAGTGATGCTTCTACAAGCAAAGAACACCAAAGATTGCCAGCAAACAACCACAAGCTAGGAGAGAGGCATGGAATATATTCTTCCCATAAGGCCCTCAGAAGGAACCAACCCTGACAATACCTTGATGTCACATTTCTAGCTTCCAGAACTGTAAGAAAATACATTTCTGTTGTTTAAACCACGTAGTTTGTGGTGCTTTGTTACGGCAGCCCTAGCAAACTAACACAGCCCTCTTGTCATCTCTATACCATGTCTCTGCAACCTCACCGCTAATGATAGCTTTAGCTACTGACATCTCCACACTTCCCGTTCTCAAATCTTTATCTCCAGCATAGCGCTTTCACCATACTCAAACCCACACATCTAGTCATTTACATCAGTGCTGCTGAAGGTGTGGTCTCAGACTGGTGCAAGACAGTGAACACTTTGTCGTGCATCTACAATGACATAAGGAACTTGCGCTAGAATGTGAAACAACTCACTGCTTTCTTCAAGAAAGTCTTGCTACAAAAAATTGTCAGCTGAATTGAACAGCTTAATGTTGAAGTTGATGTAATTTGCAGTACTAGTACCTTATCTTGGTGAAGACCAATAACAAACAGTTCACAGATGGCACAGGTCTACAGACTACACTTGGAAGAGCAGGGACCTCCAGGATGTGTCGTCTAGCATGTCCTCAGACCACTCAACAATACAGCTCACCAGGAAGCTTTTCCCCTCTATTTTCTAACTTAATGAAGACAAATTTACTTTCTTACAGTCCTGGTGCTGCTATATAACCAAGCTGTTTAAGGCAGAAGTACAGAACTCAACTTCAAATCTTTACAGCTGTCCATCCTCACCACGAAAGGATGCACACATCTTGTTGATATTCCCACTGAGAAAGTTTTCATCTCTTTCTCTTCCTCTTCATCTTCATCAATGGTGCTCAGCTTTGGGTCCTCATGATTGTTTTCATGGACTTTTGCAATAACCTTCTAACCATTTTCTCTGCCTCCTTTCTTTCCCACATTCCATCCAGCTTTCAGAGTGATCATTCTGAAGCCCAGATCCAATCATGACCTTTCCCTGATCAGAATTCTTGTGTCTACACAGGATAAACTCTAAACTCATTTGCATGGCATAGCTTTGCATGGCATAAATGGGTCCTCCCTCCCTGTCCAGCCTCTGCTCCTGTAGTTCTGCACACATCCTTGGCTTCAGCCTGTTACACCACTTAACATCCCTTCACTCTTGCAAGCTCTTTTGTGCCTCCATGTCTTCATACATGCTGTTCCTCCTGCTTAAAAAGCCCTCCCCACCTTGCCTTCCATCACTCTCCTAGGTAAACAATGGAGCCCAGTCATTATAAAGAACAGGAATAAATAATGACTACGGGATGGTAGAGTATAGGATATTACTCTGTAAATTTGTAAGCCTTCTCTCATTTAATCCTTACAGTAACTCTCTAAGATAGGTACTAATCATCTCAACCCTAGATGAGGAAACCAAGAGGCAAAGCAGTTAAGCAACTTGCTTTAGGTCACACATTTAATAAATGGTAGAGCTGGGTTGGGTCCCAGGTAGTCTGACGCTAGCATCTCTTAACCATGTGCTATGCTAACTACATTGGAGCACAGAGCACTGAGCACATCTTACTTCAGTTATACCTATTTCTTTCTCCTGACTCTACAGAGATGATTTCATTTAGTATCCCCTGGTGTCTGATAGATAATGTATACACGTAATAGGTGCTCAGTAAATAAATGGCTGATACATGAATTCATGATTGTTTAGAGAACAGTAATAAATATTCCTTACTGTTTATAGCTTGTTCACTGAGATGATCTCATTTCTTCTTTAAAACAAACTTTGTGAGTAGGTGGGGCACATTTTGTGGTAGGCAAAAGTGAGGTCCAGCCAGTCCCACTGGCCAGACAGAGCTATCAAACACCAACCTGGGCCTCCTGAGCAAAATCTAGGGCTTTCCCTGCCATGCTGTCAGTCTTGGGTTCATACTAAGAATGGCCAAGGCCATTTCAGACTTTAAAGGTCACGTGACTCAGACTTTTAGAAGGTCCACCCATCTAATAACAAATTTATTAAAATGTACCTCACATTCACTTATCTTTTTTTTTTTTTTTTTTTTTGAGGAAGCTCAGCCCTGAGCTAACATCTGCCAATCCTCCTCTTTTTGCTGAGGAAGACTGGCCCTGAGCTAGCATCCATGCCCATCTTCCTCTACTTTATATGTGGGACACCTGCCACTGCATGGCTTGATGAGCAATGCCATGTCCGCACCCGGGATCCGAACCAGCGAATCCCGGGCCGCCAAAGCGGGACGTACACACCCAACCGCTGCGCCACTGGGCTGGCCCCTCACTTATCTTTTTTATTATTAAAACATTGGAAGGATTTTTTTTCAATCTTGCTTTTAAAACTATTTGTCTATATAGCTTGGTTAATAAATGACTATGATTTCTCAGGAATCATGGTGCATTCACAGGAATCCATGCCAACTGAAAAAACCAGCCTCACCAAGTGTTTTCAGTTGTAGCGATATTTTATGAACATTAAATTTAACAATTAATGAAGCTGACATATGTTTGGAAGTCATTTAATGGAACATTTATTAATTTTGATTTTATGTTTTGGAGACAATACATTTTATTTAAGATCTTTGAATTTTTAGGCCCCTGGAAAGTTTCAAGACTCTGGTTACCATGCTTATGTTGCTTAACTGGTAAAATAGCCTTTGCTCAGGCTTGATGGAAGCAGTGCCATTTGAATTAAGCCTCAAGCTGGCAGAGAAGATCAAAGGATAGGGATGTGCTATATTTTGGGGGGAAGGAAAGATACTTTCAAGTATTCAGAGCTAAGATAATGCAAAGTGAGTTTGAGGACCTCTGAACAAATATGATTGTACAAGATTCCAATATTGGAGATAAAAGAAATGAGAACAAAGGTTTATTCATGACTGTGGATGCCCTTCAACACCAGAGTAAAGGGGTTGGGCTGGCGCGGGAAGGACCTTATTTTGTAGGCAATGGAGAACCACTGAAGAATTCTGAGCTGGGCAGTGATATGAACAATGCAGTGTTTTAAGAAGATTAATGTAAGTGAAGTGTGCGGAAAGCATGGAAAAGGGAGAGAAAGGAGTGTAAATGTCTTCACACTGAAAAAAGGTCACAAATTAGGTTTTAACATTTTATCCAGCACAGATAATCTTTATAGTTTTCTGGGGAAATTTGTAGAAAATTTCAGAAAATTAATGCTTATATATAGAATCGTCTTGAATCAGTAGTTCAAAGGCATTTCATTAGAACAATTGTTGATCCATGTCTTCATTTTATTAGAGTAATTTTTATGTATTTGTCATATTGTAGGGTATGAGTGTTCATTTCTCTTCTTACAAATCTTAAAAATGTGAAGCAAGGTGCCTGCCCTTTAAATTATATTTAATTTTGGTGACCAATATTCTGATATCCTGCACAGGTGCAAAAACTCTCCTGCATCACATTGTGGAGAATATAATGACTCTTGGACGAAATACATAGAGCTGGAACTGGTGTAATTTCAGGAAATGTACATGTGATTCCATTTCAGTTCCAGCTGACCTAGAGGATTCAAATGGAGCTTAATCTGTCCCCAAGAGGGCATGAACCCCACAATAACCCCAGGTTTATATCAAGCCCACAGGAGGACAGATGAGGGGGCCTAGCTTGTGGTGTAGGTATGGGATCTGGAGAGAAAATTTCTGAATGCCCAACCAGACTAGAGGAGACTCTTGGATTTGTCCCTAATACCATAGGATTCCATCCCCAACATTGACCTAGGTTTGCATAGGCATCTGGGGGACAGGATACCTTCATAGCCCCTGCCCTTCCTCACTCCTGCTCAAATGGAAGGATTCTGATCTTAGTGGTAAGATTCAAGAAAAGTTACTGGACCACATTTATTTGTGGTCAGAGTCACTTATATTAAAAGGGAAACAGCATTCCCAATAGTTTCTCTTTTCTTGCACAGTCTTGGGTGCCATCATCTTTTCTATCTTTCATCTGTTAATCCCTATTTGGTAAGATTTGGATGTGGATATAGGGGTAGAGAAAGGTTACATGCTCCAGCCCACTCTTCCAAAGCTCTAATAGTAAAAAGGGTTTTTATCTTCCATTTATCATTGTTATTTGTGCGTAGTTCTCCTGAGAAGATGGGTGACTTTGATCTAAGATAAATTCAGGTATTCCTGGGTCACCAGGTCCTTATACCATCTTAAAGGCTTCAGAACACCACATCAATTACCGGAGGGTCACAGCTGGCTTCCTGGAGGTGGTTGCACTGCAGCTGAGGAACAGGTAGAATTTGAACACTGGGAGGCAGGAGAGTGGGTATTCTAGCAACAGCATGAGCAAAGATACAGAAGCCACACAAAGCTAGAACAAAGAGCACATACAACACGTAAGATCAGAAAGGTAGGTTGGGCCCAGATACTGGTAAACATTGAATACTACCAGACTTTGTCAGTTTTCCTTTATTTGGTAGGCAGTCAGGGGCCTCTGAAAATGACCTATACCCCTGAGTAGCTCCGATGGAAATACCAGTGAACTGAGGCACAGGGCCTATCACAGATAATGCAGATATCTGGGTGATTGCCAAATGAGGGGTGATTGGCCTTGACCTTGTCATGAAGTGATGTGTTTTCCCATAGGGCACTTGAGGCTTCAAAATTTCCAAAAAATACTGTCAACACAAGCAGAATGTCTTATTTGCAAAGGACATGATTTGCTCCAGCATTTATCTATGGCCAGGTTAGGAGCAACTTCCTATGAGCTCTGACAACAGCCCCACATCATTTGCCAGCCTTCCTGTTTGCCTGGCAATGGAGAAAAGTAAAGGATTTCTTTCTACTATCTACTTCCCACAGGCAACCTAAGTGCCACTGTGTATTATGATTCAGCATTATAGACCTTTAAAGTGAACAGACACTGGTTAGATTTGTACTCATTTTAATTAATCAGAAGCACATTCCTGCACCCCCCCACCCCTCCACCCCCCTCACCGAAGCAGCAGTTCTAAGCAATTGTGGATATTCTGTCTAATCTACAGAGCTTTTCATATTCTTCCTTCCATTTCTATGTGCTGAGAGCTCAAAGCTGTCTTTTAGTCAATATTCAATTAGGATTTGAGTCAGAAGGCCATCATATTGAACTCTTACAGAGGGCAAAACGTAGTCACTTCTCTCGCTTCTATTCACCTTGTGTGGAAAACAATCCATCACTTTTCACTAAAGAAATGTGTGTCTGCTGCTGCATAAGTTAAATATTATGCCAAATTAAGTGTCTGTGCTTCCTCATGACCTGGCAAGAAATGAAAGTGTGAGAAAAGAATTGTCGGAAAGAAAACCAAGTTCAACATTATACATATTGTACATGCCAAAATTTAGGGAGATTTATGATCTAGAACATTTCCCTCATCTCCACTCGCAGAACTCTGTGCATTTCTGTTTTGTGTTCTCATCCAAATGCTTTTATATAAGGCTTTCTCTAATCACTATCCTTTGGCATATTCTTTTGTTTCCAGCACAATCTCTTATTCAATATTCCCTTTGTCATAGAACTGTGGTTTCAGAGCAAAAGCAACTCATTCCTAGGATTAAAAAAAATCCTGGGCCCAGCCTGGTGGCATAGTGGTTAAGTTCACATGCTCCACTTTGACAGCCCAGGATTCACGGGTTCAGATCCCAGGAGCAGACCTAGCACTGCTCCTCAAACCATGCTGTGGTGGCATCCCACATAAAGTAGAGGAAGATTGGCACGTATGCTAGCTCAGTGACATCTTCCTCAAGCAAAAAGAGGAAGACTGGCAACAGACATTAGCTCAGGGCCAATCTTCCTCACCGTACCCCTCCCCCCCAAAAATCCTAACAAATATTTTCTACAAATATGATAGCAACAAAGATATTTAGAGAATACAGTAATTTATTTTGATTTTATTTACATCAAATTTACCTGCCTGCTTGAAATGCCAGATCTTTGAGGACAACAGCAATATGAGACATTTATGTTAAAGTTGGATGAAAATTTAACACTTGTTCCAAGACCCCAAACTCATATAAGCAACATATCATTACAGTGATATGGATAATCCCCCAAATTACCAATGAATTTAATCAATATGACCAGCCAATTGAGATGACTCAAAGAAAATTTTCAATTGTACTTTGTAAATATAAAAAAACTATATGTCCTATTTTAGTGGACAGTATTGGTTCCCTACCTATTGTTCATGCCCCAATTTCAAACAGAATTACATTTTTTTCAGGGAGTTAATTTTCCTCATCCCCAGCCTCAGAAATAGATGCAGATTTGTCCATGCCAATCAGCACATGGCACTGTACTGGAAATACAATTGGTTCATGGCTGACCATGTGACCTAAGTTGATCCAATCAGATCGAAGGGAAGATTCCATGCTTGGGAGAAAAGTTTTCCTCCTCTCCTGATGGACATACCAAGGAGGCATGTGCCATTGATGCTACTGGCAGCTATCTTAAAACCATGAGGAGACCCAATTTCGGCTGAAGCCAAAGTTGAAGATAGTGAAGTAGTTGAAATATGGAAATAACTTGAGAGTTTTTGATGACAGTAATAGGCCACAACATTAAGCCGGATCTGGAGACCACCTTTCATCTGGACTTCCAATAATGAAGTCAATTCTCTTGTTGGGTAAGTAACTTTGAGTTGAAGTTTTCCTTCCAGCCCAAACTAGTCTACCTCATGTTGTATTTCTCTTCAAAACAAGAATTCTGGGACTTGAATTTTCAGGACTTAACTCTTCAATTTATTTTGCATATTTAGATTCGGATCTAGGTAGAAATCTAATCCTATTTACCAGGTAAGAAGCAAAATGAGAATGACTTCCTTCTAACCCTATGTATCATTTGGCCAAAAGTAAAGTTTGTTGATTGGATGTAAATCATGTCTTGGCACAGGGATAGCATTTATTATAAGTAAAAAGATAAAGTGGATTCAGTGAAATAGTCTTCTCACTCTGACTTAAGTTAACTGCTTTATATATTTTTCTGGAAACAAAAATAAAACATGTTTATTACAGAAAAGCCAAATAATATAGAAATATATAAAGTAGAATTAAAAGTAATCCCCTGATCCCACCACTCAAAGACATCCATTCTACATGTAAAATATATTTATATTATCTAGACGGATATATAGATATATGTATATAGAGAGATCAATATTATATATTCTTTATAAAAGTAATAATTCTATACATAATGTTTTCTACCTGCTTTTTTTGCATGACAGTATATAAAGAAAATCTTTCCGTGTCGGTAAATACAAAAATATGTCTTCTCCTAAATGGCTTGTAGCAATCCAGTTTATGAATGTGCCATAATTTATTCAACCAGTGGTCTATTGATTTCTGTTTCTTACTACCACATGCATTCTACCGTGAGCATCTTCTCCAGTGCATATGCCCTTAATGTAAAGAGTATGTTCATTTAAATTTTGTTACCAATTTCCAAAGCATCTGTAAATATTTACACTCCCACTAGTGGGGCATGAGAATGTCTGATTACCCAGGGTAAAACTGGACATCATTTTTTTCAGTTTTTCCAACCTAATGGGTGATTTTAAAAATTCTGTATTTGCATTTCCTTTTGACGTGTTTATTGCCTCTTTATATGTCTTCTCTTACAAATTCCCTGTTAAATCTTATCATTTTGCTATTTATTATTTGTTTTTAAGAGCTCTTTCTATTTCAATGGTATTAACATTGTCAAATGTGTGCAATTTATGTTTTGTCATTTGTTGTTGGACCTTTTCTATGTTTATTTGTTATGTTGCTGGCCTATTCATGTTTAGCTGAACAGAGTTTTTTTTTAAGGTATGCTTTTGATGAGGAAGCTCGACCCTGAGCTAACATCTGTTGACAATCTTCAGTTGTATATCCTAGTTGTAAATCCTTCTACTTCTATGTGGGATGCCACCACAGTATGGCTTGATAAGCAGTGTGTGGATTCATGCCCAGGATCTGAGCTGGCAAACTTTGGGCCGCCAAAGCAGACTGCATGAACCTGACCGCTCTGCCACCAGGCTAGCCCCTGAACAGAATTTTTAGTGTAGTGAAATCTATGCACTTTCCTCCTTTATGGTTTCTGGGTTTCATGTAATGAAATACTTTTTCCACCAAAAGATTGTAAAACTGTTCATACATATTTTCTTCTACTACTTTTAGGGTTTCATTTTTTGCCTTTATATTTTTGATTCATCTGAAATTTATAACACTGTAATGAGTGAAGTATGAAACCAACTTACTTTTCTTTTCAAACATCTAGCCAGTTCTCTCAACATCATAGGTTAAATAATTTATTTGCTCTCCAGTTATGTTAAATGGTTATCAAATACACTAAATTCTTTTTTTTATTGAGGCATAATTGAAATATAACATTATATTAGTTTCAGGTGTACAACATAATGATTTGATATTTGTATACAATGCAAAATGATTGCCACAATAAGTCCAGTTAATATATGTCATCATACATAGTTACAAAAATAGTTTTTCTTGTGATGAACTTTTAGGATCTGCTGTTAGCATCTTTCAAATGTGCAATACAGTATTATTAACTATAGTGACCATGCTGTACATTACATCCCCATGAGTTATTTATTTTATAACTGGAAATTTGTACCTTTTGACCCCTTTCACCCATTTTGACCACCCCTCACCCCCTGCCTCTGGTAACTGCCGATCTGTTCTCTGTATCTGTAAGCTTATTTTTATTTGCTTATTTGTTTAAATTCCACATATAAGTGAGACCAGACAGTATTTGTCTTTCTCTGTCTGACATTTCATTTAGCATAATGCCTTCAATGTCCATCCATGTTGTCACAAATGGCAAGATTTCATTCTTTTTTTGGCTGAATAATATTCCATTGCATATACATACCACCTTTTATATCCATTCAGCCAGTGATGGACACTTAGATTATTTCCATATCTTCGCTATTATAAATAACACTGCAATGAACATGAGGGTGCATACATTTTTTTGAGTTCATGTTTTCGTTTTCTTCAGATAAATACTCAGAAGTGAAATTGCTGGATTATATGGTAGTTCTATTTTTAATTTTTTGAGGAACCTCCAGACTGTTTTCTATAGAGGCTGCACCAGTTTACATTTCGACCAATGGTGCACAAGTGTTCCCTTTTTTTTCTCCACATCCTTACCAACACTTGTTATTTCTTGTCTTTGATAATAGCCCTTCTAACAGATGTGAGGTGATGTCTCATTGTGGGTTTGATTTGCATTTTCCTCATGACTAGTGATGTTGAGCATCTTTTTATATACCTCTTGGCCATTTGTATGTCTTCTTTGGCAAAATGTCTATTCAGATCTTCTGCCCATTTTTTAACCGTATTTTTTTTCTATTGAGTTTTATTAGTTCTTTATATATTTTGGATATTAACCCCTTATCAGGTATATGATTTGTAAATATTTTCTCCCATTCTGTAGGTTTCCTTTTCATTTAATCATTAATGAGGATCCTCCCTCAGAAAGGTGCAATTTGAAGCTTGAAACTGCACTCTTTATATTAGAGACTCTAGAATAGAATTCCCTGCACCAAAAATGATGAATGTCCCTGCCGCTAGATACATTGACTGTTTGCTATGACCTTCACAGGGCAAAACTATGAAAGGAACGTATGGAGAGAAACTTATTTTTTAACAGGGAGATAAGTAATTTTATTCTATCAATTCCAGCCACAGAGATGCTATCTCTCAATTTACATACTTAAAGAAGTGTCAAACTTATGGGCTGGAGTATTGACAAGCAAGTCACTTTTAAAACTTTGTAGGCTGAGATTTCTGTATTTTAGTTCATTCTAAATAAAATTTTTTTTTAACAAATGGCCCCCAAAATGCTGAGATGCATGCCAGTGGAGCAGCAGTAGGTTGAGCATAAAATGACACCAAGAGGAGAGAATTCAATCTGTTCTTTTACTTATGTTGTTATATATATTTTAGATGCTCTCTCATGACATATCATTGTATTCTTGACTATAGACCATAAAAACTGAAAACACTGTGATTGAGTATGATGGAATCCATTCTGACTTGACCTGGTAGAATTATATTTTATTTTCTGGAGGTTCATTCTTCTCTTTAGTCTGCCTACAGAAAGAGGTAATAAAAGTGGCAGTGATCACAGAGATGTTTTCCCATTTGTTCTGCTGTGCATTTTGGAACTTAGTTCATTCCCTTTGTGCAAAATTAATATGTCAAGTGTAAGATAAAGCATTTGAACCACTGCTAGTTTGGCTTCCTAGGGCTTGCAGCTCATTTGCATATCACTAGAGAATTGGGAAAAAGATGCCAGAAGGTATTATCAGTCCAACATCTTTTAGACATTTTTTTAAATAAAAGAATAATTGCATATTGAATATAGTAGTATAGCTCTGATCTGAGTTATTTTAAGTTTGTAGTTATTTGTTCATTCATTCAATGCTACATAGACATGTGAATAAGTAACTAAAATAGATGAGAGAGAGAAATAGAAAGGGGAAGAGGAGGAAACATTGGTAGATTAAAAGAAATTTAAGAGACATATCAACCAATTATCTCAAATACTTCAGGGCAGCAGGGGTGTAATGGAGTTTGGAATTTAAATTCTCACAACCCACTCTTGATAATTATGATTTAATAACAGTCATGAAAATCATATTATCATATTAATGTTGATGGAATCAAGCATTTTTCCTGTATTTTCTCACAACTGCACATTAGGCCAATATATTGAGTGCTTACTATCAGCCTTATAATTTACAGTTACATATATAATCTCATTTGATCTTCAAAATGACCCTATGACATATGCATTAATTATTTGCTTGTTAGAGGTAATGGAACTAAGACTGTGAGAGTTAAAGTAGCTTGCTCAAGATCACACATCTGGTAAGTTGCAGATTCTATATGAAGGGCTATGTATTTGGCTGCTCAACATCTGGACACTTCTATTTGGGGAAAATTGTAAAAATGTGAGTCTTTGGATATAGGGCTCAGTCTTCTGTGACGAAAACTCAAGAGACCAGACCTCTGACAGGGCCTGAAAATCTGACCTAAGATTGACCAATCTGATGGATATTTCCTTCTGAGATGAAAAGTGTGGAACAGTCAAAGCAAAGGAACAGGAAACATTTAGGATTTATTCCACCCTCAGCAATAGCATCCCCTGTCCAGCAGGAATAAAGGTGGCAGAGTTACAAGCCCCACCCTGTGCTGGGGAGCATCCATGACTGTTTCCAAGTATGATCTAACCCTTTTCTCAGCAGCCCGGCTTTGGTTGCTGCCTGTTTTCCAAACCTGTTCTGCCTTCCTGAAGACCTGGGGACCTACCTGATATTTTTCCAACAAGTTCTTTTGTCTTTTAAGTAAACCAGAATTAATTTCTTTTGTCTGCAGGCAAGAACCCTCATCAGCTTGGCTAGAGTTTGGCCACACGTTTTTCTGAAACTGAGCCTGCAACTTTGCCACATAATTAAATCAGACCAACAGTCAGAGAGTAGTCAGCTCTTTTCTCTAGTTTACATATTATACTAAGAATGCATTTTCTCATTTGTGATAGTATGTTGTTGAATAATCTACCCCGTGAGATCTTTAAGTCTCTAGTTTTAGTCTTCAAATAGTTCAGAGGCCATGGTAACTCTGGGTCCTCATGACTTCCTTAAATTTGTATTCACACTTATATTGTTTGTTATTCCTAAGCTTGGATGCTGGGTGCCCTCAGCTTTGACAGGCATTCATTGGAGGAGGATAGTAAAAAAAGAAAGGAAAAAGAACTTGGGAATCTTCCCACAAATTGAACATGAGAAGAAAAAGTCTGAAATAAACCAGAGGAGCAGGCAATTAGGTCAAAATGGAATGTTATGCACCTGAATCAAATTGTTCTTTGGTCGCACATTCCAGCCTGAATTCTTGTTCTGAACAAGGTGGTTTTGCTGTTTTGTATTTTCCCTTTCATTACAGTTTTGTCAAGTCTAAGATTTCTGTTTGTCAGACTGGTGTTTTAAACCTGATGAACCAAAGTTTGTGCTAATAGGTGGCGTTGATGCTTGTTAACTCTATCAGAAGAGGTCTACCCATAGCACTGTGGCGTGGCTGCGTGCTTTTCCACTCCTTTCCTAGACAATGGTAGGAGAGGCTCAATGAAAGACATTTGAAAAGGGCATAGCAATAGCATGCACTCGCATAAGTAAAATGTCTACATTTAGCTCTGGATTATGCGATCTCAAGGGTTTATATTTTATACAGTTGCCAAGGGCCTAGATTTTGGGGGGAGAATACCTACAAAGCCCAAAGGTAATGTCTTATTTTAAAAGAAAAGAGTATTAATCTTTTTACATTCTTAAGGTCTGATAGAAACTTTTGTCTTCTAATATCCATTCTCTTCCTCTTCCTAATAATAGAGCCTTGTTTGTTAGCTGGAGACATAATAAAGATGACACTTCCCAGTCTCCTTCTTGTAGCTAGATACTGCAGTGGGACTAAGTTCTGGTCAATGGGATGAAAGCACAGGTGTCTGAGTGATTTTCAGGAAGTGTCATTTAAAGAAGTGGCCCCTCCCTTCCTCCTCTTTCCTCCTTCTCGCTGGCTAGAAAACAGACCTGATGGCTAGTGCTTAAGCAGCCATCTTGGACAATAAGGCAGAATTTTTCTTTTGAAAAGAGTGGAGCAACAAAATGGAAGTAACCAGGGCCCAGATGAGGTTGAGTCCTACTCTGTACTGCTTTCCTCCAGCTTTAGTTTTCATGTGTATGTGTGCGAGTATACACACACACCAGCTGCTATCTTGTTTATGTCACTATCATTTGGGAGCATTTTACAATTCAATTGTATTTGTCTTCAAAACACAAACATGAGATGTTGTCTATCTTTAACATAGAAACCTCAGATGTATCTGTTTCATGGCCATGAGTCTTCATTATTTATTAATTTCACTAATAATGGAAGATGCGTGTGGTTTTAGTCATAAACAGATTAAGGAAATAATGTGGATTTGTTTCCTATTTAATAACGATTATTAACAATCACTGAAATGAAAGAGTATTTGCGTATAATACTTGGAAGATTAATTCACTTCAACTTTAAACTGTATCATTTGTCTCATGGGAAAGATCATTTGTGATAGAATTACCTGTTAATGTTTTTGCAACTCAGGAAAAAAATCAGAAATTAATTATCCGACGGAACACAGAAGAAAAAGCATTTCATTATACTAGGGCCTGATAGTGACGCTAAACTTGATGATTAATCACCATTTTTATTTTAAACACTTTTGTGATGTGCTTTACAAAATACCATGCTTCCCAGCGGCCAGGAAGAACGTGAACTCTCAACCAGGCTCATGGAGTATGGATCTAAGAACCTTCCGGGTGAACCTGTGTTAAGCAGCAAAGTTGTGTTTGTACTGCACAGATATGTGTGGCTAAGGCATCATGAAAGTAGGTGTAATACTTGTAAATTATCGTAACTCTAAGCAAAGGCTGTGTCTATAGAGTGAGATGGAGGCAATGTATCATTATTGGAGGCCATTGGGCCACGAAGTCTAGGTGCCTGACTCTCCACCTCCGTGTTTTTGATCTTGGGAAAGGCACTGAACTTCTCTAAGTCTCAATTTTCTTACCTATAAAATGAGGCTAACTTCTGCCTTGGTAGGATTTTTATAAGAAATCAATTCAATGAGATAATCTAGGCAATGTTTCCATATTGGTGCTAGGCATGTCACTGACATGCAATAAAAAGCATTTATGATTATAGTTATTGATAATATTATCATGATGATGATTAAATGGATAATTGAGATGATCATGCAAAAAATGAAACACACGGTCTTGCCGTGAAATTAAACATAGAGTTATTTTCACTGGCTGTATGTTGGACAGATTTACTCTAGAAAATCTTCGCTCCATAGTGGTTAAGAGTACAGACTCTGGAACCAGCCTACCTGCGTACCAGTGCCATCCCTACCCCATACCGGCTATATGACTTTGGGCAAGTTACTTGACCTCTCTGTGCCTGTTTTCTCATCTGAAAAATAATGTTGAGAGTACCTACTTCACAGGGTTATTGTGAAAATTAGATGAAATAAGATTTGTAAAGCTCTTAGAATGATGCCTTGATACTGCTAAGTGCTATCTTCATGTCAGCTCTTATTATTGCCAAGTAAATCTGTGAACACTGTGCCCTTTTGACCCATGATGAACAAGATCCATTTAGATTTTGTCTTCTCTATAAACCATTCCAGATATCTTGGTTTGTTTCAAATAGGATTATCTGCTTCTTAGATGTGGTTTAAATAATTTCTTCCTGTTTGATTTTAATCTGAGGATATAAATTGTCTAAATCTAGACTTGTGGCTAAAATCCATGAATAGGAGAACTGTCATGGAAACATTTTTAGTAAGTGAACAATGGCTTTCACTTAAATGAAATAAATCATTTTTCTCAACCCTCACTTGTAGGGGGAGAGAACCATAAGGCAGAGGAACATAATATATTGACAGATTTGGGAGAGGACATTATAGTTAGCAGGCATAGTTTCAAAGCGCCCTCTTAGAGAAGTCCCAGTATTACAAGGGGATGCCAGGTGAACAGAGGGTTTTCTATCTTATTCCCTTTTGCTTTGAATTATTTTATGTCTTGCAGTCGCAAGTGCCAAAATGAGTACCCAGGAGACAAGGATTGCTCCTTCTCCAAGAAGATACCTGTGAGGCCACCCCATACAGTGTATATTTTTGTTTGTTTCTTTTTCTCTTTCAGAAAATTTTTTGCATGTTTTATTTACAATGTCAACTTTTAAAAGGTCACTAAACTAAAGTTAACTAGACAATAAACTAGGCAGAATCACTTTACAAAGAGGGAAAGCCCAAAATGCCACTTTCTGTAGAGAAGCCCCAGTTCACCTTTATTCAGAACAAAGAAAAAAAACCTTTTGGTCATACTAGAAGAAACTTGGCCATAGGTTTGGAATCTGTACTCAAACTGCACATGCAATGAGGACAGTACTCTGCTAATACGATTGATTTGCTGCACTTGTCGCTCCAAGGAACAGCCAATGAGAATCTGGCTGGTGGCCTTCCTTTTGTTTGTTTTCCATGGAAAGGTTTTCTTTCTTCTCTTACACGCTTGCTAGATGATAAGTTTTCCTCTCAACATTGCGCTTGCTAGTTGCTGCCTAACAATGGATTTAGATGAGACTCAAAGGAGATATTTGCCAGCAATAAGGGCTGTTAAAAAATAGAATGTGTTACAGGGAGAAGTTCAGGGATCTCATTTACTGCCTGGAGATGAGGGATGGAGTAAGTGACATCCCTGTTGCTGGAAAGCGAATGGACTTTTAGAGGAATGAATACAAAGACTTTCTGGTGCTTGGAGACACCAAGATGGCTAGTACTACAAAACAGGATTTCAACTAACTGATTCTGTTGTGATTTCCTGACTTGGTGAATATATCATAAAGGATTGGCAGTAACCCAGAAAATTAGACAGGCAAACAAGAATCTTCATGATTTGGGACCTGGGTTTCTCCAAATACCTTGGATAATTGCCAGTCCTTAATTTTGACTTTTGATTTTTTCCTACAGATCAGTTCTGCTGGTCAGAATATCAAGGGTTTATCTTAAAGCATGAAAACCTTTTATGAAAAGTATTACTTCCTCAGCTTTGGTTTGCCAACCAACTCCGGGGACCCAGGCTGTTGACTACATTAATTGTTTATTTCTCATCTGTACATATGGGAGATACACACTTCTAGGCACAAACACACGCACACACCTCACACATAGAAAAACATACACAATATTTTGTTTTCTGGAAAATAATCCTCAAGATAGACATATAACTGATAGGAAAACTAAGTTTTCACTTACGTAATTAAAAATATGGTGATCTGGCTGTCGTGTTAAACCATGCATTTCAGAGTGATAATTGTCTTCTCATTATTAAATATTGTGGAAATCATTGTTGTACACTGTCTCATCTCTTTGAATTTCATGCCATTTAATAATCTTGTGTTAGATTTATGTGTTTTTTCTACAAAGAACTCGATGTTTCATAGCTAATTTCATTTTATACCCAAATATCTTACGAGTTAAGGGTGATAGGTGGTTATTATCCCCATTGAAGTGGATGGAAATTTAAGGCTGAGAGAGGTTAAATAAGAACTGGTGAGGCTCATGCTGTAAGCTAACAGCAATAATAATGGGGATAATTAGTTTTTTGTAGTTCACAAAGCAATCCATGTGCATTATCTAATTTAATCTTTATTAGAGACCTAGTCTGGATTCACTCAATATGTCTTATTCAATTTGCTCCAACTCAGTATGTCCCATACTGAGCTCATCATCCCCTGCCCATCCCCCTAAACATTTGCTTTAGACGTCCTTGCTCTCCTCATTTCAGATGTTGGAATCACCGTGTACCTAGTCACCCAAGCTAGAAATCTCAGTGGTTATATTTGAATGCATCTCAATCACCAGGTCACTCCATGTTTGTCGCCTAAATGTTTCCTGCATCTTTCTTCCTTGTAGTATCCCCTCAGCTAAGAACCCAGTTCATGCTTTGGCCTTAGTTCTTGCCATTCTCATTTCTCTCTTTGTGTATTTCACAACCTCTTATAATTCATCTCTTTGCCTCCAGTTCTGGCCCTCTCCAACCCGTTCTTCACACTTGTTGCCAGATTCACCCTTCTCTGTAAGCCCTATAGTGTTTCCCACACGATAAGTCGTAGCTTCTCAGCAAGGCATCCAGGCCCTTCATGGTCTAGCCCCACCTGCTACTCCCTTCTCACCACTTCCTGTCCCATAGTTTGGACTCCAGTAACCGGAATCCACCGTGGCCCTTCACACTTCAGTGCTGTTTCTTGTCTCTTGGCCTTTGCTAATACTCTCTGCTTCAAAGACCCAGACCACTCCCTCCTCCTAAAATATCACCTCTTTGAGCAAAGCTTTCCGGGACAGATGTTGAAGGTCACCTGTCCCCACAACTGTGTCCCCATAATCCTCGGAATATAACTTAGTTATTGAACTTGCCAGCTATTTGTAATTATCTATGGTTATTTTATACTTATCTGCCCATCCCAGACCCTGAGTTCCTCCAGCGAAGGGGCATTATCTTCCTGCCCCTTATATTAAGAGGGCCTGCCCAGTGCCTGGAGCAAAGCAGGTGTTCAAAAGTGTTAGAGCTGAGAGGCATCTCGTCTTATATTAGACATCTGATGCTCTGCTCTCTCCAGTGACTTGTTCATTAATTTTAGAGCAAGTTTTGTCCAGGCCCCAGAAATCTAGGGTCTAAGTAGTTCCTTCTACATCCAGGATGATGCTTATTATTAATGAACATTGACTCTGTCTTGGGTACTTTTCTAAGTGCGTTATAAATATTAACTGATTTAATTATCATAACAGCGTGGGATAAGTTTTATTATTCCCAGAGAGGTTAAGCAATTTTCATAACAATTACACAGTTCAAAATTTGCAGAGCCAGGATTTGAACACAGTCTGTGCTCTTAACCCTTTTGAAAATCCAAACAATGTAGACTTTCTGCCCCCAAGTATGTGTTCCCATACGCTATTTTGCACACAGTTTTAGGGGTTTCATAGATTCCCTAAGGACCATATAAGAATCCCTTGTTTGAGACCCCAGCTAAATGATGCTAACACTGGATCTTCCTACCTCTAGACTATCTCGAAGCTCTTCGATCTTCAAGGTATTGCATGGTTCATACCCATTCCCTCCTGCCTCCTGACTTTGACTTTTTAATTTCCCTTCTATAAACCAAGTGTTTTCTTTCCATTACACTTTAAGTTGTGTTGCCCTCCTCTGTCAAACCAGGAGACCCACACGTTTCTGAGGCATCTCCAAGCCTCACCATTTTGTCCCCGATTGTTGTGAGGACAGTGATGAAGCAGCGAATGAAACCAGCCTCTGGGCTGGTCTCTGGGGTACCCCACAAGTAGCCATGTCTTTTCAAGTCTGCACAGATCCTGGGTGCTCAGAACTCACTCCTCAGTGAAATACTTATGGAGCATGTGGGTTTCTCACCTATATCAGAAAGTGACATTCTTTTTCCAAAAAGTAGTCCACTCATGCAAAGCCAGTCCTCTCCATCAGCTTTAGCATGTCCCTTTTGGAGGCTGTTTCAGTAATGCTTATTAACCCATCATTAGTCACATCAGAAGAAGGAAATTCTGCATTTGTTGAGGGCTCGCTATGAGGCGGGACTTAGACCTTCATGCATTATGTCTAGCGGTCATGATGTCCCTGCATTTTACAGGTGAAGAAAATGAGACCCGGAGAGCGGAAGTCTTTTGCTTCAAGTCAACCCAGTTAATAAGTGGTAAACAGAAATTTAAATGTGTATTTGACAAAGTCCATACTCTTTGCTCTATGATGGCTTGCTCTGTGATCTTCTCATGTTAATAAATATCTATTACTCGGCTATGTCCTCATATCCTGGCACTGAGTCACCAGATAATTCATTGTGAAACATGATGTAGGGAGGCTCACAAGATGAAAAAGAAACAACTGTATAAAGAGGTTGGAACATTGAGTAGCCCAAGCCATGAATCAGGGGCTGTTCCACATTGCTTCTGGAACCTATATCCAGCACATAAACCTCCCCTGAGGATAAGCTCTGATTGGTCCACATGCCTGGACCCTAATTAGCATGAATGAGGCTCTGTCTCCGTAAGAGGAAGGAATGCTATGCTTTCCTCATCTTTCCTTTTGGACTGATTTTCATAGGGCTGTTGTAAGTGCCTTGGCTGTAGTTCTCTCAACTTTCCTTCTGCTGTGAGGCCAGAGGGAGCAAAGAGTGTTCTCTCTGTGGGTTGGGGAACTGAAAAGTGTAAGATGAAAGGGCTAACTAACTAACTTTGTAGTTAAATGTATTTTTCCTCAGCTTAGTCACGTACAAGCTGTGTGATCTTGGGCAAGTTACTTAACTTCACTGAGCTTCTGTTTTATCATGTGTAAAATGAGAATAATAATATCACCTTAAGAAGAATTACTATAAGGACTGAATGTAAATTCCCTGACACATGGAATGTGGTAGAAGTTATCAATATTAATATTATTATGACTGTTGTATTACCTGAAAGAGGACTTTGGTGTCTTTCAGATACTAAGATATGGTGTGAGGATTCCCCGTTCATTGTGAAGAGTTATCTACAAAAAATATTTAATAAATTCAGACCGAGCAGCAAGGTATCCACATTGGCATAAAGATGTGCAGAGAAATTGTTTATTGTAGACATCCTAGGATGAACAAGTGTGCCCCTCATTCCTTCTTTTATCAAAAGAAAGTTGCAGGATTTATCTCAAAACCCAAACCTTACTAGTTTAAAGTTCTCCAGAAACTTCTCCATAGCCTTCAGGATGAAGTTCCAACTCCTGGGCATGGCAAACAATTTTTTTTTAGACATTCATGTACAATAGAATAATGTTTCGGTCAACAACAGACTGCATATATGATGGTGGTCCCATAAGATGAGTACCATACAGCCTAGTTGTGTAGCAAGCTATACCATCTAGGTTTGTGTAAATACACTCTCTGATGTTCACGCAATGATGAAATCACCTAATGATGCATTTCTCAGAACATATCCCTGTATGACTGTAATCTGAATCTAGCTTCTGCTGTCTTGCTCCCAAAAGTGCTCTTTACTTCAGCCTCCTTGATAAACTCATGGCTCCAAAGATGCACAGCTCTTTCTCGTCTTTGTTTCTTTGCACGTGCTGTTTTCTTAACTAGAATGCCTTGCTGTTATGTATACACACATATGTGTGTGTCTGTGTGTCTGTGTGTGTGTGTGTATATATATATATATATATATATATATATATATATATACACACTCCAGCTAACTCCAACTCAACCTTGAGAATTCTGGTCACGTTTTATCTCCTTGAAAAGATTTTTCCTTAGACCTGCATCCTGGCTGGCCAAGGGACCTTCCTTTTGGAATCCCTTTGAATCCAGTGCTTACCTTTCTCCTCACTTTATTTTCACTGCCTATGTCTCTCAGACCATGAACTCTTGGGATACTCTCTGTTGCCTCAGTTTCTGGCACATAATAGATACTCAATAAATATTTTAACAAAAGCAAAGAAGAAAGAAGGAATAAAGGAAGAAGGGGTGCTGGCGATATTTTAGCTTAGTTTTTTGTTTATTTGGGTCCTAATTTGCCTGACAATTTAGTAAATTCCTGGAGATGAGGGGAAATGCCTGATTTATCTTTGAATCGATGTGTTTAGACCAGTTATTCTCAAACTTGGATGCACACTGGACTCACCCAGGAGCTCTAAAAGATCCAGAAGACCAGGCATCAGTCCATTTTACCATGTCCCCAGCTGATTCAATGTGCATGCAAGGGTTAAGAAACACTGGCTTAACCAGAAGGTACTCAACAAGTGTGTAGTGATTGAATCATTTCATCAATGTCTCACCTGAGCAGTGTATCTAAAGCGATGCAGTTGCGGATAAAGAAGGGCAGGAGAAGCGTGGAGTGGAAGGGCAAGAGAGAATAAGGGCAGTATTAGCTTTTGATTGAGTCACCTCATGAGTTTGACTCCTCCCAGGAATACAAAATGTTTTTCAAAAATTGTTTAGTATAAACAGTTTCAGCTTCCTCTTCCTCTTTCATTTCTAATTCTGTTGGGCATTGTCAGGTCTAGGTTTGGGATAGGAAAGCTGAGTTTCCCCGAAATGTTGTGAGTTTTTCCTGGTAAACATCACAGTAACCAGGAGAATGTCTGATGTTTCCTCCTGTCAAGACTGCATGGCTCAGTTTTGCCCTTTCTACGACTTCCTGTATCCTCTCTGTTGACTTCCTGTATCCCCTTTGCGAAGTCCACACAGCTGCTCTCTCTTATAATAAGACAGCCAACACTGGCCTGCATAATTCATGATGGCAAGGTATATATAAGCATGATGATAAAGGAAACTGGTTTAATTTACACAAGCTTCTTATTTTCTCATAAAGAACCAAGCACAAACAATCACAGACTCAAAAATGAAAAGTAACAAGGAGAATGTGTTTGGGTGTCATTTAACAGACACAATGCAAAAAAAGTTGAATTTGGAGATTGTATGAATACCTGGATCAAAATAGGTTTTTAAAAATTCAGCTGACGTGTGGCATTAGACATGGAATTTTCTGTATTAGACACACCAACGTCCTTACTGTTTTCTGATTTTTTTAATTTACTGCAAGGTAGCCTACAATATCAGCTCTTTCTGTTTTTATTTCAAGATAGTACTTAATGGGGAAAGATAACTTTATCTTGTATGTCTTCAGTTATTTCCATGAAACTAAAAAGATGTGCTCTAATTTCTTTTCTTCAATTCAAAAGCTACCAGGAGGGCATTGTTTCTTATAAAATGGATTTATATTTTGCAAAGATTTAGAAAAATTTCAAATTAAATAATATGAAGGTGTCTGCTTCATCAGCTTCATATTCCAAACAATGAAACTAGTTCCTCTAAATGTTATCCCATCTCTAAGCAAATGAAAAATGGATGTAAACTTTCATATTTGAACTCTGATAACAGACCAAATTATGATACTACTCACCATTATCTGGGCATATTTATGTAAGAGAATTGTCATTGGGAGGACATTGCAGTCTCTTGCCTTAGTTTTCCCAAATGCCAAGGAAGCCCCTTACCAATACCATTAGCTCATCCTCTATAACTTGGCTGGACTTAAAATCAAATACAATTTTGATGCTTTCAGGAAAAGCAGATAAATGGCAGAAGCAAAGGAAATATGATAATAGTTATCATCCTAATAAATATTTGGTGAGCCCAGACTAGGTCTGGCTCTTGTTCACCAACATACATGAGATTACTGGACCTCAGGCTCACAGTAGCCCTGTACAGTAATATCATGGCTCTGATGTTTCAGATGAAGAAGCTGAAGCGTGGACAACTTGCCTATGACTTGCTTTGGTCACAGCTGGTTACGCATGGAGCAGAGGACCTGACAGATGTCTGACCCCAAAGTTGGTACCCTTAGCTCCTATGCTCCCACCTCACCTTGTCATTAAAGAAGCACTAACTATGCCCAGTCGATTTAGAGGAACTCAGAAGACCGAGGATCTGGTCCTGATTTTCTGTAACCAGTGTGTGGTGGACCTCAGCCATCACTTCTCTGCTCTGCTTTTGCCTCTGTAAAGGAGAGTGTCTGCTCAAGTGTGTTAGATGGTTCTTTAAGTCTGAATTGCCTGCTACTGGATATACCATCTCCATCCAGTTGGAAATGATAATTCTTGAGGGATGGTGGGTAGGGCCAATTGAAAGCCAAGAGCTTGCCCCATTTCTGAATGTGTAAGCTGCAGAGATGCCCCATAGCGAATGCTTCCACACCAGAAGCGGGGCGTTGTGCTCCACCGACGTGTCTAGAAGAGCATATCTTCATGTTGTACCAAACTTCACACTGCCAAGGGGTCCTCAAAGGTCCGAATTTGTTGAAAACGTAAATTTTCTTTTACCTACACTCATGATTCTTTCTTCTTACAAAAACCCATGACAGAGAACTTAGAAAATACAAATAAGAAAAACAGTGAAAATATGAATTATTACTAATCACATCAGAAAGATAATTTGTGCACATATTTCTAGTACCTTTTTTCTGCGCATTATAAATGCACATATGTACATTTTTTGAAAAATCAGATTATACTATACACGTGGTAAATGATCTGATTTTTCCCCAATTAATATTTTTTAATAACTAAAATAGTTTTCTCAAAAATAATCTTATGCAGAACCTCAGTAAATGTACAGATAGAAATGGAGATGTTCTCTTCGGAGGAAGGGGTGTGGAAGGAGGAAAATGAGCCTATGCTCAGCTCCTCTCTGTCTTGCTTATGCCCCCTGGGGGATCTTGAAGCACTATGGGGCTCTCAGAGACCAGTGTGAAAACCTTTTTCTTTAATGTGAATTAAGATCCTATTTTATTTTATACCAGTGCGAAGCCCAGAACTTAGATAATGAATATGTCTGCCAGGATAAAAATAGTATTAAAAGGTACTAGTAGCCATTATCATTGAAACTATCACTTGTTAAAAATCTAAGAATAGTAGCAAAATCTGTACTGTCTTCTCCCAGGCTAGAAAAGTGGCCTGTTCTTTCCCTCCAGAACATTGAAAGAGAAGTGGGGACAAAAAGAAGGTAACTTGTGGCTTTCATCTTCTTTCCTGATTTTAGACATGCAAACGTATTTAAAACATTCCCTACCTAGAAGAAGCAATTCCTCCAAAAATGAACAAGAAGAAGTTGTTGGTTGTTGATGTTGTTTTAAAGAAGTAGAGGGGCTCTTCATTCCATCCAAGCAGAAATGAATCCGTAGCCAGCAAGAAGCAGATGGCCCCTTCTTCTCTGCCCTTTAGTTTTGTGCCTGTGAAACTGGGAGATTTTTCAGCAGTTGCAATAGTTGGCTTCATCTATCATACCAGGCAACGCCTCAGCGGCAGCAGCTTGTCTTTTTACATTTAGGTTTTATAGATATGGACTAAGCAAAGCTTCGTGTTTTCGCATCAGAAGCTGATGATGAGCGATGTGAGGAGAGCCTGAGTTAAACAGATTCTTTCCCACTCTCCATTTCTTGGTCCTACTGGTAACAAATGTACTTCAAGCTGGAATTTATGGTGCTAGGTGAAAACTATGCTCCAAAGGTGAAATTTATTCTCTGCGTCTTCTGGTGGAACAAAACCATCTTCCCGGTTACATTTTATGCTGTCTAGGGTAGCAGAAGCATCTTTATCTCAAAATGTTGCCTAAGATCCAGGCACTGGGTTTCTGGATTCTGTTTTAACTTTGACGTATTATATCGTTTGGCCTTGGGCAAGTCATTTAAGCTCTCTATTCCTCTACGATCATAATGCCACTTCACTTATCCCCTAAAGCTTAACATAAAGCACTTCTTTAAGAGATTTGCATGGATTGCTGGCTCTCAACCCTACTTGCACTTTGGGATCACCTGGGGTATTTTTTTAAATTAGCAGTACCAAGCTCCAATGGTTCTAAAGCGTAGCCAGGATTTAGAAACGCTAGCCCTGACAAACCCATTCCAAATTACTCTCCCTCCTGTGTTTGTTCTCTGTTTTTCTTTTTCTAACTCTTAACCCAACAGGTCTCAATTTCTAATTTTGCACGTAGCTTACCTACCGACGATGAACTGTAAGCTTCTTAAGGAAAGAGACAGATGCATATTTCACTTTTGTAGTCCCACCATATCTTTACCAGAGGGAACCCAGATTCAAAAATTAGCTCCAAGACCTGTTAGCTGTTTAGTCTTGGGCAAGACGCTTAGCTCTTCGGATCTGTTTCCTTACTTGTTCCACATGGATGAGAATACAAATACCGACACTGCGGGGTGGTCTTGAGGGTTAATGAAATTATTTATGTTAGGCTTGTAGCACCTAGTAGGCAGTCGATTCAGATTAGCTATGCAATAAATGTTTGCTGAATTCAATGCTTTTTGTGTAGTGATTTTTCCTTTGTTCCATCGTTCATTCGCTCAACAAAAATTTTTTAGCACTTCCTACCATGGCTCTAGGTGTTTAGGAGAATATGTTCATGGAATTTACATTCTAGAAGATCATTTCTATGACCTTATCTAATTTTTACAAACACCTGTGTTTTCTTATGCCTGAATCAAATGAGACTCTGAAAGTTAAGAGAAATTAAATGACTTATCTAAGGTCTCATAGTCATTCGGTGATGGAGCCATGCCTGCAATCCAGGTTTTAAGACTTGTACCAATGCTTATTCCAAAGGACAAAACCACCATCTTGATTCTCCAATCAGTGACTACGATGGGACTGTTGTCACAGAGGCAGCTTTATATAGGGAATAAGATTGTGGACTGCCCAGGTATAACTAGAGACTCTGTCACTTATTAGCTGTGTGACTTTGGAAAAGTTCTTTTACCTATCACCATTTCAGTTTCCTCATCTGGAAAATGAAGATAATAATATTTACTTTGAAGAGTTTATGTGAGGATTAAGTATATATAAAGTGCCGCTGAGTACCTGGCATATAGGACACAATAGATGTTAGCTATTATGATGCTTATCATTATATCTACGGTTGTGAGTGAGTAGTCTCTTTTGAAAAGCTCCCCAGGACTTTAGGGAGGCTCCAGGCCCTGCTGCCCTTAAAATAGTGGGAGTTTATTCTCAAGCAAATATCCTGGTTATAATGTTTGAAATGTACATACTTGTCTACAATTGTATGTCTAGGAAACGCAATGATACTGACATTTGTGCATCCAAAGGAATAACTCCTCCCCAGTAATTGGAATTGTTCCATGGCCAATGGTTGGTAAAGTCCACAATTTGCATGAGGATATGTGAGGATGTTACACATCCATTTATAAAAAGACTGACTGGATAATAGAAATATCCTTGGCATCTATAGCCTTGGCTTGGACAAGATGCTCCCTCGTGTGTGTTTGTGTTTTCCTAATGCAAGAATAATCTAATCAAGTCTCCACAGAACATGCAGGGTCTTATCTTGGGAGAGAAATGTCCAGGTCCAGCACTCCCCATCAGTCAGTGTAATAGCTTTAACATCATTGAAAAGGCCGTGTATTGGAAGATTTCTTAAATCATGTCTGTGCGGCTATAGAACCAATGTCCTGTAGGGAGACTTTATTTATGCCTGAGTGGGGTTGTGGGGTTTCTAATTGATTTAGTTGCTAGAACTCAGCCTAGCCATTGTCTCTTCACCTTGCTTTTCCTGTGTTTACCCTTCTAGGGAAAAATGAGGAGAGAACAACAAAGACAGTAGCACAAGTTTTTTCAGCATTTCCCTCACTTGGTGTACCACTTTGGCTGATAAGCATATCCAAGGGGGGAACAAAGATGGCTAGCAGGTAATTATGATTAAAGTGGACTAGGAGAGGGCTTTGAACTCAGGTGGGGGTAAATGTTCTTTTATGTTTAAGATGATCCTGATTTCTAAAAATGTCAGAATAATCTAGAGAGGCAACTTTGGTGACTTTCTGTGGGCTAGATGAGAGAGAGAATGATTTTCAAAGATGAGCACTAGTTGGATCTTTCAATGGACCTCAAAGATGATGACCCACTAGTTGTGACATGGGATTGTGTGAAGATGCTTATGGCCTTCCTTAATGGAATGATTTCAATATAATGTGATAGGTAGCTTAATAGAGCTAAGCACAGAATGTTATAGAAGCAAAGAGAGGGGGAACCCACCCACCTGGTGGTGGTAGCAGAAGACAAGATCAAAATTTCAGGAGAGGAGATGCCCTTGTTTATTGATGATGGTTGTTAGGCAGGGATAGCTCCTGAATGTTATAATCAAGTGGGCAGTTGAAACTCAGCATCTCCTCCAACTTTTCCTGTGTCCATCTTGCATTCTTCTCAACATGAATTATTTTGGTCTTGTATCAAAGAGATGGTTGTCAGAAGTGAGTAGATTAGTCATTAACATTGAGTATAAAGCCTAAAGAGCTAATACTTGCTCCATGAAGCCTTGATGTGTTCATTATTCTTGGCCCAGAACCCAAGAACCAAGAGTGTCTAGTAAATCATAGGCCCTTGGTAAATAGTCCCTGGATCGGTAGATGCTGAATTTGAGCTTTATCAAAGTGTTTTCACATTTGTCCATTCATTTAATCTTCACAATAACATGTGACATGGATGAACTTATAATACTAGTCTCATTTTTTATGCTGAGAAACTAAGGTCTCAAAGGGTAAAAAGCCTGAACCTTTTTAAACCATTAGCCATCAAGCAGGCCCCTAATCTTGATATGCCATCATTTTCATTAATCCTCAGACTTTTTTTCCTGTATAATCGGCTCTAGATTATGTACCTCTCCATGCCCATCAAATTTAGTTGCCTACAGGAACTATATATATAAGGTAACAGATTAAAGTAAACTAAATGGAAAAGAATTGGGAGTGGTAGAGACGTGTAATGAAATGCAGCATGCATATTATCAACTAAAGGAAACCAAAATCAAATTCTTAGTAAAAAACACAGGTAGGCCAAAGCAAATACCCCCATTTATTGGTAGGATTGGGTTCATTAGCAGCCAATTTGCAACCTCAACAGAAAAATTGAAATATAAAATATGTCTTAAGTAAAATAATAAATAGAAGAGATAATTTTTACAAATCTGTTGATATATATTTACATGTTATTAAAAGCATACTTAAATAAAGGCCCCCAACTGTAAACATATCATTAAATTAAATGGAATTTTTTTAAGTTACTGATATGCAAGATAAATCTAGACCTAACCCTTGTGTTATATAAGGCTCTTCTGCATCCATTGCCTTTTGGCTCAGATTCCAGTAACGTCTGGTTTTTTAAAAAAACTTTTATGGCAAAGGTAGGATTATCTCGATGACAAATTGGTCATTTGTTCAGTTCCTTAGTGCTAATCCTCACTTTCTACCCAGTTACTTTACAATACTCTCCCTGGTGACTGACAAGATGGGCAGTGTTTTATGGAGACCACTCAACCCTGGTTAGGCTACTACATATTCGATGGCTTCAAATAATGATATGGTAGAAAGAGTGCTGTATCTCGAGACCAGATGACACATTTGAGTCCCTGCTCCATGACTTACGAAAGTGTGATCCCACTCTGAACCCTGCCATATATCAGTGGTTCTTCTTAGCATGTGGAGGGGTTCAACTCCTCTAGGGTACATTTGGAACTGTGGTTGGGTGGGGGAGTTGGTTGTGACAATGACTAGGCAGAGTTCTTGGCATTGAATGAGTGGGACCCCAGGATTGCTACACATCCTTCAGTGCACAGGACAGCTCCACACAATAGAGCGGTGTCCCTGCCAAAACTCGGAAGTTCTTCCTTTGAGAAACAGAGCTCTGGCAATTTATTTATCCTCTGTGAACCTCCTTTTCCTCATTTGTGAAATATCCTACTGAGCTTATAGGATTATTATGAAGATCAAATGAGATAATATATGTGAAAGTGCATTGTAAGCCCTAAAGCATTGTATGCGTGGGAGGTATTATAATGATTACTCTAAGTGGCAAAGAGAGGCAAAGCTCTTTACAACAAATTATGAACTGTACAGCTCTATAATCTCCCTCTTTTTTTACATGGCTTAATCAGGACCATCTGGGCCAAGAGGGTTGTTTTGATCTATTAAGGTCTTCTGGTTCTCTCTACTCTTAGGAAAACCCCTCAGTTACAAGATGTATTTATTTTTGAAAGTGTCAACTATGATGATCATTTACCAGTATCTAATTAACATCAAAGCTATTCAAAAGAATAGTTTCTCGATTATTCATAAGTTTTAGAAAAATCTACAACTGGAAAAGTCTACATAGCATACAACAGCGTAACTGCTAGGATCATGAATTTAAAATCCAAAGGCATCCAATTTGAGGCTTGACCCCACTATGTCTGCACTGGCTGTGGGATCTTGGCAAATGAATTCACTGTTCTAATCCTCAGTGACCTATAAAATGGGGATTAAAATACTAACCCCATAGGTGTTGTGAGGCTTAAATGATATATCTTTGGCTTAATGACTGTTTCAAATAAAATACACTTTCATCTTGTCTGGCCCCCAACATTTTGCTTGCAAAGTGGCCATCCCACTTTGATTTTCACACCTCACTACAATGGTAGCATTCATCCCATTTTCAGACTTCTGGAAAGATGTGTTAGGGACTATCTTATATTTCCAGTTATAGGGTGGGGAGATTCCATCATAGAACAGGGGGAAAAATCAAGAAATTGCCTCCACCTTTCCCAACAGCATATTGTCTGATATTGTCTGCAATCAAGTTTTCTACCTGATATGCTGGTATGTCATATCAAGCTTCCCATCAAAACCATTAATAGCCAGTCAGTTGATGTGACATTCTTGGCTCCTAACAACAACTTAGGTGTATTTTTAAATATTCCGTCTGGCAGCTCAGGGAAAAAAAAACTGAATAGGCAGCAACCAACAGATTTTTTTTCCAACAAAGATTCCTTCCCTGCAACCTGTCCACCCCTTTCAAGGAAGGAATAGGTTGAGAGATGCTGTACCAAAATATTAGAGTGGTCATGTTACCTAGCAATCACGCCTAAGGATGGATGCTAGACGTGTCCACTAATTACCAGATCGAGGAGACCCTCCCTCAGAGTGTGGCTTCAGCAATGAGCAAAAGCGTCTGGGTTCAGTGCCTCCTGTGAAGGGCTAAGTTGATATGAGAGCCTCCCCTTCATCTGCTCAAGAGCTAAAGGGATTCTGTGGTCCAGGATGGAATGACATCTAAGGATCTGAAATAGTATGGCCGCAGGTTACTTTCCCCAGACCACTTCCTGCCCTTCTTGTCACGACCCCAATTTTTTTTCCAGCTTTATTGAGGGATGATTGACAAATAAAAATTGTATACATTTAGGTTGTGCAACGTGATGTTTTTAAGGTCTACAATGTAATGATTTGATATATGTATGTATACATTGTGAAATGATTACCACAATGAAGTTAATACATCCATTGCCTCACATAGTTAATTTGTGTGTGCATGTGTGTGTGTGTGTGTGTGTGTGTGTGTGTGTGTATGTGTGTGGTGAAAACACTCAAGATCTAATCTCTCAGCAAATTTCAAGTATACAATAAGGTATGGTTAACTGTAGTCACCATGCTATCTATACATTGGATCTCCAGAACTTGTTCATCTTATGACTGAAAGTTTGTAACCTGTGACCAACATCTCCCCATTCCCCACTCCATGACACCAATTTCTTTTAACTTTTCATGTTGAGATAATTGTAGGTTCACGTGCAGTTGTAAGAAATAGAACAGAGAGGCCCTACATCCCCTTCACCCAGTTTTTCCTAATAGTAACATCTTGCACAGCTGTAGTACGATATCACAACCAGGAAATTAATACAATGTATCAGCCTTGTTTAAATCTTACCAGTTTTACATGCACTATGATACCAATTTTAAGGGAAATATAAACCTAGCGCAACAAAAGCTCCTTTTAAAAAATCTTTCTTCATAACTGATCAGTTGAAAACATGGCCAGGACAAAATGGTCTCAGAAATGTCTCAATAACGCCACAAGAAGCTCACTCTTCTACTTCCATTGTCTCTTCTAACACCTGAGTCAGAATTCTTGGGATGGGGTGAAGAGCTCTGTCTCAAGGTCGTGTTAGGATTTAGGATCAGGCACAGCAGCCCATGTTTCAGTTACTTGTAAGCCCACGGCCTGTGTATAGTCGGGAGAATAAAGTCTGAGTTCTTTGAGATCAAGAAATGTGAAGATCTGGTCTCCACCCTGGGCTGTCCTCTTCATGCTTTAACTGCTGCTGAAACCTCACAGCTGAAGTGTCTGATTCTGTGTCTGTCAGATTGAGGGCTGAGGGTAGAAGAAGTGTTTTGACTGCAGGTGTACGCACAGGAAGGACCATTGCACCTCCGTGCCTGGAACGCTGCTTCATTTCTGGCAAGGCTGGGCAGAGCTGTTTTCAAAGTCTGAAGCTATTTCTATAGCCAACAGTGACTGACTCTACTGAAAGTTGCATGAAAAGACTTTGAGGCTAGAAGCCTGAATTACTAGAATTTAAATCCCAGCCCCATTATTGCCCAGCTATGGGACAAATGACCCCACCTCTCTGAACCTCACTTTCCTCATCTGTAAGAAATTGGCGACGGAGATGACAATTCATACTTCATGAGGTTTGTGAGGTTTAGATGATGCAAGGCAGTGGTTCTCAAACTTGAGCATGCATTGGAATCACCTGGAGAGCTTGTCCCAACAGATTGCTGGACCCCATCTCAGAGTTTCATATTCTGTAAACCTTGCATGAAGCCAGATAATGTGCATTTCTAACAAGTTCCCAGGTGTTGCTGCTGCCGACTTGGGGATCACACTTTGAGAATGAACCCCTGTGATTCCTGTGTGATCACACTTTGGGAACCCCTAGTATAAGGAACATAAAGTGCCTAATAACATACCCGACTGTTGGTAGTCACACGGGGGAAGCTTGATCCCCTCCAAGCTAATAAGGAATGAGGTGTCCCCTCCCCCAGAAAAAACACCCCAAAACCGGAGTGCTCGGACTTTCCAGAAACTGACCCCCTAGTTAATGTCTTAACAAGCAATGTAAAACAAAAGACTGTGAAACGATTAACTGTATTGGACAAGAGTACATAGCCAATTTTGATATTCCCAGTTTAAAAGTGATTCTCCCCCTAGAAGCAAATTTAGGGTTAGGGGTTTCATGCTGGATGTATGTGCACAGGTATGTGTTTGCAAGCAACTATGTTCTCATACTGCTTGGCTGTCTGAGTGCTAGTTTCACCCCCAACATGCAATATCTTCACCAGGCAGGCCTACCTTGCGTGCTATTTTTTGGCATGTGTATGTGGGAGAGAATGTGGGAGAAGGAAGCTTGGGCAAACAAGTGTTCTTAGAAGAACTGCAAGGAACCTCTCATTAGAGAGGCAAATTAAAATATTTCAGTCGCTGGGCTATTCTCTTTAAATATACCAAATCACTTCAGTTCTTGATAGAATAAACTGCAGGCTATAAAATTATCTTTAAAAGAAAAATAGTACTGATATATTTCACTTGCGCTGTGAGCAATGTAAAGAAAATCACTCTAAATGTTATTTTCTTCGCCACTATGGATGTTTTTGCAGGAGAGGGAACCCCAGATGTGCACCCAAGGGATTATTTTAATATCTTTGGTGCCCTTAATTTCCTGACATTGCATGCAATGCTTGATTTCTTTTTATTAGCTCACCCTCCACACTTGTTACTTGCTCTCACTTGCAACATTGGAAAGAACATTCTCACAGACTATGATAAAACTCAGGTTCATTGCCAAGCCTCACACTTGACTTCCAGATTTGAGGTGCTATTGAACTCATTGCTGCAACAAATGGTATAATTGACTCCATGTTTAGCAGATGACAACTGTTGAATATTCATACATTATACAAACATCAGTAGCTTTAGCTTTGTATCAAATATCTGGCTATACTTTGAAATGTATTTTTGAAGGTATACCAGTTTTTTTGAGGTTATAGCAACAGGTACCAAAACACAAGCTGAAGGGCCAGCCCTGATGATCTAGTGGTTAAAGTTCAGCACTCTCACGGCTTTGGCAGCCCGGGTTCGTTTGCCAGTGATGGAACCACACCACCCATCTGTCAGTTGCCATGCTGTGGTGGTGGCTCACATAGAAGAAGCAGAAGGACTTACAACTAGGATATACAACCCTGCACTGGGGGGCTTTGGGGAGAAAAAAGAAAAATGAGGAAGATTGGCAACAGATGTTAGCTCAGGGCAAATCCTTTCCTGAGGGTGCGAGTGGGGGACACAAACTGCAAAATGTTTCAGAATCAGGAGATTGGAATGGCAATGGCAATCTCAGCCTTGGATGTCAATTTGGATTTGGTTCTTTGTCCTCCTAATCTGAGATTATTTCAGGCCATTTCCCCCTTGTGCATTATGTAATGTCTGCAAAGAGAAGTCAGACAGAGGATAACAGCAGGAGGCACGGCAGAAAAACACGGGCAGTGTTCCCTTAGGCTGTCATGCAACTTATAAACCTGCAGCCCCCCAAGGTCCAACAAAGATGAAATTGACAGGACTCTTGATCCCTGATCAGTTCATTCCTAGGAAGGGCAACCAGCAGGAACTGAAATAGTAATTGCTTTCCTTTAGTCAAAGAAATCATGGATGAAACGATTAAACAGATTAAGGCTTACCTCCTTCAATGCACCAGAATAAATGCAGTCTGGTTTCCTGATAGGACTGTACCTGTCAGTCAAAGGATTAGGCCTTTAGAGGGTCGAGGGAGGAGGTGGCCTTAAAATGTATTCAAATTTACAAACTACAGCTGTGTATTTTAATTCTGGGGCTACAGGTTGATCTTCCCTCTTCTTTGAAGTCAGCTGTTCTATTAGCTGCAGGCTCTCTGCCCCCGACCACTTTTCTTACATTAAGAAAAAAAGAGAGATTTAAAAAAATCACTTAAAATAGTACGGCACTGAATCACCCGAAAGGGAAATATAATTAAAGGTAACCATTTGTATTACCCTCAGTGAGGACAAACTTGGCAAGTATGATTAACTTTGGAATATACGAGTCTGATTATTATCAGAAATGCAGCACTGCATATTGAGAAAAAATTTTTTTCAGTCCATTTGGGATTTTGTACTTTCCAGGATACTGTTTATCCATTTAGCAATTCAGTTGAGGGCTGAGTGTAGATTTTTAATCTTAGCAACACGAGTATGCCTATCAGTTTCAGTCACATCGGCTGGGTTAGTACAGCCTCAAATGCACATTCTATTTTCTCATTAGCTGTCAAACAATTGTCTGCACCCATTAATTTTTTGAAAAGGTAATAGGTATCCCTGGAGAAACCAAGAGAAAGTGGCAGAATGAATGGCAGGCCATCTCTTATATGGTGACAGAACTTAAGCATTTGCAAGTTTCTGTCATCAGTCAAGGTTCTGGGCTCATTATCTTAACCTTGACATCTGGGTTTTTAATCAGCAAACCCAATTTCTTTCCACCATTGTCCTGCCTGAAAACAAAAGTCCCATCAGCTGAGACTATGGTTCTTAATGTTTCTGTATCTAATGAACATGATAATGCATTAGCTACTATATTGAACTGCGAGAAATCCCTCCATCTTTCCATTCACTTGTCCGTCCATCCAACCATCCACCCATCCATTCATCCATCCATCTATCCATCCATTTGTTGACTCGTTCATTCAACAAGAGCCTTCTCAGTCTCCTGCTGGGTGCTCAAGACACCAGCTGTGAATAACAAGCATTTATTTCTTACCCTCTTGGAACTTACAATCTAACATGAAAGACAAATTTTGAATAAGTAATTATACACCTGAGGAAAGCTGCAAAGGAGACTGGTCAGGAAGATGTGGTGTGCAGAATCATAAGAGTGACCCCCAGTGACCTTCACTCTTGTGTAATTCTCTCTGCTTTGTGTTTCGGTGGAAACTGTGAATATAATAAGATATCACTCTTTTGTTATGTTAAATTAGATGACAAATGGGAAATTATTCCTGTGGGCCTAATCTAATTATATGAGCCCTTTAAAAGCAGAGCATTTTCTCCAGCTTGTGGGCAGAAGGGGAAGTTAGAGAGATTCCAAGCATGAGAAGGATTTGATGCACCATTACTTCTTGAAGATGGAGGTGACCATGTGATAGAGAATGTTGGTGGCCTCTGGAAGCCAAGAACAGCCCCTGGTTGATAGCAAGCAAGGAAACATAGACCTCATTCCTACAGCTGCAAGGAACTAAATTCTGCCAACGATCTAAATGAGCTTGGAAGTGAATTCTTCCCCACAGCTTCCAGATAAGAGTCCTGCCCTGCTGACAGCTTGAATTCAGCTTTGGGAGACTGTTATGCATTGAATTCTGTCTACTATAAAAAGATATATTGAAATCCTAACCCCCAGTACCTATTAATGTTTATGGAGATAGGGTCCTTTCAGATTTAATCAAGTTGAGATAAGATCATTAGGATGGGCCTTAATCCGGAATGACTGGTGTCCTTATAACAAGAGGGGAATTTGGACACAGATACAGACACACAGGAAGAATGCCTTGTGAAGGCACACAGACACACAGACACAGAGGGAAGATGGCCATCTGAAGATAAAAGTAGATACCGGAGTGATGCTGACACAAGCCAAGGAATGCTTGGGGCTACCAGAAGCTGGAAGAGGCAAAGAGGGTTCTCCTCTAGAGCCTTTAAAGGGAGCATGGCCCTGCCAACACCTTCTAGCTTCCAGAACTGTATGGGAATAAATTTCTATTGTTTTGAATCATCTAGGTTTTGGTACTTCGTTACAGCAGCCTTAGGAAACGAATACAGAAACAGAGCAGAGACCCCAGTTGCGGCTGCCCAGACTTTTGACCGACAGAACCGTGAGATGTAAATGGGGATTGTTTTAAGTCACTACGTTTGATGTAATTTGTTATGTAGCAATAGAAAACTAATATAGAAGATCATGAAAAAAGTACCTAATCTATCAAATCCGAGGGCTGCTGTCTGGGAAGGATGTCTAAGATGAAGAAAAAGAATGAGTATGAATTATCTAGCTGAAAGGAGAAAGGGAAGATTGTTTCAAACAGAGGGGATAACACATGAAAGGCCTTGAGATGCTAAAGAACCAGCTGCATTCAAAGAACTAAACTATTTAGGCTTTCACCCGTCGAATAGTGTTGCTATCAATGCCAGGCCTAAACTAGGTGCTGGGGGTAAAACAGGGGCCATAGACATCATCCTTGTCCTTACAGAACTCAGGTTTTAGTAAGGGAGATTAAAAACCCATAATCAGACTAAGAAATAATAACTACCATTTATAAGGTGGCTGTGAAGGAAAACACATGGGACTGAGACAGAAAACCAGAGTACTGAATGGAACATTGAAAAGGAGAGGGAGACTGATGTGCCAGGAAACTGAAGAGGCAGGCGAGACCAGATCAAGGAGGATGCTGTGATTGTCTGATTCTCTACTTGTGCAATATTTCAGGAAAGCACTGTGTCCCTTACTAAAAGGCACAGTAATCATACTGTTATAATAATCTCAGCATCCTGTACAGTAGACACCTGCACCTTCTCAGATCGAGGCCAGCAGAGAAAATTTTAGACCATTCCCCTAACCTAACACAGGATTGTGCTCCTGAGATGGTCAGTTATAGCCTATCCAGGAGCACTGGGCTTTTATTTAACCATCGTCAAAACCCTCTGCTCCCATTTGCACTGCAGACTTTCTTTGCTTCTTTAATTTCAATTTCCTTGCATCATGTGTGTGTTTGTATGTATGTGTGTCTGTCCGTCTATCTCAGGAGTTCCTAAGACTACCCTCTGGTTCAATGATCCACTAGCAAGACTCACAGACATCAGAAGAGCTGTTGCACTCATTGTTACAGTTATTACAGCAAAAGGATTCGGATTAAAATGAGCAAAGGAAAAAGGTGCATAGAGCAGGATTCAAGAGAGACCAGGCACAAGCCACCAGTTGTCCTCTCCCAGGGGAGTCATATGGACAGCGCTTACTTCCCCCAGCAACAATGTGTGACAACACATGCAGAATATTGCCAACCATGGAATCTCACTTGAGTCTTGATGTCCAGGATTTTTACTGGGGGTCATTCAGGTAGGCCTGGAGTGCCTGCGTGGCTGACCTTAGTTACTCAGTCTCCACTCCCTCCAGAGGTCAAACTGATACAGTGTGGCCCGAGGCTCCCACCATTAATCATTGTGTTCTTATAAACTCTGTGGCATGGCTCAGGGGCCCAGGTAAACAAGGATACTCTTCTCAAGTAGGTTATTCCAAGGGTTTAGAGGTTATCTTCCAGGAGATGAAGGGGAGGGGGGACATAGCTTTCTTCAGAATGCACAGGGTTTGAGTACTACTGACCAGCTGAATCAACCCTTTACTGTAACACGCACACACAGAGTCATTACTTTAACCCTAACGCCAACTCTTGCTTCCATCAAATGCTGAAAGCATCATTACCAAATTCTTGAAAACATAGCAAAACATGAAAATTATTTTGCAGTGCTTGCATTAGTCTTTTATGTTCCTTGCATTAGTCTTTACAGTCATAGATTCACATTGTAAATATGTTTGGGAACCCTTCTTTTTCCATTTAATTTTATTGAGGGATAACTTGTATCCAGTCAGATGCACAGAAGTGGACAGCTCAATGAGTTTTGACAAATGCATCCACCCATGTAACCCGTACATCCATGTAGAACATATCGAACTGTATATAGAACAGTATACAGAACATTTCCATCACCCTTGAGACTTCCCTCAGGCCCCTTCACAGTCAATCCCTGCCACCCACCCCCATCCCTGTCCCCTAGAATCAGTCACTGTTCCTATGTCTTGCCAAAAATTAGTTTTGCCTAATCTAAAACTTCATTTAAATGAAGACATACAATGTGTGGTCTTCTGCATCTGTTGATTTATTTATTTTTTTAAATTCAGGATAATGCTCTTGAGTTTCAACTATGTTGTTGTGTGTATTAGTAGTTTGTTCCTGTTAATTGCTGAGTAGCTTTCCACTGTATGGCTATAACACAGTTTATGTATCCATTCTCCCTTTGACGGACATTTAGATTCTTTCCAGATTCTATGATGAGTAAAGCTGTTGTGTGTATTACCAGTCAAGCTTTTCTGTGGACATATGTTTTCACTTCTTTTGGGTAAACAGCTAGGAGCAGAGTTGCTGAATTGTGAGGTAAGAATATATGTTTATTTTATCTGCCAGGCCATTATGCAAAGTGGTTGTACCATTTTACACACCTACCAGAAATGTATGAACGTTATGGTTGCTCCACTTCCCCTGCAACATTGGTTGGCTGTCTTTTTAATTTTAGCTATTCAAATAGGTGTATAGTGGTCTCCTTGTACTTTCATTTGCATTTTCCTGATGACTAATGATGTTGAGCACTTTTTCATGTGCTCATTAGCCACTTGTACATCTTTATTTGTTGAAGTATCTTGTAAAATCTTTGCCTATTTTGAAAATTGGGTTGTTTGACTTTTTATTATTGAGTTGTAGGAGTACTGTCCCTGGCTGAGCCTTTATTGAAATTTTAATGCAATAGGCCTAGTGTGGGTCCCCATGTGACTCTGAAGTGCAGACAAGTTGAGGACCACTGCAAATTCCTCATGTGAATATGCTAAGACTTCAACTCTCCTGGGCAGCTGTAACTTGAGATTTTCCCATCCATTGGCTTACTTGGTGATTATTTTAAATTTTCAGGGAAAACCATTTGAAAACTGATTTCCAGTGTGTTGTTTCCTTCTCACTTTGGACTTGACACTGAATTTTTATGTCAAACTTGAGCTAGAAAATCCCTAGGTTGGACACGGTCACTTAAACTGATTGTGTGTTACATACAAGGTATTGTGTTGTTGTGAAAGGGCCCTTGAATCTGGTTGTAGCAGCATCCAAAACTGCATCCTGCTTTTCCTCCCTCAAAGGGAGATGTGGTAACGTAGGTAGACATTTGAACTTGGAAGCCTGTATGCAATTTGCTTTCTTCCCTGAGTAAAACTGGCTTGGAAACAACTTGAACCTTGTGTTAATGCTCATATTGTACTAATTTGTCTAGCAGACAACCTTCCTGACCCCAAATGTTAGGCTTCTACTCAATAATTCCTTAAACCTTCATATTGATTCACAGAGTATATTGAGCAAGCTATCTGCTTAAGGACTTCTATTTACCCTCAAAAGAAAAGATTCAATGAATTCCACCCAATTATTTAATAAACCCTAGACATTTTCTCTTTAAAGGAAACTCCAGATTTGGAAGTTGTTTTGACCCTTGATTCATGGTTCTAGGGCATTAAAGCCTAAAGAATCATAGTATTCAAGGAATCAAGAAGTTTCTACAAGCTTAAATGTGCCAGTAGATTGTTTCTCTTTCCCAGGGAGCCCTACAGCCTTAATAAGTTCATACCAAGATGGCAGGTAGGTCGCATCTTGTATGAAAATGCTGATTGATGTGGTTTCCTGGAGTCATGCAGAGGCCCTTCCTCCCCTGTTCCTTAGGAAAGTGGGATGTAGTGGATTCCTGATGCCCACCATCCCTGAGAAAGAGTACCGTTTTCAAAACCGCATACTTGACCTTTCAAGACATGAAGTTCTGAAGTTAGCCAGAGAGCAAAAGCAAACAAATTATGCACTGTCTATCAAATATTGTTATCCTGATGTTTAGAAAGGCTCATCAGTCAACTTTTGATTCTCCATGTTAAGTGAGAGAAGGTATTTTAAATCCCAGGGAAGGAAGATGTTCAGATCCTCAGAGATTCCAGATGGTCTTTGCTCTAGCAACCTCACCTGCCTTTGTTTTTATTTCCTGACCTTGGACCTTTCCCATTATGTCAAGGCTGAGAAAGGCCAAGAAAAGTTCAGCCCAGGTCCTTTACTTTATTTGCAACTGTGGCTGGAACATTTTGATAAGGAGAAGGTGGGGGGAAACCTGGTCTTCGACGCAGCAGTCACTAGTAGTTTTCCTTGTCACTACTGTGATTCTTGTCACGGCAGACTGTGGAGGTTTGAAAGCTGGGAGGATTAGCACAAGATGCTGAAATGCGAAAGGAGCGATGACTATGTGTCAGCTCTGTTTGAATGACTCCAGGAGAAACTGCATTTTTAAAACTCTCCTGTGAAAAATGTGAGGCTTTCTGAATGCACAGCTTCATACTATTCTGCTCTAAGGCAGGTTTCTGCAGAGAGGGTAGGGTCATCTCATCCAGCAGTTTTCTTTAACCATGCCTGATTTTTATTTTATTTTATTTATTTATTTTTTTTTTTTAAAGATTTTTTTTTTTTTATTTTTTCCTTTTTCTCCCCAAAGCCCCCCGGTACATAGTTGTATATTCTTCGTTGTGGGTCCTTCTAGTTGTGGCATGTGGGACGCTGCCTCAGCGTGGTTTGATGAGCAGTGCCATGTCCGCGCCCAGGATTCGAACCAACGAAACACTGGGCCGCCTGCAGCGGAGCGCGCGAACTTAACCACTCGGCCACGGGGCCAGCCCCTTATTTTATTTTTATATTTTTAACTTGCCATCAAGGGAAAATTTCTTCCTTTTTCTCACCCTGGAGTAATGTGTATGCTCTAAATGACTGTCTTAAGCTGCGAATAGATTTTTTTTTTAAAGTTCTGTGCTATAATTTCCATATGATGCTTTGAGATGAGGTCATTTCAACACGTCACTTTAGTGGAAGGCAGAGACTAATAAAATACCCACCTTTGTAAACAAATTCGTTAGAGGATGGGCAGGAGTGGGGAGTGGGGATAACCTGTAAGCCAAGAGGGTAGTCAGCTCCTTGGGGACTGCATCCAAAGCCTGCAGCTAGATTACACTTTTCCTGAAGGACCACTGGTCCAGGAACAGTTGAAATGGGAAAGGGTTTTTTCCAACCACATGTAAATAGGTTTTGGTGTAGAAACACATTTTTTTGTCCTTTCAGCCTTACCTATATATCTTAAAAATATGGTAGGTATTCATAGCAAGCCAGGGTCAGAGTATCTATCATGTGGTTGTTAATTGAAAGCTTTATAAAAATATGTCCGTCTTCCGTGGTCACTCTGTGAGAGCTAGAAGGGTAGAGAAGAACTCATCTGTCTTCTGGCTCAAATTGGAAAATGAAATGAGAAATTGACAACAATAACTTTAACTGTTCTAGCTCTCCACATCATCATGGAAAGCTGAACTTGAAGGTTTCCAAGGCAGCCCATAGCTGTTCTGGTTCACTAAGAAAAGTTTGGTTATTACTAATCTCTCTTTTTTTCAATGAATTTGCATACCTGAAGAAGAGACTAGACCCAAGAGACAGAGAGAAAGACAGAGACAGACAAATAGAAAGAAAGCATAGACGCAAACACACACTGAGAAAAAAATGTCTTTTACTTAAAAGCCATATCAGTTATTTTATCTCAGCTTACCTAGAAATTCAAAAAGGCAAAAGCGTGAGGCAACATAAAGTGACCGATCTTTAATAGAAACACCTAAGTTAGGAGTGTATGACACCAAGCTTCTAAGTTTCTCATATGGCCAGTTATTTTTATGTAAATGGTATCGAAGTATAATGGACGTACAGAAAATTGCACAGATCTTACCTGTACACATTCGTGGAATCTGCACCTAGATCAAGGAAAACGATGTTACCTGCGCCCAGCAGCTCCCTCCAGCCCCCTCCCAGTCTCTTCCCTCACTGAGGGTCACCACTATTCTGATTTCTGACACTATGGATTAGTTTTGCATGTTTCTGAACTTCATATAAACAGAATCGTAGAGTGTGATGTCTCTGGTGTCTGGTTTCTTTCAATGATTCATTTGTGAGGTTCATCTAGGTTATTGCGTGTAATGATAGTTGATTCATTTCCTTCTGCGTAGATTCCATGGACTACACCATGGTTTTTCACCCGTTCTACTCATGATGGGCATTCCCGTTGTTTGCAGTTTGGAGCTATTACAATTTGTGTCCCCAGCATCAATCTAGTACATACCTTTTGGTAAATGTATAGATAGATATTTTGTCTCCGTTTATCTTAAGAACTGCAGTCTCATGAAAAAACCTAAGAAACAGAAATGCAAGTTTAAAAAAAAACTGTACACATCGTCAAGAGAAGGACAGAACAATTTCAAAAGGAGTGACTAGCTCTACTAAGGGAGAGAGGAAAAAGAAGACAGAAATAAAGCAAAACCTGTTTTGTGAAGTTTGTATCTCCACACGGAGGAGCCCTCAAAATTGAGTTTGCTTTTAAAATGTTAAGATTTGTTTAGTGATTCAGATCTTTGACTAATTGCTTTGATCTTTAAAGTAATGAAAACAGTTGAAAGAGGAAGAGAGTGGGTACTCCCTGTTCTCGACAATTAAGTTTCACAGAGAAATCCCTAATGATTCCAGCATACTCCCGCCTCCTTCAAAACATGTTCTTTCCTTAACAAACTCACATTGGCATTTTCAAAATATGGCTTGCCATTTTCAAAGGAATTGTAAATTTGAGAACAACCTTAGTTTAGGTTCTCCTTCAGTCTAACTTCTTCCTCAGGTTTGATTAGACACTTTGGAAAATTATAAACCTGTGCTGTACGTGTAAAATACACACAGATTTAGAAGAATCATAAAAAAAAGAAAATATCACATGAATAACTTTTTATATTGATTACATTTTTAAATGATAATATTGTGGATATATTGGGTTAAATATATTATTAAAGTTAATTTCATGTATTTCTTTTTACTTCATTAAGGCAGCTGCTAGAAAATTTAAAATTACATTTATGACTCACATTACATTTCTCCTGTGTTTTCAGACCTTCACATTGCCTTCCAAAGGCTGATGGTTTGGCCCAGAAAACAATGAGTTGGACAGGATTGGAGAAATAAGTTTTTCAAGTGTGCTTACATTCTAAGTCCTCATTTCCTACGTCTACTGCAGATTCCATGGCATGTGTGGGCTTAGTTCAGCTCCAGCTATCTTTTACCTTGTTCTTTCATGGTTTTTATCAGAATGTTACAGACATTTCATAAGTGCCAACTGTGTGCAGAGATAAGAGAGACATGTTGTACAGCTATGCCTCTGGTTGAAGATAAAAGCCCCATATGTGTCATTCATTCATTCAATAAACCTTTATTGAGCTTCTACTGTGTGGGGACACCTAGGCAAAGCATGGAGGATTTAGTGATAAACCAGGCACAGCTTCTCCTGGAAGGGAGCTTAGGGACCAATGAAAGAGAGAGACAAGAAAGCAGAGTGAGTGTGTGGAAAGGAGAGACCTGGTGGGAGTGCAGAGGCAGATGGAGTATGAGCTGCTGTGAGATAATAGAAAATATGCATTGGTCTCTGACCTCGGTTCCTGGTACAGAGCTCCTGAAACCCTTGTCAATTCCTAAGTGATAAGAGCATCTTTTGTTCTGGTGAGACTTCCAGTAGTTAACTGCATGGCTCCTAGATAAGGGCTAGTCACAGGAAAGATCAAGCCATGATTAGAAACTTGGAATTTTCAGCCCTGCTTCCCACTGTCATGAGAAGGGAAAAAGGCTGAAAATGGAGTTAATGATCCATCATGCCTCCATGATGAAGTCTCCATAAAAATCCCAAAGGTACCAGGTGAGGAGAGTTTCTGTGTTTGTGAACACATGGAGGCGCTGGGAGAGTGGCAGGCCGGAAGGGGCAGGGACGCTCCATGCCCCTTCCCACATACCTTGTTCTACACATCTCTTGCATCTGGATGTTCATCTGTATCCTTTACCATATCCTTTTAAAATAAACTGGTAAACAGCAATTAAACTGTTCTCCTGAGTTCTGTGAGCCGCTCTAGGAAATTAATCCAGCCCAAGGAGAGGGTCATAGGAACCTCTGATTTAGAGTCCATTAGTCAGAAACCCAGGTGACAACCTGGACTTGCGATTGGAATCTGAATGGAGGAGGAGGGCAGTCTGGTGAGACTGAGCCCTTAAACTGTGGAATCTGATGCCATCTCTAGGTAGATAGTGTCAGAATTGAGTTAAATTACAGGACACCCACCTGGTGTCATGAAGAACTGCTTGGTGTAGGGAACCTCCAACCACGTACGGCCATGTTGGAATTGGGTGTTAGAATCAAAATACCTGCTTTAGATACTTTTGACCAGTGCTCTTCGACTCCCATGCTATTTTTCCACAGAAACAAGCTGGTTTAATTTCCACCAGGAAGTCAGAGGATCAGGAGGGTCAACAACCAAGAGTGTTCTGGAAAGGAAGTTTTACATATTGGTACACATATCAGTTGTGGCTGAACTGTGCCTCTGGCTGATGCTTTGGGGCACTGTCTCAAATGGAGTGATGGAGAATCCACTTAATCCCTCATAATTCAGAAAGAAGTCCAGCATCAGTTTCCTAAAAGAGCATGCGTATGTTCTTTCAGATGATGGACAGCATACTTTTAAACCACTTAATTGCTCCTGTGAGGGATTTGCGTAATGCCCATAGAACCATCTAGACAGCATGTGTGGCCTGAGGCAGCACCCCCAGTTGTTTTCTCTGCTGCCTTTAAAATGAGATTGCACGCGTATCTGAAGCTGAGAGACATGTGTGATTGCATCTTTATGCTGATTCAGAATATAAAAGATGGCTTTTTGTTAACTTGTTTTCTAGCAGGAAGGAATTATTTCTAAAGAGTGACAGTTTCTCTGTTCAAACTTCAGCTGTGATACTCACTAGCTGATTAAACTCAGGCATGTTAGCTGGACTGTCTGGGCATCATCACCTCACCGTGGAAGGCCTACTTACATATGACAGCAAAAGGGCTTTTAAAAAGTGACATTTATCTGATTATACCAGTGAAATTATGCTCATTGTATAAAATGTGCTCATGCAGAAAAGGATATAAAAAGAAATTTAAAATCACCTGTATTCCCACCACCAAAGAAAAATATGTTAACATTTTTGTGCATTTCCTCCTAATTGTTTTTGGATGTTATTTTTTCATAGTTAAGGTCACGTTATATTTATATGATTGTTTCCTGCCTGTTTCATTTGACTTTATTGTGTATTTTTAGAATGAAATTATTAAGTAAATATTATCATGCAAAACTGTTTTCAGAATAAAAAATATTTTAACAACATAATTTTGATTTGATATATGATTTTTCCTAGGATGAACATATATTATGTAATCGTTTGGAGGACTTTTAGCTAAACAAGAGATATTTAAGAACTTGGAGGATGTTTAGGTAAATAAAAGGCAATTTTAAAATGTTAAAACAAAACAAATATAGTATTTTAAAAGTTTAATTCAAACTCCAACATAATGTATCTTTTTATTTATTTATTTATTTTTATTTATTTATTTTTTTAAGATTTTATTTTTTTCCTTTTTCTCCCCAAAGCCCCCCGGTACATAGTTGTATATTCTTCATTGTGGGTCCTTCTAGTTGTGGCATGTGGGACGCTGCCTCAGCGTGGTTTGATGAGCAGTGCCATGTCCGTGCCCAGGATTCGAACCAACGAAACACTGGGCCACCTGCAGCAGAGCGCGCGAACTTAACCACTCAGCCACGAGGCCAGCCCCTCTTTTTATTTTTTTAAGATTATAAATTAATTTGCTTCAACTGTGGGACTCAGAGATAGTGAATGTCCTCATTTGGTGGAGAAAAATACACCATAGCAAAAATCAACTGATGAGTATTTACTAAACACTAGTCCTTGCCCTGTATGCAAGAATCGTGAATTACCAATTATAGTGCTTGGGCAAAAACATTAGGTGGCGTAGCTGTGAGAGAAGGTTTCAGAAAGAGTTGGGTGCACCTTAAGCTGGGCTTTGAAGGATGGGATAGGATTGAGATAAGTCTGTGTAATGTAGGACTTTTGGCAGTCACGTGGCATGTCCCTTTATCTGCAGATATTGGTTTTTGTGATTATTTTAATACAACAGATGTAAATCCTTATTGCTAAATGCATGCGTTTTCTCGAAGCTTGCAGTGTGGACAGTGTGTACTTCTGAGAGAGCAAAATGCTAAGCAACTCATTCTAGTGTTGATTATGCTATGCACAGCACTGAAGGGGTGCAGGAGAGGGTTGTCTTACAGGTTTTTCATAAGATTGCCTGGTAGGAGGAGTGGGTAGGATATGTGGAATCAACAGGAGAGAGCGATTAGGTAAAAATGTTAGGGGCACTCTCTCAGTTAAATATTAAAGATGTTGTGGAGAGTTTGACTTGATGCATTCAAGTATGCCTTACATCCATCTCGTTATGGAATTTACATCTTTGACTCTCAGCTGTTGTCAGGTCATCAGACTGCTTGCAAACTTGATGAAAACTGAGGGCCCACTCCCCCCGCCATACACGTGCAAGGCTGTGTGCGTTCATCGGTCAATAGCCACATTTTTTACTTACAATGTCATGATTCCAGGTGAAGAAGGGTTGATTTATTAATGGAGTATGGTTACATAAAATACTATGCCCCAAATCTGGGTTTGGTTCCCCCTTGCTAATTCCTTTGGTTTTTGAATTGGGCTCATTAGAAATGGAAGGAGAGAAGGGAGTCTGGCTGGACTCAACCCACCGAGCACTGTGTGTGGCATCTAACACACACTGAGGCCCTGAGTCCTCACAAGAGCCCCGAGTAGGCAGCATCTCCACTTAAGAAGGACTTTTTATTCTATTTAAAAGTATTCATGATGGAGTAAAATTGAGGACACCTAAAACTGGACATGATAAAATCTGATATTGCCAAAAATTGATGGGAAATAACATCTTCTTGACAAAATTTGGATTTTGCGAAAGTCGACCCAGGAAAATGAGCCGTGGTAGAAATAATAGTCTGTGAAAAAATCCACTGTCTCAAAAAATCTTTGAAGTCCTGAAAAAAGTCTGATGGAAGAAGCAAATGTTTGTTAAAGTTCCAAAGAAATGAGCTCACGCCTATGAAAATAATGTTGATAAAATAAAAGTGAAAATGGAAAAATTGGAGATGATTCACTTGTGCTTGATAGAAATTTGCTGATGGAATTAAATTGGCTTAATGTCATTTCCCCAGAAACTACGGTCTCGATGAAGGTTCTCCAGTGTCGACTTAAATCTGATTAATGTTTATAATCAAAACATTTGTGGCATTGAAATGGCAGAGTCAAACTCTGGGGTCAAAATGTCTTGTTCCCGGATAGGCTCATTTTATGCAATAATACGTCACGAACACAACTGTCTCTGAAGTGCAGAAATTAATTGCTGTTGCAGAAGTTAAAGGCCCATTGAAGCAACTCTTGTTTTCGAAGCCCTTGATTTGGGACTGCAGCCTTTGCTGTCTCAATTAAGACTGTAAATGTTAGAGAGGAAATAATTATTCCAGCGTCTTATTTAGGAAGAGTTGCAGATTCCTTGCCTGAGCAAGGAAGGTTTCTGAATTAGTGTCATCTGAATTAGTGCCTTTTCAACTGGAAACTATTCTCTCTAAAATACTGGTTTGTTCTTATGCTTGTTGTCTTTCTTTTTTTTTTTTAATTGTATTTCGTTGCAGTTGGGGTTAACATTAGTCAAATTTGACTACTTTGATCACTAAACTCAGTAACAGGCACTGCCCGTTCCTGGCTGTATGACCTTAAACAAGTCACTTAATCTCTCAAACCTTGTTTCCTCAACCATAAAAGGGGGCAGTAACACTCACACAGCATAAGATTATTATTAATTAAGAATAAGTGAGAGGAAGACTTTTAAAATTTTGGCTTAAAGTAGATGCTCAATAAATTGTGGTCTTTACTATTGCCACTGTTATTAGTTCATTGCACATTTTGTATGCTCACTGTGTAATTACTCTAGCTGTTTGGTTTGAATGATTTGTCCCCCAGTTAGGCTGAAGATTTTCCAAGACAAGGGTTAGGATCTCTTCCTTCATCAGTTCCTTTCATTACTCTGTATCAGTCATCAGAATCCTAGGAAAAAGCAGCTGGCTCACCCAGACTGGGTAACTGAGGTGTGCTGAATAAAGGGGTTATTTAAGGAAGGGTGGACAGAATAAGGGAAACCCATAGGAATGAAGAAGCACGCTGGGGCTAGCTGCAGCAGGGAAGCCATAGTACCCAAAGCTTGAAGGGGCAGGGGAGGAGGGCCACCCAACAAGAGCTGTGACTTCAGATGGAGAAGTACCAAATTGCCATGTGACAGGAAGGAAGCCAATAGAATAAATACTCCAACCTCTCTCTCATCCCGCCTCTGATCCCCTGATTGTGACTTTCATTGGCTGAGCCCAGCAGAAAGCCAGAAGACAAGGAAGCTGGTTAAGACAGTCTGTAGAAATCAACATCCCCAAACACAATGCAGGGAGGAGAAAGGAGTGGATCTGGGAAGTAAACGGAGAGCAAGAAGCAGAGCGTCCCCTGGCCCAGTCAATTAATACAGCTGCTGTCCGTACAATGTTTATGGAAGGAAAGGAAAGGAAAACTGATGGAAGGTGGCTGACAAAATGTTGACAAATTCATTTTGAAATGTAGATTGAGAAAGAGTCTTCCTAATAACATAGTAATTTGGAGGTAAGGTTGGGAATCAGACCAAACCCAGTTTGAACCCAGCCTTTACGTCTTCCCAACTCAACAAGTAAGGGCAGTTAAAATGAGTCGGCCTCAGTTCTCCTTAGAGAACGGGAGATACGGTTAATATCTACTTCATAGGCTGCTTTTTAAGGAGTAAATGAGATGATGTATATACTACCTTGGCACAGAAAGAAATGCTAAAGAAACGTTAGCAAATGAATTCTCAACAGGGGCAATTTTGACCCCCAGGGAACATTCTGCAATGTCAAGAGACATTTTTGTTTGCAATGGCTGAGAAGATGCTACTGGCATCTAGTGAGTAGAAGCCAGGGATGCTACTAAACATTCTACTGTGCCAAGGACAGCCCTCAACAACAAAGAATTATTTGAGCCAAAATGTCAATAGTGCCAAGGTTGAGAAACCCTGGCCGAGACTGTTTTCATAGCTGCGTCTCCATCCTTGGGCCTCTATTATTTGACCCTGGCTCTTAAGACCTATGATTAGTATTCCCTTGTTCATGCTCAGTAAATTTGAGATTTCTGTCCACCTCTCCCTCCATGACAAGGTGAGGGGATATCATGTATATAGCACTTCAACACTCTGTTACTTTGTCCTTCCACTATGTTAAATAAATAAGGAAAAATAGAAATGACTGTGTATGTTGTAATCTGAACTACAACTACCCAATATTAAAGTACTTATGTCAAATACAGGTTATAGATTTGTAAGGCAACAACAATACAGCGCTATTTCAAATCACCAGGGAGCAGTGTGCTGGAACATGTTGTTATTTCTGCAGCTCTAATCTCTGATGAGTCTCTTTCTTATAGGAAACAAAAGCCACAAACTCATAAAGCTAATAAATCTGAAATAGGTCAGTGGAATTAAACATTAATTTAAATAAGGACCACCCTTAAACATAGTTTGATTGTGTTTTTTTCTCTCTCTATTACTTTTCTCTATCCCCCAACTCAGCCTCATTTTATCCAGAGTCATTGCCTCTGGCAACAGTAGACTTCCCTCTTGAGAAAGTTAAGGTTATTAAAGCAGAATGCCCCACAACCTCAAGACAGCTCTGGGTCGTCACCATTTGTTTCCTTTCCTCCAACCTCAAAGGAAGAGTGGTCCTCCCAGCTCTCCAGTTCATTCATTTATTCATCAAGCATTTACTCCAGTCTTGGCTAAGGTGGAACAAGCATCACGTTCCCTGTCCTCATGGAGCATGCAATCTACTGGGGGATGGGGACGTTAATCACGTAAGCAGACAAATTAGTAAGTTCTGATTGCGACCAGGGCTGTAAAAGAAGCAGGGCCCCTGACAGAAAGCAAAACCAGAGTACTGCTTAGGCAATCTGATCAAGGAAGGTCTCTTTGAGGAGGTGACATTTAAGGTGAGGCAAGAAGGAAGAGAGGAGGCTTTCCAAGTGCAAGGCAGGGGAAGGGCACACTAGGAAAAGGGCTAGCATGTGCAAAGGGCCCCAGGCAGGCAAGAGTTGGATATGTTCAGGGAATAAACATTGGTTAGTGAGGCTTCACTGGTGAGAGGATGTGGGACAAGATCAACTGGAGAAGAGAGTAGGGTCAGTGAGAAGCTTGAAGTTATTCTGAAAGAAGTGGGAAAATGGAGGCATTTTAAGCAGGGCAGCGACTTAATATTTGTTAACATTCAGTGTGCATTTTCTAAATCATTTTCTAATTCACATTCTAAAGGGCTGAGGGCACTTTATAGATAATAACTCATTTAATACTCACATCTACCTTGTAAGATAAGAACTATTATTATGACCACTTTTACAGATGAGAAAACAGAGCACGGGGAGGTTAAGAAACCCAAAGTCACATAGCTATTTAGCAGGGTTTCTCAACCTCACCACTATTGACATGTGGGGCAGGGACTAGAGTGTTGATGGTAGGATGCTTAGCAGCAACTCTGCGCTCTACCCACTAGAGGACAGTAGCAATCTCCCCTCTCCTCCCAGTTTTGATGACCAAACACATGTCTAGACTTTGTGAGATGTCCCTTTGGGGGAGGGGAGCAAAATTGTCCCTGGTTGAGAACTCTTGCTTTATAGAAAGAGAAAAAAATTAAAACACTTCAAATCCCACCTCCCTGTAATGACTACATTGATGTCTTCCAGGCTCCTTTCTAAGCTTTCTCTGTGTTTACTTCAAAACATGATTCTTGTAAAGATCAACCACCTCAGAGCAATGGTTTCTCCTTCCCCAGCTAGTGGGTGCTTGGCTCCCATGGGCCGACCCACTCATAAATCACCCAGTGAGAGTAGTGATGTGGAGTTGCATGGCTCTGCTCTCCTGAGCGTTAAAGCAGATCTTGAAGGTGGAAGAATAGAGCTGTGTTCAGAGGAGGCAGGTCCTGGAGGAGGCCAGCATTTTCTGCCTGATAGCCCTCTCCATTCATGAGAGTTCTTGCTCCTCTCAAGCCCATTCAGCACTACTAGGTGACCATGAGGCAGTGCCACTTCTGAGTCACAACTAGTGCCTTTTAGCAGCACAGGGGTGTGGCTAGTGATGAACTAGTCTCGGGACACAGAAGAGTGCATCCTTTCTCTGGATCAGCACTCTGGACCAGAGAATGGTAAGAAAGAAAGGATGGCTGTGACTTACTTTTGGAAAATATGATGTACCATAGTGAGCTAGCTTTAGATTCTTGATTTGGAAAGTGTGAAGGTGCCTCCTAACATTATGAGTGTCACTTAATAAGTGTCCATAAATGTTTATTTATTCATTCAATTCATTCAACATCTGGGATGTCAAGGGGGTGTTTTGAGCCCTTTTCATTTCAAAACCACCCCCACTTACCCAGGCTCTCTAACGCTACCACCGTCAAAGTACATCAACCAAACATTCACTGACTCCTTCCATGAAAATGTATTGGGGGTCTGTCATTGGCTAGGCAACACCTTCTCTGTCCTCAGGGGGTTTAAGATGTCTTAAGGGAGAGAGAAACTGATCAAAGAGCTACATGAATAAACATCAACCGACAACTCTGACCACCACTTTGAAGGGGTGGTTTCTCAGTACCTATTAGGGAGGTTTGACCAAGTCTTGGAGTGAGGAGAGAATAAAACTGCTCAGTGGATGTGAAGGCTGTTCAGGGATGTGAAGAATGAGTAGACATGAATTATATCAAGAAAGTAGAGACAAGGAAAGTGCTCCAGGCAGAGAGTACAGCATGTGCAAAGGCCCAGCAGACAGGCTGACTTTATCGCAAGAAGCCCAGGAATGTGTGTTTTACAGGTATATAGGTTTGTGTGTGTGCACATGTGTGCATGTGTATTTTAATTTGGTATCATTGGCCGCTGCCCACACTGCATAGTACTAGGTTACAATCAAAATTCATGTGTCCTGTGGTGTAATCGTGTTGAATTTCCACTGATAGGTATTATTTGTGCACACAATAGACTTTTGCTATTTAGCTCACTTTGGAAAGCAAATTTGGCAGTGTGAATCTTTGTCTTCATGAAAGCTTCACTGGATAGAAACCATAAAATAACATGTTAACACAAGCAAAGTGAGACGGAAGAGTGATGCCCACAGGATTGTGTCCAACAAAACAAATAACTATAAAGAGAGAAAAATCAGGATCTTGGAAAATCTAGACAGGATAGCTGATCAAAACTGGAAGTATTAGGACATCACGGAAAGAACATAAATTTTGAGATCAGAACTACCAGATTCTAATCTCAGCCTCATCTCCTGTGTAACCCTGAACTTGTCTAAGCCTGTTTTCTTATCCATAAACTGGCATAATGACACCTACTTCATAGGATCAGCGTGAGGAGTAAAGATGATTTACGAAAAACACCCGGCACATTGTGGGTGCTAAATAAGCTGTAACTGCCATTGTTAAGGTTAATGTGATAAAGTTGGAACTGCTGGATTTTAAACACTGAACCACAGATTTCACTTAGAGCTTCCTGGTGTCTATAGCAAAACAGGAAAGTTACCTGATTGATAGAGTTAATGAAGTAAAAGCATAGAAATTCCATGGGCAAGACAAGATTATCTGGGAAGTTAGGCATGAAAGAAATGTTTTACCCAAGTCTTCACTGAGCTCACTGAGCAATGTAGGAGACAATATCATTAGCATCATCCCCATGGCAAAGAAACGTAAATTCTATGCATTTATTCCCTCTGTCATCTTTCATAGTAAGCCGAAACCATAAAGCCAAAGAGCAGTCACTGGCAGGAATTATTTTTAACTCAGCCTTACATCTGCCCAAAAATTCTTGCATCTGTGGCATTTACTAAGATCATCTTTTCTTTCTTTTTTTTATTTCATAGGCACACATTTGAGTAGTGTTGCTGAAGCACTCTCTCTCAGACTTCTAAGGAAGTCTTTGAGGTATGTTATACTGCCCATTTTTCAGATGAGGAAGTTGGGGTTCACAGAGATGGATCCAGGACTTGGACCAAGGTCCTCTTGACTCACTCAATTCTGTTCTTCTCTACCCCAGCCTGCCGCCTTAACAAATGTAGCTAGGCGATGTGTTCCCCTACTGGAAAAATAAAAGGGCTTTGTATAAAAACAGAAAAAGGGAAAATTAGATTAGGGGCTGTAGGTGTAAAATTGTTTTATTACTAAGACATCAAGGAAGAATGTTTTGTAAATGAGTTTTCCGAGAGTGATGTTTTAATCTTTTTGTTGTTGTTCTGGTTTATTCCAAATCGTTTAACTAAAATGACATAGATAAAAAGGATATTAAGAAACACATTCCACAAGATCGTGGCAATGCAGTATATACACCAAATTGCATGGATGACTCTGTTTTGAACTCTGTTCCTTCAAAACAAGCAGAAATAAATGAACCTGTTTATATTAATGAGGAAAACACAAATACGTGATTTGTAACTTAAATGTAGTTCTATATTTGATCAGTCAAGTTAACTCATGCCCAGTAAACACATTCAAAGTTAACTGGCATTTAAAATATCTTCTCCGTTAAGTTAATTTTCATTTTCCTGCATGATTCTGAGTGAGATTATAATGAATTAGTCACAGTCCATATATTAAAGTAAATGGTTAGTGGCTTCAAGGAGAGTGATACCCCTGAATCAGACAAAGAATTTCACTTAGGAGAAAGACCTTAATATTTGCTTTCAAGATTTTCTTTCCTCAAAAGAGTGATGATGATGATGATGATGATGATGATGATGATGATGATGATGATTGTCAAGAACTGTGAAGGGTCAGAGATTTTACTCTAGTTGCAAGCAAAGAATTTAACTTGACAGAGCTTCATAGATGCTGGAAGATGACACAAAGCTCCTGTGTCAATGACGAAGGACTTTCCTATTCACGGCACAGCAGGGCCATGTGCTTCCTGTTTATACTGGCTCCCCACGGTCTCAAGTCCCATGGGGTGACATGGAGGAGCCCAGGTAGATACTACACATTCAGTGGGTCTGTGTCATAGCTGAGGAAGCCCGAGCTTAGAAAACCCCACTCTTAGAAGGTGCTGCCAGCAAACCTGCCCAATCTTTGTCCTGGAGGGAGACAGTATCTTTATTATCTCAGTCAGGAAACAAATCTTCCCTCTGCCCTGCAGAGAAATCCTGTCTCAGTCTTCCAAAACATAAACATCCCTGAAAGGGTAGTCAAGAACAAAAGCTGTCACAAGAATTGTAGAAACACCAAGGAGAATCGCTTTCCAATAATGATGGTGGTGGTGGTGGTGGTGGTGGCTAACATTTATTGAACTCCCATTTCCCGGACATTGGGCCACGTCCTTTATATACATAATCTTATTCAGCCCTCGAAGTTGATGGTATTATTCACATTTATACATAAACATAGTGGAGACTCAGAGAGATTTAGCTACTTTCCCAGGGTCATGTATGCAGATAGTGGCAGAGCCAACACTTGAATGCAGGTCTGTTTGACTCCAGAATCTGTGCTCTTAATCCTAACATTATTTTGCGGTATTACAAAATATAATTACGCCTGAATATTTGCCATGGAGGAAACAAGTTGCTGTATAAAGATAGAAAGAATTTAGATTGGGTCTGTAAATGTATAATCTTTTTTCTTCCCAAGTGTCAAGAAGAGTGTTTCACAAGTGAACTTACTGGGAGAGTAGGTGACGGAGCCCAGATTTGAATCTAGGAAGTCTGTCTCCAAAGTTGGAGCACTTTACCACCAAGCTATGTGGCCAACACTGGACAGATGAATCCTGAGTTACAAGAGTCAGAATCCTGAGTTAAGTCTGGGCAACTGGCCCCTTTATTTGATGCTTTAACCTCCTGTTTAAGAAATGCACAGTCCTTCAAAGCACAGGGGGTAAAGTGTTGTCAATAATGGTGTGCTATCTATGAAATGCTGTTCTTCTCCTGGAGAATGTGGGCAATTTAGAAACACATGACCCACATGGGCTGTCCAGAGATGGACCACTGCAACAGGATGCTGGAAAAAGACAGGCAGCAACTTGGGTGAGCACTTCTATAGGGTAACACTAGCAGTGGCTGGTGAGGTTAAGGTCGAAATATCTTCTGATGTCCAGAGACACTCATGGCAGTGGATTCTCCATCAGCACCTGGGAGATTCTGATACTTTAAGAGTCAGGGCAGGTCATTCATTCATTCATTCACTCGTTTAACCAATTCTTAAAGAATGTCTACTATGTGTGATATCTTTGTTCCTAGTCTGGTATAAATACTGACAAGCAAGCCTGTTATTAGAATACAAAGTGATGCATCCTGTAAGGGACCTATGTAGACAGTTTGATGGGAGAAGATAAGAAAAAGTAGCCAATGCATCCCAAGGACTCTGCAGGGAGCATCACATCGGTAATATTTGGACTGAGCTTTAAAAACTGAGTAGAAATTTGATATCCCTGTTTATGTTCTTCATTTCACTTATTTCAGCCTGGAATGTTTAATTTATTTAACACTTACTTGTATATTGTCTATCTCCCATGTCTTTCTTGTCCACTTTAGTATTCACACTCCCAAGAATTGTGCCAGAAACACAGTAGATGCTAAGTATTTGCTGAATGAATGTTAAACATTGTTTTGCTTGTCTTCTTCATGATGGTGTTTCAAAAATACATATGTGCTTTTTTGCAGTGCCAAAAGATTCTTTTGTTATAAGTAACTTTCAGGAAAGCTCTTAAATTTGCCTTCATGGCAATATCTCCTATACAAGACAAGAGGCGAAGTGGAATGAGAGTTGATTGACTGATTCATTCATTATTCATTAAATGTCTTTTGAGTGTCTACTACATGCAAAGTGCTGGATGTTAAGCAGTCGGATAGAAGCCAGCAGCTTGATCCCTCTTCCTGAGGAAATCAATCATAGCCATGGGAGACACAGTTTGTAGGCACACTTTGTGAGAACGAAGAAACAAAGAGGCATAACAGCAAAGACAAAAAAAAGGAGTTAAAAGGCTATTTCTTGGACATTCCCTGTGGAAGAACTCAAAAAATCAAATTTTGATTTTCTGGAGGAAAACTTTTGGATTGGATAATATAGATTAACTCTGTATATTATTACTTTCCCCAGACTGTTTCTCACCCTCACCTGACTTTTATTTTTCTCTTAGAATAAAGGAAAAATTTTGCAGTTGGCGAAATTTTAAATATAAGCATGCTTACAGTTTTAAGAAAAATGATGAGTTAAGCTTAGAAATATCCTAGGATTTATTCAATTAGTAGGTGATTACTAAGTGTTAAATTAATGGGAACGAATGTTTTCATAGCAATGGTTTGTTTATCCGAAGAATCTCTATCACACATCTTTTTGATTCCAACATTCGCTACATTTATTCAAATTTTGTTTTTTCTCTGCAGCACTAAAGCATACAAGTTTATTAAGTAGTCTAGCTTATTCTCAAATCTGCTGATCCTGAGTGGTTATGAAATATTTATGCAGGCCATTTAAGTTGAATCAGAAATGCTTTCTAATCAGAGTGAAATCATCTTTCAGTTTAAGCAAATGATGCCAGTATGAAAAAAGAGTTGCAATTATGCTCGTACCTAGACTCTCTCTGCTATCGGCCTTCTGCAGAAAAATTTTTGATGTCTTTTTAACATAGCATTTGTTTCATTATGTAACTCCTTCACGGGCTTTATCACTCCTTCTCTTGACTTGACCAAGTACAAATTGCTGCTTTTCAGGAGCTCAAGGGAAGGAAACTTTGAGGTTGCATCTTAAAAAATCTAAAGAACTTAATACCTTCCCTGGAGACTTCACTCTCCTAAATAAAGCCTTCAATAGCTCCCCATTGCTTATAGGATCAAGTTCAAGCTTTTTAGCATGTGATTCTTGACCCTTCATGGTCTGTTCCATGCCATCCCTTCCTCACACTTAACCATCGAATATTTAGCCACTTAGAGTTTCCCCACCATCATGATTTCTATATCCTTATTGGGGCTGTTCTCTCCACCGGGAATACCTGTCCCCACTTTCCTTACTTGACTATCTCCCGCTTGTCTTTCAAAAATCAGCGCCTCTTTCCTGTCCTGCAGGAAGTCTCCCGCTACTGCATAGGTTTGGCTAAGGGCCCCTCTGCACTCCAGAATGCCAGTGGAAGACAGAACCTGCTGTTGAAACCATCTGCCTCACCCAATAGACTGAAAGTTCCACAAGGGCCAGAATGTATTTTATTCATCTTTGTGCCCCATTGTCTGGGAATTCGTGGGCACTCAATAAACGTTTGTTGAATAACTAAATGAATGCATCAGGGCCCATGAGGAAGAACCTGAGAAGGGAAGTCAATAAAATAGGAAAGACCTTAAAAATACTATTCTAGGGAGGCAAGAAGACAAGTCTGAGGGATACAGCGAATGCAAAGAAGAGCAAATATATGCATTTGTTGAATTGATGTTTGTTGACCATCCATGTGCTAACATAGGAGGTACAGTGATGAAAAAGATAAATAAGGACCCTACTTCACAGAGCTTCTAGGGAATATGCCTAGATTATTACCAAAAAAAAAAGGGTAAGTGCTATGAGGAAATAAACAAAATGAAGGTGATGAAAGGGTAGTAAGGGGAGACATCTTGATTGGATGGTCAAAGCAGGTCTCTTTGACAAGATGGTTTTGAGACGACACCAGAAAGGTGAGAAGGGGAGCTAGCCTTGCCAAGGGCTGGTGGGAGGGTATTCTGGGGTGTGCAAAGGCCCTGAGGTGGGACAAAGTTCAAGAATTTGAGGAAGAGAAAGTCTATCATTATATAGAACTCAGGTTGGAGAATTAGAGGGCCTGAATTCAGAAGGAAGATGGTCAGTAAAAGTAACAGCGGCTTGTCAGTAACTCTGAGACAGAAGACTCAGAAGCCTACAGAGAAAGGACCCCTTTGCGCTCAAGGGGCTCTGACAGGGTGACAAGCATCTGAAGGAGACCCTCCCACAGGCTAATTCCAGCATCCACACTCCATAAACTGATGTGTAAGAGGAGAAGGGAGAAATTAGATTTTGGAAAATTCTTCCCCTAAACTACTGGGACCAGAACATTCTTTAGGAAAGGCTGTTGCATTCTTTAGCACTTTGCCTCTGCCTTGTTAACAGGAACCACAGAGGATCTAGCCCACAAAAATATATCAGCAGGGCCCTCCATTTCCTAGGGAGGGACAAGTAATGGCATGAGGGACATTAGCAATGGTTTCTGCTCTATTTTTCATTACTGCCCAGCCTAAATGCAATAACAGTAAAAACTAATAAAATATCAATGATCACTTATGCCAGTGACTGCCAAGCAACTCATAGCACAATGGTTAACACATGGGCTCTGGAGTCAGACTCCCTGAGTTCAAATACTACGTCCTGCACTTACCAGCTCTGTGGCTTTTGGCCAGTTACCAAGTGTGTATGCCTTCATTTCCTCAGCTGTAAAATGGGAGGAGAAGGAGATAATAGCGCATATCCAGTGGGCCATTGTGAGGAGCAATTAGGTAATATACTAAAAGTGCTTAAATGGCACTTTACACATGCTGATGTAAACGCAAGTTTCCATCACTACAGAATTTAATTATCATCACCAGCTTATCAGGTGGGTAAGTTTGCTATCTCCCTTCTACATATGAGAAAACTTTAGAGGCTTTATGTAATTTGCCTAGGTTTACTAGCTAGTCTGTGGCAGAGCCGGGATTTGAACCAGAGTGATTTCAGAGCCCAAGGTCTTAATCATCGCTCTGTCATACTTTTTATTTAAAGTAGAGTTATCATCTGGGTTAGAAACTAACCCATTTATTCATACATTTATTTCAGCAGATTTGACTGTAAGTTTTGTTTGTTTGTTTGTTTGTAGGGCTTTAAGAGAAAAGAGGCATAAGTGTGCTGGAAATCCAAGGGCGTTGGGTCTTGCTCAGACTTATGGTCCTAGATCAGCCCAGAGTTCCACAGGTCCATACACCAAATTAGGTCCACAGGTCCAAACAATAAATTAGATGTTGATTAGAGCTCCTCTTCAAAGGCTTTTAGACAGTGATATCTACAATTTATAATAATGATTCTAAGGGACAAAGTCATTAAACACATAGGTGTGTATGCACACACACACCCCTCATGCTAGGATGGTTTCAGTTTTTCCTCTAATTTTCTCTGAAAATTGGAAATTCGTAAACATATCTATTGAAATTCTCTGAGAACCAGATTAACTACTCTCGGAAAATAACCCCATCCCTAATCAATGTGAGATACCCAAGTTTTCTCCCTAATCAATGTGAGATAGCCAAGTCTTCCGTAGCTAGGGTCAGGATACGTCAGGGGAAAGGACCCCAGTTATTTGGTGTAGTCATTTTCTAGCAATGGTTTATGTCAAAAGGTCCATGTTCTGGGTTAACGGTAATGCTGGCAAATGAGAAAGGATGCTTAATGGGATGGTCTGCTGCATATATCAGCTCAAATGCTGAATTTGCTTCTCCAACCTCCTCCATAATTTTTAATTCAGTTCATGGTTATATTTGGTCAACAGCACCACTGAAACTGATTCTTATATAATTCAGGTCTGTGTTGGATTCCTTCCAAGAAGACTCAGTTGCAGAGAATACCAAAAGGACCCTGCTTCATATAGAACTCAGTTTCACCTTTAACAGCAGCATCGACCCTCGAAGCTACCGTGGAGGACAGCTACCAAGCAATATACTTGTTCTAAGAAATCAAATAAGTAGAGATGCCATATTCTACATGGTATTGAATATTGTGTGTTATGTTTCAACGAGCATTGTAAATGCTTGTTGTCACTTGGCATTCACAAGTTCTTGCAACATTTGGTTTGAAAGCTGAGCAAAGTAGAGATAGAACTAATTTGTACAGAAAAGTCTTCCAAACACTTCTTAGGCTCATAACCTTTAGGCAGCTTTTTAAAAAGTCACTTGGCTACTGAGTTGGGTTTTTTTAGGTACATGCATGTTTTCATTTTATTCACCACGGTGTCTTTCCAGCTTGTATTTCTGAGCTACCAAGTACCCGACCCTCTAACTGAGTATTATAAATGTATCAATTCATTTCATCTTTAAACAGCCCTATGAGGTTGATGTTACTATCATTCCCATTTTAATAGACGAAAAGACTAAGGCATAAGAAAAATTTGCTAGTAGGTGGCAGAGCTGGGCCTCCCATCCAGGTGGTCGAGCTCCAGAATCCAAGTTCTAAATCTCTGTGCTATATTGCCTCCCAAAATGCGGCTATCAATAAATATTTGTTAAATAAATGAATTATCCCGTGAGCTTTAATTGGTCCTGTGGCAGAGGACATGCCCTTTAACAACTGAACAATACCTTTATTATTCACATGAATTGATTACCTTATGACATTTTATTTAATGAAAAATATGTCCATGTACAGAGGATCCCTCTCTTCCTACCTGCTGAATTTGGTAAGAGTGACATTTCCTGAGAATGAAGCCACATGAGAAGCCACAGCATCTTTTCTGCATGGCTTACAGTTTGCACTCTTATCTGCTGCACGGGTCCGTCTAAACAACTGGTTCCAGAATGTGAATCTCCTGCAGCTGCATTCTAAGAGCCTTGATAGTTAAAACAACAGCAACAATGACCATTTATTGGGCGCTTGCTATGTGCCAGACGTGTGCTAAGCACTAAATGTGCATTCTCACATTTATTCTTTACAAACGGTTTCTGCTTAGAGGATGGGGAATCAGTCTCAGAGAAGTAAATTCACTTGTTCAAGATCACATGTTTAGAATGGGGTGTTGCCAGAACAGTCTAATCTCTAGCTCGGCTCTTATCTTCCATGCCATATGGCCTAGTGCCCACTCTCATATCCTCTCTATTTTCCCTGTTGTACCTCATCCAGTGCCTGGTGACATGGACAGATACTAGCATCTGCTGATTGGTTGAAAGATCATTTGGTTGCTTGATTGACTGATGGAATGAAATGGGAAGTTGACTGTTGTCTCTAGAGTGGTGATTCTCATACATTAGTTTGTATATGAATCACCTGGGGGTCTTGTTAAAATGCAGATTCTGGTTCAGTAGGTTTCAGGTAGGGAATGAGATTCTGTATTTCTAACAAACTCCCAGGTAATGTTGATGCTGCTGGCCCACAGGCCACACTTTGCATTACAAAGCTCTAACCTGAGGTGGCCAGTGTGGTAGCCTCAAGCCACCTGTGGCTATTTAGATTTAAAACAATTAAAATTAAAATCCAGCTTGTCATTCACACTAGTCACATTTCGGGTGCTAAGCAGCCACATGTGGCTATTGTCTACCATATGAGAGAGGCCGCTATAGAGCCTGTCTATCATCATAAAAAGTCGTTTTGGACTTCACTGCTATAGGATATTCAGGAAACGTAGGGAAATAATCTACTCTATGAGTCCCATATCTCATTTCACTGGCCTGAAGAAGAGCCTCTTCTCTCAGTGTCTCTTAGATTATCCTATTCGTACGTTGGATACCCAAATCTTTGACGGGAAATGGCAACATTGCACAAAGAATAGTTATAAATATATATATATATATTTTTACTTGGGATCCCACACATGAGCTTGAGAGAAAAAAAAAGACTGTTTTTAAAATAACAAATTACAGGATTGTCACAACTCCAAAAGCACCAGAACTTTATTGAAACTGTTCTCATTAGACTCAGAAGACATATGAGAGTGCATCTGCAAACCCAGCCCTCTCGGGGCCTTGTTAATCACAACTAGGACTTTTCTCCACATGCAGCTTCGTCAAGGACTGAACTTCCATGAATGCCTTGGGGTCTAGAGGCCATGGGCATTGTCAACAGAATAATGAAAATCATTTGATCATTGACCATGTCTTTACAAATCATTTTGTCCAAATCACTCGTTTTACAGATGGGTAAACAAAGGCTCAAAGAGGAGATGTAATTTGCGGTTAGTGCTAGTTAGAGCTGATCTTAGCTGCACAGTGATATTTGCTGCACTGACTTAAATCTAGTTTTCTTTTTCCCCACTGGATGATCTGCTGAATGACACGAAGGATGACAGAACTATAACACTTTTTACTTTGCTCTCTTTGCATTCTGTCAAAGATATCACTGGAGACATTAGATTCAAAAGGAAGTATACATGGAGACATTCGATTCAGAAACAAATTGTCTGGAAGGAAATGAGTAGGGCCACAACACTTATAAAGTAATTTATTTGTGTATCAGTGGTACCTATTCACTGGGAATTTAGAAAATACAAATAAGGAAAAAGAATAAAATTTAAATCACTGATAGCGCAGTTATTCAGAGATACTACTATAAATTTGATGATTATATAGCCTTATTTTTCTGTGTGTGATTCATAAATATATATCACATACTCTTTTGCAATATCATGAATATTTTCCAAAATCATTTCATAAGATTCTACGTCATTTGTAGTGGCTGCAGTAATGTTCCATTGTATGCTAATATCAAAATGTAGCCATTTGAATCACAGTTGTTCAACATTTACATGGTAACTTCTTTTTATTTACTATAAACAACCCTATGATAAGCATCATTGTAAGAAAAATTGACAGAAATTTTTTTAGGATAAATTCCTAAAAATGGAACTGTTTGGTCAAATGTTTTAAAAGATTTTAAGACTTCTGGTGCAAATTTTCAAAAGCTCCCCCAAAAAGCTTGCACTCATGTACCCAAGAGAAAATATACAAAAAAAAACTCCCTGAGGATATGAAGGATGGCTGTTTTATTCCAGACTCTATCCTCAGAACCTAGAATAGTACCTAACACAGAGTAGGCCCTCAATAAATATTTGTTAATTAGCCCAGAGCCTGGTACGTAAGGATGCTTCATAAATGTTAATTACAATTATTACTTTCTTTGAAGTTGTTATTCTTCTCATTGCACACACACTGTCACTGCAAAGCAACATTTTTATAGGTTAATGTGGAATTATGTCTAAGAACAAACATAAAATTCCAACTGAATCCTTTTTGTGTTCTCATGTGGACTGCTCCTTTGCTGGGTATCTCTAGAACACGTTTAGTGTAGACCTCGTTTCTGCCTTTTCTCTTTTTTTTGACAGCATATTTGCAAAACTTCTTCCTTGCTGTCGCTTGATGTCTGCTCAGGCTCAAAGAATACAACTCACTGGGCCAAATTAGCCGAGCAAAATACTATTGAATTTATGAAAAAAAAAAAAAAAACGGTAACAGGCATGCCATCCCCCATGTAAGTGCCTTTTAGCGTGTCTGCCGATTGGACTCACACATTCATTCTCCCTTTTATGGGGGAATATAGCACGGTAATTAAAGACATTGGCTTTAGGTTGGAACTTGGGGTCTGCCATCCTGGCTCTGTGACTTCCTAAGTCTTGGTGTCCTCAGTCTTAATAGCAGTGCATGCTTCTCAGGGTCTTCAAGAAGAGCCCTGAGACACTGCACGTAAAGCTCTTAGCACTAAGTCTAGCTCAGAATGAACCCAGCCAACGATGGCCACTGTTACTAGAACTTCATTACTGCCAGTGATTGAGAACTGAATATGTGCACAGTTTTATGTTCCCATGGCTACATTTTATAGACTTGACATTTGTTTCCAAATTCTAAGAGATTAGTGCATTAGATTTTACTGAGCTTACCACTTGGGAAAATCTTTCAGCAGATTTTATTGAGTTCATCTTCCACTTGGAAAAAATAACACTGAAAGTCGCATAGCAAATGCTGCTGGCATGCCAGAGATCCAGAAAAATGTTGGAACTGGAACGTTAACCAAAGCATCTCCATTCCCACATCAAAGTATCAGACCACTTCATGATAATCATGCAAACGGTGCTGGTGGTAGTAATGATCATCACAGTGATGATGAAGGCTTGTGTAAAATGAGTGCTTATTTCTGGCCAGGCAGTGTGCATTTCTACATACTATCTCATTTAATCCTCACAACAACCACAAACCTAAGTGCTATTATTCCCAGAAGCTGAGAGAATTTATTAATTTGTCCAGGATCACATAGCTCAGAACTGTAGAGCTGGGACCAGAAACCAGTTCTATCTAGAGCCCAAACCTGTGCTTTTAACCACCAAAATCTGCTCTGTAAAACCCAGCCATTCAGCAGCTATTCCCTGCTCTCAGTAGAAATCAGAATATTTTTTTCTGCTCATTGAAATGACTGCCAAATCACCAGGATTGAATATGTAGCCAGATCACTATTAGAACCTAAACTCTGTTTCCTATTTGCAGTCCTACTTAAGATCAGTGAAAAATACCTTAAGCCACTGGCCTTTCAAATTTGAAGTTCAGTGGAATTTGTTTTTCAAGTCTTCTTGGAGTGAAATATTATATCTGTGTGAAATCCTGCTTTCCCCTGTAAGAAGAGATTTATTTTGCCTGTAGTCATTAGCTCTCTGGTTGAGCACACAAAGAGGAGCAAGACAGCAGATTATTCAAATAAACAAGTCCTCTGATTGAAAGCACACTAATAACCTTGTTATTTAGGAGAAACCCTGTCCGCAGGAAAGACCCTTTAGCAACAAGTCATGTCATTGAGTCAGGAGCTGGAGCAGAGACTGAAGTACACATGCAATGGCTTTGCAGGATTTTTAAATGCAGCTGTGTGGGTCTCCTAGTCATTCAGATGGGTCTTTAAAATACGTGGATTGAAGGCATGCATTTAAGTGGACATTGAGAAATGCATAAGTTTCTAAGTCACTGACTTCCTAGGTATCCCCACAATAAAGTGCATGCTTATCTCATCTTCCTCTTAACTCAGTTTGTTCTCATCTAAAGAAATCTAGGGATACAGAAACTGTATGAGGCAGCCATACAAGCAAAACCTGAGCAGAGGCTGGAGAAAGGTTATCTATGGTGAGAAGTGCAGGCACTGTGCCCTGTCTTGTTTCTTCCAAGGGCCTCTGATTTTTCATTTATGCCTTTTGTAAACAAATTAAGGGAGGCGACTAGTGAGGAAAGGTATTGCATTCTCTGCCCTTCAGTTACTTCTGAGTTGACTGTGTGGGGGACATTCCATGTCATTCAAGCGAGCCTTGAGGGACACCTGACCTAGTTGGGCAGCCATGCCTTTAATAACACTGCCAAAATAAGTTATGGAACTCTTATACCACTGTGAGATTTTCTCAAAGACACACTGAAGGTTACTTGTATTTTATTATTTAGAGCATAACATGGGTGGTACTCAACAGACAGCCTGGTTGCACCATAATGATAATGATGACAGTGATGATGATGACGACGATGTCTATGATGATAGTACCTAACATTTTGGTATACTTACATGTGCCAAGGGCAGAGCTACAACTTTGTACATTATCTCATTTGGTCTTTACAACAGTCTTCAGTCTTTTTTTTTTTTTCCCCTAAAGATTGGCACCTGGGCTAACAACTGTTGCCAATCTTCCTTTTTTTTTTTTTAAAGATTGGCACCTGGGCTAACAACTGTTGCCAATCTTTTTTTTTTTTTTCTGCTTTATCTCCCCAAACCCACCCTGTACACAGTTGTATATCTTGGTTGCAGGTCCTTCTAGCTGTGGGATGTGGGACGCCACCTCAACGTGGCCTGACGAGCGGTGCCATGTCCGTACCCAGGATCCGAACCCTGGGCCGCTGCAGCCGAGCTCACGAACTTAACCACTCGGCCACGGAGCCGGCCCCAGTCTTTAGTCTTTGCAACAGTATTTTACAAACAAAATGAGAAGCCAAGCTATTGACCCAAGGCAACAAAGCCAGTGGGCAATGGATCCAGAATTCAAACTCAAACAGTCTAGTTCCAAAATGAAGACCCTTAATCACTGTATCCACGGTCTCCAAATTTCTTGAACACTTACCCCATCAGTAAAACATTTTGAGGATACTCCCTCTTTATACTTATTTATTAATGACTAATACTATACTAACATACTACATACATAATAAAATATATATAAAAAGTATGAATTAAGAAGGAAGAACAAATGTTGAAATAATGTTTTATTATATTACAGGTAAAAAGTTTTTTGATCTCATGAAAAGATAATTATAATTAATGTTTTCATGAAAGTAATATGCTTCAATATTTGAAAATTTTCATTTAATGATTTTGGATTAATAACTCAAAGGCACAGTTCTGAGTTTTTTCCACTACTTGGTCATAACTGGACAAGACACTTCAGAAAGATCCTTAGATCCAAATGAAAGATGGGCCTCATTGGCTGCACTTTTGAAATCAAGATATCCATGTTTCAACTCTATCCACCAATTATGCAAAGATTTTTGTTGAAATCCAGCTAGTAAATTACCATCTTTTCCAGTGTCAATCTGTTGTTATTCAACAAACGTTGCATCTTTACATTTGTTTTGAAATTTGTTTAAAACTTACTAAAAGTCTTAGTTCAAAACCTCTGAAAACTGATTAGTCAGGTTTATAAAATTGTTTCCAATTTTTTTTTTTTTTGTAAGGAAGACTGGCCCTAAGCTAACATCTGTGCCAATCTTCCTCTATTTTGTATATGAGATGCTGCCTCAGCATGGCTTGATGAGTGGTGTATAGGTTCGCAGCCGGGATCTGAACCTGGGAACCCCAGGCTGCCAAAGTGGAGCACGCGAATTTAACCGTTATGCCACCAGGCCAGACCCAAGATTTGATTCTTTTACAAGAATACCTCAGAGGCAGTATTTGTACTTCTATTAGTAGTCACATAATGACTAGTTCTCTCTCTTTCAGGGATTTTAATAGCCTTCAAAACAATTGCCTTGATCCCCTATTTTATGACAGGTTGCAACAAAGTGACACTCTATCATTCTTTTTTCATATGTTAGCTGGAACAATTCTATAAAGAGAACGTTTCTTTCCTCAATTGTTTATTTAGTCTGAGGTACAGATCCTCAGACAAAGGCAAAAAAAAAAAATAGAAATGTTTGATACTTTATTTGTATCATCAAAATAATGAGTTGGTTTCTGAGCATCCTTGGAAGGTAACCAATTACGGTTTCTGTTCTGTTTTGTTTGGTTTGAGTACTGTTATGATTTACATGTATTTGACATTAGATCCTGTTTAGTCATTATTTTTATTGATTCTCAAATCACCTATTGTCAGTGGGAGCCTCCTCCAATTGGTTCCCGAGTCTTTGTATCAAGCTCCCAGCAATCTTTGATAGCTTCCTTAATTTCTGGTAATATAAGGACCATCTTGTACATTTCACGTGTCAGACAGGGAACCAGCCAAGGAGGCCTGACAATTTTCATGAGTATTCAGAGATCACAATCTAGAAATCATTTTCATTTGAAGATTTGGTTCACCTTCCATTTTTTTAAATATAAGCTGTGTGTGTGTGTGTTTCTCTCCCTTTCTCTTAGACATACATGTATTTCTCTGCCTTATATTTTTTGGTTAACAATCTATACTGGAGGGCCCTCCATATCAGTATCTAAAGCTATTCTCCGCTCTTTTTTTTTAATTATATAGTCCTCCATTGTACGGTGATACAATAGTTCATTCAACCCGTCCTCAACAATGGATGTTTGCTACTAGAAGTAATACTTCAATGAGTAGCCTTGTGCCGAAATCTTTTTTAACTCATCTTCCCTAACTTTATAATCATGCCTATTAGCTTAAGTACATTGCTTAAGGTAAGAAAACTGATAAATACTGAGCTGAGATTCAAACCCTATGTTATTATCTAGCTCCAGAACCTAGATATTTATTTGCTCTCTCTTTATTGTCCCAGGATAACTAAAACACTGGACCTGGAATTATATTAATTCAGTGTAGAGGTATTGCTGATCTGAAGCTTAAAGTTTACTCTGCTTTTGGTTAATATAAATGAGGGAGGAAACAACTGTTACTTGATAAATTCAGAGATTTAGGAAGAGGACAACTTTCGAAACTTGGGTCCATAGGAAATAAAAATAGAAGTTCTTGATGGTGGAGAAAGCTGGGGTGCTTGAAACTGAGTTGACTTTTTACTGGGGCACAAACCAGAAGCACACATCAATCAGACTGCTCACCCAGGTCTCTTATTCAGACTGGTCACGTAGGTCATCTTTGTTCAAGGAGAGCCATACATTTAGTTGCTTCTTTTCTTTCTGGAACCGTGGGAATATTCTAGAAGGATGGAAGATGGTGCTATTAGGAAGATAATAGTCTAGACTATGTTCAAAACTCCTGGAATCCAATGCTGAAGCACCAAAGACAATTTCTCATGCCATTTTTCCTTCTGTCCAGGATTTGGCCTCCAGGTAACACAATATAAATTTGTGTATCCTTCTAGAGAAAGAAATTTGGCCATTCTTCATTGCCAAATATGACCCATGAAGACATTTTTCCTTTGGGTGACTGCATGGAAAATTGTGAATCAGAATTTACCTCTTCTTTTATTACATGCTAAGTAAAATGTTGGATGTGAATTCGTACCATCCATTGGGCATTATGAAGGTCAACCAGAATGGTAGCTCAAAAAGGGCAAGGTTTTTTACTTTTTAAAGTATCCCTGAATCCTCGATGCCTACAACAGTTCTTGGCACATAGTGATGCTCAATAAGTAATTGAAGGAAAGGATGGATGGATGCATATTGAGTGGATAGATGGACGGATTGATGGATGAATGGATGCATGGATGGGTGGATGAGTTTGGACTCCATAAATTTGAATGGTAAGCACTGATGTTAAACTTTAGAGATGCTTCATTAGAGTCTGCCTTGTGAAAAAATTGCCAAGAGGAGGAAATGCCTTTTTCCCTCATACTTTTCTTCTCTTTCTGTCTCCCACCTTTGGATATTCTCTCATTTCTCCAGAGTTTTTCAACCAGTTCCAGAATGCTGCTTCTCTTCTCCCATATCCCCACCCAAAGTCCAGATCACTCAATAGAGCAGATGTCAGCTTAGTGTTGGTTAGGCAAAGGCGCGAGTACTAGGGTATGAATAACTAGAAATTGATAGTTAATTCTTCTAAAAACACTTCTTGGAACTAAAACACCTCAATCTAATTTCAAGGGTTTGGGGGACCCAAAGGAATTGAAGAATTTCAGTGAAGTAGAAGACGTAAAGCCTGCTCTGGTCTCTTATTATTAATTTTTAAAATCAAAGAGGCGAGCTTCTGAAAGGTGGTCCCTGAGATGCAAAGACTTGGAATGCCCAGCCTCTGTATCATCCTTGCCATCTGGTGGTCTGCCTGGCTTTGTGTACTGGCTTCCACAGAGCATCTCAGATCACTCCTGCTGCCATCTGCCCCCGCAACACTAGCATAGTGTGTCCTGGTTCTCAGGAATGGTTTTCTCTACACTCCAGCTCTCCCAGCAAAATTTACCTTGCTTTTACCAGAAAGCTTGTCCCACATTGCCCCCTTTCTATTTCTGCTCCAGGATTCTCAGCTGCCCATGCTGGTGTCAAATGTGTCCTTATTCCTTCATCCTGGTATGTCAGAGGCCCAGGAGGCTGACCCAGCACATACGCTGTGCTCTGGATTTCCACACCCAACTTCAAAGCTGCTTGTTCTTTGAAAGGAGGAGGTTTGTGTAGAAATGGCTTCTGTGTTTCTGAATGGGCGTGTGTCAATGGAGCGCACGTCGTGACATACCCTCAAGTTTCTCCTACCAGCAGATTCAATGCTCTTGTGTTTGGTAGCAGCCAACTCAGCTGTAAAAGAGCTGGTGGCTTTGTCAGCTGTGAGCTCTCAGGGCAGTAAACACTCCTGAGAGAGACTGTGGAGTCTGCCCCGGGACAAGCATTCTGGTTATGGGTTATGTGAATACAGTAGGCTGTCCTCTCACCCCCAGGAAAACACATCTCCTGTGACCCAGGGTTGCCTGTCTCCAAGAGGTCTCGTTCACCTTAGCAGAGTCATAGATCTTGAAGCAGATTGGGCCCTAATGAGCATCAGCCCAACTTTTTATTTTTATAAATGTAGAAACTAAGTCCTGGAGAGAGACATCAGGACTAAGAATTACTGGGTAGCACTTAACTGCCAAGTTCTAAGATAAGTCTTTATATATTGTCAAAGTATATTTTTCAAAAAGTTAAAAACATGCTCACATATAAATATTTAATGAGGATTTATCAAAGGTTTATTTAACTTATTATTGAAAGTACTAGCAGGATGGAAAAAAGGGTTTCAAAGAGCATTAGAAGGTGAGAGATTTATATAGTCAGCCAGGAAAGGAATGCTAAGTTTTCTAAGTTATGTTCAGAATTGGTTAGTGTCCTGCAGGTCAATAAAGCTGTAACTTTGGGGATTATTGTTTTCCACCAGACACAAATCATTTGCAATATTCTACAATATTATCAATATTCTACAAGTTAATCTCTAGCTTCACAGAGTCTGGGCCCAATCAATAGAAACAAGTAAATCAAAGAAACATACAGTTCTTCTGAGATGGAGGTTACCTCTGGGTAGGTTTGTTAGATAATGCCCTGCATGACAAGAAAGATGCCACAGTCATCTTTTGGCTTTATTTCCAAGTTTTAGGTAATTTTTCCTAATAAATTATCTAATTTAATTTTCAGTAACCTAGGATATAAATACCAGTATCCCTATTTTAAAAGAAGCAAACTTAGAAGATTTACAAAGTCACATAGCTCAGAGGTGGTAGAGCAGGGAAGAGCACACATTCGTCTTCCCTCCCCACCTAGGGCTTTAAAAAGTATATCCAGCTGCATTTTATGATATGTTCATTTATCTAACAAATATTGAAGAAGTCGCCTTTATATACCAGGCACTCTGCTAGTGCAGGAAATTCAACAGTGAGTGGAACAGACTCAGTTCCAGCACTTCTGGGTACATTATAGTAAGGAAGATGCACATTCAACAAATAAATACAAGAGTGGTGAGAATTGCAATTTTAAGGAGCCGTAGGAACATAGAGCCTTATCTGGATGTTCAGAGACAGCTTCCTGGAGGAAGTGACATTTTGCTTGAGTTTAGTGTTTAAGCTGGGGTGGGAGATGGGAAGTAAAGCCTTGCAGGTGTGCACTAAAGCTCTGCATTGAGACAGAGTCTGTATCTGAATGAGTATTTCCTAGTTGCTTGATTCGGATAAGAATTCTAGATTTTGAAGAAGTGAGATGAATTTTCTTGGACTTTCAACTTAAATTCTTCCCACTCATAACTTATATGATAAAAGATGAGGGATGGAGAAGGAGGAAGAAATGGGGAAAAACATAGGAGGGAAGGATGAAAAAGGGGACAGCGTTCCAGTGGTGTGCTCCAACTTAGCTCTCAGGACCAAATGTTAAGATTTCAGGAATTTTATGAGCCAGATAATGTCACCCTGGTAGCTTGAGATCCATTATGGTGGAAATATTTACATCACAGAAGCCAGCAAATGCTACAAATCAGGGTTTTTTCCCCTCCCAGAGATCTGGTTGTTACTTTCCCAGGAGGAAACTTTCCCAGGAGGAAATTCAAACCCATGAATTTGTTTATCGTTACAGGGAGGATAATTAACTTCTTATCACCCCTGATTCCACATTTCTAAGTTTGGAAAATACCTCTTTAGAGTGAAGTACCTTGTCCTCTGTGTGCAGGGGCTGTGGCAGCCACATAGTCCAGCTCTCGGTTCAAGGATGGATCCCCTCTCAATAACCAAATTCTCTCAGTGATGAGAAACTCCGCATCAGAGAGCAACCTACTCCATTTTTAAAAGTCCCAAATAATAGAAAGCCTGTTCCTCATGTTGCCCCTACACTGGCTTCCCTGTACCTCCTACCTAGTCCTCGTTTAGTCTTCTGGAAGCGCGTAGAAAAAAATCTAGTCTCTATTTCACACAAAGTTGCAGAATATTCAATCCATGCTAAAGAGGATAGGAAAATATCTTTAATCCTTTATAAAAATACACCATAGTTCAATTCATTCAGCAGGCATTTCTTGCAGTGGCTCTCACCTTTGGCTGTGCATCAGAAATCCTTGTGAAGTTTCTAAACTTGTACATACCTGGATCTCTGGCCCTAGACATTCTGAGTGAGTAGGTCTGGGGAGGGGCCACAGACACTGATATTCTATAAGCTTTGTGGGTATGCTGATATAAATGATGAACCCCCAAATTTATTGAGCCTCTTGGCTGATACTAGGATCTGGGGTTCAGGGATTAAACAAAAGAAGGTTCCTCTCCTAAGGAGTAGTTTAGTAGGAAGGACAGACAAGAGTTCTTATATTAATATAATAAATGCCAAGAGGCAGGAGATGAGCAAGTTCAGACAAAGTGACAAGTTCTAGCTTAGGGACTGAGAGGAACCATCAGAGAGAGGTGGCTTTAAACAGCATTTTGATAGACAAGGAAGGTTTAGCCAAGTGAAGAAAGAGAGAAGACAGAAGGAAAGGCCTTTAAATGGCATTAATAACCAAAAAAAGAACAATGCATCGTGGAGTTGTGAGGACTTGCAGAAAATGAAGTTCGAATTATTATTAATCAACCACAATGGCAATGTTCTAGATACAGCGTAAAAGCATATTGTTCCCTGATTGCAGACACATATTTCAAAGGGTAAAAAAGGAACTTTCCTCAAAGAGGTTTCAGTAATATTCCATGCAGTTTACCCATGTGCTTACCAATGCATGAAATAAATACTGCTTGTCCATTGGTAGGACAACAGGTGTCACTCAACTGGAAGGACGTTCACCCTCTCAGCTGCTTTCAGAGGGAACCAAAACTATTTGTCAGATGCAGCAAGAGTAATTAAATCATCAATGCCTTTAAAATATGAGTAACACAAAATCTTGAGGGAGGGAACTGAGTCAATGATGAACATCACTTTAGTAATCTAGAACTCATTTGTGGGTGCAGAAATGTCCCTGAAACCTGTAGAACCCAGCTGGTTTGTATTGCCACAAGGCATTGGAAAATGGAACCCGAGGACACTGATGACTTTTTACTCTTTCCTGCTTCTGAATTTCAGGATGAGCTTGAGTAGCAGGATTTTCTGCTCTCCCCTGTGCAGGCTTAGGTCTGCATTGTGTGTGTTGCTATATTTGGGTCTCTTTATAGAAAATCTGTTTGCACGGGTGTGTGTATGTTTAATTGATTTGCTTTATTTTTTAGAGCAGTTTAGGTTTATAGAATAACTGAGCAGAAAGTACAGTGAATTCCCACGTATTAGATGTCCCCCCTCCCACAATGCAATCTCCCCTATTATTAACATCTTGTGTTAGTGTGGTACATTTGTTACAATTGATAAGCCAATACTGATACCTTATTATTAACTAAAGTCCATTCGTTTACATTAGGATTTTCCCTTGTGTTTTTAGTATTTCCCAGTTTCAGTGTACTTTCTCACGTCTCATTTCTTCTCTCTGCCATTCTGGATCGTGAATGGAGATTGTTAGAACCTGCCTGGTTCCACAGTTAGGAGACGTAACTGGAGACCTCAACCAGCTCTCTACATCCCTCCAAATACCCTAGCAGCCTGAAGAGCGACTGCGATCAGTTGTACCTTCTCTCCCTGTTCATGACTGACAGGACAAGATTCTTACCTACATCAATTTCAGTGAAGCTCACAGCCATGGTTTGTGACATGTTACATTAAAGTATCTTCTATAATCTGTACATAGACTGCATCCCGATTTTTTCAACTTTCTATCTGGAAATAATTGCTACTGATAAGCTCACTATTAAGCCTCATAAGACTTAGGACGGTGCTTAGTGATTTCGTGATTTCCTATGTTGCTGTGCTCGTCTTTTTAGTCTGGGATCCAGCCAAATGGAACTATCTGCCATTCCATTTCCCACAGGTTGTTGTAACTATCTTTGGACTACCCTGCTGTGCATGCTCATACTGAGGCTGCCTCTAATCCTTTTTTTTAGTCTGCAGGGTATAAATTACAAACTGACAAAAGAAATTCTTACTATGTCCCCCAAAATAGGCCGCATATTTTCTCATCTCTCTCTCTCTTCACTCATTTTTCGCCCCCATCCTGGAATGCCCTGCTCACATTTCCCCCACGTTCCCTCACTCGTCTTCTCCTCCAGCTATTCCTCTCTCTGCCAATTGGAAGTCTGGATACTATTCGAGACCCTCCTCTCCTCAGATGCCATAGCTTGCATGAAACGTTCTCATTCCACACAGAACCCGAAAATTCATTACTGTTTCCTGATCCTGTATGCTTTGAAATCATTTCACTCTCCTGAATAAAACATTTCAGTGGTTTCCCGTCCTGCTTTGAATTAAGTCCCAACTCCTCGCTTTGGCACACAAGGCCCTGCACCATGCTCTGTTCCCTGCCTTCCAGTCCACGAGATCACATCCTATCCCCCACCTCCTGGCTGGCTTCCTTGCAGCATTAATAGCTAGCTGGTCAGGTTCAGTAATTCACTAGATCAGTGGCTCTCAAAGTCTAGTCCAAAAACCCCTGAGGGTCTGCAAGATGGTTTTCCTAATAATACTAAGACATTATTTGCTTTTTTTCCCCACTGTGTTGACATTTGCACTAATAGCGCAAAAGCAATGGTGAGTAAATGGTACTGCCGGTGCATTAGCATAAACCAAGGCAGTGGTGCCAAACCATACTAGTTATTATGTTCTTTACAGCCACACACTTGCTGTTTAAAAACCTCCAGGTTCACTGGATATTCTTCTTGATGAAGCAGTAGAAATTATTAACTTTATTAAAAGTTGACCCTGAGTACACACCCTTTCAATATTTTGTATGATGAATTGGTAAATATACATAAAGTACTTAGGCTGCTTAGCTAAGGGCGGTGGCTTTCTCGTGGAGAGGGACTTGTTGATTGAGCTGGCACTCCTGCCCAAACAGATCTTTAGGAATAGCATGACTAGTTGGTCTATTATTTAGTGATTTAAGGAAACATCAATTTCCCTTGACAGAACAACTGACAAACTAAGATTATCCAAACTTAGGCATTTAGCAGATGTTTTCTAGAAAATGAATGGAGGTAGCCTATTACTTCAAGAAAAGCAACTGACAGTGTTTTTTGCCAATGATAAAATCTGAGCTTTTAATCTACCACTATAGCTTGACAGTTTCTGACACCTAACGACTTTTTTGGTGATACCAGTGGTGATATTAAGAAATACGTATGATTTAAAAAAAAAACAAAAAGGAAATTTGTGTGATTTTTTGCAAATTGTGTAATGAAATGTATCAACATTGGGAATATTTTCATAACTCAATGAACTAATATCTTACATATGACCAATATATGATATTATTATTATTTTTTAATTGTGGTAACATTGGATTATAACATTATATAGCTTTCAGATATACATCATAATGTATTTCGAATTCTGTGTAGATTACATCATGTTCACCACCCAAAAACTAATTATAGTCCATCCCCTCACATGTGAGCCTAATCACCCCTTCTGCCCTCCCCCCTTCTCCTACGGTAACCACCAATCCAATCTCCATCACTATGTGGTTGCTTGTTGTTGTTTGTATCTTCTTCTTATGAGTGAAATATGATACTATTTTTAAAATTATGCATGGGTAAATAATTCATTCAAAGAGAAAGATAGACCAGTGGATTTTAATGTAATGGGGTATAAAAAGGTCATTGATATGGTTTCCAATTTCATATTGCTACCAACCTGTAAGAAATACCACTGATTGAGCTTTGGTATAGTATCAGAGAAGACTATCCACATCTATCTGAAAAGACTATTAAAATATTCTTCCCTTTTCCAATAACATATCTGTGGGAGGCCATTTTTTTTCACAAACAAACCAAAAGAACATATCACAACAGATTGACTACAGAAAAGATAGGAGAAACCGGTTGCTCCAGCTGCCTTCTATTAATCTCTACAAGAGATTTGCAATACTATAAATTGGTACCAGTCATTTCACTAATTTTTGTTTTGGAAAATATAGTTATCTTCATAAAAGTGGGTTATCTAGGTTAATATATAATGAATTTATTGTTATTTTTAATGAATTAATAAGTATTTTCAACTCCCAAGTTTTAATATCTATTACAGTACATATCAATAAATGTAACATTACTCGCATAAATGAAAGTAGTATTGTTGGTATGTAGAGAGGGCATACTCATGAAAGTATTACTTGAATGGTTGAATTTTGGGAAACCATGTTCCGCAGAGAAGTCCAGGGTTACCACCTCAACATAACTCCTCCCACCTTCAATACTTTTGCCCCTTCAACTTTTATTTCAGAATTATTCAGTCATATTTTTCCATGACGAAGTCTTTCAAATTGATTTTTTTTTGCTCAAGCCAAATGAATAACACTCACTTAAAACACCTTTTTCAGAATACATAATAATGTAAATGTACATGATATAGAAGGGGAGAAGAATTTTATGTAAACAAGTAACTATTTGGTTAGGATGATACAATTTCTAAATTTCCTAAAATCAAGACTTCATTTAGGGTAAAAAATATTTTAATCTGGTTGTAGGAGGAGGATATTTTATTTATCAATAAAATTAATGGGCTGATATAAATTTTTGATAACTTTTAAGGAAAGGAAATCAAATAAACATTGCTCTTATCTCTCTAGACTAACTTATGGCTTTTAAAGCACTTGTTGATTACATTTTCATCAGTTTTTATAATGAAGGAGAGTTTGAAAAACTACTTTTTGGAGGCAGCCCCATGAGTGAGTGGTTAAGTTCACACGCTCTGCTTCGGTGGCTCAGGATTTCGCTGGTTCGGATCCTGGGTGCAGACATGGCATTGCTCATCAAGCCATGCTGAGGTGGCGTCCCACATGGCACAACCAGAAGAACCTACAGCTAGAATTTACAGCTATGTACTGGGGGGCTTTGGAGAGAAGAAGAAGAAGGAAGAAAAGAAGATTGGCAACAGATGTTAGTTCAAGTGCCAATCTTTAAAAAAAAACTACTTTTTTTCTTGAGTAATGATTTCTTTTTAAAAAGAAAAAGCATAGCTCCTATTATTAGATTGTAGCAATATATCATGCTGACCTTATACTTTAGAGAAGGACTTCACTTATGTATATAATTGGAACATCTCCTTACACTCCAAAACAATTTTGTACTACCTATTGCCTATGCTTAGAAAGCTGCCATTTTAGATTCATTCTTTTAGGGTAGACATTACTTCCTCCCTCTTTCATAATACAGTTGCTGCTGTGATAGGAGGCATGCTAACCAATAAGCCCCTTGGCAAGTTTGCTTTCTTTCCTGCTTAGAGAAAGCCACCTATATCCATTAAGAAAGCATGTGGCTGCAAGTAAGAGAAAACACAATGACTTGAACAAATAGAAATTCATTTTTTCTCATGTAATGGAAAGGCCAAAGATGAGTGTTTGCAAACATTTGTTCAGCTCTTTAAAAATGTAAGGACCAACATCTCAATGAAGCTCTTGGCCTTTCCTTCATGGTTACATAATAGACACCACAACTCTGGATAATATATGAATGGTCCCTGACATATGATGGTTCAACTGACAATTTTTTGAATTTGCAATGGCACAAAAGCAATATGCATTCAGCAGAAACCTTACTTCAAATTTTGAATGTTGATCTTTTTCCTGAGCTAGTGATATGCAGTACAATACTGTCTCATGATGCTGGGCAGTGATGCTGATGATCAGCTCCCACTCAGCCACTTGATCATGAGGGTAAACAATTGCTACACTTACAACCATTCCGTACCCATACAACCATTCTGTTTTTCACTTTCAGTACAGTGCTCAATAAATTACATGAGATGTTCTTCACTTTACTTTAAAATAGACTTTGTGTTAGATGATTTTGCCTAACTGTAGGATAATGTAATTGTTCTGAGCTCGTTTAAAGTTGACTAGGCTAAGCTGTGATGTTCAGTAGTTTAAGTGTATTAAATGCACCTTCAACTTATGATGGGTTTACCGGGACAAAACTCCATCATAAGTAAAGGAAGATATGTGTTTGTATTCTCAGCAGAAGAAGAGGGCAGCAGGAAAAGAAAGGGTTATATCAGTAGGTATGTTCCTTTTTTTGACAATTTCAAAAGCTTTTCCAGAAAACCCTCGATAGCTTTCTGCCTCTGTCTCATGGCTCTTCATAGATTCAAGGGAGATGGGAAAGGAGTACTCGTCTTGTCAGCACCTAAAATGTGAGGACCAAGAAAGAGGGGGTAAAGACTACCACATCTATGTAACTTCAAAAGCTGAAGAAACAAGGGAATAGGAGCATTGCAAGAAGTAAAAGATGAATGAAAGGGAAAAGGAAAAACTTAGTCATAACAATAAGAATTCTTGTTGCTGTTTTTATTAGTTGAGTTCTTACTGTGCCAGATACTATGCTATGTGCCTTACATATATTATCTCATGTAGTCCTGACAAAAACCCGATATGGTAGATAAGATTATCTCCTATTTACAGAGGAGAAAACCAAAGTTAACGACTTGCCCAAGGACTTGTAATAAAGCCAAGATTTGACCTGAGCTTGCTTTGACTTCAGTATCGCCTCTCCTGAGACCAGCACTTAGAACACGTGGTTTTCTCTTCACTGTGGATCCCATTTCGCACTTCTCCAGAAGGCTGCAGTAAATTACCAGCTGCCTGAAATGCTGTGGGAATTTTCAGGCCTTGCTTAATGAGGTAGATTGAACCAAGAATGCTTGAATAGTTCTCGCAAACACTGCTGCAGCACTTTTTTCTGCAATAATTACCTTTCATCTTTTCAGGTTTTCTGCTCTTGGAACTCATTACTTCAATTCTGAATTCCGATCTGATGCACAAGTGATTTCTATACATATTGAATGCTTTTACATGGACTTCTATTTTAGGAGGGTTTTATTTGTTAGCGGCTCATAGAAGCCCGTTTGACTATTTATTTAGAGTTGTCCTGTCAGCTACTCTGGGCCAATTATCTCAGCATGTTCATGCAAGGTCACCTTCAGGGTTCAATCATATCTAGGTCAGTTAACTTTTACCCAGAGATAAATTCTGTGTAGCAGATTGGTTCTTAGACTGGGTATTTATCTGTGCTCCCAAGGGAGATTTTCATCCATTCATACAGTCAGCAAAAGGATGCTAAGGAATCAAAGATGAATATGTGATCTCTGACTACACTGTAAGAAAACTGGGAGCTAAGATTGGGCTTTGGTCATTTTATATCTCCAGAGCCTAACACTGTGCCTGCCATGCATCAAACACTCTGTAAGTTTGTGTATTCATTCAACAAATATTTGATCAGAGCTCATTATGTGCCAGGCACTAGAAGCACAGCAGTAAACAAGATAGATGTGGTTCTTCTACATGTGAAACATATGCTTTTATGGAGAGACAGATAATGAGAAGCAAGCACAATTTTAAAATTAAGAAGGAAGGCCCGGATGTCCATCAATAGGAGAGTGGAAAATAATTGTAGAGTCATACAATATAATACTACTCAGCAATGAGGATGAACAAGCTATTGCTACCCCCAATCATGTGGCAGAATTCCATAGTGCAGACTGCACTGACATCAAGTTCAAAAACAGGCAAAACTAATCTATGATGGTAGAAGTCAGGCTAGGAGTCACCTGTAGAGAGGGGCAATGACTTCGGGGACATGCAGGATCTTCTGGGATCCAGGTAATGTTCTTTATCTTGGTAGGAGAGTTGGTTCCATGGCAAAGTTTACTTTGTGAAGATTTCTCATGCCCTGTGCTTATGAGATATATTTTTCTATATGTATGTCATAATTCAATTAAATAAATTTATCTTAGAGAAGATAAAGGCTGATTATGATAGTGGCTTTGAAGGCAGTGCATAGGGTGCAGGGCAACATGCTAGAGATGAGCTTGAAGGGCACTGCATTACACAGGGTGATCAAGGAAGACCTTCCTGTGAGATGCTGGCTAGGCTGAGCTACAAGGGTGAGAAGGTGGCAGCTATGGGGAAAGGCAGGGGAAGAGCATCCCAGGCAGGGAGAACAGGCTGGGGCATATTGGAGAAGGAGAAAGGCCAGTGTGGCTGGAGCAGAGCAAGTGAAGAGCAGAGGGGATAAGACAAAGCCAGGAGTGGGCAGAGGCCACATCATGCAGAATCATGGGGCCATTTCGTTCATGGTCTGCCCCTTATTGTTTGACTCTTCCTTTGTGTCAGGCGGTGTGCTAAGATCCTTAGGTACATGCTCTCATTTCCTTTTAATTTTTCCAGCGACCCTGGGAAGTAAGTCGTATAATCCCCATTTTATGCCTGAAGAACCAAGGCTTAGGGAAAGTAGCTTGCCCAAGGTCACCCAGCTTGGAAGCAGGTGGTGTAACCAAGGTTAGAACCTACGTCCCTTTGACCACAAGCATGCTTTCTCGACTCTTGACTACTGACCCTCCCTCTGAGCACTGGAGTCTAAATAAATAACTACCTCTCAGCGTGATACATATACCCTTAGGATTGTGAATAAAGTACTGAGCAAGTAGCAAACTCCACCTGGAGGATCTGGGACGGAGCCGCATGGGCTGGAGTTTGAAGACACATATGGAATTTTCCCACAGGCGTGCTTTCTCGAGGGAACAGTATGTGCAAAGACTCAATGGTGAGGATTCATCATCACGGAGGCTAAGGTTTATTGAGCGTTCTTGCTATGCCAGGTTCTGCAGTGAGTATTTTACTTATCCCAGTTAATCCTCACAGCAAACCTATGAGGTCACTGCTGGCCCATTTTGCAGAGGAAAAAACTGAGATGTGGATAGGTTAGTCATTTGCCCAGTGAGACACAGGTAGGGAGGTGACTAAATAAACACTAAATAATAAACACTGTTTATGAAATAACGTAAATAAATAAACACTATTTAATTAGTGGTGAGAAAAGTTGTGAACATGGACTGGCAGGCATCAGAACGGAGACATAAACGTAGCTCTGCCACTAGAATCCACGCCCCTAACTCTCCTGCTGAGAGCTGGAGGTGTCCAGGGAAGTGGGGGATGTTTTGCGCATCTTCATGATGTGTGTTCTCTGAACTTGACTTAAATTAATGTTCCTGGAGGCCTTCTCTTTTTGAGAATTTTATATTCTTCAATTTCTCTCCTCTGAAATCCTAAAACATAACTTTTGTGCACTTTTTTTTGCATGCCTTTTCTTCTCCATCTAGACTCTGAGGTAACTGACATCAATCCTTTATTTCTTTTGGTTCCCCAGAGCCTAGCCCTGGTCAACAAATGAGCGGTTGAGTGGGGTTTGTTGCCTGTTGAAGCCCCAGGGTCCGGGGCAGGGCTGGGCGGGCGGTAGGTACTCTGTAAATATTTCTTAAATAAATAAGCACTAGGCTTATTTAACAAAAGGTTAGAGTGATAACGGATTTCGTCCGGGTCAACAGTCAATCTTCATCATTCAGATGGTGTGCGCCTAATTTTGTTTCAACGGCTTGAGCATTTAAGGCAAAACCAAGGTTTATTGGTCTCTCCTCCCTTTCCTGCCCCACCACTCTACTCCATTCCACCTCAAAATCACACAGAATTGGTATTGACCCAGTCTTGGAAGGAATTCTGAGCAAGAAATTCTGTGAGACGCCTCAGTTGGTACTAAACTGTAAGGATTTGTTACTTAGGCCGGTTAAGGCTGGCCTGCTTAAAAGAAATTCATGTTATGGTGTCACTTTTATGAGCAAATCAACTACTACCTAATATTTCGGTTTAAATGGTTTCAAGCACATACAAAGTAATGTGATTTTCTGTACAGCTCCACTGATACCGATATCCCGGGGTCAGAACAGGAAACCTTCAGCAGCTTAGAAGTGAGTTCATTCCATTCTCTAGGCCTGTGCTGTCCAATAGAGTCGGGAGCCACTAGCTCTACAGGGCTATTGAACACTTGCAATGTGGTTATTTTGAATTGTGATGTATTGTAATGCATGAGATAAATACATCTGTACTTCAATACACCAGATAAATGCAGTCAAAATACAACAGATTTCAAAGACATAGTGTAAAAATAGAGTGTAAAATATCCACGAATAATTTGTATAATGATTACATGTTGAAATGATAATATTTTGGACATATTGGGTTCAATAAAGTATGTTAAAATTCACTTCACCTGTTTCTTTTTATTTTTTTAAATGTGACTACTGGAAAATGTAAAATTACACATGTGGCTAACAGTGGACAGCGTTGTTCTAGAATATAACAAATAGGAATCTGCTGAAACCCAACACCTTTGCATGTGCCCCCTACTTCATTATTCCCCACTTCTCCCAAAGTTATTAGCTAAGGCACCCAGCTTCTGTCTATGTCCATTCTCAAAACTCTGTTTTGTTTTGTTTTGTTTCCTGATAGAGACAAAACTTCAGTCTTCTCTAGCTTTAAGCTTTATTTTCTATTAGCAAGACTTGTATTGACTCTAATGATGAAAGCACCTTATATAGAAACTCATAACTTAAAAAAAAAAACCCTTATATCATGTCATTGAATAGCTATAACTATCCCAAAGTAGCAAGTAATTAGAATTATCACCATTTTCTAAGTGAGAAAATTATCCATTTTTCAAGGGAGAAATCTGAGGATGACAAAACATTTATTTATTTCAACTGGATCTGTTCCAGAAAGGCTTTTAAGTCTCTGGCCAATTCAAAGAATATAAGTGGCTTTCCAAGATGGCAAAATGGTCGATGGACCTGGGACTGGAATGACCTTCTGACTCTTGACACCAGAACAGCGGTTCTCAGACACAGTGGCCCATTATCAATAATGAAGTACAACTTTTTATAAAGAATGGCTAGAAGAGCAAAATTTTTAGCTGACTATCTTTTTATATAAATTAGGACTGATTCAAGGATTGGCAAAAATAATTTTTCTTTTGTATACTTCGTTCATTTATTCATTTAACAAGCGCTTACGGAGTGCCTGCCAGGTGTAAAAGCACTAAGTTGGCCCTGGGGCAACATTGATGAACAAAATAACAAGAAGAGACAGATGGTCTAGCAAATTTAATCATAACTAACAAGTAAGCATAAATGGTGTGCTGTGGAATCACATAGCAGGAAGACCTAGCTTCATAAGTCAGTACCGCTCATGCTGAGATGGAAGGACCGTGGGATATGGCTACATATGTAATGGAGGAGAGAGAATAAGTAGGAGTGTTTTAGGAATGCTTTCCGAAGTGGGAAAGAAAGGTGAAATTGATCAGGCAGGGAATTACATATAAGCTACTGTCCAAAATGTCTATGCCACATCCCGGAAGTGTATCCTGTACCTAGACATCATCTGTCATGTGGTCATAGGTGAAATAACAACAGTAAAGTTTGCAATCTTCTGCATTTTGCCATGCTGCACTTAGAAGGATATTTCTTTCTTTTTTTCCCCAACTTTATTGAGATATTATTGACATATAACATATGTGAGTTTAAATGTGTAACATGGTGATTTGATACACATATATATTACAAAATGATTACTACAATAAAGTTAGTTAACACCTCCATCCCCTCACATAATTACCATTTAGTGTTATTAACTATAATCACTATGCTGGATGTTAGATTCCTAGAACTTTTTAATCTTATAACTGGACATTTTTACCCTTTGACCAATATCTCCCCATTTCCCCCAAATCCCAGAGGCTGGTAAACACCACTCTACTCTCTGCTTCTCTGAGTTCAGCTTGTTTTAGCTTTTGTATGTAAGTGATATCATACTGTATTTATCTTTCTCTGATTTATTTCACTTAGCATTAACACCCTCAAGTTTTATCCAAGTTGTTGAAAAACAGCAGGATTTCCTTTTTGCTCATGACTGAATAATATTTAATTGCTTGTTACACACACACAAACACACAGACAGATACATATACATACACACACACACATCGTCTTTGTTCGTACATCTGTTTGATGGGCATTAGGTTGTTTCCACACCTTGGCTATTGTGAGTAATTCTGCAGTGAACATGAAGGTGCAGCTATCTCTTCAACATCCTGTTTTCATTTCCTTTAGATATATACCTAGAAGTGGGATTGCTGGATCCTATGGTAGTTCTATTTTTAATTTTTTGAGGAAGCTCCGTACTGTTTTCCATGGTGGCTGCACCAATTTACATTCCCACCAACAGTGCACAAGGGTTCCTTTTTCTCCACATCCTCACCAACACTTGTCTCTTGTCTTTTTGATGATAGCCGTTCTAACAGGTGTGAGGTGATATCCCATTGCAGTTTTGATTTGCATTTCCCAGATGATTAGTGGGGTTGAGCACTTTTCATGTACCTGTGGTCATTTGTATGTCTTCTTTGGAAATACGTATTCTTAGGTCCTCTGCCAATTTTTTAATTGGATTGCTATTGAGTTGTATGAGTTCCTTATATATTTTGGATGTTAACCATTTATCAGATAGATGATTTGCAAATATTTTCTCCCCTTCTGTAGGTTGCCTTTTCGTTTTGCTGATTGTTTCTTTTTCAGAAGCTTTTTAGTTTGATATAGTCCCATTTGTTTATTTTTGCTTTCATTCCTTGTGCTTTTGGTGTCAAAAAAACATTGCCAACACCAATGTCAGGGAGTTTTTTCCTATGTTTTCTTCTAGTAGTTTTCCAGTCTTTGGTCTTACGTCTTTTATCCATTTCAAGTTAATTTTTGTGAGTGGCATAAGAAAGGGGTCCATTTTCATTCTTCTGCGTATGACTATCCAGTTTTCCCAGCACCATTTATTGAAGAGACTCTCCTTTCCCCATTGAGTGTCCCTGGCTCTCTGTCAAATATGAGCTGACCATATATGTGTGGGTTATTTCTGGGCTTTCAGTCCTGTGCCGTTGCTCTATGTGTTAGTTTTAATGCCAGTATCATACAGTTTTGATTACTAGAGCTCTATAAAGCAGGATGTTTCAGACCACCTAAGGGGCCTGGTCAGTAGTGTCTTTAAAAACCACCTCTCAAAAAACAAAACAAACCCCTGATTTGTAGCATTTACCAATTTCCATGGTGTAACTAACTACTCCCATCCTGGCCGATATCTAGCTTCCAATAAGACATCACTTACTGTGGAGTTGGGAAGAGGTGTGTGCTGGCACCCACTGTGTATCCACAAAACAAATATAATAGATATAAGTAACCTCAAAAGTGCAGATAATAGTAAAATGTGATAAAATAATCAGAAAGCAACGAATTTTGAGTATGTATTTCCTTTGTTTTTAATAATTTATAGTATAAATTTATATTTGTATTTATATAACATATTATTTTCTAGAAGTGGCTGTGTTTAACAACTGCCTTATGAAATTCCTACAAATTTAACAATCAGCTCACATGTGCCTATACAAACTGGCTCCAGCATGCCAATGAGACTGGCATCTTCAGCATACATGATCCTTCAGTAACCATGATCCTGGTCTAGAACAATTTGTCACTGTCCCCTCTTTCTCTGTTTCTCACAGATCAGCAAACAGCAGCTACAGACAGTCAAGGACCGGTTTCAAGCTTTTCTCAATGGGGAAACCCAGATCGTGGCTGATGAAGCCTTCATGAACGCTGTCCAGAGTTACTATGAGGTAAGACTCAGGCAGAAGGATGCCAAGACTGCTCAAACCTAAAGCCCTGGGCTTCTGAACTCCTAGCCAGTGGCAACAGTAGCCCTGGCCTTCTACAGGGCCATCCTGCCTGAGGCAAAGAGGCGGGTGATTGGTTACAATTTTAAGGACCAACAGCATTTTGTTTCGGGGAAAACTGAACGGAAGCTACTGTTTACCAACTGATTTTTATACCAGGCAGTGTGCTGCAGGCTTTACATACAATGTCTTGTTTAATCTCTACAACAGTCTTATGAGTTAAGTCCTGATATTATTCCCATTATACTGATGAAGAAGGTTAGATCAATTACTCAAGGTCACACAGCTTTTAACTTCCACAAGCTAAGACTTGAACTGAGTCGAGAGCATTTTCCCACCACTTTCACCCTTTCTAAAGGCTGTTAACACCTGCTAAGGATGCTGCCTTCACTAGCTTCCTTTTTCTTTCTATTAAAATGGTGCTGTGAGTTCTTTCCTCCAAGTTAGAACACTGTCCAAGATGCAGTACTGTTCTCAGGAGAAAACCTGTAAATGAGATAATATATCCTGTGTACATATCACAAGTAAATGCCCACCTATAGACCTCAGAGGTTTACTTATCAGTAAAGTGAATTTGGAATTCCAGTAGTATTTTTAAATTTTATAATTATTCTTCCATGATGTGGTCATTGGACTGTACACCACTAATGAGGTAGACGTGCCATACCTTCCTATTGGTGATGTCTACTTGACATGCATATTTTCAAAAATGATTATTTTGGGGGTCTGCCTTGTGGCTGACTGGTTAAAGTCCCATGCACTCCATTTTAGTGGCCCAGGTTCACGGGTTCGGATCCTAGGCATGGACCTACTCCACTCAGCAGCCATGCTGTGGAGGTGTCCCACATACAAAATAGAGGAAGACTGGCATAGATATTAGCTCAGAAGAAATCTTCCTCAGGAAAAACAAAATGATTATTTGGTCATTGAAAGACATTTTACTTTATATTAATCTATTTTTATGTGAACCAGATATTCTCTGTATTTGGAATCCTGTGCCCAAAACGTCTTATCCATTGTCAAGGCTAGATTAAAATCATTGGAAACCAACCCTTAAGCACTGAAAAACTCATGGCATCCTGCCTTACACAATTCAGAGTGATAACAATAAACTATAAAATAAGTGTAAGGAAATCCAAAAAATTCTGATTTTCTTCCCACATTGGATGGATTCACTGATTTCCTTCCTTCCTTTTGTTTTTTAATTATTATCTAGCAAATTATTTCAAAACAAAAACATTGGTGCTCCTGCTTCTCTGGTGCTCCAAGCACCTGTTGCTTCTGCCCATTGGGCGATCCAGTCCTCAACAGATGCTTTAAAAATGTTAGTTGGTTGATTCGGTTAAATTCTTCTTCCCACTTGTGAAAGCACGTGACTCCTCCTTTCATGGAGAGAGTGGAACAAGATTGCAATTAGATCTTGTGACAATATTATCGATTGATTTTTTAATGAATGTTTAATAGTAAACAGCCCTTGTCTCTGTGATGTTTGCTGGGTCCAGCCACAAACTCATCTTATACACCATTTCTTCAGTGAAATTTCTATTTGGATCTATTTTAGGTGTCAGGTTCATTTTTATATTTGTCAAATTTAAGCTTTCTTTCATTTCACAAATAGTGTTAATTATTGCCAGTTAGTATTGAACTTATTGCTTTATCTGATGTGGTGCAATTTTTCAGCTGAGTTTAATCGAGAGTGGAAATGAGATTTGGAATCACAATGATGGTGTGGCAGTGAATAACTTGAATATATTTAACAAAAGATTCTGTTAAAACTACCAGAGAATGAAATTAATTTCCCCCCTTTTTTTCAAGTTCTGAAAGCTAGTTCAGACCAGGCAGACCCTTATCATAATTCTCCATGTTTAGAGTCATTCACCAGTTTATAAATTTGGAGACTGCAAATCTTAATTAGACAGCTCATCTGACTAATGACATAAATTAAAAGAAAGTGCCATTTCTATCTATTAATTAAATTTGAAAATTAGTAGTCATCAACATGCTAATGAGTCTCTGGAAATTACCATTATATTTGTAGTGATCTTGATATTTTCTTCTCTAGTGGCCAGTTTATTTGAAAGAACTTCTTTTTAGTCTGGTAAGAATTTAGGCATTGAGAAATCACTGAATATTTGATACTGAGATTTGGGTAACAGGAAATAATGTGGAATATTAATTATTTACCATATTCACTAGTAAAGCTTTAGAGAGTCTTGAGATTCATGTTTCCTGGAAAGCCTAACCCTCTGGGCAAAGGTTCCCCCAGTCAAGGGATCAGGAAGAACTCTTTCCCCGAGAGAGCTGCAAGGTGATTACTCCACCTTTTCTTCCTTTCCCTTCACCCTTGGGTGGTGGAGATGCTAGTGTCTCTTCTTCCACCCTCCTCTGGGATCCAATTGCTTCCCTGTCAGTGTCTGTCTTGATCAGGACTCTTTGGATTACAAGTGACAGATACCCGCTTTAAACTGGCTTAAACCAAAACAGGGTTTATTTGCTCAAGCAACCTAAAAGTCCAGTGGTAGACCTGGTTTCAGCTGTGGCTGGATCCAGAGACTCCGAAGATGCCAGCAGGACAGGTATCTTTCTCCCCATTCCTCAGCTTTGCCCTGGCCAGTGTTGGCTTCATTCTTAGGCAGGTTCTCTCCATGCGGAGGACATTGGCAGCACCAGGTCACATCCTTCCAGTTTAGCAACCCCAGGAGCAATACGTCTTACTGATAGTCCCCAGGAAAAGGCCCGGGGGTGACTTGGTTGGACTGACATGGGTTATGTGTCCTTTCTTGAGCCAGTCACTATGGATGAGGGGTGAAATAGACTGGGGGATAAGACCTAAGACAAATACTACCTCTTGTGCCTGAGTCCAGGCGCAGCCCCACTGGAGCCATTTGTATTGGAAATACAATGGTTTTCCAATAAGAAATTAGCTTCTTTTTACTGAAGAAGGGGGAATGTATGCTTGGCAGACAAAACCAACAGACACCCTCCTTCTAAACTCACTCTCTTTCACACACACTCACACACACAATCCACACCACCATACCACACCTTCACATCCCAGTTTACCAAGAGTGCTGTCATTAAAAAAGAAAAAAACCTTTTTTTTCAAAAAGTTCTGAGATTACTACACTAAAGAAAATCAGTTTCAGGCATTGCCTTGTCTTGCTAAGGCAATAATGGTTTGTCAACACAGTAGAGTAGCAAAGAGTAATTTTTCAAAAAGAAAAGGAGTGGGGAAGGCACTGTCCTTTTTCCATCTGTGCCTATCCAGCCCAGCCTGAACCCAGCTGGCCAGCATTAACCACAAGCTGATGAAACCTGAGTCCTGAGCGTGGTCGGGATAAAGGGAGGTCAGGGTCCCTTAATGCTCTCGAGAGCATGCAGGTTAATTTTGTCCTTTCCCCGTGGCCCTGATTGTCAAAGCGGATCAAGCAGGTCAGCAAAGTAATCCTTTAATCTCTTCCATTACGGCTTTGAGTGCCCAGTGCTGAGGTGGGTGTCCAGCAATCCTATCCTGTTCCCACAGCCACGGTCTTAATGCGTCAGAGAGCCCACCCATCTCTCCATGGCCCTCACGTCTTTTCTAATTCTCAGCTCTTTTAAGACAAATGTCTGAAACACAAGCCCTCCCACCCTCCATTCTCATTCTCACCTTCCCATCTCTCTGCTTCATTTTGGTTCCTTCACATGCTGGTCCTGAAATTAGAGAAAAGAGTTAAATGGAAAAGTTTTACAAAACCTTTCTCAGATGCTGCCTGAAGGGAACGTGGGGGGGTTTGGTGAGAAGTGGGAGTGTAGGATGAGGTGAAAGACGTACAAGCAATAGTTTGAGAACACTACGGCTGAGACCTGGGCTTCAGCCAGTGAAACTGCTCGATTGAGCTTTGTTTGGTTTGGTTTGCTTTTTGCTGAGCTCCTCTAACAAAAGCCCTGTTGGTTTTTGTCAAACTAGCTTTGAATGTTGTGTCCAACAGAATTCTTTAGTTGCTAGCAACAGAAACTGTGGTTAAATTAACAATAACTGTTGTTTTTTTTTATTGTTTTATTGGTTTTTTTATAATTGTTGTTTTTGTTATTAAAAGAAATAACCAAGCTTAATGAAAGATGGAAAGTAAGGCAGCTTAACTTCAGGAAGCCAGGTAGCAGGATATAATGGACACCTTATCATTGGTATGAATCTGCTCCAACCCCTTCCATCCTTGGGCCACCCCACTCTGGGGTCTGAATCCCAGAAGGAGAAGTCCGATTGGCCAAGCTCAGGTCCCAATCCACCACTTGGCTAAGGAAGGACAAGATCCCATGATTGACAGTCCCACTGAAACTGTGTGCAACGGCAAAGACGTTCTTGGACTGAGGCGCTGTTATCAGAAGGGAAGGACAATTTGGCCCGCAAAACCTAGAGGTATCCTCTGCTCTGGGAGATAAACTTGACATACTTTGTTTAGTCTTTATGATTGAACCTTTTTTTAGTCTAAGAAAAGTAGAAGTCAGCTCTTATCTAGCTATTTTTCTGAAATGAAGCTATCTATTTTTCAATAAGCAAAACTATAACTCCTCAGGAGCCTGAAAACAGATATATCCCTGGGAGAGGCGTAGCTACCCATTCTAAAGGCATTTGTTCTTGTGGGGAAAGCCAGGCAAGGAAGGAGGGAACAGAGGTCAGAGTGGCTAGGAGGATGGATTAGTGTCCAAAAGATCAACTAGAATTCAACCCCACGTCTTTCAGACACTAAACTCATCCTCCTAAGCACTCTGACCTCTGCCTTCTAATTCTAGTTCTGCTGCACACTGCCTGTAGGACCTCAGCCAAGTCTGAGCCTCAGTTTCTTCATCTGTAATAGGACCTTCCTGGCATAATTGTTGTCAAGGTTAAATTACACACACACGCACACACAAACATATAACCTCACCCTAAATCTAGTACCCAGACAGTGCCATTATAAATATATTAAGATGAGAGGGGAGCCTGGTGCTGTAGTGTCCATCTGCTTCATGGAAAGAATTGAAGAGAGTTAAAAGTGGATAGAATCCATCCACTCCCTGGTTTCAGGGCCTTGACATGGGATAAAAGAGATGCAAGGCCAAGGAGGGGAGAGGGTACAGACAGGGCAAAGTGACCTAATTTTGCTCTTAACCTACCACCACCCACCACAGGTCAGGGCCCAGATCTGCTTCTCAATTTGCCCCAGCATCCTTGACTTTTTGATGAAGAATATCTTTTAGATCCAAAGATGCATTTTATTTTAGAAATTAACGTGGACTTTGCCTCAAGGAGGTAAAATTTTCCCATGTAGAAAGAGGTGTTTTAAGTGATTATGAAAGTAAAATATATTATTAAAAATATATGTAAATTATAAAAATAGACAATATAGAAAAAATCTAAATGAAGTGGTTAGAAAAATACCTGTAATCCCATGATCCTAGACAACTACTATTAAATTTTGGCATATATCTTTTCAAGTATTTTTGATGTGTCTATATGCATAGAGATAGCTATTCAATTTCCATATTAAGATTATCAGGGAAATTACTACAAAATATTAATATCCCGCTTGTTTCATTTAGCACCTGTGGTTTTCAGTCTCCTTCCTACCTCTGCAAAAGTCACACATGTGACATACTCTCATCCATTTTATTACCTATGATTTTCTCAATCCAGGGTCATGCTCCTATCACCCAACCCCACCTCACCCCTGCCATTGGAAGTCTCTGGTTTAGCAATATATCATAGACGTCTTTGGATGCTAATGAAAAAAATATTATCTTTTTTCATGTCTGCATGATATTCTATTGAAAAATAACAGCCAACTTGTTCCATTCTTGTAGCAGGCACCATGCTCACCAGTTGACATGCCTTGTCTCATTGAATCCTCACCCAAATCCTACAAGGGAGGTTTGTTATGATTCCCATTTGAGTGATGGGGAAACTGAAGCCCAGAAAGATTAAGTAGCTTTGACAAGTTAGCAGCTGGTAGAGCCAGGATTTGAACCCAGGCCGTCTGACACTAGAGCCTGTTCTTCCCGTTAGCTATGTGCCATTCATGAGTAGCAACCAGGTCTTGTTTTTTTTTTTTTTAATGTTATTTACTCTAACATCTACGTCTATTTCTTGTTTATATTGGAATGACAATGCTTTTTTAGAGCAGGAAAGGGTTTGTCTTGGCTTTTCAGCCCATCGGCAAGGAAGTGGGAGCTGGACCAGCTTTATCTGGTACCATGTACAGTAGTTAAGTACTATGGGCTTGTGTGTTTCTAGGACAACCTTGAGGTTGCTTGGCTCTGGTGATGGAGGGAAGGACTGATGGATGAGGTCGAGTCTCTGAATTGACTGCCCTTCATCATTCCATATTTATTTGTTTATCTTCCATCTCCCATTATGACCTGTCTGGAAGTTGGAAGAGGAGTGGGGAGGATTTATGGATGTGCTGCATAGAGCTGTGCCTGGGGTTGAAGTCTGTTGCGACAGCCACCAAAAACAAAACAGAAAACAAAAACAAAAGCACCAGATAGAGCTCCCAGTAGAAATGAGTTTCAAGGATCATTTTAGAGACACACAAGCACATCAGTATTCTGTGGCTGTATTCACTACACGGCGAGGCTGGCCCAGTCCCCACATCCCTTCTGACAGACTGAGAAGCCAAGACAGATGATCTGCCTGGAAAATTAGTTTCTGCTACCTTCTCCTCTCCCCATGGCTGTCTTGCCTCCTTATGTCACCTCGTCTTTGCTGTCTTCTCAACCTTCAGCCTCCTTCCTCCGCACTCTTGACATTCCACTCATTTCCCCTCATTCTGGGGCCTGGCAGTCACATCTAACCTCTGGACAGACGGAGCCCTCCATTCTTCAAAGTCCTCTTGCTTTGATCCTCATCAAAGAAGGCTGGCTGGATTAACCCCATGTGAGGAGAGTGAGGTTGATAGGGGTTAAGGGACTTGTCAAGGCCATCCACTAGGAGTTCAAAAGTATTTATTGAGTAGCTACTATGTACAAAGTAAGAGATTGTGTGAAGCAGATGATGTGCACAGGATCCAGGGGTCACCCAGCCAGCTATGGATGCCAGCTGAGACCAAGGGGCCAACATTTTCATTTCTTACCCTGTGTTATCAGGTCCCATGGAAAATCTAGCCTCAGTCAATTGTTTTGAGAGACCAGTATATCATGCTTGCTGGTTTCTCCTTTACCTTCTTTCCCCCAGCCAGATATAAGCTCAATAGGATCTCTGCTTTGAGATGTCTGCTTTGTTTGTGGTGTTCCTTCACTCTTTTCTTTCAACATGGCACCAACTCTGTGCCAGGTACTGTCTTAGGCACTCAGAAGAAGTAATAGGAAAAAACAGTTACAAATCCTTCCTTCCTGGGACTTACAGTCTAGCTGGAGCCTCAGGTATTAACCAAACAGTCACAAAGACAAATGACAAATGGCAGCTATGGAAGGACTTTGGAGGAAAGGAATACGGTGCTGAGAGTCTATAGTGGGGTCCTGCTCCAGGTTTTCTGCCTATTCTCTTTGTCCCCTTCGGGTCTGTTTTCCACATTAAAGTCAGAGAATGTGAACTTGATCATGCCATGTCCCAGCTTAAAACCTTCAATGGCTTCCCAGTGCCCTTCAAATGTAGACAATATCCTTAATGTGGCCCCCCCATGCCCTTGGCCCTCTGGCCCCTTCCTGCCCATCTTACATTGATCATTCCGCCACCCCTCACAGCCAAGCCACACTAGCTTCTCCTTGTTTCCTCAGACACTCAGGGGCTTTGCACATCTTGATGCTTCTCTCTGAAATATTCTTCCACTCTCTCTTTATGCATCCATCTTTCCCATATCATCTCAAAGGAGTTTTCCTCCAGGAAGGCTTTCCTGACTACATGTTAGAATAGGCCCCTGGCTCTAGGCATCTCTGGACTTTCCCTTGACAGCACTTGTCCCAGATTGTAATGATATTTGGATGAGATTATAGGATGATGTCGTGGAGGTACGAGAGCTGGATCTGCACCTGTTTTACTCACCTCTATATCCCTGGCACCTGGCACAATGCCTTCCACATCGTGAGTGCCCAAGGAAAGGATGACTGGGTTCATGAAGAAGAGTCTAAACGTTGCAGCTGGAAGGACAACTCCACAATTTTATAGTTCAATTCCCTCAGTGTACAGATAAGAAACTGTCAAATCAGAGATGGGAGGTGACTTACCCAAGGTCACACAGTGAGTTAGTGGCAGAATTGGCCTGGGATCATGGGTTCTATCTCCTGTCACAATGCTATACTTCCTCTCCAGAAATTTTCTCTAATTGCCCCAAACCTTTGATGTTCTTTGAGATCTGGACTTATAACTGAGGTACATTGTACCTGAAAAAACTGCAATAAGCATTACAGATTTTCAGGTGAATTCTTTAGCTCATTAAGACTCATTAAGGCCTGAGGATTCATTTGAAACTTTTTTCTGTAATTGATTTTTAAATGAACTCTAAGGTCTCAACTGAGTACCAGTTCCCAGGCACAGGGGAGTGGACGATGAGCTCTAGCCTATGAAGCAAACCCTCAGCCCTCCTTCTTTCTAAATTAGTTCATTAAATTGATGATAAGCAGAAGCCACTTGTCTAACATCTCGCCTCCCCGAGGAAGGCTTTGTGTTGAAGCAGGAGACAATGACATGCCCCCCAAGCAATGCCGTCTCATGGCCAACGAGGGCATTTCCTGAAATCTGACAGGCGAGGGAACATTTATTCTGCCTCTGGAAGGGTATTTATGCACCTTCTGAAGTGTGACCAGGACACAGCTCAAAAGTGTCAGATGTTTCCTCTCTGAATATGAAGCAGCAGCTTCACTACCTTGTATGACACCCGGAACCATGTAGCTGGTGTAAGCTCCCGAATGGTGGGCACTGGGGCGAAAGTAAAGTGTTCTCAATGGATGGCTTGGCCCCAGCACCCAGGAAGCACCAGCAAAGCAACCAAGGTTCTCCACCAGACAGAAGAAGTTCTCCACCAGGCAGGTGAGATTCACAGGAAAGGAAGGAACCAGGGTGAAGTCAAAAGATCGTACATTGATATTCAGCCAATTTCAGTTACAAAGAACAAGTCCCTTCCCTTCTCTGGAGTCTTGGTTTTTCTCTTTACAAAATGGACTGCATATAAGGCCTAGCCTCTTTGTTCATTCACTCTCAAAGTGCCAGGCTCTATACTAGGGACGGGTGATACTGTGGGGAACAAGATGGGCACAGTCCTTGCCCATATGGAGTTTACATTTTTGGAAGGGAGACAGACATTAAATACATATTTACCTAAGATGTGTTCAATTTCAGTTGTGATGTGTATCATTGAGAGGATAAAATGAGATAGAAATAGTGGTTAACATTTAAGTGCTATGTGCCAAACATCATGCCAGGTATTTTATGTAGAATAATAATAACAACCACAACCACAACCCTTGTGGCACTTTTTTAAGTGCTTATGATGTATTTAATCCTCACTTAAAAATACCTGTGATGTAGAGACCACTATTATCCCCATTTTATAGATGAGAAAACTGAGGTACAAAGAGGTTAATTTGCCAAAAGAAACACAGCCCCTAAGTGGCGGAGAAAGAACCCAGACAGTCTGAGCACAAAGTCTGTAAACTATATGCTGCCTCTTGAGATATTACTATCTCATTTAATCCTTGCAACAGCCTAGTAATTACTATTGTTATTCTCATTTTCCAGATTTGGACACAAAAGCAAAATGCGTACGTGACTTCTCTGAGTTGCACAGCTAGGAGGTGGTAGGGCAGGATGTAACCCACACCGGTGCCCTCTGGGATGCCCATGATGAGATCGGCCCAGCCTCCAGCCCCAGGGAGCTGATATCTCCAGGGCTGACTTCCTAATGTTTTTCCTGGTTGTGTTCTTGCTCAGGTGTTCCTGAAGAGTGACCGTGTGGCCCGCATGGTGCAGAGTGGGGGCTGCTCTGCCAACGACTCTCGGGAGGTCTTCAAGAAGCACATTGAGAAGAGGGTGCGCAGCCTGCCCGAGATTGATGGCCTCAGCAAGGAGACTGTGCTGAGCTCCTGGATGGCCAAGTTTGACGCCATCTACCGTGGGGAAGAGGACCCCAGGAAGCAGCAGGCCCGGATGACGGCCAGCGCAGCCTCTGAGCTGATTCTGAGCAAAGAGCAACTCTATGAGATGTTCCAGAACATTCTTGGGATCAAGAAGTTTGAACATCAGCTGCTGTATAATGCCTGCCAGGTAAGGTGTCAATCACCTGGGCCCAGAGCTGTAAGTAAGCATAATCAGATTATGACTTCTGTGTGCCCTAGGCACTGTTGCCTTCATGGGCCACTCTTGCTAAAAAAACATTACAAATTATATTTTACAAGTGCATTGGCAAAAGTTGACCTTAATTCAGGTTAGAATATATTCATATTTTTCTTCTGATTTAAAAAAACAAGTTAAAAGACTTCTGTGAGCCCCTGAAAGTCTCGTGGGCCATAGGCTTTGTGCGTATTGTGTCTCATGGGTAAACTGGCCCTGTGAGTAAGGCCTGGCTTCCGTGTGTTGAAAGTGCTACAAGTTCAAAAGAATCTTTTTTTTTTTTTTTAAAGATTGGCACCTGAGCTAACAACTGTTGCCAATCTTCTTTTTTTTTTCTGCTTTATCTCCCCAAACCCACCCCCACCCCCCCATACATAGTTGTATATCTTAGTTGCAGGTCTTTCTAGTTGTGGGATGTGGGACGCTGCCTCAACATGGCCTAATGAACGGTGCCTTGTCCGCGGCCAGGATCCGAACCCTGGGCCACCGCAGCAGAGCGCGCGAACTTAACCACTCTGCCACGCAGCCGGTCCCCAAGAATCATTTTTTTAAAAAGATTGTTTTGCCTTTAAAATAGGTGGTGTTTACCAGCTGAGGGACTTATAATTTCTCAGCTGGGGAGACAATTGGACTTCCCACCTGGTCATCAAGAGTAATTATTTAAAATCAAAAGCTTCCAGAAGCCCTGAGTATATCATACCACATATTTGTCACATCACCAATTTCCGAGTGGATCTGAGGGGCCTAGCTACAGCTCTGCTTGGGCCCACCCCAAAATGGGCCTATATTTTTTTCTGGATCAGGAGTGAGGTGAGGGTGTGAGACACTCTAGATCTTCATTTCCTGTGAATCTTTCCATTATATTCATTCATTCAACAAATATATATTGAGTGCCTCCTTTGCAATCTTTGCAAATTTTAGTGAGTGTCACTACGGGGCATTTTTTAAATGCACATTCCCAGCCTCCAAACCTAGAGATTCTGATTGTACATTCTTGGGATAGGGCCCAGGAATCTGCATTTGAAACAAGGGCCTCCTTCCCTGGTAGTTTTGTTGCCCTTCCTCTTCTAAGAACCATCAGAGAAACTCAGCTGTGCCCTAGTTTCTCCAGCACAGCTCCGCCCCTCAGGTAGGTTAAAGGAAGACATGCTAGTGTGTTGGCTAAAAGTTGTTCCTCGCTCAGAATCAGACAGACCTAGGTAAATCTTAACATGACCCCTCAGTAGCTTTGCGGCCTTGGGGAGTTAGTAAACCTCTCCACACATGAGCTTGGGATGAAATCGTTATAAGGATTCAATGTGTATAAAGCCCAGAGCAACACGGGGCACTTTATAAATGGTAGCAGTTAAAATATAGTCTACAAGAAGAGGCAAAAAGTCAACAGACAGTATTAGAACTGCCCTAAACATTGAACTTGAGAATGACAGGACTTTGAGGCTTCCTTCTTTGAGCCTTCATGGCTCACCCCTAGTTCAAGGTACCAACATCTCTTACCTGGGTGACCACAGGGTCTACCCAACTAGTAACCCTGGCTCTCCACTTGCCACACAATAAAGCACCCATCGCACACAGCTGGAGGGATCTCCTTAACATGTAAATTGGATCATGCCACTTCTCTGCTTAAAACCTTCCAGTGACATCCCATTGCCTTTAGAATGATGTCCCAACTCCTCGCTCACGCTTGGGGCAGTACATGAAGCAGCCCTGCTCAGACCCTTTTCTCCACATGCTTACTCACTGGCCTTCTTTCTGTTTCCCCAACATATCAAATAGGTTCTGGGCCTTTGCATTTGCTCTTCCCTCAGCTTAGAATGCTCATTGCCAAGACCTTTGCATGACTGGCACAGCTTAAATGTCAACTTCTCCAAGAGGTCTTGCAAGACCACCCCATTGAAAGTTCTCCCTTGCCTCACACCTCACCAAGTCACTCTCTCTCCCATCCCCCTGTTCTATTTGCATCACAGCCTTTACCACTATTTTCCATTTCTTGTTCATCTATTTATTACCTGTCTTGTCCTCCATGCCCATCCTTCACCAGAATGTTAGCCTCATGAGGATGCATTCATCTTTGCCTTATTTGCTAATATTTCCAGTGCATGAAACAATTCTTGGCACATAGTAGGTGCTCAAAAATTGACTATTGAGTTAATAAATGGATAATAGCAGATTATTTTTACTAGTAGATAGGGTCTTGTTATCAACCATTATAGCTTACCCAGAACTTTCTGAATATTTTAGTAAGTAGGAGTCTGTTTAGCATTTCCTAATAAAATATATACATTACATTCAGAGATATTCCTGACATCCTACTTTCTTCTTAGCCAACTTCTATTCAGAACACTGACTGCCAACCCAAAGGTAGATGGTTTCTTTGGTAGGTCAAGAAATATTTTTAAATTCTCAAATAAATCTCAATATAAAATTAAATTTAATTGTTCTTTTTATTTAAAATATTATTGCATCCCATGTGGCACTGTTAGAATAGGGTAGGTAGGTGATATTACCATCACTACCACCACCACCATCTTCTCCACCACAAGAAGATGGGTGGTCATAACTTCAAAAAGATTGACAATCACCCACCTGGATTAAAGGTAAGATTCAAAATTACAGAGATAGTCAAGTGTTCTTAAACCTGCTGGGCACAAAGTGATTCTAGGAATTAATGTTTCGTCTTATTGCAACAGCTTATCATGCGTATTTTTTGTTCTTGCTCAAACATCAGTATCATTGGAATGAATCCATTGCTATGCCATTGCTTATTTCAGTGTTTTTGAACTTGTTGAATGGGATGAATGGCAGGACCATATTTTACTGTTTTTCCCTAAAAAAGGAATTAATTCAACTCATATTTTTAACATCTTTTCTGTGAGTTGGAAAGAAAATACAGTAATATAAAAGAATTTTGTCCTGTCTCCCAAGAATAACAATTGTCCCCTTAGCTAAAAGAGAATTCTAAGAAATGTAAAGGATGTACTTCTTGGGACAGAAATCCTCAAGGCATTTACCATTATATTCCATACTCACACCTGAGTCTGATTATTGCTTTAAGGGTTCACGTCAGTAGAAATTAGAACAAAGAGCATATGTAGGTAATTCACAAAAGAAAAAAATATAAATGAAGTCTAAATATATAATTATTTTTATTTCCATGTCTTCAGTAATCTGTGCTATATAAGTGTATTGGCAACAATAAAAGTATTTTAAAAGAAAAATAACATTGGTAATGATAGTACATCACAAATGTTATAGAAATGGGACTTATCGTGATTTCCCATTGGAATAATTTATTATTGTAACCTTTCTGTACTTTTTTAAATTGCAGCAAAACACATTTATAATGGGCAAAGCTTTTGCCCTCATAGCTTTACCCGTAGGAATTTGTTCTGAGTAAATACTCAGAGACGTGTAGAAGAGTGTTAAATCCAAAGGTGTTCATTGCAGTGCTTATACGGCGGTGAAAATATGGAAGCAACTTTACTTCCCAACAGTAGGAGATGAATTAATTAGATTTCCATTCAACCATGTGAGAGAATACCCTCCAGCCGTTGAGGAAGAAGGGTTGCCACCTGGGAAAATGTTCACTAGACATTGCTAAGTGGAAAATCAGGCTACGAAACAGAGCATGAAGGCATAATCTCATTTTTTGTAGAAAAAGTACAGGATAGGCAAAAAAAAAATCTTAACTGCTTATCTTTAGGGATAGCATTATGGTTTATTTTTATGGTTTTCAGTTGTGCTTTTCTGAATTTCCAAATTTTCTTCCTTAAGCATATAGGTATTTTGTAAAGGGAAACAAATAGCAAAAATCTCAACAAAGAAACTATTAAAACAATGGGATAAGAAGAAAATTATTTTCTGCACTGTTTTCTAGACTTCAGCCATTAAGATACCATCTTCATGATTTTTGTCATTTCTAAGTCCTACCTATATGATTATTTATTTAATATTTCTAGTTAAACCAACTCCTAACTCACTTTTAAGACTTACTTTTATCTTTAGAAATAATATATGTGAAATCACAGCTTTAAAGTACTAGGGTTTTTTTTAAACAATATGCATTAAGGTGCAACATAACCATTAAAATGGAAGCTCTTCATCAGTCTGCCCTCTTAAATCATTTCTCACTACCACTGATATGGGACGCATGGCTGGGGTGACCAGTGGGGTGACATACTGAGGTTGGTGGGACAGAGCCCTCTGATGCCATCCCTGAAAACAGCCCAGAGTGACCAGAATAGCTTTCAATGAAGTCTGCACTTCTCACGCCCTGCAATCAGGTTTCAGAAATTGTGGATTCACTCCCTTGCTTTCTCATAGACTACACTCAGCTCTGCCAAACTCTATCAACTCACAGGAGCAAAGATACAGAAGTGAAAATCATATGACTTTCATTCCCTCCCTGCTGCAACTGTTTCTTCTTCTGTTTTGTATTTTCTGGACCTTCTTCTCAGTATGAAACAAAGCAATACCTAGGTGCTCCCAAACCAGAAATGCGCACAATATTTTCTTCTTATGCTGACCGCGTTCTAGGGGAAGCTGTAATCTGATTGCTGGTGCTGCTTTCTGAAGCTTCTTTATGAGGTTCTGCCAGTAACTGCAGTTTTCATCTCAAATGAGAAGTGACATTTATCAAAGAGCAATTATATCAGTTACATATCAGCTGTCTGTTGTAGCGTGAACCATGTCTATGGAAAGTTAAAAAAAGCAAGGAGGTTTAACAAATGTCTCCATATTTGCACATTTTGTAGAGTCCATTTTGTTTATTTGAGAATGCAAGGTTCTATCTCACAGAAGAGTTTGCTCATGCTCGACATAATAGTCAGTGTAAAATAATTGAAAAATCTTATTATAAAATCAGTGTTGTTTTTGTTTTCCTAAACTCTTGGGAGGAAGCAGTCAATTATGTAGCTATTTGAGCATTTGAGTTGAATTTTAAACCTAACTCAAAAAAAGTATGGTGATCTCTTTGCGAATGGGTGGCCCCATCTGAGAAATGAGACTAAGAGACCTGCTTTCCATCTTTGTAAAATGCAAAGCTAATTATAATGATGATGACGGTGATGTATTTTAAAAGTTTAAAAAATGCAGAGCATCATTTCTCCTCTTTCCCTTTAGTGACCTCTAAATCTAGAGTCGATTTAATGCCCAGTGGTACCAAGTGTCTGCTACTTCCTATCCCTCTGCTTAACTTTACAAGTTATCCTTAACTGCTTCATTCTGAAATATGTGGACATTTTCCCTTGAAAAACACCTCTCAGGTATATTTTAGGAGGCAAACCTATGTCTTATTCCTTTTTCTTTGGTGAGGAAGATTGTCCCTGAACTAACATCTGTACCAATCCTCCTCTATTTTGTATGTGGGATGCTGCGACAGCATGACTTGATGAGCGGTGCATAGGTCCGTGCCGAGGATCTGAACCTGTGAACCCCAGGCTGCCGAAGTGGAGCATATGAATTTAACCATTACAACACTGGGCCGGCCCCCGTCTTCATATATTTTTAGATGTAAATAAGCTCTTCTTAGAGAAGCAACCCAGCTAATTTCCAAGGGGATATGGATGAGTATGAGCTAAGGAAGTCAGGTGTTTCCTGGTGTTTCGATTCTGTGCTTTTAGAATGGCATTTCTGGTTGTGCTGTTACTGATCTCACTCATAGCTGCTGGAAATGTCAGCAGGATGACTCTAACCTGCTCCTCAGCCATCGTTTTTGCCTAATGGGCAGCAGGGATAACATGCACGCTCCTAAACTAATGGAAGATGACAGTGTTCTCTTCATCTGTCTTCTCTGAATTTCTAGATATTTTTTCACATAATCTGGAAGTCTTGACTAAAGCCACAAGGCATATAATTTCCCAATCTATAAACACCTTTGCATTTTCAATATTGAATTCCCCATCATTACTGAACTACTAATTTTCTTAACATTTTACTTTCTTTCCTCCAGACCATCATCAAGGTGGCCTTTGATGATGTGGGTATCTTATTACGGTGCTATCTTCCTTGGACTTGAATAGCATTTGGCAGCTTTTCAGATAGTTTATTAGACTCTGAAGAGAAACCTCAAATTATCAGGCTTTCAGCTGTGACCCCAGATTACTGGGTTGTTTCCATACCTCATTACAAGAGTTTTTAACCCAGAAGTTTCCAGTAGAGCTCTCTTTTTTTTTTTTTTTTTTTAAAGATTTTATTATTTCCTTTTTCTCCCCAAAACCCCCCGGTACATAGTTGTATATTCTTCATTGTGGGTTCTTCTAGTTGTGGCATGTGGGACACTGCCTCAGCGTGGTCTGATGAGCAGTGCTATGTCCACGCCCAGGACTCGAACCAATGAAACACTGGGCCGCCTGCAGCGGAGCGCACGAACTTAACCACTCGGCCACGGGGCCAGCCCCGGGACAGGCTCTATTTCTTAATCATTTTTTCTTGGCCTTCTAATATCACTTCAGCTCTTTGCACATAATGGTCTTTCAATAAATATCTATTGAAGAAATGTTTTAAAATCTGAGGAGGGTGGCAATGGCAGTTTAGTATTAAACACTTTTATTTAATAAAGTGCTTTCATTTTTCATTCATCCATTCATTCATTCCACAGATGTTGTAAGCACCTACTATGCATTAGGCACCACATGTCAGATGCTAGGGATAAAGCCTATACTTCCCTTCTTTGCCATAGAATCTCCCATGATCTGGCTCCTGCTCATCTTCCTCCTTGCTCACAACAACACACCTCCCAATGATTTTATAGCTTTTATTCTGCTTAGAGTATCGTATTTGTTTTTATTGTGTTGCTAGGTAACAAATTATCACAAACTTAATGGCTTAAGAAAACACCCATTTATTATCTCACAGTTTTTGTAGGTCGGAAGTCCAGGCATTACTTAGCTGATTTCTCTGCTCAGGGACTCATAAGGCTGGAATTAAGGTTCTGACTAGGCTGATCTGTAGGCTCAGCAAAGAAGGATTTACTTCCAAGATCCCTCATGTTGTTGGCACATCTCATATCCCCGCAGCTGTAGACATTTTCAAAGCCAGCAACAGACAGACAGAGTCTCTGGTGCTTCAAGTCTCTGATTTCTAGACTCTCTTTTCAAAGGATCGCCTGATTAAGTCAGGTCCACCCAAGATAATCACCTTTTTCTATTAAAATCAACTGATTAAGGACTTTAATTACATATGCAAAATCTCTTTACTCTTGTCATATACTATTTATTAAAAGCAAGTCACAAGTTCTGTCCACACCAAAGGGTAAGAGACTGTAATAGAAAGACTATAATATACCCAATATAGCTGACTCCTTTAATTATCATTTTTAATGTAACCTTTTTACAGAAGCCCTCCTGTCTAAAATAGGCTTCTCCTTGTTTTTGTTTTTGTTTTTTGTAACAGTACCCTGTTTATTACCATCATAGAACTTTGTACAATCTCATATTACCTTGCATGCTTATTCATTCTCTTATTGTCTCTCTCTCTCTCTCTAGCTTATCTCTTTAAAAGCAAGGACCAGGGTTTTTGCATTCACCACTATATAGCCAACACTTAGCACAATGCTTGGCATGAAATAGACGTTCCACTAAATATTGATTAAATCAGTAAATGCCCCAGGCATTTATGGCCTCCTGGGCTTAAATGCCCACCTTCCACAAAGGTGTGTGTTTGGTCATTTTTTTCTGGTTAGGCAAAGTGCAGCAATGAAGCAGGCATGTCAATCTGAGACCTGAATCCACCTGCCAATACTCCTATTTTACATTGTGGATTTCACCTGAGATTCACAGTGCATCTTTCCCTCTGGTCATACTCAACCCATCTCGCCTATCACAGGGTTGAAGGAAGAGGTAGAGAAATTAAATCTGGTCTTCTCAAAGTCACATGCTGCCTCTAACAGTCATTAGCTATTTGATGGGCTGCTGGTTTTCAATGGCCTTGCTTGCTAGATGTACTTTAATTTCAGCATTCTTGGGATGTGGCAAGAGCTCAAGATGCATATACCACATGACCATGTTCTACATTGTCAGTAGGGGAAATTAGAGGGCTTTAAAGATGTGGAGGGCACAGGGCCAGAGAGCAATATTTAATTTCCCAGAGCAACAATTTTCTGATGACTCCATCATGATTTCTTTTACTTCCTTATCGGTTCTTCCTAGAACACATGGCCAGATCTTTCTACCCGACTGCACCTGCTGTTGTGAGAGACTAACTTCAAAGGAAAGTTGAAATTGAGAGACAGTGGGTATTCTGCGTCTGCAGAACAGGGAATTGGGTATTTTCTATGCAGCCTTCAAACCTGCTATAGACATTTTAGCAATCTCTTCCCTTTGTTGCCAAAATAAATCATAAATATGCTCTTTTATTCGAAGTCCTTTCATAAGCATTGGACCACAAAATTGTAATCAGAGGCGTAGAAGAGGTATACCTTCCGAAACAGACATACAGAAATAGTATTTTCTACTTTTGCCACCTTTTGCAAATGATGGACGCTATTATAAACCATCCAACACAGCTTTGCAAACAGAGATATTTTACAAGCCTCCTGATATGTTTCACCAGCCCACACTCCCCAAAGTAATAATTTGAATTGTCTTCTTCTTCCAACATGTAGCCTTCTAGCTTCTTCAAGGATTCAGACCTACAGTTAGCAGAAACTTGAGTAACAGCGCGTAATGTACTGATTACAATTTTTTAACCCTTTTTGTTTTAACCCTTTCTGACAATACACATAACATATCTTAGTCTGTTTGCTGCTTGGCTAGTGAATAATTCTGCATGTCTTTCATGGTGGTGAGCTTTCAGTCAGGGGCCTCATGATGTATGTTCCGATCTCCAGTTTGAATAGTAATAACACCTACCAAATGGGAAGACTTTACTATGTGCCAGACACTAAGCTTAGTACTTTACAGATGTTATGTTCAATCCTCATAATAAGCCTGTAAGGTAGATATTTTTACCCACATTGTAATAAGGAACCCAAAAAAGAGAGAGTTAAACAGTTTTCCCGAGGTCAAACAGCCAGTCAGCAGCAAAACCAGGATTTGAACTCAAGGTTGTGTGACTCCAAAATAAGCTCTTTAACTCAATTGCTGAAAATAGTCATTTTCTATCAATATGGAAGGTTCTGGAGAGTCAGGAGAAAGTTTATCGATCCTGCCCATGCTCTAGGAAGTTAGGTATGTGTGTGTTTTACTAAATCCTTTAGGAGTCTATTTTTATATAGCCTGCTCCTTTTTTTCCCTAAAATTTATTGGAGGAAAAGAAGGGTCACCTGAGGACTCAGCTCTGTGTATTGGCCAATGACGATTTTAATGGATCTGTCTATTCAGTGGATACCGATGAGGGTTATGTTTGCTTCACTCGTTTAGGTTCTGCCACATCAATACAAGCGTTTCCTGATTTAATTTTTGAAAACATACTTAAAGCCCCACAGTGTTCAGAGGACAGTTAAGGACAGGAAATGCTAGTCTTTCTTGTCTTGTCCTTGCTAGTGTGTGATCAAGCCAACTGGATGACTTTAAAAAGCGGTTACTTCGTGTTTGCAACATGAGCACCTACCTGATGAGGGCAAGTGACCCCAGAGATAAAACAAAGTTGCTCTTTGAAGAAAGAAAACCCACAAAAGCATGCATGAAAATTCACATTACAAAGGTTTTAAATGAAAAATTAAACCAGGGGTTAGTAAATATTTTAGGCTTTGTGGGCTCTACAGTCTTTGTAGCAATTACTTAATTCTGTCATTGTAGCGAAAGCAGCCATAGACAATATGGAAAGGGATAGGCATGGCTGTGTTCCAGTAAAATTTTATTTACAAACACAGGCAGCTGGCGGGTGTGACCCAAAGGCTGCAATTCGTCAGTCCCAGAATTAAATAACATATCACATATCATAACAGAAAGAATTCTTTGGTTTCCAAAAAATTACCCTATGGATGTAAGATGTTACCTTTTCAACCTGAAAGGTTTTTACATAAAACTTAGCCCATCCATTTTATGAACAGTGGAAAGTGATGGTTGTTTACAATGTTGGAACTGAGGACAGTTATTATGTAACACAGAAGACAAGCATGTGCTGTCAGATTCTTTTTTTTTTTTCTTTTTGACATTGGCACGGAAAACATGGACTGCGAACTTAACCACTCAGCCATGGTGCCGGCCCCTGGATTCTTAATATACTAGACTCGTTATGGGCTCTGCCCCTTACCACTGTAACTCTTGGACAAGTCACTTAACCTCCTTAAGTGTCAGTGTGCTTGTCTGTAAAATGGGAATAGCGACAGATTGTACTTCACTACATTTATTGTGAGACTGTGATAAATTAATGAATAAATCACTTAGCACCACTCTTGGCATATACATATTTTTTAAAAATATAAACTATAATTATTATTTATTATTATTGCTACTTGAACCAAGACTTGGTCCATGATCAGGGTATACCAAAGATTGGTCTTTATAGAATTTCACAGTTAAAACCCTCAGCAGAGTTAAAATTTAACTCTAGTTTTGTACAGAAATTAAACATTGAACACCAGTGGTTGAAAAATAGGAGTCTAAAGTTAGAGATTTGCATTTGCATTCTGGCTCTGCTCCTTACTGTATGTTCATAAGCCACTCACTTAACTTCTCTGAGCCTCACTTTTTACATATACAAAATGGGAATAATGATAGTACCCACCTAATAAGATGGTTGGTGTTAGTTATTATTAGCCACCACTAATTAATCAAATTCCTGTGTCTTGGGAAAGTTTCATTCTGATGAATAGTGATGTTTAGGATTGGGCTGGTTCTCTTGAATCAGTTCTTGAAATCAAACAATTAATCAAATTGTGCTAGGGAAAAATCTGAAGAAGTGTAACAGAAAGTCCTTGCCTTCAAGAAGTATACAATGTAGTTTGAAGGGAAAAAACTAATATGCAACCAAAATCCATCTATAATACAAAGTCAATGTATAACAGAGTAGACAGTTGTATAGAGGCAGCGTGATTTGGTAGCAATATTATGTTTTACAGATACATCTGGATATGAATCCAGGATCAGCTACACATTATCTATGTAACCTTTAGCAAGTTCATTGACTTCCCTATAAAATAGGGACAATAATAGCTACCAGGTAGAAATAAGAGCCTGTCACATAGTAGAGATTCAGTAAACAGCAGCCTGTGTTGGTCATGGTAGTCAGCAGCACTGGCGATGGAGGCAGTGGGGGTGGTAGCATGGTGGTGTAAACTTTAACAGCTGGAAGACTTTGGAGATGTCAGGTAACAACGGGATTAGATTGTTCCATAGCCACTCCATAGAGGAGGTACTGGTTGAGCTGTGTTTGAATGGTGAGGAGATAGTTTAGGCTGAATGAAGAGAGATTATCTGAGATGTCTACTAACCTATCTTGCCCATTGATGGACCAGAGCAGAGAACAAATTGTTTCATAAAGATAATGTGGTTGATTAAATAATTTGTCCTACTTCTTCACTCACCTATATTAGAATTAAAAACCCTGCCATGGTTTATGGTGTATTGAGTAAACTTATCCACCAATTCACTTTGAGCCATCACATTTGCTTTGTCAATGGGCCATTGCCAGACTTGAAGAGTGGAGGACTTAAAATGTGTTTGTGCATGTGGTCTTGCTGCCACTGCACTTGGTGGTCTTCCAAGAGAAGAACACACCTCAGGTGGTTGTTAATCCTCCAGCCTGGGCCTCAGTAGAATACACATGGAAGAGACCTGAACTGAGCACACAGCCTGGAACCAAGCCCAACCAGCCCTCAGTCTAAAGCAAGCCACAGTCAGAAACTTACAGCCAGGCCCAGTCTAGATCAGCAGAACCCCAGCAAACTCACAGACCAATAAACATGACAAGAAATATTCATTGAAGTAGGTCATTGAGTTGGGAGTGGTTGTTATGCAGCATTACTGTGGCAGTAGCTGACTAACACAAACAGCATTTGAAATAAGTATACATTATAAGTAGTAAACCACTAGTAAAATACCAGTATAACTGTATCTTATAGAACTCCAGGTATAGTGGGATTCTAGGGTTAATTACCAGCTTCTCTTTACTACTACAACTGTCTTAATCCAGAATCTCTTCTTTTGCTTTCCTCGTTTCCTGTGTTAAACCTGAATTGTCTACTTTTCTGGACTATGCTTATGTGCTGGCTTCCTGGCATCAATGCTAAGCTGCTAACTTTAAAGGGCACCATCTATGAAACTGGAAAGAAGGAGAAGATAGCTTGACTGGGGTAAATATTTGAGAACTATATTTTAGTTCTATATTTAGGTTTTACTCATTATCTAAGAGTGAGGATAGAGTCTGAATAGTTTGGTGAACCGGATGAGAGATCAAGAAGTTTGAAATGTCTATTTATTAGAGAAACCAAGGAAACTTAACAAGGATTGTTGAAATCTGCAAAGCCCTTGCCATTTAAGGATATCTATTTTACTGTTGCCATGATGCCTGTATCAGTTAGCTATTGCTCCGTGATAAACAACCCTCAAACTCAATAGCTTAAAACAGTAAGCATTTATTATTTCTCACAAGTCTGCAAATGAACTGGGGGACTTGTCTGATCTTGACTGGGCTCACTTATGTGTTTGTTGTCAGCAGTGGGTGTAATAGGAAGTTTTGTTCTACTTGGGGGTCAGTTGGCTGTAAATTCATCTAGGATGACTTCAGCTGGGATGACACAGTTATCCTCCATGAGGTCTCACACCCTGGACTTCTTCACACGGCTGCTAGACAGGGTACTAAGTGAGAGAATGGAAGAGCGCAAAGCCTCTGGACATCTTGGCTCAGAAATGTCACACTGTCACTCTCTTAGCCAAAAGAATTCACAAGTTCAGTCAAGATTCAAGAGGAGGAAAAACAGTCTCCATCTCTTAATGGGAGGAGCTGCAAAGTCACACTGAAAATGGGGTGGCTACAAGTAAAGAATTGTGGCCACCTGTGAATCTATCTTTGAATCTTTGAGTTATTGACATCATTATTGTTGACATGCCCCAATATTCAACTGTTTAAAGCCAATATATGTCCAACATATTTTATCAATTTCTTTTCATGAATAGGCCATGCTTTACTAGAAAATACTATTTTTTTTTGCTATAGTAAAAATAAACACCACATATAACAAGGAATTGAGACCTGAAGGTCATCGACTTCCCCTAATGAAAAGTGAGGCAAAATTTTCAAATGCAGAAGCATTTTTTTTTTTAAAGATTTTGTTTTTCCTTTTTCTCCCAAAGCCCCCCAGTACATAGTTGTGTATTTTTAGTTTTGGGTCCCTTTAGTTGTGGCATGTGGGATGCCACCCCAGCATGACCTAATGTCTGTGCCCAGGATTTGAACCGGCAAAACCCTGGGCTGCCGAAGCAGAGTTCACGAACTTAACCACTCGGCCACAGGGCCAGCCCAGGAAGCATTTTTGTTCTTGGGAAACTTAGCAAATGTAGAAAGATAAGTCTGATAATGTTTTCAATTAGCAGTTTGGAGAGTCATCAGCTTTTTATCAACATTTCAAATGCCTTTCAGAGAAAAGAACGTATTTTCTCTTCTGATGCTTTAGTCATTGAGAAGCATTAGCCACTTTGTTACGTCACTCTGAGATGAACTTCCATTGCTTTTCCATCTTAAAATAGTGTCTTGATTACAATAAAATCAGCAAAACTTAATTAAAACGTGTGGTGAAAGTGAAATTCGGTGTGTAAGACTGGATATACCATTAATGATAAAACAATCACGCATTTATTCAACATGAATTGAGTGTCTATCATATGCCAGATATTATTCTAGGAACTGGGGATACAGCCATGAATGTGGCAGGCAAGATTCCTGCCCTCATGAAGCTAAAATTTAATGGGCAAGACAGGATGTTGTCTGTGTGCATCTGATTCAAGCTGTCTCACCACCAACACATTCATCTTCATCCCACGAGAAGAAAGAAAGAGGAAGTGATAGGCAAGCTACTTCTTTTTAATGAAGTAGCTTTTTAAGGATGTAACTGAAAAGTTATACTCACCTCCACTCAGATCCCATTGCAATAATTTAGTCATCTGACCACGTCTCTTTACGAAAAGCCTGACAGGAGTAGTCTCTAGCTGGACAGCCATGCGCCCAGCTAAGACTTTGTGGGGATCCAGAGATTCATGCACTGATAAGAAGAAAGTGAGCATACATACTAGGGCATGCTTAGCAGTCTCCACTACTTTGGCAGATTCTTTCATTGTTGTTATATAGTTAGGTGCAACATGATGACGTTTCAGTCAATAACAAACCGCATATACAATGGTGGTCTCATAAGATTAGCACCATATCACCTAGGTGTGTAGTAGGCTATACCATCTAGGTTTGTGTAAGTACACTCTGTGATGTTTGTGCAAAGGTGAAATTGCCTAACAGTGCATTTCTCAGAATGTGTCCCCGTTGTTAAGCAACACATGACAGTATAATATTTAAGACACACAAAATGATTGAAAATAGAATAACACCAACAACTGCATACCCATTACCCAGGTTAATGAATAAATCTTATTGGTGCAGTTGAAGTCTCAATCTCTCACCCTGCCCCAAATAAAGAGCAATCATTTTCTGCTTTTGCTGTTTATCCCTTCCATGCATTTCTTAGTACTTTCATTGCCAACACACATATCCTTAACAGGTCTAGTACTGTTGTGACAATTTTTTTTTTTTTGAGGAAGATTAGCCCTGAGCTAACCGCTGCCAATCCTCCTCTTTTTGCTGAGGAAGACTGGCCCTGAGCTAACATCCATGCCCATCTTCCTCTACTTTATATGTGGGATGCCTACCACAGCATGGCTTGCCAAGTGGTGCCATCTCCGCACCTGGGATCCAAACCAGCGAACCCGGGCTGCTGAAGCAGAACGTGCGAACTTAACTGCTGCACCACTGGGCTGGCCCCCTGTTGTGACTATTTTTAATCTTTATGTAAGTCATATTGAACTGTGATTTTTTTGCCGTCTTTTTTTTGGCTCATAATTATATTGAAAGATTCATTCATATTGACATTTGTAGTTCTATTCATTTTCTGGATAATATTCCATTATGAATATATTTGCATTTGTTTACTCAATAAAGAAATTCTAATTTTTTTGCTACTACAAAAAAATGCCGTTATAAATATTCCTTGTGCACATGTATAAGAATTTCTCTGGGGAACATATCTAGAAGTATAATTACTGGGACATGAGGTAATTGCATCTTAAATTTATTAGATATTACCAAATAATGATTCAATTAGTTGTACATTCCCTTGGACAGTATATAAGTAACTACTGTACTCTTTACAAATATCCATAGTTGAAAAATAAAATTTTATTTTAATGAAGCAACTGTACCTCTCCTACATTGTTGTGAGGAGGATAAGATGCAGCAATTCCACCCCTTGGTACATATTCCAAGAGAAATTAATATATTTGTCCACCAAAAGATATGCTCAAGAATATTTATAGCAGCTTCATTCCAAATAGCCAAAAACTGGAAATAATCTAAATATCCATCAACAGTAGAATGGATAAATAAACTATAGTATTCTCCTATAATGGAATATCAAGCAATTTTTAAAAAGAAGAAAAACACTGCCGCATTCAACAAAAAGGATGATTCTCACAGACATTGTATTGAGAGAAAATATGCCAGCCCAAAGAGTATGCACACTATGATTGCATTTATATGAAATTCAAGATGAGGAAAAAACTAATCTATGGTGATAGGAATCAGAATAGTGATTGCATCATTGGAGGAAGGAAGAGAGGCTTTGAAGGTGTTGATTTAAAGGTAGTCAAATGCTGGAAATGTTCTATATCTGTAATGTTCAAAATGGTAGCCACTAGCCTTATTAAATAAAATTAAAAATTTAGTTTCTCAGTTACACTAGCCACATTTCAAGAGCTCAATCGCCACATATGGCTTGCAGCTGCCAAAATGGAAAGTGCAGACAGAACATTTCCATCCTCACACAAAGTTCTTTTGGACGGCACTGTTCTGTATCTTGAGTTGGGTGGTGATTACATGAGTATACATACGTAAATATTAAGTTGTTCTCTTAAAATTTGTGCTTTACAATATGTATGCCTCAGAAATAAAATATGCTTCAAAACAAATATGCCTCATAAAATGAGAGTAAAGAGAACAAGACCAGAGAAAAGAGGAAAAAAACAAAAACAAAATCTTATAAATAAGGGCTTTTTAAATTTGAATTTTGAATGTAATATGTGACATGAATTCAGGAGAAAAAAGCACAAGAGCTTGGTACAAAAATAAATTAATAAGCCTTTTTAAATGGAGATTATTTCTCATTAACTTTAATTAAGCTCCTTCTACATTTGCAAATTTAGCAAATTATCAAACAAAAAATAAAAACCTTAGGCTCATCTCTCCAGCAAGTTTCCTCAAATTCTGCAGTGTCCCTGGCTGCTCTTCTGGCTTCATTGCCTTTGTTACATTTCTATGTGACTAATCTATGTTGCTAATTAGATTCCAGCGTGAAGCATGGTTTCAATCATTTTCTATCCAACACCAGCATCTTTGTTTGTGTAGAGATGCGTGACCCCCAACATGTGCAAATGTATGCAGGGTAATGAGTTCCATTACAGTGGTCTGATTTGTGGTTTACGAAAGCTAACTGGAAGTGTAACTTTAATCTTTGTCACAGAAACTTGATTAACCCATTGCCTATCTTACATTTGCAATAAAGAATTCATTTCCACATCTATTTGGTTTTAGATTAGCAAGAAGCATAACAGAGAAGCAGTGTGAGACTTGTAGGTCAGTCTTACACTGGAGATAAATACATGCCTTCCATCATGTTTGAACAGAGAGAATGAATCAGAAGAGCTGTGTAACCTTGGGCAACTTCTTACTTTCCCTGAGCCTCAGATTCCTCACTTTCTGCCTTCCCTGACTCTGCCAGGAAGAGTTATTGTGTCCCTTCTATTTGTTCCCGCTCTAAGACATTGTGACCCTGGAACAGCACAGAGCAAGATGTCCTATAATTTAGTCCCATGCACATCATCTCCCTCTCTGAGACTGTGAGCATCTGGAGACTGTGAAATGCATCTTTGTTTCCTTAGCACCTAGGCCACCGCCTGGCCTGCAGGCTATCTCAAAATAATTTGTTGAATAAGTGAGTGAGTCAATGAATGAATGAATGAATGAATGCTGCATTATTTCTTGCTGTGTTAACACATTACCCCAAACTTAGTAGCTTGAAACAATACACATTTATTATCTCATAGTTCCTGAGGGTCAAGAAACTGGGCATAGCTTAGCTGGATCCTCTGCTCCAGGATCTCTCAATCAAAGTGTCGGCTGGAGTCACAAGCCTCCGAACTAGGGCTGAATCTGCTCCCAAATTCACAGTCATTGTTGGAAGGGTTCAGTTCCTTGCGGGCTGTTGGATTGAGCCTCCAGTTTCTTGCCACATGGGACTTTCCAACGTGGCAGCTTACTCCAGCACGAGAGCGAGTCTGCTAGGAAGACAGGAGTCAGAATCTTTTATAACCTAATCACAGAAGTGGCATACCGTGGCTTTTGCTGTGTTGGATTTGTTTGAAGCAAGTCACTACATCCAGTCTTCTCTCAAAGGGGAGAAATTACACAGGGTATAAATACCAAGGTGGGGATCACTGGGGGCCATGTTGAAAGCAGCCTACCGCAAATGCCTACTTCACAAGACGATGAGGAAGTCAGAACGAGACTCTCTGGCAAAGATGGGATACGCTTGCTGCCTGCTCTTCCTAGACTGTTCTTTCCCCTTGAGCATACTTCCCCCACGTCCTTCTCATCTTTCATGTTTCAGTTTAAATGCCACCAACTCCAAGAGGCCTTTACTGAATATTAAAAAATGATCCCTGAGCCATCCTTTTAAGCCAGCATCCTATTTATTTCCTTTCAAGCAGACATTACCATCCATAATTATTTTATTTGCTTATTGTCAGTCTCCTCCACTAGAAAGCAAGCTCCCCGAGTGCAAGACGCCAGCCTACCAGTCCTCTCCTCTCTTACCAGTTCCTCACATGGTGCCTCATTAATAAGTATTGAAAAACTGGACTACTCTATCCTGTTGTAATTTATTTGCTTTATAAAATTAGGGCCAGTTGGAGTCATCGTATTTGTAATAGTTCCCAGGGGTTTAGAATCAGAACAGAGCTGTCCCAGGGTAGGGAACTCTTTATTGAAAGTGTGCATCCCAACAAAACAAACCATCTTTGGGGGCCAAATTAATAATGCACTGCAGTGACAAACTTGGATTAGCTAAGTTTGAGAGCTGAGATGACACTGAGGCACTATGATGTTGACATTTGTGTTCGGTTTTTGGGAACTCCCTTCTCTGGCCTTTCCTCTAGGCTTCCTCATGCCTCTAAAGTAGCCAACAGCCTTACAGTCCTCTGTGCCATCCCTCTCAGCTCTGTCCCGGCCCCATGGGCTACATTTTCCAGTGTTATAATGGCCACCATTTATTGAGTAACAACTACATGCTAGGCATTGTACTAAAAGTTTTATATATGTTCTTCCCAATTCTTGCCACAACTTTTATACAGGAGACTGAGATGCAAATAAGTTAAAATGAAAAACTTAGGACAGCCAGACTTTGAAGGTCAAACTAATTCTGCCATCAGTGTATTCATCACACGCTCACCAAGCCCGCTCCCCTCCCCAACGTACATAAAAAGACTAAAGGTTTGAGAGTGAACAGGTCTGTGTTCTGGCAATGGTTATGCCACTAACCGTGTTACCTTAGACACGTCATTTTTAAACCTCTGTCAAATACAGTAGTCAGTTTCTTTGAAGGAGGCTTATTAGAATTGCAGCTTATGCCTTGCCCACAGTTATCAGACTGTCAGAAGTCTGGGCCCAAATAAACATCTCATAACTGTGTCAAATTTTCCTTTCCTTCCAGGCCATTAAACTGAAATGTTAAATGAGCCAGAGTATGGATTTTTCTTAGATTTTCCCAAAAGACGTCAGGAAAGTGTATAACAGTGGCAAAAGTGGCAGCTTACAGCAGAAGAACAGAAAGAAGCCTCTTCAGGAGAAAGAGGGTTTGTTTCTCCTGCAGTGTCTGGACTTCAGATCTGGCTCAACCCCCAGGCTATGCTTTGCAAGGGTTCACTGAAGAATACTCATGGCAGAGTGTTTATTGCTCCCAACATAGCTCAGGGTCCAAGGTAACCAAGTATAGTGACAAATGAACACTGTCCCTGTGGTATACACAGGCATTATGGGCACTTTCTCTGATGATGGGAAGTGGAATCTGTGGGGAAAGGGTCTAAGAGAGTGAGCAATACGAGGAGCTCAGTATAAGGAGAATGAGGAATCTTGGTATTGGGCTAGAGTACTGTTGACATTTTCAGCTGGGTGATTCGTTCTTGTGCAGGGTTTCCCGTGCACTACAGGATGTTTAGCAGCATCTCTGGCCTCTACTCACTAGATGCCAGTAACATACACCCGCCTCCATTTGTGACAACTAAAATGTTCCCAGACCTTGCCAAATGTCCTGGGGGGTGGTGGCAAAATCACCAGCAGCCGAAACCACTGGACTTGGGTAAGGATGTGGTTTTGGTTGGAATAGGCTCAAGGGGTTATAGTAACAAACCAGCCCAACATCTCAGCGGCTAAAACGAGCAAGAGTTTGTTTCCTGCTCTTGCTACATGACCATTGTGGGGTGACAGAAGGGCTCTGCACTTCATGGTTACTCAGAGGCTGGGTTGATGGAGCAGCCAGCATTTCCAATGAGTTATCGAGCCAGAGGGAACAGAGCGCTCTGGGGAGTCTTGAACCAGCAATTCAACGCTTCATCCCAGCAGCTTCACTTCGCTTCACCTGCTCTCACAACCCATTTGTCAGAACTAGACCCACCACAGGGAGACCAGGAAGTGTAGCCTTACCACGGGCCCGGCAGAGAGGAGAACTAGAAATATCTGACAAGCAGCATTTATGACCACCATAAATGCAAAGGAGGTCTCCCTTCCCTGTTGACCAGAATGAGAAAGTGTCAAAGGCAGGATTTACAAGGTTACCCAGTACTTCCAGAAAACAACAACAACAACAACAACACTGATGTAATAATAGCTACAATTTGGATTGTGCTTATCATGTGTCAGATACAGTCAGGGCCCACATAGTGATGTTCAGTCAATGATGGAGCGCATATATGATGGTAGTCCTGCAAGATTAGCACCATATAGCCTAGGTGTGTAGTAGGCTGTACCATCTGGGTTTGTGTAAGTACCCTCTCGGATGTTTGCACAATGACAAAATTGCCTAACGATGCATTTCTCAGAATGTATCCCTGTCCACTAAGCAACACATGACTATAAATTAATTCTCACACAACAACCCAAGGAAGAAAGTAATTCTACTCTTTTCATTTGATAGATTATGAAACTGAGACACAGCATGCTTAAGTAACTTGCCTAGAATCACATAGTAAGTAGTAAGTAGCAGGACTGAGATTTGGTCCAAGGTCTCTCTGACATTAAAGACTGAGCACATAAACCTCGCTTTATAAATCAATTTGGCTGCTGTGCAAATCTCTTCTTTCAGTATTGGAGTGGAATGAGCAAGTTGTCTCTCCTGTAACCTGCTCTGTGACTTTGTGGTTTAAGTTAGAGGCATGATTGAAATGTGTTTGCAAACTTGTTCCATCCTTCCATTCCCTGACAATTTTTCTTAATGAATCCCACCCTTCCTAGGGCATTTGGAAACGTGACTTCAGTCACTCCATCATGGGGTGATCATGCTCAGAGAGTTTCCAGACATTCAGAGACAGCCCTGAATGCCACATCAATTTGGATACTAAGAAAATAGGCTCCCGGGCCAGCCCCATAGCTCAGCGGTTAAGTTCACACGTTCCGCTTCTCGGTGGCCCGGGGTTCGCCGGTTCAGATCCCGGGTGTGGACATGGCACCGCTTGGCACGCCATGCTGTGGTAGGCGTCCCACATATAAAGTAGAGGAAGATGGGCACGGATTTACCTCAGGGCCAGGCTTCCTCGGCAAAAAAGAGGACTGGCAGTAGTTAGCTCAGGGCTAATCTTCCTAAACAAAAAAAAAGAAAAAGAAAAAGAAAATAGGCCCCTACGCTAAAATCAGGTAGTGGACTCAGCAACATGAATACTTTAGGATGCCGTGAGCACTCCCTTTGAAGCAGGCCCAGGTACACCTAGTGTTTCTAGATCTCAGATGCTAAGGCTAGGGGGTTGATTACAAAAGCAAACAATAATAAAAATGACTAACATTTATGCTAGGGATTGTTGTAAGTATGCATTATCTCATGCAGATTAATAGTGTTAATCCAACCAATTTTGAGACGAGAAAATAGAAACTGAGAGAAGTTAACTAGTCAAGGTCACAGAGCAGGTTTTTGGAAGGATTCCAGGTTTGACTCCAAATTTCAAGCATTTATCCACACTAATGGATGTATGAAGTTGCTTAACGTTTCAAATATATACACACATCTTTTTCTAGTGCCTTCCCCACCCCCAAGTCAAACTTACAATATTTATTTCAAAGAGAAAGAGGAATAAAAGAGAGATTTATTTCACTTTCCTCTTCCCTTGGTCCAAAGGGTTACTGAGACTTGTTAAATTTCTAAATACCCACAGTTTAGCTTTCCCAAGCAGCCTTCAGAATGATATAACTCAGCCATTTACCCAAGTTAGCATCACTGAGAGAACCTGTAGATTTGGGTATGAAATGACACTGGGTCCAAAGTCTCCCTCAAGCTCAAACTCCAGCCTTCAGTGCCATATTTGAGGGGCTGTTGATGATCTTTGGTAATAATTATTGTTAAAGTAATGAGGATATAGAAGGAAAAGAGAAAGCTGACAGCTAGATCTCTTACTATCTCCCAAAGAATTTAAATGAGCTTATTTAAGGAAAAAGTGAGATGAGTGTTAGACTTAAGAAAGACTTCCCTAATTACGTTGGAAATAGATTGTTAAAGGTAATAAGGAGCGTATAACATCTCCCTCCCTGCAGAAGTCTGAGAAGAGGCCAATCCACGCCAGATGGAGACAGCCAATGTAGTAAAAAGAACATGGACTTTGTAGACAGACCCTTCTGGATTTAAATTCCAGCCCTGTTGTTTACTAGCTGTGTGACCTTAAGCAGTGACTTCACCTTGCTAAGCCTCAATTTCCCCACCTGCAAAATAAACACAGTAAAATGTGCCCCATTGGCCTTGTAGCGTTACCTGTGTAATCGAAGCACGTAATGTATAGATGGCCATCTATAAACTGATGAGAGCTATGCAAGCACAAGTTGAACCAAAACTGACTTTATGCCACTCCTTAGAACCCACCTCTGCTCCTGAACTTACAGGAAAAGAACAAGACCAGCAGTCAGAATGTTCTCCTTTTAGTTTCACTCCAGATATAAGCAGATTAAGCATTTGGGAGGAAGCTTCATCAGGATTTCCATTTTCTGTGTCCATTTTCCACCAGATGGATCACAGGCTCCCAGGACTGAAACAACAATGGTAGCTTCTCAAGGAATGTTAGTCCTGTCCCTCAAGAGAATGATCATAAAAGGCCTCCATGGTGTTCTCATTCAACGTTGTGGTAGCATTATCCTTTGCAAAACCTTTCTCTAGGGGAAAAAGTGTAGGAAGCCCCACATCTCTGCAGGTGCTACTTTAACAGGGCATTGGCCACTTTCCCAGGCAGCTGTTGAGAATGACAATGTCTCTTTTGTTGAAGACGCAAGCCATTTTAGAGTCTGTGATTATTGCTATGGAGACAATTGTGAAATCAGAGAAAAACTAGGTACTGGGCTTTTAAAATCAACATTTCTTCCCAGATTGCCCACCAACTGAAACCATTCTTGCAAACTCGTTTTGCCTGTTTTGAACTTCCTAGAAATGAAATTATGAAGTACATATATACCTTCTTGTGTATGCCTTCTTTTTATCAACTTCACATCTAGGAGATTTATTTTTATTGTTGCAGGTAACAGTAGTTCATTCCCATTCATTGCTATGTAGTATTCCAGTGTGTGAATGTACCAAAATATATCCGTTCCATTGTTGATGAAGTTTGGGCTGTTTCCAGTTTGTTGCTACTATGAATGAAGTTGTTCTGAATACTCTTAAACATGCTATTTGATGGGTGTTAGCACTAATTTCTTGTGGTAGGTAACCAGGAGTGGAATTACGGATCATGAGACAGTTATAGAGAGATAGATATACAGATGTTCATCTTCAGTAGATACTGCGAATCTGTTTTCCAAAGTGGTTTTACCAGTAAACCCTGCTACCAGCAATGTAAGTGAATCCAGGTACTTCACATTTTCACCCATAAGTGGGCCTTACCTATGTATCTTAAAGCAATGACTTTTTAAAAAAGAGTTGCCTGTAAAAATTTGTATAATGCCATATAACTCTCCCAAATGCCTTCCAATACCAGATAGAACCATGAATAGAGCAAGAACTTGGCTCTCTTGTGGATGGTTTTCCTGATCTTACTGTGCCATTAAGAAAGGAAGAGAGTTTTTGTTCAAGGGCTGGTTTGTTGGTTGGTAGGAAAAATATAAAGGAAGCAGAAGGGTTAATTACTTTGGGCTAAATATTGTTTGTACTTTCTTTTGCCAGAATCCTGTATTATTTATCATTAGCCATTGATCAATACACTTAATGGGTCACTTGAAGATCTTATGCATCCCCTGCATAACTAGAAACTGAGCAATCTTGGACCTCTGTAATTAAGGATAAAGAAAATTAGCCTTCCTAGTGGAGTATATCTCATGTCATAAGATAATTTTGTGTCTCCTCCTGTGAGGGCTGGATTGATGGTTCCTGCCAGCAATAAGTAGTACTCTGACCACCTGATATTTGTGGCTAAGGCCTGGTCCACTGAGAACCTCAGGGCTGTTTTTGTTTCATCTGAGGCATATGATTTTTTCATTTCATCTGGAACCAGAGTTTTATTTCAAATTTGAATATAGGAGAGTCAAGAGTTTCAGTTTCAGGAGAGAGGTATGTATGCATTACTTATGCTGTGAAGAGTGATGAAGGAAATTGGTGTGATTACTCCTCCAACCAAATGAATTCAAGAGCCCCTCCATGGACCTCCACGATCATTTCTTTCACTAGCCACCCCGTCTCCACCGACCCGCCCCAGGGGATCTATGCCAGGCCAGAGTTACCAAAAGTAGCTGCAGACAGTGACTGTCCATCAACTCCTGATGGCCCCAATTATCCAAGGGTCGAGCTTTAATAAAAATATCCTCACTGCTCCTCCCTCAGCCTGTTTTTCTCCCCTGCCCATTCTTCCCTCTATGCCTTTTGTCAGAGTAGTATTCTTCATGAGAGATGCATCCAAATTCCTTCTCAGTGGGCAGAGAGCGGGCAGTTTGGCACCATGTTGAGAGTCTAGTGTTCAAATCCAGACTCTGACATGTTCTAGCAGCGTGACCTTGGGCAGACTGCTTATGCCTCTGTGCCTCAGTTACCCTCTCTTTGAAATGGGGAGTATCTCCTAGCAGAGTATCAAGTGAAATCCTGTGGAGAGTTTTGCCCCTGCTGCCGAGGTTCCGATAGTCTGTCTTTGCAAGGGTGACTCCTCCATAGTGTTGACTTAGGAGTAGGGGCAATGTCTTGTCTTTAGGAGCTAATCTAGGCTTAATCATGGGCTTCACACATGGTATGAACTAATCATGATGGCAACCTTCCCAGTGCTTCCTATATGCCATGCAGTATCTAAGCATTTTGCAGATATTTACTCATTTAATTATAATACAACACTATGAGGTGGGTACTGTTATCATCCCTGTTTTACAGTTGAGGAAACTGAGGCACAGAGTTATTAAAACTTAGTCAAGTTCGCATAGCTAATTAGTCCTAGAATTAGGGTTCAAACTCAGAGAGTCTGGCTCTGCTTTTCCATTTGAACATTTATGGGATAATTTATATGGGCTCCAGGTTATTGTTAAGAATGAAATTCACAGCGAAAGGTTTAGACCTGTGCTGTCCAGTATGGAAACCACTAGTCACATGTCACTATTTAACTTAATTAGAATCCACTAAAAATAAAAAGTCAGTTCCTCTGTCATCCTAGCCCCATTTCAAGTATTCACCAGCCACATGGGGCAGTTAGCTACCATCTTGGAAAGAGCGCAGATATGGAACATTTCCATTATCATAGACAGTTCTGTTGGACTTTAGATTCTGAATAAAGGAAGCAAGATAGAGAAGTCCAGATTGGGTTTTGGGGAGAAGATCAGGAATTCAGATGTTTGTAGTTCATGCAAGACAGGAAGGGAGTAAAGGTGGACAAATGAAATCTTCCAGCAGGCTGACAGGGTGGCCACCAAGGGAGCATGTAGCTTTCTGGCTGTCAGCAGTATCTGCTGTCATGCGTGCCTGGGCTTCAAACCCAGGCTCAGCCAAGAACTAGCTGTGTGACTCAGGCAAGTCACTTCGCTTCTCTATTTTTCCCTGTGTGTTTTACCTTGTCCTGAGGAGGGCTGAGGGGTGTTGGAGGGTATTCATCAGTGGAGGAGTGTGATAAGATTTGCCATTTAGGAAGATGTCTTTGGAGGTTTCATGGAGAGGACTGATGAAAGAGAGAAATTACAAGTCAGGGAAATAAATTAGGATGCTGGTTCCTGTCTGTGGGCTCTTGGAGTGGTGACAGTTCTGAGCAGTTTTCACTGATCCACTGAGAAAGGAGGAAGGTAAAGATCGTGTGTGTGTGGGTCGTGCAGGTGACCATGTATGTGAGAATTCCAACCGTTTCAACTGTACTTTCCTGAAAATGCCTGATTATTTAAAGCCTACTGCTTTCCTACTTTTTTGGTGTTAAAATGCCTTTTGTTCATGAAATAATGCTCACAGTATCATAGTAGGTAGTAGGAATTTTTTTACGTACTTACCAGACAAAATAAACTGTGCATCCATGCCTCGATTTACTTGTTTTTTAATTATGATTTCTCAGTCTATGAAGTCCCAAAATCTGGGAACTGCTGAGTTAGACACCATTGCAGTGGTGCCCAGGTGAGATGTGATGAGTTCTTAAGGAAAGGAGGAGGTGGGTGTAAGAGTGGCTGAGATAAGCCAGCAGACATGTGGATGGGACCAAAATAAGGAGAAGGGAGTAAAGGAAAGAGTGGTCTCCAGAGAGACTGTGGTTTCTCCCTGCCCGTGAAGGAAGCGGGGTCAGCGCGCATTAATCTGAAGTCCCGCCGCAGCACCTTCACTTCTGTTCCACCCCTGATGCATGGGAGCTCCTGAGCATCCATCCTGAGCATCCATCCTGAGCACGTACGCATCAAGGTTAAGTGCACAAGGGCAAACAGATGGCTCCCATCTCATGGCACCAGGAAGCCACAGACACAGTTCCCTGATAACCACAGGACCCAAGTGAGGCCACCTGACCTGTGACACCCTCTACCCTGTGCCCTTCCTCTCACCTATCCGGGACATGTGGCCCCCAGGAGAAGACTTTCCAAAGCACCTCAGTGAATTCTGCACCTCGCTGAGACAATGGCCACCACAGTGCCTCTCAGACAGAGCCTGCAGAGCCAGGAAAGGGCACTGCCAGGCCCAGAGAGCTGCCAGGCTCCGAGCAGCAGGCTTCTAGCATTTTAAACAGCATATGCAAATTAAATTAGCAAGGGTTCCACTTCATCTCCTGAGCAGCTCAGCCACACTCCCCAATAATTCCCAAGCCAAACTGACCCAGTTTGAAATTAAAATCAGGTTTATTTTTAGAGGGATATATTTTCCCCATGCCTCAGTCTCAGCGGATGCTTTTTCTGTTTGGCCTGATAAACATCTGAGTACATTATCCCCAGACCTGCTGAGCCTTTCTGACAGCCACTTGATAGATAAAAGGCCCAGCAGGGTCTAGCTCATGTATATTCAGATGGCAGAGGCCAGCCCCACACCCGTCTTGTGCCGTGCTCGTGTTGCCAAAGGGGGGCTGTGGACACTGTGTCCCCTTTCCTCCACCTGTTTGTCATACTTAAAGCTGGCGTCAGGGTCCCTTGAACTGGAAAAGCCTTAGAGTTTAAGGTGATTTAGAGCTGGTCACACTTGGGTTCAGCAGACTCTGCTAGCATTCATTGGAGACCTTCAACATCTTCTCTTGCTAAAAATCTAGTCAGTATGAATTGCCTGTTTGCAGCCAGGTCCAAGAATGATTTTCATCCCAGCTGAAGGCTCTTTACTTTGCCTTTGTGGCACTTTCCACAAGGAATTATTCACAGGATTGTGTGGTTAACATCTGGATATTTTCTTAAAACTGTAAGCTCCCGGAAGACCTCTGCAGCCTCTGACTTGCCCATCACCACCCTGCACTAGGGCGTAGCTATAAGAAGTCCTCGGCCAATGAGAGATATCGGCTGTTAGACCAGTGCTTCCAGCTGGGGACAATTTTGATACCTAACTCCCAGCCCCTCCAGACATTTTCAACGTCTAGAGACATTTTTGGATCAACTAAGGGACTAAGGGTGCTACTGGGATCTGGTAGAGGCTAAAGGCCATGATGCTGCTAAACATCCCACAGGGCACAGGACAGTCCTCACAACAAAGAATTACCCAGCCCCAAACATTGCTAGTGCTGGTGTTGAGCAACCTGGGCTGGATAAAGCCATTCACATGTGGTTATGCCTAAGCGGGCAGGCCTGATCTCTCAGGGAGTAACATCACGTGGGCTTCAGAGTGAGGCAGAATCAGGCTCCACCTCCCACAAACAAGATGACTGCACAATTTACTTGACCTCCCTGAGCCTGATTTCTGCATCTGTAAACTGAGAATAAAAATATTACCTCCCTTATGCCATTCTTGTGAGATTGACGTGAGATGATTCCTATAAAGCTGGTAGAACTGTACCTGACACATGGTAACTTTGCAGTAAATGTTTATTATTATTCTTGTCGTTATTATTATTGTTCTTGTTACTTTTTGAGTAAGGAAGTTTGGATTCAGCTCTTACATTAGTTAGGAGAAGCTACATTGTGTTGTAGCAACAAACAGCCCCTAATCTCAGTGGTGCAAAAGACAAGGGTTTATTTCTCTTTTAGGTTGTGTGTCCACCATAGGTTAGCAAGGGAACTCTGTTCATAATAATTAGTCAACGATTCAAGCCAATGGTGCAGCCCCCATTTCAATGATGTTCTTTCTATGCCAGAACAAAAGAAAACTCTGGTGGGTCTTGTACCAACAAATAAGATTTGTAGCCTCAAATGGATGCATAGCACATGTGTCACAACTCATTGGCCAGACCTAGTCACATAATCCCACCCAATTCCAAAAGTTATAGGAAGTTGACTCCTATCATGTTAGCTGAGGTAGGGAGCTGGAAATGTTTTACTAACAGGATGAATGATGGCCACAGACCTTTAGCATAATGGTAGGATGAACTTTTTCTTCTGGCAATGGCTGCATTTTTCAGGATGTGTATGTTCCAGGAATGCCTTATTCACAGATTACCCAATTATTTATATTTAACAAATACTTGCTGAAGGTGGGCACTGTTCTAGGCACTGGGGATATAATGGCAAACAAAACAGGGAAAATTCCTACACGATGTACCTCATAGAACTTTGGGGGAGACTAAACTTAATTTAAATATCTCACTAATGAGTTTGTTGTTATGAATTGGGATTAAAAACTCTGAAGGAAAGAAACAGAGCTCTGTGGGGGAATCAGATGTACATTAGGGGGTCGGGGTAGCTTAACCAATGTTTGAGTTAGATATGTAAAGGATGAGTAGGCATTCACAAGTTGAAGTAGAGAGGGGAGTGAGGAACATTTAGGAGAGAGGGAACAGTATATGCAATGGCCCTTGGCCAGGAGAGGGACTGAAAATATGAGGGGTTGAAAGCAGGTCTTTGTGGTTAGAGCAGGGCCAAGGAGAAGCATGGTGGCAGATGGGGCAGGAACATCAGGCAGGGACCAGGCCATGCACATCCCAGGTGAGGTCTGGTCAGGATCCAGTTCTTTATCTCCACTATGAGCTGAAGCCTTTGAAGGACTTAATGCAAGGGATTGACATAAGAACCCAGATGGCATGCCCATGAACTTTGAACTTACAAAGGGAGTCCTTGTGTTTGGAAGTCTCCTGATTCCTTTTCCTCACCAGAAATGCTCTGAAATCACAAGTCCAGACCTTTACCTGCAGCATTTTAAAGCAAGTACACTGAACCTCTCTCCAAACCTGAACCCCAGAGCCAGCTTTTGTACAAAAAATGTGTCCCTTTCTGTTTGCACTTCTCGTGCTCAAGGAGGCCTCCCACAGACTCTTAGAAGGAAATGACACATCTACTCATAGCAGTGTAAAACACTCCTAATATGACTGGCAGTATATTGTTCCCTCCTGGGAATGTGGATTGCCCTCGATCTTAGACACAGAGGGTTGGGATGTGTCACCTCCTTAACCTTTGAGGATTGGAGTTTCCAGATCTGTTGCCAAAACTGATTTGACTCATTGAGCCCACCCAGTCTTATGGTCTGCATCTTTCATGGATGAGAAGAACTGAGCAACAGTTCCTCAACTGGGTAGCATCCAGGATTCTCAAACTAGTATTCTAAGAATTTCACCTGGCCATGATTATCTTAGAGGAAAGAAATAGCCTGGATGTTGCCCTTCAGACTTGGTCAGAAAAACTGGAAGCTCTCTGATTAGTTCCCTTTCAGTTGAAAGATATACAGTCATGCACCACATGATGTTTTGGTCGATGATGGACCACATATACGATGATAGTCCCATCAGATGAGTACCATATAGCCTAGGTGTGTAGTAGGCCGTACCATCTATATTTGTGTAAGTACACTCTGCTCTGATGTTCACATAACAATGGAATCACCGAATGATGCATTTCTTAGAATGTATCCCTGTCATTAAGCGATGCATGACTCTAGTTTGGAAACTATAAAGATGGAAGTTATTTAACCTTTGCACCTTCAGAAAAAAGTCCCTGGTTAATAGTGAGCTGTCAAACATTTAAATTAATGGATTTTTAAAAATGCATTAATTCATTCATTAGCATAGCCATCATCTATTGAGCGCCTACAATGAGTCAGATACTGTGTTGGGCACTGGGAATGTTAAATGTGTGAATAGGGCAGATGTGTTCTTTGTTCTGTAGAACTTTCATTCTGGCGAGAGAAGATAGACAATAAGCATGTATATAATTAAATAAGATAATTGCAGATGGTAGTAATTGTTATGAATAAAATAAACAAGATTATGGGATAGAGTGTCAAGGAGCGGAGGAACGATTTCTTTAACTGGAGTGGTCAGGAGAAAAATCACTCTAAGAGGTGACATGTGGCCCAAGAACTAAATAATGAGAAGGAGGCAGCCATGAGCTAGATAGACACAAGTTTCCAGGGGGAGGGAATAGCAAGTAGAAAATGAGTGTGGGATGTTCTAAGAGTGCGGAGGACTGGGAGGAAGGTGGTAAAAAAGGAAGTCAGAGAGGTAGACTGGATCCAGATCTTATGGGGTCTAGTAGTCCGTGATAATGAGTATGGAGGCTGTCCTGTCCGCACCAGGACACCACTGGTGAATTTTAAGCAGGTTTGTAATAAGATTTCATTTATGCCTTGAGATTACTCTGGCTGTTTAGTGGAAACTGTGCTGAATGGTGAGCAAGCATGGCTGCAGGAATCTAAGCAGCGAAGTGAGAGATGATAGCGGTTTGGAGATACTGAGAAGCTGTCAGATTCAGCAGAAAGACAGGTATAGGACCAATAAGAATTACTGCTAGACTGAATATGGAGTGTGAGGAAACGATGAAATAAGGATGATCCCCAGGTTTTTAAATATAAGCAGTGGGATGGATATAGGCATTATTTTCAAAAATGAGAGAAGAGGTTTAGCGGTAGATGGAGCCAAGATTTCTCTTTTGTACAAGTTAACTTTGATATTTCCGTCAGATATCTAAGTGGACATGTGTAGGAGGCATACAAATATATATGGAGCTCAGAGCTGGAGATACCATTGGGGTATTCAGTTGTATAATAAATGCCAAATACCACAGGACTAATTTGCATCATTAACAGATCATTCGGCATTTCTCTATTCTTTCATTCAAAAATAATGTGTTTACTATGATAATGTGTGAGATTCTGTGCTGAACTCTAATAGATTCAATCTCATCTTGATTTGTGACAGGCAAGTGATACAACTCTTCATTGATTGTTTTATCTGTCTAGTCTTTGATGTAATGGGTATATTGAGAGAGAACTGAATGAATTGGAGATATTGGCATATAAGAAGAAAAACACAAAATCAATCAATTCCAATCTGTAGACTTTCTATGGCTGTTGCTGCAGGAGCAAATTGCCCTGCCACTGAGAAGTTCTGAAACAAGATTGAGGTGTTGGCTTGAATGCCTACATTGCGGGCTTCACTAGTCTTTTAGCTATCTCTGCCTACCTAGAGTTGGTCTTATGAACCATTAACGTTTCTAGAATTTGCATCTGTGCCATCACGAGATTAGAAAAATAGGATCATTTGGGACATAAGCACTAGATTTTCGAGACTTTGTGATGTTTTGACTCTCCAGAATATCCACTAATTTAGCCAAAAAGTCAATACAAGTTAGATAGTCAATGCAAGCAGATGATCAGACCAATATACTCTTCAGCTAATTATCCTGATACCCCAGAAGTCTGATATAAAAGATAAAGATCATGTCATTTCTCTGCCCCGATTCTGTCATTTTGTAAAGGTTTGGTTTTGATATAGACAAGTGGTGGAAAAAACAGTAAGTCTTCCCACTTGGGTGACAGTATCTAATGTAATGCCACCTTGGAAAATGGCAAAGTGCTTTGATCTGTCAGGCTGTGTAGCAAGCAAATGATACAGAATGTTCTGAGTGTGCATAAAAATCTGGCTTCACATTTAAAAAACTATCATTCAGGGACCTGAACCCTAAGTTTTCTAGATTTTCCCAGAAATTCTTCTACCATTCTCAATTGGATCTAGATTTACAATAGTGTAAATTGAAATTTTGTACCATGTATTGCAATCTATCGTTTTAATATATCTATAAATAAGAGGTAAATGTGAATTTGCATAGTCTGATAGTATTTTAAATGCTACACTGAATTTTAAATAACTAAGCAGAATGCCTTTATGGTTCATTTTAAAAGACCTTGTATATCTTCAAGTAGCATTTATAGTGTTTAATGTACATGTGTTAATATGTGGCACTGATTCCTAAGGTTCAAGTAAATTGTCTTTTACTGAAATACAGCATGGATATGGTGTCTTTGTGACTCAAACAATGTAATATAATGTTTAATTCCAATATTTATTAAATTCCTTCTGTGTATAGTGTTCTAAGGAGGAAAAGCAAGCTCCCCAAAACATATTGAAAACATAATAGGCATTCAATGAATGTTGAGTAAATAAATACCTCAATATATTTTTTATATATTACTAATAATTATAATACTAGGAGCTAACACTGGCCAAGTTTTTGTAATAACTTAGGCAGTAGGCTGAGTACCTTATAGGGATTATCAATTTAATAGTCACAAAAATCCTATAAAGTGTGCTTTATCATTACCATGATTTTAAAGATGGGAAAACTGAAATATAGAGAGTTAAAGTAACTTGTCTAAGTCCCAAAAGCTGGGTAGAAATGAGACTCATGCAAAGGCTATTCAGAGACTAATAAATATTGCAGACATTGGCTAAATCAAAAAGTTTAATTTCATGACATAGATCTATCATATATATAAAACAGTACATGTGATGTATATAGAGAATTTAAAGAACAGTGATAAAATGAACACCCACACTTAGCTTAAGAGGTACACTTTACCTCTTTATCTAACTTTTTACTATGGAAAATCTCTCACACATGCTAAAGCAAAAAGGATAGTATGATGAGCCCTCATGTAGCTCTCCTCCAGGTTTTATCACCTGTCACCCAATGAGTTGTGATCATTCTTGTTTCATCATTGTCCCCATCCACACTCTCTACACTCAGGTGATTTCGAAGTAGGGTTTAAACATCTTATCATCTGTATGTATTTCAGCATGTATCTTTAAAAGAAAGGAACTCTTTAAAAAATAATAATTGTCACAAAGCTGTTATGACACCTTAAACAAATTTACAAATATTGCTTATCATGTGATATCAAATGTGGTCACATTTCCCCATTGTGTATGTGCATCTATAAATTTTCTTACAGTTTGCTTCAATTGCTGTACAAATAAGATCTATACATGTAATAGCATACTCTATCCCTCAGGTCTCTTTTTAATCTATAAGTAGAAACTTTATTTTTTAAAGTAAAAGTCTTGCTGATCCCCCCAAAAATCAGTGTCCTACATAGCAGGAGATCTTGCATCAGCACAAGCTTAAACGACAAGAATATCGTGCTCTTGGGCATCTTCTCTTTAGGACTCTAGCCTAACCATATCTTGCTTAGATCTGTGAATTTTGTCAAATACTGGAGGTTTTTTAAATTCGTTTTTTCTACCCATCTAATTGGTTTCTTTGACCTACCTGAGATTTTGCAGGCAGCTTTCTCCTTCTTGTCTTAGAAGACTCTTGCTTTGCACGAAAGAACCTCCCCTCTTCTTCTTTCTTTCCGTTTCTTCCCTTTGCCATTGCAATCGCAGCCCTGGGGTGGTTAACTTTCCCCTGATTTCTTCTAGTCTCCATTTGCCACAGCTGAACAGCCATTCCAAACCAGTAACTGAGAGGGCAAAGCCTCCCTTGTTAGCACCCCAAAGTTGGCGTGATGGGGATTCTAGTTCCCCAAACGAACTCTTCAAAATTAGGAATTTGTGCAGTATTGGGTAGCAAAATTGAGCAATTAATTAACCGTGATATAAAGCTATTTAATGCTATGTATACAATTCATTATGAAAAAGATTTTTTTTTAATTAATTAATTTATTTTTTTAAAGATTTTATTTTTTCCTTTTTCTCCCCAAAGCCCCCCGGTACATAGTTGTATATTTTTTGTTGTGGGTCCTTCTAGTTGTGGCATGTGGGACGCTGCCTCAGCGTGGTTTGATGAGCAGTGTCATGTCCGCGCCCAGGATTCGAACCAACGAAACACTGGGCCGCCTGCAGCGGAGCGCGCGAACTTAACCGCTCAGCCACAGGGCCAGCCCCTATGAAAAAGATTTTTAAACTCAACTACTTTGCAACAAAGAAATTAAAAGAAACACCCAAAGTTTATATGTTTGCTTGCTTGCTTTTCCTCTGTGCCAACTGTAACCTTAGTTACATATCAGTGTTTAAGAGCTTTTTGGTATAGAACAGTTTTTTGATAGTTCCCAGCTTCTTAACTTACTAGTTGGATGAGCCTCAATTACTTCATCTGTACAACGGGACTAATAATAATCTATAAATACTCTGGTTGATTTAACCAAAGGTGAAGGTATTGGAAGGATATGGAGAATTCAGAGAATCAAAGAAATATCTGGAAAACTAGGTTAAGGAAAAGGTAGATAGATGGGTGGATATATGGATTTAAGTAGCAGGAACTAATAAAAAATCTCCCCAGGTTACAACCCCTGAGAAGGATCAGCTCTAACAGGAAAGATTCCAAGTCCTTGTAGAGTGATACTGGCCAGGGTTGGGTCACAAGATCCCTCCTTGACAAGGCTCTTCAACTGACAGGTCCCATCACAACTAAACACAGTGAGGAAGAGGTCATCCCTCTAAAGGAAATTGTAATCCTTTGCCAGGAGAAAGTGGATTTGTGTGAACAACAACAAAACAAAACAAAACAATGCCCATCACATTATCTCACAGAGTTTTAATGAGGATTAAAGAAGACAACATGTATAAAATACACTGTGTCTGGAATTTGGTAAAAGCTCAATAAATGGTGGCCAGTATTATTATTACAGTATAAAGGAGAAAATGAGCAATGATTGGGCTATGATACAAAGCTATACAATTATTAGCAGTTTCTTCACTATTAGAAGGCCCTGATATGATAACTATAGAATTCTCAGAATGGGCCAGGTTTGACATTGGCTAGTTTGTATCCATTAACATTTGTCCTTGAGTTTTAACCTTTTTGGCTACTTCCTCCTTGTACAAAATGGTGGTGATAATACCAAGTTACGTCAGAGAACTGCTGTAGAGCGCCATTTGTGACCAGTTGTCAAGGACTCAGGGAAATAGAGAGGGATTTTAGCTCCAAACCCCTCCAGTGGAGTCAAAAAGAAAAACTGAGGCAAGTTGCATAAACCCATAGGTGATGTATTTTAAAAAGTGTCTTTTATTTATAACTCTACCTCATTCCAAAAGGATTTTTGGCTGCTAAAATTTTGTGCAAGTAGCAATGATTCAACTTTTACCTAATCAAGTTAGGGATGCAAACTGGTGAAATGAAATTCAGAGGTGAGCAGCAAGGCTTCATTTTTAATTCATCATCTAAGAAACATGTCTGTAACCCAAATAGGAAAATGGGTGAAGGGCATAAACACTGCGTAAATACAAATATACAAAAAGCACCGGAAAAAAGTTTCAACATTACTAATAATCAAAGAAATGCACGTTTGACAGCCGTGTCAGATTTTTCACCTATCATATTGGCAACAATTAAAAATAAAGACTTCCAATGCCTAGTGTGGCAAGGGAGAAGGCGACCAGCACCCTCACACCTTGCCATTAGGACTATAAATTAGCACAAACTTTCTGGAGGACAAATAGGATGGTACCTTTCAAAATTAAATCATAAAATGCCATTTGATCCAATAATTCCACTTCTGCCTTACAGAAGTATTCATATATGTGATCAGAGGTATATACATGAATATGCATTCTTTTTAATAGCTAAAAATTAGAAACAAAATGCCATCATTTGAGGAATTGTTTAAAATTTTGATTAAACTATACAATTGGATTTTTTGCAGTCATTAAAGACTGAAGTGTATCTATCTTCTGACATGAAAAGATATCAAAAATACATTTTAAACTGCAAATACTAAGTTGCAGAAAATTGAGAGTGTGATCTCATTTTGTAAATATGTGGTTTCTAGATATTTTTGAAGGACTAAAAAGCTATTACGCAGGAAAATGTTGGTTTTTTAAATCGCTATTGAGCAGCCACTATGTGGTTAGCGAAGTCACAAAAGAAAATAAGATTAAATTCTTTCTTCTTAGACTTTACATCATAATAGGAGAGAAATAATAAACATGCATATAGCTATTAGAATATAAAGCAACACTATGAGTAAACAATTAAATGATAAATATGATGCAAACCTGGTACTAACCAAGAGAACAATCAGGTCATTTCAAGATGCTAGGAGGGTTGACATGGGGGAGACCTGGAATTCAATGCCAGTAACCACCTACAGGAACCTGGGGAGTCCCTTGAGCCCTCCATATCTCAGCTTCTTTGTGGGTAACACAGCCAAGCTGGCCGAGCCAATCACCCTCAACAGCTAATGGCTTATGATCCAGAAAGTCACAAGAAGATAAGAATTTGTTATTGTTCTTTCACTATATAATTATTTTTAATGTCCAGAGTTTATAGAATTTGAGACTGTCTCATGCAAGGGATTTAGGGAGGTGTTGGGGGGAGTCTATAAATTGCATTGAGGAAGTCCATGAACTCAATTGGGAAGAAATGCATCTTTATTTTTACTAGCCTTTACTGAAATTTAGCATTTTATTCAAATATGAATGTGGGCAACAAACTATAATAATATTAACAGATACTTTTATATCATAGTAGTTGCTGAAGATACCTTGAAATATTGTTTACAATCATCACTATGTCAAAATTACCATAGATATTAGATTTGTTGCTAGATCTTGTTCTTTAATGTTCTTAAATAAGCACATATTATTAAAAAGATGTTTGAAATTATTTTGATATCTGTGTATCTATAGAATTGGTTATCTTTGTAATCCTACATATATTATTTCATGCATTTAGAAACGTTAGGACGAGAAGGGGTCTATGGGCTTCACCAGTCTGTGCCAAGGAGTTGTTGGCACAAAAGAAATGAAGAACCTCCACCTTGTTTCTTGTTTGCTTTCCTGCTGCAGCCGAAACCAGTGAATGGCTCCCTGCGGAGGGGCACAAACCTCATAAAGACGCAGTTCAGTGGGGGATCCTGGTGGCATGAAGGAACAGGCACAGAGGAAATCATAAATCAGGAATTAAAAGAAGTGTTAAGCATGGTAGGCAGCAATGATAAGGTTGAGTTAGACAAAAAGTGTTTCATTTCCTCTTTGCCCTAATAATTAACTTAATTAAGATTATCCCATTATTTCCTATCTTCTATCGCCTCATGAGGAAATTGCCCAAAGACAAATTCACATATGTGGTAGGAGGGGGCAAAGATGGAAAGTCCAATATTCTAGGGATCTAAATTAGTGCTTCTCAAGCCTAGCTGTACGTTAGAATCACCTGGGGAGCCTTTAAAAAAAAAATCAGTGGAGGGCAGTACAGGTGATGTGTGTTGCTGATTGGAAGAGGCATAAGGGAACCTTCTAGATAGCTGAAAATATGTCGTGACTTGATCTGGGTGGTGATTAAATGGATGTATTCCTATATAAAAATTCACTGAGCTCTTCATTTAAGATTTGTACTCTTATACCACAATTAAAAAAAAATAGCAATCTTCAGGCCCCACCACTTAAAAGTCTAATTTAATCGACCTGGAGTAGGCCCCTGAAATCAGTATTTCTTAAAAAGTTTCCCCTGCCCCTACTCAACTGAGCCAATGTGCAGCCAGGATTGAGAACCACCTAGAAGCATCACGGGATAGAATCATTCACTCAGTCATTAAGTTTAGACGTATTTGAGTGCTAACAAGTAGCAAGGATAGGGAGAAATAATCTCTGTTCTCGCAACTTTTTATTAAGTGAAATAAAGTAATGATTACCACTATTGAGATGTTAGCATACGACCTCGTGGTCCTCCAGCTTCAGTGTCATCCTCAGAATCACCTGGGAAGCATGATGAAAAGAAGGTTTCCAGACTGCCCTCCAGAGATTCTGATTCAGTAGGTCTGGACTAGGGCCTAAGGAACAATAAATAACATGAGGTCTGGCATATAGTAAGAGAGCAATTAATAAATATTGAGTGTATGAATTACTGGACCAAGCATTTCAAATACAGTATCTAATTTAATAATATGCAACAACGCTCTGGGGGGTATGCATTAAATAAAATCCAATTCTACACAGAAGGAAACTGCAATTGGAGATGTTAAACAATTTGTTCAAGATCTAATAGCTAATAAGTTGGGAAATGGGGATTAAAAGCATGTCTTTTCGTAATGACCTCAAGTCTGAAAGTTCATGAAGAAATGTAGTTTTGTTTTGTTTCTTTCCTGGCAGGGAAGTGAATGGAGGGGCTAGTGCTATGGGAAGGGAAGAAGGGGAGTGACCCGTCAGGCTATTGCTTACACACCCCTCTGTTTGAGTGGGACCTGGAGATGCCCTAACTGGAGCCAGTGGTAACTGTAAGATGCTGGAAGATGGGATGTGGAAGTTCTGAGTTAGCTCTTGCAAATACCTTCAAACACCTTTGCAGTGAAAGGGAAGGTGTTCTTTCATTGGAGCTCACTTCCTCACATCCCACAGAGCTTTCTTCTGAGGGGGAGCCCTGGCAAAGAGAGAGGCTGTTAGCTAATTGTTCTGTCTTCGCTTGCTTTCTGCTCCACTCCCAGTCCCTCAGGCTTCCCTGAAAGTCAAAATGGCCTTACTACACCTCTGCCCCTTTCTTTATCCTGTTCAGCTACTGCAGATGCCACAGCTGCTCAGCTTTCTGCTTCATCATCGATCCAAGAGTGGAGGCAATTACACAGGGTCACAAGTGACTCAACTGGGTTTCTTCATTACATCTAATTAGGCTCAGTCCTAACAAAGACTTGAAAGGAGGCAGAATTTTCCTAGAGTTTCTACACACCCCGACTCAGCCTCTGGCTCCTCTCAATGCTTTTGCCCTCTCCAAATAGCTAGCTCTCTCATGAAAAGGAAGCCGTGCGTAAGGGAGTGGACGCTGAGGACAGGATGCCTGGGTTTAAATCACCTCTTATAGTAACCTTGGGCAAGTTACCTGACCTCTAGGTACTTCACTTTCCTCATCTGTGAAATGGGAATAAAAATAATACTAATACTGCATTGGATCATGAATAAGGTTTTGCATATAGACTACTTAGCACAATGATAGATGCATAATAATATACATATGTACATTTATATATATATATATATATACACACGACACATGCACATGCATATACAATACATATGTCAGCAATATATATACATGCAAACCAAGATACACACAAACAAATATAACTATTGTTGTTTCTGGCCACTTTTTACTTCCTCTCCCTGCTTCAACATTGACTCTATGCTTGTAACTCTCCTATGCCACCACTGTCCAATACAAATATAATACAAGCTATATATGTTATTTTAAATATTTAGTAGCCACATTAAAGAACGTAAAAATAGGCAGATAAAGTTAACTGTAGTAATACATTTTATTTCATTTAATATAGTCAAAACATTATTATTTCAACATATAATCAGCGTAAAAATTAAGACGATATTTTACTTTTTGTTTTTTTCACTGGGTTTTTGAAACCTGGTGTGTATTTTGCAGTTAAGCACAACTCAATGTGGACTGGCCGTATTCAAGTGCTCAGTAGCCACATGGGGCAAATGTAATGGACAGCAAAGCCCTACCCCATCACCCCTCTTTGTGAAAACTTAGAATCCAGTATTTCCCTTTCAGGCCCCACTATCAGCTTTTGATTCTTTCATTCACTCAGAAAGCGTTTATTAAGTGCCTACTATGTGTCAGGCGCTGTGTTCAGTGTTATGGATGCAAAGCAGCATAGTCCTTGTTATGGGGTAAATTATGTCCCCCAAAAAGTCATATGCTGAAGTCTTAACCCTCAGTGAGTGTAACCTTATTTGGAAATAGAGTCTTTACAGAGGTGATCAAGTTAAAATGAGGTCACAAGGGTCGGCCCTAATGCAGTATGTCTGGTGTCCTTATAAAAGCAGGAAATTGGGCAGACGTGCAGGAAGAACACCATGTGAAGACACAAGCAGAAATTGAGGTGATGCCTCTATGAGCTGAGGAATGCCAGAGATTGCCAGCAAACCACTAGAAGCTAGGGGAGAGGCGGGAAGCAGATTCTCCCCCACAGCCTCAGAAGGAACCAGCCTGCTGACGATTTGATCTCTGACTTCTAGACTCTAGAACTGTGAGACAATAAATCTCTCTTGTGTAAACCGCCCAGTCTGTGATACTTTGTTCCAGCTGCCCTAGCAAACTAATACAGTCCTTTCCCCTGTTACAAGATAGGGACGCCTCTACCTTTGCAAATGGTGAAGAGTCCCACTGAAAAGTCTGTGATCAAATTAAGGAGGAAAACAAAGGTAATTACAAAGCAATAGGGGACGTAGGCAATACGTAATATAAAGACACAAGTACATGATTACAAACTGGACTTACTGGGTGCAGTGACTGAGAACAATACCGGAGTGAAGGAAAACTTGCTATGATAAGAAGGTCACACCAGGCTTCACGGAGGAGGTGCCATTCAAGACTTTATCTGAAGGAAGCAATGACGTGGGGAATTCAAAGCAGAAGGAGCTGCCTATGAAGGCCTCTAAGAGGGAAAACCACCTGGCACACTCTAGAAATTGCCTGAAGGCTGGTGTGGCAGGCAAGATAGAGGTGGCGTGATACAGGGATGTGTGAGAAGACAAGAGCCAGTGTCGCAGGGCCTCGCCGGCCATCCCAAACAGCACAGATTTATTCTAAGTGCAGTAGGAGGGCTTTTAAGCAGGTGAATGACAGGATGTGATTTATTGTTTTAAAAGAACACCCTGGCCACAGAGAGCAGAATGAATTGAGGAGGGATCAGGGAGACCCCCTCTTGTGCCTCTCTGGTGGGACATCAGAAGCAACGGAGAAGAGAAGAGTGAGCAGGGGGAGAGACGAGTATCTGTGAGCAGAGTACTCCTCAGTTTGCCTTCCGTGGCAGCTGTCTGTAAGGCCAAGGTGGCTGCTCTGGAGAGGAGAGAGCAACCCAAATGACTTCATCCCAGCCACTGTTAACTTTCCTGCATTAGAGCATGTCAGACAAATGGTGAAGGAATCCTGCAAAATCCATCAGCTAATTAAGGAGAAAAACAGCAAAGGAGGCTAATTTTACCAATTTTCTCCTACAGCAACTCTGCCATCTTATTCACAGTAATATTACTTTTGTCGTGGATTATTTTTAACAAAACTCGAAACCCAAACATCATCAAAATGCAAATATGTTAGGCTTGATTAACTTATGTGGGGACTTTCTGTGCTCTTGATTCTTCCACTTTGCTGACTCTGTTAGAGGTATTTCCCCATATTGAGCTTTCTGGAAGAGGTACAATGGAGAGGGGAAGGGATCTTTCCGTGCTGTGGTTTATTAACTGATTGAAAAGGTGTCAGTCTACAGAACATCTACACATTCAGTAAAAGCAGGACATAATCAAATGTTGTCAATACTGGATTCTCTATACCTGCTGAAATCTGGTGGCACCTTTTTAGAAGTTCAAGAGTGCTACGTCTGGCTGGTACAAGCTTTGTACAAGAGGAGAAAACTGTCCTCAATAATCCCCAGCACTTGTCAATGGTGATAACTAACTTTCATGAACAAATCCATCATCATTAGCCAATCATCAGTCCAATTCAGAGTGGGCAGGTGAACGGAAGCCTGGCAGATGAAAAGAAGACCAAATTAGGGATCTTTCTTGGGAGCAAAAAAGTGAAGAAAACAGTAGTTGAAATAAATAGAACCCCAAAGGATACCCACAAATTTCCTTAGATATCATTAAATTATAAGTGAGTCAAGTGAGAAATAGAATGAGTCAAATGAACGTCAAGTTCCCCCTCACATGAGTATAGCACAGACAAGCAGCTCCCAGCTACGCTTTACCAGGAGTGACTGGAGACAGATTCAGAGAGCAAGGGAGCAATATTCTCTGAGAGTAAAGAATGAAGTTGCCCTTCATCACTCAGACCAGGAAAAATGCCCCTATACCACTAAACCATGGTATCAAAACATCAAAACATTTATTTTCTGCAGGACAGGTATAATGATCTGAAATTGTCTTCTTTGTTTAGCTTTTTCATTTATTATCTTCTTTCCCCACTAGAAGTAAGCTCCAAGTAAGCAGAGACCTCACTGGATTCCTTCAGTACTGTGACCCTAGGATCTAAAATCTCGTCTGACATGGAGATAGGGTCCAATAAATGGGTGGAAGGAATGAATGAAGTCAGAGTTAAGTCCTAGAGCATGATGACCTGGTGTCGCTTAGCAAAAAAAATTCCTCCTGTCGCCAGGAATTCAATTGTGGACACCCTATTCTAGATGAGGGGACTTGCAGAGGAACGTGTTTGCTATGACAATGGGTCAACTGGATTGAACATTGTGTTACTTACACCGACTGGCTCATTGGGGGTCTTTACTCATCTTTCGAAATTGCACCTTTTACAACTCCGGGAAAATATGACCTGGCATTTCATCTCAGTATGATTTGCCTGCTTTTCGTCTTGGAGTAACACATTGTGTGACCTTTGCTGGTCTCCTGTAGCTATTGTCACATTATCCAAGGAGCTACTGCTTCAAATCTATCTTAGAGCCCCATAATTCATTCTGAGTTCCTCCCTAGGGTCTAACACTTCTAAGATTTTTTTCTTCAACTTGACATTAATCCCACTGAAGAAAAACTGGCATCAGAATTCAATTTCAGCTTCCTGGTGGGACAGGCCAAATGTCAGCAATCTTTGAGGACTGTAGAAAGATGTACCCAGGAGCTTTCTCAAATCCACATAACAGAGTCTCCAGCTGTGAGCTCTAATGCCACTTCTCTACCCTGGAAGTTAAAAAATGCCCACTAGTTTCCCTTAGATTAACTACAGAAGCATTCTCTACTCCCATTGAGGGACCTCTCCCTGGATTAAGTGACTTCTGGTAGAAAGGGGTTTGGAGTCCCTGAAGCAGTTTAATGCATTTTCAGAATTCATTAAGTACGGTCACTCAGTTGGAGGTGTGAACCATCTCAGCAAACTCCTATAAATTTACCAAAAGGTTGAATCAGGGTGTTCACACGAGTTCATTTAAGGAGCAAGCTGCCTTAATACCTTGTAAATAATTCTACTGTCAAAATCTCACAAGCTTTTAATATGTTTGTTATATAATGGGGCTATCTCTGCAAAAATACTTGTATGAATAGAATGCTGACATAATAATGGAGTGGTTGAGAACATGGGTTCTACGGCTGGAATATTTCAGCTCAGATTCCACTTACTGGCTGTGTTATACTGGTGAAGTGATGTCACCTCTCTGTGCCTCAGTTTCTTCATCTATGAAATGGAGCTAACGGTGGCATCCATTGCATAGAATTATTGCGAGAGTTAAATGAGATAATGCGTTTAAAGTGTTTTACATTTACATTAGTTAGAAGTACATAAAGTTTAATTCCTTGGTTGCACTAGCTAAAGTTCAAGTGTTCAATAGTTATGTGTGACTTGTAGCTACCATATTGAACAACAGAGATTAAATATTTCCTTTGCAGAAAATTCTACTGGACAGTGATTGCCAGAAACAGACTTAAAATCATCCCAGTAACTCCTGCATTTCCTTTGCTTCCATCCAGTCAGTCACCAGGTACTCTCGAGTCCTTAGTTTTCATGTGGGTTCCCTTCTCTCTGTTCTCATCATCACCAATCTATTTATTCCTTGATGATGCAGCTCAACTGGTCTCCCGATGTGTCTCCTCCTCTGGGCCATTCTCCTGAGCTTCCCTAGGCTGAGCCCCACAGCACTTTCTTCATCCCTCCTCTGCCAGGCTCATCCCATAGCATTATGACTGGTCACTTGGCCCTTGGTCTTCATGATCCTCAAAGGCAAAGGCCATGTTTTATTTATTTTTGTGTCTTCCACAGTTCTTGGCATGTAGTAGGTATTCAAATGTTTGCACGAATGGATAAATCGATGAATACAGGAGCACACTTTCCTCTGCCAGGGACCAGGAAACTGTAGCTAGTTCTTAGTCATTCTGCAAGGTACCCTTCTCTGAGCCACTTATGTGCCCTGAGGCATTGCCTACAGGAGTGAGACTGTAGGTACCTGCTGTGAAATCAGATGACAGGCAGGGCATCCCTGCCAAGCAACACTTTGCCCTTGGGCTTTTCTGAGAGACTCCTCAGTGGCCTCATGGTCCCCTGGCAGAGGCCAGGAGCTATGCTTCTATCCACATTCTATTGATACCTGCGCCTTTAAGTGGAGTAGCTCTGGGCCCCTATACTGGGATCTTTTCGTCCTGGACCCCCACTCCCCACACCTACCAACACGAATAATAATCTCTTTCCCCCGAAATAGCTGCTGTCTCTTATCCTAGATAATAATGTGTGTGAGATTGCAATTTTGGGGGTCCAACTAAGGCTTCCTATGTTACCTCTACTACTTACTAGCTGTGTAGGCTTGGGGACATTCCTTAAAAACTCAGTGCTCCAGTGTTCCCAGCCATAAACTGAGGATAATCATGGAACATCCCTTGTGGAGTTACTGTGAGAATGAAGGGAGACAAAGCATGGACAGTGCAAGCATAGTGCTTGAGGCATGGCAAGAGGTGAATAGGGATAATAGTGTTGGTCCTAGATCCACTTCAACGACTCCAATGAGCCATAGGACTAGCTCCCCAATTCCCTCCTTTAAAATGCAAAAATCATGCCTAATAGGAGTGAGCCACTCTCAGGGATTAAGTTATGATAATTGTAATAATAAGAACTAAGATTTATGTAAGGAGAGTTTACTGTGTACCAGACACTATGCCAAATGCATGATCTGCATTATCTAAATTAATCCCTGGAGGAAACCAAGACAGAAAGCAACCGAGATGAAAACCACAATGCCTTTTTATGACCTAGTCTCCAAAGTCACAAATCATCACTCCCACTGAATTTTACTCCTTAGAAGCATGTCATTAAGTCCAGCCCACCCTCAGGAGGAGGAGAATTAGGCTCCACCTCTTGAAGGGAAAACTATCAAAGACTTTATAGACATATTCCTAAAACCACCACAGCTATAAGATGATTTCTTACTCTAGGTTGTGGTCTAAAAAGTTCGAAAGTCACATCTCTAGGTTTGCCGTATTATCTAATTTATCAGGTAGGAATCATGGATCCAAAGTATGGTAGAGGTAGAAGACCCGTAGAGAACATACAGTCCTTTAGAATAAGGGGCTGGCAAACTTTTTCTATAAAAGGCCAATTAGGAAATATTTTAGGCATTGTGGGCCATATGGTCTCTGTTGCAACTACTCAACTCTACTGTGATATTGCAAAAACAGCCATAGACAATATGTACAAAACCAAGTGTGTCTGTGTTCCATAAATCTTAGTTTATAAAAAGAGACCATTGGCCAGATCTGGCCCATGGGCTATGGTTTGTCAACCCCTGGCCTAGACAAGGTTTATCAACTCTGGCTTTACGGAAGACTCAAGAGGACTTTTTCTTAATGACCCAACATGTAGACCACACCTCAGTTCAGTGATATCAGAATCTCTGGGAGTGAGAACCCAGAAATCAGTATTTTTTTCCAAAGCTCCCCAGGTGATGCCAAAGTATATCCAGAGTTAGGAACCAATGACATAAGAGGTGATCACTCTACTTAAGGAAATTGAGGTCCAGTAGGGTGAAAAGTCAAGGCCTGAATCACAGCCACATTGAGTGGCAGTGCCTGGACTAACTGATGCTTACCAGGAAAAGGGGTCCTAGGGAGCTGCATTTGAGCAGGTATTTGCACATCAGAAAACATGTGTAAGATGTTGCCTACACAGAACATACCTGGGGAGGCCAGGGGCCTGGACCCCTCGCATTTATTGCATAAGGCAATATGGTAAGTACATTATGTACTTTGTCTTTCCTAACTATTAGAATAATCCTATAAAGTGGGCGATGCTAGGATATCCACTTTTGAAGAAAAGGAAACTAAGGATCAAAATATTTAAGTAACTTCCCCAAGATCTCATAGCTAGGAAGTGATTGAGCCAAGATTTGAACCCCAGTCTGTGTCTCTAAAGCCCATGCACTTGACTGCCTTGCTGTATCTCTCAAGTTTCTTGAGGTCGAATCAGATAATTTATGAAAATGTGTTATAAGCTCTAAAGCACTGTACATATGTCAGGCATTGTTATAGAAGGTCACATTCAAGAATATCAGTGAGTGGTGCTCTGGAAATATTATCCATCAGCATGTCCTCGCATGCAAAGAGCCCTGTTCTGGTCAGCCAGCCCCATGCCCTGCGATTGATGAGGATGCCTCTCTGGATCACCACACAGACAGAGATGGAGGTACAGCTCCTGTCTTCACAGTGCACTACCAATGAGCAGGCCGTTCTACCTCTATGTAGCCAGGTCTCTGTCTTCCCTCTCCTGCCAATGAACGCCTTTACTGTCATTAATAGGTTTGTCACCCTCATTATTTTGGGCAGTCTGTTAAATAAGTGAACTGACCCCCTTTGTCATCAGGCCTTCTTTCTGTACTGCCTCCCCTCTAAGCAAGGTTGAGATCTGTTCTATTAGGCTGTGACAGTGCCCACTGCTGTCTGTCTGTCTGTCTGCCTGTATTTGTCAGGGCCAGTCAGGAGACAGAAACCAGTTATTTGAACTGAGATGATTTAATGTAAAGGATTGTTAGCTATTTATAAAGTTATTAATTAAGCAACTGAAAATGTGAAAAGAGAACTTGAAGGTGTCATAGAGGCATCACCTGCAGGAAGCAGCCACCACCCCTAGAGTTAAAGGAACAAAGAATGGGGTAGAATTATTCAAACTTAGAAGCTTAAGGGAGGGAGCACACAAAGCTAAAACTCAGACCTCTGAGTAGGTTGCTGGGTGCTGATGCTGGTGTTTCTGAGCTCAGAGGCAGGGCCCTATGAGTCTGGTATCTAGACCCCTGAGGAGGGCACACTCGTGGCTGGTATTGGTTTCTTTGAGGGAGGTGCAATGAGGTTGTTTCTGCAAGTGTTCAGAATGTTGCCCACTGGATTCAGCTGCTGCTGAGGGAAGGCACTGCTGCTGCCAGGACAAAGTTTTGCTGCCAGGACAAAGTTTTGCTGGGGTGCAACTTAGAGAAGAGGAAGCAAACAGGAAGGAGCAAGTTCCTTCTCCTTCTTCCACCTTGCAGCCTTCCCTAGCGCCCCCTATTGGCAAAGCCTAACAGGGAGCAGCTAGCAAAGCAGAAAAACGGTTTTCAGACTCCTAGTCCCAGCATCACAGAGCAGAGTATAGAAGGATGAGTTTGGAGTTGAGAGACAATAACTTAATTACTGGCCCAATTCACCTCTTTGCTATTGAGCATCTAAACACACTCTTCTATGCATACTTGAACTTCTGTACACTAACAAAACAATTCCATTTCCACCTCACAAGATGTAAGGATGCTTCATACAAACAAAAACATTCTCACCCTATCTCCAAAATGAATGGATGCAAAATCCTCACAGTTGTCATATCCATCTCTGGACTCTGTTAATTCCTACCAAAATTCAATCACCACCCTATCTGGGTTTCCTGTTATCTAAAGACTAAATTGTAAAGTTAACCTCCAACAAACTTATAAAATAATTAGGGGAAGGGAAAACCAAGAGCTCAAAGTTCCGGGACAGGAAGAAAGCATGCTGTGAGTGGTTTCTTAGGTGTAACAGTGAGAGGAGACAGTCTCATTTTCACCTTTGATTCCCAAACCCGTGAATTCCAGTGCTGAAAGAGACAGCACCATATAATTCTCTGATTTAAAGCATCTACTGCATCCTGTAAGACAGAGCCCTGTTCTTTTCAGGTGCTGTCTCCTAACCAGTAACATGACTGAGTCTTCAGTAAACCAGTCCAACTTTAAGTTAGGCCAGTTCCTTCCGGATGATGGGTCAGGATGCGATGTAAGATGTGTTAATTCCATGGCAGGGGCCCATTGCTGCACTGCCTTTGCTGTGAAATGAGTTTCTTCATCAGATGCAATGCTGTACAGAATGTGCTGATGGTGGATCAGGCATTCTGTGAGTCCACTGATGGTGATGCTGGCAGAATCATATGGGCAGGGAAGACAAATCCTTATTCAGAATACAATCCAGTAAGGACAAATTTCTGTCCTCTCCTTAATGGAAGAGGTCTAATGTAGTCAACTTGCTACCAGGTGGCTGGCTGATCCCCCTGGGATATGGTGCAATACTAAGGACTCAGTCTTGGTCTCTGCTGTTGGCAGATTAGGCACTCAACAGTAGCATTAGCCAGGTCAGCCTTGGTGAGAGGAAGTCCATGTTGCTGAGCCCATGCATAGCTTCCGTTCTTGCCATCATGGCCACTTTGCACATGGGCCCATTGAACAAGCAGTAGGGGGACTAGGGAAAAGGCTTACTGACATGGACATAACATGTCCTTTTGTCTACCTGGTCAAATCATCATGTTGTACACTTTAAATATATTACAATTTATGTGTCAATTATACCTCAATTACAAAAGGAAGAAAAGAATGGCATCCTCCACAAACACGGTTACAGGATCAGGTTTATGTTTGCAATAGGCCAACGGGATGTGGACTTATTGGTTCCAACCCATTTCCAGAAGGCTGGAACAATATATAGGTTATCTCCTGGGTCAACAAATAGGTTAGTCTCCTGAGCCAGCTCTGGGCAAGTGGTAGTTGTTGTGGTAAGCAATTTTGCAGTTCAGTGGGAAAGAGTGCAGAGATGAAATGGTGATGTCTGCTATGGTGCAGGAGAAAAATGTGATAGTAAGTGTGCCAGATATTTGCCTTCTCTGGATCAGATGGTTCCTTTCTACTCAGCGGTTCTTTTACTTTGTTGAACATAAGAATTTCCTTGGAAGTGGGGCAAAAATGCAGAAACTGGAGCCCCATCCCCTAGACATCCTGAACCAAAGGTTTGTGGTGAGTTCTGAGCATCTATATTTTTTTACAAACTCCCAGGCAATACTGATGCACACCAGAGTTTGAGGACCTAGTCTAAAACACCATCATCCATATTCTAAAGGCACAGCATTGGGAGGTTTTGTAATGACAGTGGGGTTGAGAATTTCAGATGATGGGTGCTAAGCGACAGACAGTGTTTATAAAAGAAATTCTTTATGCATCTGGACTTACATATATACTTCGTAAGAGAACATCATGTTGTCAAAAGGATCATACTATCTTTTCATTAGCTGTCTTAATCCAGGGACTTCCAGGAGAGGAAGTACCATTACTGGCTGCTGTTAGAAGCATCATTTTTTGAAGTATGTCTTACTCTGTGTGCAGGTGAACATGCCTTTAAGAAATTCTATGACAAGGCAGGTGGGATTCTCTCTTTCTCTAGGACTCACGTAGTAATACAGCCTAACCACCAATTTACATTTCCAAGCTGTAGCCCTAAGGTCCAGGGCCCAGCGAGGGTTGTAGGTACTGAGCGGAATTTGGTGGGCGGAAGTCAGCTTACTAGGATGCTGCCGTGAACAGAGAGACAGCCCAGGTGCTTCTTTTTAATTTATACAGAGAAGATGAGAATGGTTCCTGGAGCTGCTGCATTTTATTGCCAAGTCAGGCACTGACATCCCTTGTGGCCTTGGAAAGTTATTTAGCTTCAGTCTGCCAGTCCGTGAAGAAAGGAGCATGCTGCTCGCCTTGGATGTGTTTTATGAGGAGGAAAATGTACAGTCCTGTATGGCTACGTGATGGCAGTGAGGGTCTACTCCTGTATATAGTCACTCACCCCATTTAAGGAGCACCTACTGTGTGCCAGGTTCTATTCCAAGCACTAGCGCTATAGCAATGGAGAGCAGACCCTGATCCTGTTCCCATGGAGCAATAGAAGAGTATCTTAAGGAAGATTTGTGACAGCAGTTAACATCAATGGTATGTTTCCAAACAATGTTCATAGTTAATCGTGCAAATCTCCAGGTCACTCATCTCGATCTCTAAAATCATATCATCAGTAAAATTCAGCAATAATGTCTCCTTACACAGATATATAGCAGTGAGAATACTTGGATAGCAAGCAACTTACGCTGATTCCAGCTAACTCAACAGCATTTTTTTAAGACACAGTTGAGCATTCAGACCTGGAGAAAAACAGGAAGAGGACCGCTCTGAGGGTAACAGCAGCAGATGCTGCTGGGCATTATCTTCAAGGTGCCGCCATTTGAATGACTCAATTCCAATTTAATTCTGTTCTTGCATTCCTCTAATTACGGTTAAGATTCTCAGCAGAAGGTCGGATAGGCCTTATTGGGTCTTATGCCCATGTTTTGGCACGAGTAGGGGGGTGAGTAGGACGGTGGTGGGAAGGTTGGATCTTGCTTGAGACTGCCATTCCAGCAGAACGAGGTGGAATTAGGGAGTTCTAAAAGACAAGCAGTGCACCATTGCCGGAAGAAAAGGATACCACTGTGGGACAAGCAAAAATAGCAGATTTCCACTGTAGATGTTATATTTTGTATCATGCAAAGATGTGACAGTGGTTTGAGAAGTCCAAGTGGTTGATGTCAAAATGGCAGGGTGGATTTATAAAACAAAAAGCCATACATCCATACGCAGCCCCAAACAAGCATTGTCATTTTGAAAATTTCTAGTATGTATGCCATATTTCAGAATGTCACTGAGCACAATGAGAAGGACAGGTTACTCTCTCTAAGCATATTCTAGTAACCTACTGGGATTATTTAAACTAACTCTTTATGATTGTTTTGTTTCTATACTCACTTTTCACTTCTTATCCTCTGCTACTCAGAAACCCTGGTGATTAACCTTTTATATAATTTATTTAATAGATTCACTAACATACATCATTCCTCAACTCTCTCCTTTAACCCCCTGAATCTGGCATCGCCCCTGTGGAGTCCTCTAAATTCAGTGGTCCTGCCTCCGGCCACAGTGTTGACACTGTAGACCATGCCCTTCCTTCTCCAACTTCCCTGCTCCCTGCTTCTCATCATGCTTTCCTCTCTCCGTGCTCCTCCTTTTCTCTGGTTGCTCCTTCTCTGACTCCTTCATGGTCTCCTCATGGCTCTTTGCCATAGACTGAATGTTTGTGTCCCCCCAGAATTCCTATGTTGAAACCTGGCCCCCAATGTTATGGTATTTGGAGGTGAGTAGGTCATGAGAGGGGAGACCTCATGAATGGGGTGAGTGCCCTTATAAAGCAGGCCCCATAAAGCTCCCTTGTCCCTTCTGCAAAGTGAGCACACGGTGAAAAGACCGCTGTCTATAAACCAGGAGGTAGACTCTTGCCAGACACAAGATCTTCCAGTACCTTGATCCTGGGCTTCCCAGCCTCCAGAACTGTGAGAAATAAATTTCTGTTGTTTATAAGCCCCTCAATTTATGGTATTTTTTATAGTAACCTGAAAGGACTAAGACACTCCTAAATGTCGCTCCACTCGTGGTTCTCTCAGCCGTAGTGACTTTCATTCCAATGATATCCCCCACTCTTTCCATTCAGGTGATTCCCAATTCCCTGCCTTTGCTTCAGTCTTTCTATTATGCCCTAATCTCATATTTCTAACTAATCTTCCCAGTATCCTTGATATATCCAAACAAGCTCAACACTCACCTCAACTGAAAGCTCCTTCTTCCAATTTTCCAATTTCTGATGTCATACACTCAGGAAGCTAGAATAGAAACCCCAAATATCATCATTTGGGGTTCAGCCCCTTCAGCCCCATATCTGAGTTACTGCCCAATATGGTGCTGCTGCTTCTAGCCTGGTTCAGACCCTCATAATCTTGAGCCTCTAGCACTACAGTCCCCCACTAATCCTGCTCTCTGTCTTCACACACTCTTCCTTCCTTTCCGTCTAGTGTGGCCTCTCACACCCAAACTAAGATGTAATTCTGATTATGCCACTCCCTGCCCTTTTAACTTTTAAACTTTTAAAGTCTTAGCCTATCAAAAGGAGGGGTCATGATCTCAAAATGTTGACAGAGTTAGTAGAAATGAGTGAAGAGAATTTGGTGTAAGAAAATTCAACTTTATTTTTCATGACCCTCAGTATAAGAACAAAACATAACACAACTATTCGTCTTCTTGGAGATTATAATTATCTAGCATAAGAAAAATTTGACAGTAAATCACAAGTTCCTCTTTTTCCTCAGTGTGTTCTGAGCACAATAGGGAATGGTGGGGACTGTGACCAACTGGAAAATGAACACTTCACCCAGTGGGGACAGCTGCTAGTCAGCTCCAACTCCAGAAGGATCATAGGCCCACTTTTGACAGATCTTCCAGAATTTCAAGAGAAGCTAAAAATCTCAATTAAAAAATACGTTTCATAGGACAATCAAAGCACATCTTCACTCTAAACACAGCAAACCACATCCTCGCTTTGAGATTTCCTACAACCTTACTTCACTTCTGCTGCTCTTCCACCTAGAATCCCCTCTCATCTCACCTCCCATTGAACCTTTTGAAATATCACCCATCCTGCCCATGCCAGGAGCGACTTCTTCCTAGAAGCTTTCCCAGGTATTAAAAGCGAAATATACCTCCTGGGAAAGATGGCCTGAGAAGCTTTTAGCACATTTGCATGAATTGATTTATCAACCAGAAGCAGAACCTAAGGCTTTGAAGGATTAGGACAAGGGTCCTAATTTTGGTGACTTGGCAGAAAGAAACTCTATAATATCAAGTACACTTGTGTCCGAATGGTTATATGAACACATCATCCAAACACAAATTAATATGTTGTTGGGTTTTCTTATGTCTTACAACCCCCTCCAGAGAATGACCAAGAATTGACTGCATTTTATAAAGCAGAGATTCTGTTGTCACTCAGGGAGCCCTAGGGCACTGACATTCAAGTGAAGGTCTTGGCTAACACCCAACCTATATTTCTGGGCATTGGTGTTCTTCTCCTTCCACACTTTTACAGCAGTTGGAGGTCATTATCTCAAGATGACATTCTATTCTCTTGGCATTATCTCTTAATTATGTTTACATTATGATTTTAAAGTTCATTGTGTACAGTCTCTTTAGATTCACATTTCCTATTACAGGAAAAGTGTTTATAAGCCACCTAAGGTAATAACAGAAAAAAATGGAATGGATGAATGGATTTTTTTTCATCTCAGGTGCAGCATGGAAAAATTAATTGCCCTGTTTTGCCTAGAGAAAATACTTTACTGTTTGGGTGAAATCAAACGTCAACCCTTTCTTATTCAAGATGTATTCATTGTCACGAGTGGGAAATTTTTCTACAAATAAATATGACTAAAACTCACGAAAGCTGTCAAATCCCAGCCTAGTAACAAAGGAAGTCAAAAGAAACATCATTTGTCATACTCTATTCTTATTCACACTCTGGAAAGATTTTTTTTCTGGAATTCATTTAGAGAAAATTGCTGACAGTGTCAACTCAACTTCTCCTTCTTCTCTCTTCCCACATGACCCCCACTGCTTCCTGGACACCTTGGGGACGGTGGGTTACAATAGTCCCAGTTCCTTCTGATGCTAGACATACTGAGGGCTTCGTGACCCATTGTGTGAGTTGTTCACAAGAAGGGAGAGCAAGATGACACGGAGCCTCTGAGCAGGGCGAGTTCTAAAATGTCAGCTTGAGAAAAGCCTTTTCAAACCTGAAAGCTTCCTCACAACTTAGGTGACAAGGGATGGTGACAGACTAGGACAGGAAGATGTTTACAGATGGTGAGAGCAAGAACAAAAGGAGACTTTTGGCTAAACGAGTGGCTTGGAAGAGTTCCAGCTGGTGGAGCAAATGGAGCACTGTCTACAGAAGGCAAGGCCTGGAGGTGAAGGTCCGAATCTGCCTCCATCTTCCTGTTTGCATGGCACATAGTGGGCACTCCATAAATATGGAATGACCTGAATAAGAATAATAATACAGCAACATTTCCTGCTTACTGGTCTCTTTCCGTCAATTTGTTAGCCACAACAACGCTATTAGGTGGAGACTATTATACCCATTTTAGAGGTGACGAACTGAGGGCCATGAAATTCAGTTATCTCAGCGGTTCTCAGTCGAGGTAATTTTGCCCCCCAGGGGACATTTGCTCATGTCTAAAGACATTTCTGGTTATCACAACTCGGAGAGGAGTGCTGCTGGCTTCTATTGGGTAGAGGCCAGGGATGCTGCTAAACATCCTACGATGAATAGGACAGGCCCCACAGCAAAGAACTATCCATTCCAAAATGTTGGCAGTGCTGAGATTGAGAAACCTTAATGAACTGATGGAAAACTTTGATTGAATCCTGATCTCTGCTCCCAAACATACTGTCCTAACCACACTGCTTTATCCCCTCACCAATGTAATATAATTCCACCCCTAGCATAGTGCATGCTTGTGAAATAGCTGTTAAATGAAAGCAGAATGGGATTAGATGAATGATTTACTTTGGGAGTTTTCCTTTACCTTTCTGGGCCTCATCAGTTTCCTCACCTGTAAAATGGGTATGACTTAGTTTCACGCACTTCACAGTCACAGTACTTCCGCCTACTGCCCATTTGTTGTGCAGTTCAGATGAGAGAATATCTTTGAAAGTTTTCTGTAAATTGTAAAAAGAAATGTATAATAATAGGGATTTTTACCATAGATGAATTAAGGTGGAAGTGAAAAAAGTGTGAAGGATAACCAAGAAGCGGCAATAAACACTCTTACTGCACAATTTGAAATTTAAGGACAAGATTTCAAAATACACAATGGATAATATTAACAGAAAGATGAAGCAGTCATGATACTCAGCCCCCAAAATTGAAAATGTTCAAGCCAATCCTTCCTGGTCCTAAATTCCTGGTCCCCTGGGGTCTCACAGGCCTCCCTTTCTGATTATTTACCTTCTTGGCATTTAATTAAAAACAAGAAGAAATCCCATTAGTTGGCAGCAGTTACGTACTTTTTCTTAGAATTTATTAACTGTCTCCAACAAAATGCCCCTGGCTTTTGCTGGAAATCAGTTCTACTTGAATTAGATAGTACTTCGCAGTATTTCTGCCCCATTTGGGAGTTTTTCACAAATTCCCCAAGGAGGTCAGTGCGAAGTTACAAACCTATAAACTGGTATTGAGGGCAGTGAGTGGGGAATTTTAGCCATTTTAAATTGCTCACTGACATCAGCCCTTTAGAAAAACAAGAACAGATGGGAGAGATTTGCCGCCCCCCTCTCGGGCCCCGCTCAACCCTAATCTACACAAACAGGACTGTTGATCCCTCTTCTCTGCCATAAACAAAGCTCCTCATGCTGTTTTGAGCTGCAAGCCTTTGGCCACGAAGGAAGCAGCCCGTTCCTGATGGCAGTTCTCAGGCTGTGGGGACAGCTGCTGCAGCTGTGCTACATGGTGGCAGCCCACAGCTCTCACCATCATCACGATTATGTTATTAAGAAGGAGCGTGAGGCCAGCATCTTCTGGGCATTATTGTATGAAGAGGAGCATGAGACCAAAGCGGATGTGCAGTGATGACAAATTCTCTAGTCCCTGATGGCTTAAAAGATATTCCTGCCTAATTACCCAGTGCATTCTGGGATGCTCCCTAAGTGGAAGATATTATCAAAATGCATGTTAAATAAATGGTCATTTTGAAATACACACTAAAATGCAAATGAGTTAGACTTCACTTGTTATGAGCCGCCAATACAAGACAAGCAAGGTACCACCATGAAATATACTCCATGAAATGTACACGTGAAATATATAGGACATTCAAAAAAGCAAACACAGAAAGAATGGAAATGATAAAAATCCTCAAGCATATGCCATTATGAAACCTGGGGATTTTATTTGCCTCTGCTTGTCTTCATACTAAGCACTTTTATTTTTTCTTACATCATGACTTATAATGTACATTAACTCCAATTGCCAAAAAAAAAAAAAAAAGCTTCAGAAATTCAAGGGAAATATCTCTCAGGGTCACAGTTAAAACACATAAATGTGTTTCTGTTGTTTGAGACCGAAGATGCCTTCCTGCCCACTGATGTCAGTTGATCCATCAACTTCCTCCCCCGCCTGACTTTCTGAAATAACTTTGAATAAATTTTTTTTTATTGTTGTGTTCCTTGTGTAGAAAGGCACAGGTATTTTATGCTTCTGAAATGCTATATGGAGAAAAGTAAAACGCTCTTCTGTTTGCCAGAAACATGTAGGCTTTTTTTTTTTTTTTCATTTACTGGAATGCAGTTAACTTATTCTCTTAGCTTAGCTCTTCATTTCTCATCTTCTTCTTTTTTTTTTTAAGATTGACACCTGAGCTAAGAACTGTTGCCAATCTTCTTTTCTTTTTTCCCTTCTTCTTCTCGTCAAAGCCCCCCAGTACATAGTTGTATATTCTAGTTGTGAGTGCCTCTGGCTGTGCTATATGGGACGCCGCCTCAGCATGGCCTGATGAGAGGTGCCATGTCCGCGCCCAGGATCTGAACCAGCGAAACCCTGGGCCACCGAAGCAAAGTGCATGAACTTAACCACTCGGCCACGGGGCCAGCCCCTGTCATCTTCTTCTGACCGCCACTTTCTAGCTATAGAACAAGTCACTTCACATCTGAGACTTCAGTTTACTAACCTCTAAGCTGAATTGTTACGATTAGACTATTTTTAAGTCCCTCTTTTCTCCAAAACATTAGCATCATTATCACTACTTCTTTGATGTGTATGGTACGTTTATACTTCACCAAACACTTCCGTAGAAAGTCTATTAATTGTTTGTGTCTTTGATTATACATTCCTTTAGTCTTGATCACTTGTGTCAGGGATGTGTGAGTGTGTGTGTGAGTGAGTATATGTTAGCAGGTCAGGTTTAATACCTGTGAGAACTGCTCAGCTTTGTTCTGCTTCATGATTACATCACGCCTTGGTGGCCGTCTTACATCCTATTGATCATAAAAACTGGACAAACCAAGTAATCATAAAGGCAAGATAAATCATTTCTCTACTTATACATTTTTATAACTCATCTTTAAATAGGGAAGGGGATTAAATAACATGCTTATTGCAAAATAATATTTTAAAGAATCAGAAAATTACATGGAAGAAAACAGCCCCTAAAATCGTTCTGTTTCAGTTATCTATCGCTATATAATGAACTACCCCAAATTTTGGCTTAAAAGAGCAACCATTTTATTATCTCTCATGATTCTATGGGTTGGCAGGACTTAGATGGGTGGTTCTTCTGCTCTATGTGACATCAGCTGGGATTGCAGCCATCTGTGGTGTGCACTGAGCTGGAGCATTGATGATGGCTTCCTCAGACGGCCTGCAGTTGGTGCTGACAGCCTCCACAACATGCCTCAGTGCTCCTCTACACGGCCCCACCCTGTGTGGTGGGCTTTGCATAGCACAGCAGGTGAGCACCAAGTGACAGGAAATAGAAGCTTCCAGTCCACTTAAGGCTTGGGCTCAGAAGTGCCAGAACATAATTGAGCTAAATCCTCTTGGCCAGGTCCAGTCACAAAACCAGCCCAAATTCAAAAGTAGGGGAAATAAATTCCACTTCCTGATACCAAGAGCGGCACACGAATCCAAGGAGGAGGGACTTGTTAGAGACCGTATTTGGAGACTATTCACTACAGTTAACATTTTGATATCTATGTGTCCACTACTTCTGTCCTTATGCATGTACATGGAGATATTTCAGTGTCAAATACAGATTTTTGTAAGTGCCTGCAGTTGTTTTTAGCAGCAGAATCCTTTTTTCATATGAAATGTTTCATGGATTAAAGTCTGGAGCTGCTCTGCCTGAAGAGAGGGTGGAAAATCTGGAGCCACACCTTGGCCTCTACACTGCCCTCCTCTGTGACCCCTGAGGGACCTACAGGAAACCCAGGACTTGGTAGAACACAATTGACTAAAGGATAATGGATAGAACACCCATAAATACCATCATTCCCTCCTACAACTTTTCCAAACTGATAATTAAGGAGGGTGGGGACAGGAGATAATGACAAAATAATTTAAGTTGGATAATAGCTAGACAAGAGGTAAATGATTTAGCAGCCCCAAATAAACATAATCCTAAACTGGCAATAAGGAAATCCGAGAACCCTACTATATGTATCCTTAAATGGCTTCAGAATTCGTAGCACTGTGTTTCTCTGAAAGTAGGGGTAAAAGAGGGGAGCTAAAAATAGGGATTAGTTGGAAGTCTGTTTCAGAAGCATTGCTGTCCTGAGTCAACGACAGTCTGCTTGGAAAAGGACTGAAGAGGATAAGACACAGGGTCTCTGGATGAGGTGCAGCAGGCACATTGGGAGTGTAGTTAATATAGTGAAAGGGGATTAAGAGGACAGATGCAAACTGGGTGTTGACATCCTCAGGTTTCTTCTGCTGCATAGCAACCAGATATTGACAATTAGGCCTTTATCCTCCAAATAGGAGACAGGAAGTATCTTCTCTGGGGAATCTGAAGCACCCAATAGGGTAAATCCGAAGATAGCAACATTGGAGATTGCCCACAAATAAACCACCCAGGTCATCCTAAGTGAAGCTCAGAGTCAAAAGGTCCCTCAAATTCTTGATACTTCCAACTAGATTTTTAGCTCCCATTTTCCTTCTTAAAAAAAAAAAAAAGCAAAGATTACCAGATGTCTGAGAAAAGGCTCTAACATGGAAGATAGAAATCCAAAGGAAAATCTGAGGCAACTTGGAGAAAAGATAGACTATGAGGGAGAAGAAAATATCAACAGATGTTTAAAATCTTCGGTGGGATCAGAGAAGGTATTGCAACCATGAAACAAACAATGTATTACCAAAAAGAGAGAATTTGGAGAACAAAGAAGCACACTCAGAAAGAAAAACATGGATAACATCAATTAAAAACTGAATAGAAAGTTTGGAAGAGAAATTGAGAAAAATCTTTTAGAATATGAAGCAAAGACTTAAAGAGATTTTCAAAATAGGAAAGAAGACATAAGAAAATAAGAGCATCAGTTCAGGAGGTCCAGCATCAGAATGATAGGAATTCCAGAAATAAAGACGAGAGAAATGAAGGTGAGGAAATCACAAGTGAAAGGATTCAAGGAAGTTTCCTTTCAACGAAAGGAAATGAGGCTCCAGATTGAAACGTCCCACTGAGTACCCAGCACGATGGCTGAAAACAGACCCGCACCAGAGCAGTGTGGAAGGAGACCAGAACATCGGGAACAAAGAAGAATCTTCAAGCTTCCAGAGAGGTGGGTGGGGGACCAGGAAAGAAAAATAGGCTTAAACAACAAAGAATAATTTAAATGATTTTGGGCTTTTTGACAGCAGCACTGGAAGCTAGAAACCAGGTGAGTAAAGCCTTCAAATTTCTAGAGATTAATGGTTTCCAGTCTAGAAAGGTGTATACTCAGCCAAACTATCAACCAAGTTTAAGGAAAGAAAAAGGTATTTTCAGACATGCAAGTTCTCTAAGAAAATTATTTCTGGGGCTGGCCCCGTGGCCGAGTGGTTAAGTTTGCGCTCTCCGCCGCAGGCGGCCCAGTGTTTCGTTGGTTCGAATCCTGGGCGCGGACATGGCACTGCTCATCAAACCACGCTGAGGCAGCGTCCCACATGCCACAACTAGAAGGATCCACAACGAAGAATATACGACTATGTACCGGGGGGCTTTGGGGAGAAAAAGGAAAAAATAAAATCTTTAAAAAAAAAAAATTATTTCCCGTGCATCCACTTTTTGAAAGCTACTGAAGGGAGTGTCCCACCAAAATTGGGATGTAAACCAAGAAAGAGGAATGCTTAAGATAAAGAAAAGGGAGAGCTAACACAGGACAGGAGAAGTAAAGGAAGTCCCCTCTCCTCAGAGGATTGTGAAGGGAGAATCCCCGGATGAAATCTGTGTATCAGTAGTGGAAGGCAACCAGTCCTGATTGGAGCAGATGAGAAAACTCAAAGCAAGTTTCTTTAGGAAGATGAAACTGATGGAATGATTGATGAATCTGAACATCTCGAGAAGAAAGCTAGGATCAGTGAAAACTTTGGGATTGAGTTAGTAATGAGCACATAGAAGCAATTATTTACTCCAAGGAACACAAAAAGTTGTGAAAGAAAGGAAAAGTAATCCTAGTTTACTAATGCTTCAGCTGTGAATAGCACTAATATAGTGATCATAAGGCATATTTCAACTCAAGTCTCTTCGACTCCACAGTCAGAATTCTTAACTCTCCTGAGCTCAAAATCCCTTTTAATTTCCATGTCATCTGCTGTGAATCTCTGGTTAAAAATGAGACCAAAACAACTGATGTTTGATGGGAGTAGACAAGAGCATGTTAACTATTTTGTTCCTTGAGATTCTTTGGAATGTCCTCCCACAGAAAGTCAGTTCACTAGAAAGCTACACACTTTGGCAGTTCACCCTGGGTTTCTTTGGAAGTCTTTGCAGAACTGCTCTTTATACCTTTGGCTTTTATTGAGAACGGATATAAGCAATGGCCTTAAGGGGAATGCTCCTGCATTGTTTGTGAAACTGCTGTCACTGAAACCAACCGTTATGGAGTTCAGTGTCCCCTTTATAAATTGTCCAGTGACAGGTTCCTCTCAGAATTCAGAACTAGAAGTTTTGAAATTTGATTATGAAAACAAAGTAGCATACCATGTTCTTCATTTTGCCTTTGGTGAGTAGGAATTCAGAGTCCTGTTTTTGCTCAATTTCAGTAAGTTTCCTTAGCTAGATTTTTGAGTGAAATTACCATTCCCAGTTTTTCATCTGATTCTTGTCATTTTTAACCTTGTTTATAGAGGTTTGGTTCATCCATGCCTTGTTGGAAAACACCTACTCCTTTTCTGGAAGCAAAGTAGGTGTATTATAAATTATAAATAAACGAACAGGTGAATCACCCACCATCTTTAATTGGAGCAGAATTTTCAACTCTATATGATCTTTTCCCCTACTTTGACTGTAAACTATTGAGTTCAGAGACAGAGTCTCTGCCTTCTTTGTTTCCCTCACAATGGATTGCACAGTCTTATCCTGCAATAAGTTCTTCTTACAGTTCCATTGACATCCAGCAGGAAGACACAATTTTCCCCCTGCATCTCTCTCAGAAGAGGGAGAAAGTCTCTTACCCAGAAACCCTCTAGAAAATGTCATCTTGCATCTGATTGGTGCATACATTTCATACCAAAGTATCAGGTAATTGATGCAATCACTGTGGCCAGGTGCATGAGCTCTGATAAATGACTTAAGCCAGGGAGGACCCTCATCTGGAGCTGAGAGTGGGATCAGCTCCCCCCCAAGTACATGAGCCAACTGGGAAAATGGTGGGTATGGAATGAAATTTAGAGTACTCTTACAAAGGAGAATGAAGGAAAGGGTGTTTGGTTGAATCTTGGCTACGTCCTTTCCTTGGGTAGTCATTTAACCTCTCTAAGCATCAGTGTTCTTTCTCATATGAATTAAGGATAAAAATCCTTCTTTCCCCAGCAGAACTGAGCATATCTTATGCCTGTGTCTTGGTTTCTAATACTATTGTCCCATAAAAGGAACCAGGGCTCCTTAGAGAAATGGCTAAATTCTAGGGCTAGGGTAGGCAATATACAAGATGAACCTGGAGCATCATGTAGTGCCAAAAGGTAAGGACACGCTCAAAAGAAGAAAAATTCACAATAATGGGCATATGTAAAATGGACACAGGAGCCAATAGAAAGATCCTCCAATGGCCAAATCTATAACAATTTAAGCAAGAAATTAAATAACATATTGGGTTATAATTCAAAGTATAAAATAAGTATCCTTAAGTTTATACTGTAATAAATAAATGACAACAAATAAATGGAAAAGAAGAGATAAATGAGAGCCAAGTTTCCCATACAGAAGAATTTCACATAATTTATGTAGATGCTGCTCAAGGAGGTGGAGAATAACCTGCCCCATAATTTCGGCTACACTTAGTGACTTGCCTCCAAAGAAAGCATTCTGAAGAGAGGAGGGAGAAAGGAAGGACCTTCACAGTGGAGAAATCTGGAAAACATCACCTTAGCCAGGTGACCAATGTTGATAGCAGCGATAAGTCACGGCAATAGCGTGTCCCCTCAATATGATATGATGAGAGTGGCTCCTCACTCCTGTGGTCTTCATCCCCCAAACCCAGAAACCCAGTCTACCCATGAGAAAAACACTAGACAAACCCAAATCAAGGGACATTCTACAAAATACCTGACCAGCACTCCTCAAAACTGTCAAAGTCATCAAATTCAAGGGAAGTCTGAGAAGCTTTCAGAGCCCAGAAGAGTCTAAGACATAGTACAAAATGTCATGTGGTATCCTTGATGGAATCCTGGAAAGAGAAAAGGACCTTAGGGGGAAACTAAGGAAATCCACATAAATTATGGAATTTAGTTAATAATAATGTGTCAATATTGGTTCATTAGTTTTGAGAAATGTACCATGGTAATATAAGATGTTAACAATAGGGGGACCTGGGTGTGGCGTATATGGGAACCCTCTGTACTATCTTTGCAACTTTTCCATAAATCTAAAACTTTTCTAAAACAAAAAGTTTATTTAAATATAAAAAAGTCCTTCTTTCTGGGGTTATAATCACAATGGAGTAAGTCTGTGTATACTATAAAGCACCTAGCCTGATGTTGGCACTCTGTATATTTAGTAGATTTGGCCGCTCTTGGCAGGATTCACCCTTAACTCTTCCAATCCATTGCCCATATAAGCCATATGAAACACTAATCTGAGCTTCTCATCCCTGCTCCCCACGTTTCCCACCCTGCCTTCCAGCTTTAAATCTTCCAGTGGTTTCCTACTGCTTCCAGGATAAAGATGAGTGACCCTCCTGTGACCTGTTAGACCCCATGCACAGTCTTTCCATGACCCCATGCATGGCTTGACTCCCCAGCCTCATCTCATATAACTCTGCCCTCTCCCTCTACTCTAGCCACACTGATCTACTTCCACATTCCCTCCCGCATGGGCCGTTTTCATGCTCTATGCCTGCCTAAAATGCGCTTCCCCACTCTTTGCCTAGTTAACCTCCTCTTGTCTTTAGTTCTCAAGTGCTGCTAGGGGAGACTTCTTTGGCAGAATCCTGTCCTCATCTTTTGGAGCAATTGTCTATTTATAAGTTTACGCTAATGTGCGTGATTACTTGACTAGTGTGTGCATCCCTCACTAGATTATAAATTCCATGAGGGAAGGACCAGTGAGTTCATTTATGCTCACCATTGTATGCCTATCATCCAGCACATTGCCTGACACAATCTATGTTTAATAAATATTTGTGCAAAGAAGGGAAAGAGGAAGGAAGGAAAGAATGAACCGCCTCTGTTATAATCCCCTTTAGAAACTTTTTTCCCTGTCATCCAGATCTCTTAAATAAGAATTTTGAAATGTTAAACTAGTTTGCTGACTTCTTAGCTTCCAACTCTGTGGAATAGCAAAGTGAAGGAGAGTATTAAAATGGACTGGTTTGATAATCCTTTGACTCGCTGGACACTAACAGTTTTCAGAGATGACTTTTGAAGCACTAACAGCTAGAGTGGGAAATAGTACTTGCAGAGGAAGGGGACAAGGCAGTTGTGAAGAGCTACCATCTCTGGTGCTTGCGGCTTCCTTGCAAAGATTCCCAATTAAGCTCCTTTGGAATTCAAGTGTCTCACATAACTGAGACCAAGCGGGTCTGTTCTGGCATTTTTCTGGTCATTTAGTGATTTCCTGGCTTCCTAGGGGTATAGGTTTCCTAGGCTAAAGTAGAATAAACAGTGAAAAAAATAGCTCCTGCACTTATCTTTAAGGTCAAAAAAAAAAAAAAGCTGAGCTCTTTCCTTGATTCCAGAAATACTTTTATTGTGGTATCAAGGCACAACCGCAAAATCTGTGGACTGTGAAATAGGATTTCAATTATTAACGAAGGACACCTCCACTTTTTGAATTGCCTTCATCCCTTCCACTGCTGAAAATAGCTCATTATCGTTCCTTCTGATTCTTTTCTTACCGCCTTTGAATTCATTAGTTAATAAGGCAGCCCCGCAATAAATGCTTTTTAATTCCTCTACAGGTGCAAACATGATGTGTCTCTTTCGATATGATTTTTCCCCAACTAAGTTCCTCTGGAGAACAAAAGGCCCAAAGTGTCATTCTTCCCTCTATTGTCATCCACACCCAACACCCCTTGTGCCTCCCCACCTATCGCGTCAGTCAGTCTGGAATGGAATTTAGAATGAAGCGGATGAATCTTGGCAATCAAGGAGACAGTTTGAAGTCGTTGAGCCAGTGACTGAAGAACCAGAGTTCTTCAAAATAAGATCTTGTAGTGGGGACTCTGAGGGTAAGATTTGAATGGGAAGAATCTAGTGTAGGTTTTTGTTCAAGTGGATGTGGCAAACAGAAATCTTGCCCACGATTTCTTTCTTTCTTCAGGTTCTATCAGAGATCGGGAGGAAACCAGATATATTTCTTGCCCTCGGAAGTTTTTAGTCTTGTGGGAGCATTAGATACGTGTGCAAATAACAATAATACCATATGCTACAGTGGTAATGCTGTGAGAGGGGCCATGAGGAGGGCTACGTAGAGAAAGCTGGTTTCCTTCTCTTTCCTCAAGAATTTATTAAACCCCTAACAGATCAGGCTTTGTGTCAGTCTCTAAGGTGACCATGTTGAGGAAAAACCATGGAACTTATGGAGCCAGCCCAGTGGCATAGTGGTTAAATTCACATGCTCCACTTCAGTGGCCTGGGGTTCATGGATTCAGATTCTCAATACATACCTACACACTGCTGGTCAAGCCATACTGTGGTGGTATCCCACATACAAAATAGAGGAGGATTGGCGCAGATGTTAGCTCAGGGAGAGTCTCCCTCAAGCAAAAAGAGGAAGATTGGCAACAGATGTTAGCTCAGGGCCAATCTTCCTCACCAAAATAAAACAAAAACCCATAGAACTTACAGACATCAATCAGCAATCACACTAATGGGTGTACAATTTCAAACTAACCTGAGTTGTGTGATGGCAAGTGCATGATTTTAAGAGAGCCTTTGAGAACAGAGTCTGAAAGACAGGACCAGGATGTGGTAGAAAGCCTGCCCTAGAGAGGAAAGACGGCAGGGATTGACTTAGGGTAGAGTGCGGTGGGAGCATTCTAGACAGGGCAACGACACATCTGAGGTGGGCTCTGCAGCCTGGGAGATCCTGGTCATGCAGATGTGTTCTTATGAGGTAGACCTTCTTCAGCATCTTGTCTCCCACGCACACATCAGCTTCCACTTCTGGAACTCCATTCTAGAGGACCCTGTTGCTGGGCTTCCCTGGGCCAGCATCCACCCTCTAGGATGAGGTTCCAGCAAGACGGCTGTAGCTCAGCTACCTTCCTCAGTGTGCACTTGGCCCATGAGAAACCCATGCATCTTTGCCACACCAAATAGTCATAGTAAAAATAGGCCGCAGGTGCACCCCACCACCCCTCTGCTGTCTCCTTCCAGTTCTCTTGATGTTCTAGTCTGCTCAACTTGATGTGGATCAACCAAAGTTGGTTGGCTGCAAAGCAGACATCCAACAAGAAAAATGAGATGCCCCTCCTTCTTTCGGGCAACCTAATCTCTCCGGGTTATTTTCTTGGAGGAGAAGCAGCAGTAGCCCCACAGGGAACAGAAAGAAAAGCCACAGCAGTCCACCCTTGGCCAATGTCCCAGGAATCCAGACAGTTCTCTTTCTTTCTGATCAGTCTCTCTCCTCTCCTTTCCCAGTCTTCTGCTTCTATAGACATGGGGACAAGATTGCTGGGGAGGGTCATCGTGATGACGATTGGGGGTCTCAGGTCAGACTGGACGGCTCTTAATGAGCCTTGGAGGGTGTAAAGCCCCCTCTAAAGATCGTGTCTTTCATTCCTGAACAGCAGGAAGAATCCCATTCAACACCCTATTGCAAATGTTTCCTTGGGTCGATGTGTTTCTCCTTTGCAGCTTTGCTCATTTAGAAATTGTATGTAAAAATATGCATAAATTTATGCTTAGAAAAATATTTAAAAAGGGAAGAATGATATAAACCTGGGCCCCAGAAATCTCAACTTTATACTCACTGTACAGAGGCTTACCAAGAAAGAGAAACTGGCTTAAGATGTTCTTCAGTAAAAGGAATTCATTGAAAGCCCTTTCTTCTCAACAAGATTAGTGTGGTTTCTCGTTTCACTGAAAGAATCCCCAGGAACACAGATTTAGAATCAAGCGTTAATTTTTCTTTGTTATGAAATAGTGACATTGGGAAAGCTAAAAAGATAACTGAAAATGGTTTAGTGAGGAAGGAGGGCAAGATCTTTTCCCAGATGGGAATAGGAGTGGAGTTTTTCTACTTTTATCTTGAGGTGCTTTAGATAAAGGTATAGAAGGAGCACCAGCCTGGCATCCTCCTCCTCCCCCTGCTGCCATCCTGCCCAGAGTTTCTACTTCTTTTGTTCTGACTTGGTTGTGGGATGCATCTCACTCAGGCTTTTAAATAAAGGTGAGGTGGTTGTATGTTTGCATCACTCTTGCCCTCTGAGTGACAGATTGGGGTCCTGGTTCGTGAGTATGTTGTGGTCAGCATACATTTGACAGAATGTTAGAGAAGAATGTGTGATTCTCCTGGAACAAGAAAGCTTGCCGTAAGAACACACGTAGCACATAGTGGGGCTGACGCGCTCAGAACACTCCTGGCACAGTTCCAGGAACTGGACCCCCATGTCTTACATACATCAGTGAAATCGCCTCTAAAGCAGGGTTCCACAAGTGCCTGGCTGGATTACTTTTGCTAACCTGGCACCTACTTGAAATTTATTAACCACAGTATATACTGCCGAAATTCTCGTTCTTCTCTCTTTCTTTCCTCAAATTATTTCAGATTTCAGCCCAGCTGGTAATATTGGGAAGAGTTTCACAGCTAGAGGATTAACATTAGGAAGTTAAGCCTCCATGTCAGTTCAGCAACGTTTTCTCTGCCTCCGTGATCAAGTGTTGTCAGGGCAAACAGCTTGTCTCCTGGAGGTCAGCGTCTACAGCAGGGTTTCTCAACCTTGGCACTATTGACATTTTGGGCTGGATAATCCCTTGTTGTAGGGGGCTGATCTGTGCAGTGGAGGATGTTTAGCAGCATCGCTGGCTTCTATCTCCTAGGTACCAGTAGTGCTCTCTCCTTCGCTTATAACAACCAAAAATGTCTCCAGACCTTCCTAAATAACCCCTGAGGAGCAGAATTGCTCCCCACCTCCACTGGTTAAAAACCACTGGCCTATCATGGAATTTTGTCATGAAAAATCCCACTCGGGATCTCTGTTGAATCCAGACCTTTCTTTAGGAGTCTGTGGTTAAGGAGAGGTCTGATGCCTTCGTGTTATAAATTATGATGGCTAATGTCATAGTTTATATTGAAGATTGTCTCCTGAATTTCTGCAGGCCTATTTTTCTGATAAGAAACTGAAGATTGCTATGGAATTAATCACTAAAGAGGGGTTTGCCAAGGGAGATATAGCTCCAATCCTTGGCTTTTCCCCAGTGCTGGACAATATAAATTGCCAGTGCTTGTTGACTTAGAGATTAATTATTCATGATAGGGAAGCTTATGAATTTTTCAGAATTTTTTCCTCATTGGGTGCAGCAGTCTGACTTCCCATTAGGAGCATAAGATCCCTTCCAATTGTCCTACATCAAAGCCACAGGCTGTCAACCAGGGTGTTATCTTGTTCTGTGCAGGCTGGCTGCATATGTTGACTCTAAATTTTTTAATCAGCCATTTTCCAACTCATCTGCACATGTCAAGCCATAGAGACAGAATCCATTAAGCAGTATCTGAAACCAGCAGGGGCCTTGTGGCATCGTGATTTGATATCTCTATGGCATAATTTCAAAATAAAAAATTACAGGAGTACACGTCTTGCTAAAATGTCAGCAAAATGCCTGCAGAACTTGAAGTAAAACACTACCAACAACAATAACAACAACAATAATAATAATCTCTGTAGAGTCCTTTCAACTTTTCAAAGGATTTTCATATCTATTAAGTATCTCATTTTCTCCAAACCCTAAACTTCTAGATCACTCTCTTATTTGTAGCAAATAAAATGAATAAGTAGCTGAGCCAATCATCTCTTAATCAATAGAGTTGATAAGGATGACCATGAGAGGTTGAATGATAAAAGCATTGAGGATAATTTTTTAATTTAAAAAAACACATATAGACTGGCCTGGTGGCATAGTAGTTAAGTTTGTGGACTCCGCTTCAGCAGCCCAGGGTTCACAGGTTTGGATCCCAGATACAGACCTGCACACTGCTCATCAAGCCATGCTGTGGCAGCATCCCACATACAAAATAGAGGAAGATTGGCACAGATGTTAGCTCAGCACAAGCAAAAAGAGGAAGTTTGGCAACGGATGTTAGCTCTGGGCCAATCTTCCTCACCAAAAAACAAAAAAGCATAGACCAGCTTAGAATACTCAGAGTTCCCTGTTACATAGAAGATAAAATATTCATAGGCAATCACTTAATAAATATATATTAAACACCTATTTTGTGTCAGGCACTAGCTGAGCTCTTAAGCTGAAAAGCATTTGGATTTCACTTCATGTTAAAACTATTTCTCAAAAATATGTTTTTCCATTCCCCTGCCTTAGAATACGACAGATATCTTGCTGAAAGGCATCGTTTTGAAAATCAATTCTGTGTCCAGGAACACTACGTAAAAGGGGCAGGGTGTTCACCTGATACATACATTTAATAATTGCTTTTTAAAAACACAATCCCCTTTATGAATTTCCTTTCCTTGTGAAAGTTCCTTTTTCAAAGGGGTTTCACTGAGGTCCCTGGCTAAATTTTTGTTCCTTTTGAGATCTTACAGTAATCTATGAGGGGGGAAATTTACTACAATCGCTGCAAAGTTTTTTCTCTAAAGGCCCTAAAAAGCATTCCTTTTGCTATGAAAACTCAGGTGCTTTTGCAAATATGAAAGGGAAGCATCAGCAAATGATCTGTCTAATTTTAAAAACAGTTTCACAGAGGATTAGTCTTGCATATGAATTGCAAATAAAATTTCAAGAGACAAGAAATCATCTGTCGTGACGGTGGTCAACTCCTCAAAGTGTTTCTTAGCCTGGGCAATTGTAGGTATATTAGAAATAAATTAGATTCTGAGACCCTAGGGCCATCTTGATTTGAACCTCTCCAGTACCGTAATTGTGTATTTCAGTCAATATTGTTTTAATTTATATGGGCTAAAATGCTATTTGTTTGCAGGTTTCTCTCTCAGAGGAGAGTCCTTCTTTCTTTTATTTCCCTCCTCTAAGCCAGGCTGTATTTGCCTTTCACAATGCATATTTAATTATATTATGCCATGTTCACTTGCATTAATTTGAAATGATGCAGAATTGTCCACACAGTTCAGGTAAAATAGAGAATTGAGCAATTTCCAGATTCTCAAGATAGACTTTTGTTAGAAGCACTTTAACCAGAGTCCACAGTAGTTTTTGTGGCAGAGTCAGTAACGCTCTCAAAATATTTTATATGTTCCCTTACATTTTCTAGCTTCCTTTGAAATTAACTTAGGGCCGTATGTCTGGTTCCGATAAACAGGCTATGAGTTCTCCACGCTCTCTGTTCTCCTGTCACAGTGAGCCTGGAAGCCACATAAGATAGCAGAGTCACAAAATGGTGCTGCTTTCATCTACCCAGCTCCCTGAGTGGCCATGTGGAATAGAGTCCCCCATAGTCCACATTGGATGTGTAGGGTAAGCAAGAAATAAACCATTGTTTTCTTAAGCCACTGAGATTTCAGGGTTAATTTATCACCCTGGAATAAATTAGCCTATCCTGATGAATTCATTCTTCTTTTTTAATTTACTTTTTCAATGTTTACTTATATTTTCAGTATAATGTATGATTATTTTTGCTTATGGTTGACATGAATTCTTGACCCCAACTTCATCAAAAATATAAAATCTTCTCCCTCTGAATCCCCCCAACCACTTCCAACTTGCTGAATATGACAAGAGTAGGTGTCAGTATATTCCCACAGGTAAGTTAAGAACTGTCACCTGTGTTAGAATAGATGATATCCTGATGCCTTTGCTCATCTGGAGCACATGGTGCAGTATATTGCAAGCAGGAAGAATTTAACAAATGCTGACAATGTAATTTGGGGTTTTTTGTCATTTCTTTTTTCCCATCTGTTGGAAAATTTGAGACCTCACTCTTTTTTACTACTACATCCTCCTCTTGCCCACAGACACTTTTAAAATAACAAATAAAATATGTATCTACTTGGTAACGGATTTGACTCCAGGAACAAACTGTTCCCTTGACAGGTCTTAATCAAGGTGAAACACGCCCTTTATAAATATTTTTGGCTTTGAACAATGGTATCACAAAGGTAGACACACTCTTCAGGGCAGGCAAAATGAGATAATGATATATGTGGGTAGACTTATGAATAGACCCAATTTCCTACCAGGTACTTGTGTAATGATCAGCCTGGGACTAGAAATTAAGTGTGTCTTATATTTGTGACATGCCACTCAAAGGAAACAGAGATGCATATGGCAGTTCTCATGTATCCTGGAAATTAAACTACTTTGTCTCGGTTTTAATTGACACAGGCAGCTCTATGGTTTATAGCTCTGAATGTTTCCTACTGCTTGGTATCTCCGTTACACACACACATATACACTCATCTGCATGAACATACACCTTCACTAAAGCCATGATTGCAGAAGCTGGAAAACTCGATTTCCTTTTGACCTTGGAGTAATTTTTATACTGCATTATCAATATCTGAAAATGAAGTTCACTTCCTTTCAAAGTAAAGAGTGGGCATTTTAGCAAAAGCGTTTGATTTTATTAGTGTATAAAGGTGTTTTAGACATCATTGCATGTTTTCTGGATTTCCTGTTGAGTGCATTATTTTTGCCAATTATAAATTGCTTTTCACCATGACTCAATGTTGCTGAGATATCAAAATTATTCAACAGCAAAAAAAGGCATTTTATTTTCTATAATATTCATCTCAAAATCTCCTATGGCTCATTTTGGAAAACTGACCATTTCCCATCAAATTGGCTGCCTGAACAGAGTTTCAGAAATTAGTAAAAAGCAAATTCAAAACGAATGACAATAAGGATAATTAACATTTCTGTAATACTTTACTGATTTTGAACATTAACCCTTCTTTTTTGTTTTTGAAAGTATTCTGAAAATTATCCCAACCAAGTGTTGTGACAGCAAACTGGTTCAAAGCATACGCTCTGGATTCAGGCAGAATTGAATTCGTGTCCCAGCTCTACCATTTCTTTGAGATGTTTCTTTAGTTCCTCTCAGCCTCAGTTTCCTGATCTGAAAGTGATATTGCTTGTGATAGTAATACCTACCTCCAGCACCAAACAAGAGAATGAGTGAAACACTGAGTATGATGGCAGGCCATAGTAATACTCACTATTCAATATATTTTAGCTCTCATGTGGACTATAACCTCATAGAAGGCAAGTTCTCCTTCAGCCTGCTCCCACAGCTCCTAGGACAATGCCAGACACAAAGCAAGTGTTTAATGAATATTTTTAAAGGGTGAATTGAGTGTTAATATTCCCAGTTTCCAGATGAGGAAACTGAGGCTCCCAGAGTTTAATCAGTTCACGCCTCTAGCATTCACACCACTTTAGTCAGTTATTCTTTGTCCTTTCTGCACTTAAATACTCAATTTCATTTACACATTCAACAAGGATTTAAGTTTAAACCTTTTGCATTCAGATTTCTATCTAGGTATGATTTGAGCACCTATTAAGTGTCAGATACCACACTAAGTGCTTGGAAAAACTTATTAACACATCAAAACAACCTTGCCAAGTAGATATTATTATCTCCATCTTAAATTTAATTCTGCAAATATTTCTTGCTCACCTACCATGCATTAGTCACTGGAGATTTTATAGTGAACAAGACAGACAATGTCCCTGTCCTTGAGGCATTTATAGTCTTGCAGAGAGCTCGACCCAGAGCAAATAATGCAAATATGATGGGAGTGACAAAAGAGGAGGTTGAGGATGTTAGAGGATCTAGAGGAAGTGATCTTGGCTGGAGCCAAGAAATTTCCTAAGGAAGCAACATCCAGGCTAGAAGTTGGGTTAATGAGTACGTGTTAGCCAGACAAGGATGGCAGAGGAGGGCAGAGCATGTGCATCAGCCTGGGGCTAGGAGAGAATACGTCATGTTTGAAAATCTAGAAGCACAGAATGGCCTTAGCCTGGAGGGCAGGACAGAGTGGTGGGAGATAAGGCTGGAAAGCTGTGCAGGAGCCAGATGGTAACAGCTCCGTAAGCTTTGATAAGGATCTCAAACTCCTATTGCCAGGGAAAATGGAGCATTATTATAGGATCTCAGGCAGGAAAGTAACATGAGCAAATGCATGTTCCAAAAAGATGAGCAGAATGCAGTGCTGAGCATGAATTTGATCCTTGCTCTTATAGTGTGGTTTCGCAGCATTGGCGTCATGCAGAAACATATCAGAAGGGCAGAATCTTGGGTGTCACCCCAGACCTACTGAATCAAAACTCTCCAGGGGTGAGGCTCACAACTCTGTGTTTTAACAAGTTTTCTGGTTGATCCTTATGTGCACCATAGTTTGAGAACCACTGGCTTTTGGTAGAAGTTCTCAATCCTTGTTGCACATTGGAATCACCTGGACAGTTAAAAAAAGTACTGATGCCTGGGCCCCGATCCAAATGTCTGATTTTGTTGGTCTGGGTGCAGCCCGGACATCAGAATTTCCTTTCATCTCCCCCAGGTAATTCTAATATGCAGCCAGGATTGAGAACTGCTGTATCAGAGAGGATGCAGGTAAACAGGTCAGTGGTCCAGGATGGAGACGATGGCAGACTGGCCTAGGGAAATGGATAAACGGAACAGAAGGATTCAAGGGATATTTAGGACGTGATGCACAGTTAAGAAAAGATAGCCCAACCTACTCCGTAGCATCCTCTCTTCGCAAAACCACCTGCTTCTTCTATACCCTGAGCTTCGTCTGCTGCACTCCCACCCAGAAAGACAATGCCCACTCCCTTCTTTGAATGGCTTCAGTTCCACGTGTCCTCAGGGTAGTGCAGGTGAATTGGACCATCTCCCCACCCCAGCTGTGAACATCATTAAGATGATCCATACAAAACAAAGCCGTGTCCTTCATGCGGGGTAAAATTCATAGTCTCTGGCCTCAACTGTACTAAATTATGGCCTTGACTTTGTGGACCTGAATCATATTCAAGGTATCATGCTAATTGCTTTACAAGTACCATCTTCTTTTATTCTCATAACAACCCTCTGCTGTTGGCATTGTTACTATTAGGACTCCCACTTTGCAGATGAGGCTGCAGACAGAGACAGTGCGTTATATTATCCAGTGTCACAGAGCTGGTAAGTGGCAGAGCAAAGATTTGAGCCCAGATCTGTTTCCAGTTTCTGGGTCCCTGACCACTATGCCCTCCAGCTGTTCTGGCAGGGAAGGAAACCTAAGACATATGACACATAGAAAGTTTAGATGGTGGGCTGGTTGGTGATGCCTATAAAAGCAGGTTGATACGTGGCTAAAGTAATCAAGAAGGCCTTCCCTGAAGGAAGCGGGTCTGAAACCAGAGCCTGAATGATATATCAGATTTGAAATGATGGAAAGAGGAGAAGAGGTCGTTCCCGACGGGGGTGGGAATGGTTGAGCACTGCAGGATCATAAAGGAAGGGATTGGTTTTCTGTTTGGGGTATTTTTATGTATTTATTTGCTGCCTGCTCAGAGAATTACTGCATTTGGAGCTCTTGTGTTATATTTACTGCATTACCAGAAGCCAGCAAAGACATAAAACTGGTGACTCAAACGCAGAGGGTGTTCTCATTGGCTGACAAACTCTGGGAGCTAAACCCTGCATTTTGTAATCAAAGAAAAGTACGTCCTTCAGAATGGAAACTTTGACCTACTCAAGGTCTTCTCATGGAGAGGAAATAGGTGTGGTAAAGAAAGACACTAATGATCTTATTTTAACTCTTCCACAAATGAGGTGGTGTCTCCTTGGGCGATTTTTATAAAAACAGAATATAACTGAGTGTTCACAGGACGCCTAACTCTACATTTTCTCTACAAAATAGCCCTGGACCAGAGCCCTGGTAACAGACTCAGTTGGGAGCCAAGGCTTCAGCCTTCACCGTTCACTCCCGGTAATAATAAGAGAAGTAATAATAAACCTACAATGTGTTGAACCCCTAGAGTGGGAAAATATCTATCATCATCATTACAATAGTCCTCTGAGGGTATTATTTTAGAGCTACAGGTACAGATGCTCAGAGAGGTTGAGCGCCCTTGCCCTGGTCACACAGTGAGTGTATGACAAAGGTGGGGTTTGATCTCAAGGTTTTTTTGATTCTAAGACAGTGCTTTTTTTTTTCCCCCCTAAGAGTTATTCCCTCTGTGCAGTGCCAGCTATCTCCGAAACTACTGGCAAGCTGCTTAATCTTTTGAAGCTTGGTTTCCTACCTGAGAGCGGGGGAAACCTGATCTGACACTTTAAGTGTTATTAGCATCAGAACGTGCATGTGGATGAAGTGTGCAGGCTGCAGAATGCCAAGTTCTAATGGCTGCTAAGGTTTATGGAAAGTGACTGTGTGCCAGGCACTCTGCAAAGTGTCATATACCTACCATCTCATTTAATCTCTCATCAATCCTGGGAGGTGGGTATTATCATTATTATTCCCATTTTAGAGTTAAGGAGTTGGAAAAAAAACAAAAAGCGAAAGCTGAGAGAGCTCTAATAATTTGCTCAACGTTTCTCGTCTTCAACATGGAAAGGCAAGGATTTGAATCCGGACAGTCGAGAGGGGGCGCCTGCCGACCTCCGCTTTAGAGGTGGACCAAGGGGAGGCAGGGTGGAAGGGATGGGAGGAAAGGAGTTTGGAGGCATCAGCCAGGCATTAAACACAGTAACGTAGCCACAGTCCGAACCTCGGCACATCCCTGAGACAAGAGCTTGGCCGCCCACATCCCTTAGCTGGAACGGACACCATCCCAGCTGTAACTTTCAGACTGCAGTGCGCCAGGAAGACAGCATCCGCAGGAGCAATTTGTCTCTGAAGGAGGATAAAAGCATGGGTCTGTGGAAAAAAGGAGGGGCGTGCCAGCTGAAAGGAGAGCTTTACAGGGAGGCGCCTCTGCCTGGCTCTGCTGTGGGTCTTGGCACCCTCCCTCTCAGACACTAATCCCTGGGAACCGAGGGACCAGGCCAGGAAGTGGAGAGGAAACAGCATGAACGGATTGAGCTAAACCCAGGCCAGCAGGTGGTTTGTGCCACAGCTGCTTATGGCACAGGTGCCTCTGTCCCCTGAAGCCCAAAATGAAGGGTGCTTCATCAGGAATGTGACTGGTTATAGGCCAGCAAAGTTCAGTCGTTCCCTATTTCTGCAGAGAATGGCGCTTCCGACACACAGTCACTAAGCAGCAAGGCTGCAAACTAGAAGTTAGCAGGTTGGGAGCTTGGTCCCAGCTCTCTCACTGATTGTTGTGTGACTGTCGGCAGGTCATTGTCCCTCTTTGGGAATTAACTCAGTCCTTTAGTTGGTCAGGCAATCATCAGAGCCCACTAAGTATTTGGCACTGTGCTGGGTGCCAGAGACGCACAGGTGAGCAAAACCACCCATCCTTGTCCCCTGGGAGCTTACACTCTAGAAGGTAGACATCAGATAATCACATGAGGACATGAGAATTACAGTTGTGATAAATACCGGTAAAAGAGAGGTGCATAGTGCCAGGAGGGCCTATCACAGGAAAAGCTCACCGAGTTTGGGGAGGTCAGAGAAGAGTTTGCTGCCAAGCTGAAGGCTGAAGGATAAGAAAGAGTTACCAGTCAAGGAGGAGACAAAGGAGGGTGTTCCAGGTGTGGGGAACAGCATGTGCAAAGACCTGGCAGCAGGAGGAAGCAATCCTTCCAAAGGCCTCGGCTGGGGACCCGTGGAACAGACTGAGTGGGGATGTGGTGCCCGACAGGCCACAGTGCTCAGCAGGCCTCAGAGCCTGGCCTGAGGTACCACATCATCTCTAAAGCTCTTTCCAGCCACAGTTCTGGATCCTTTTCATTTTAGTCCTGAGGCTGAAGTTGGTCCATTTGCTCTGAGGCTGAGTACTACAGATTTTTCCAAAAAACAGACAATTATTCAAATAATGCATAAAGTAATCTGCCTGTTTCTATTTAAATGTTCTGCATATTTGAATCACATCTTCTCTTTGCTTGACCAAAGGCTGCCTGAAGGCAGTAACAATGATGACTTTGGAACAATCTAGAGTTGGACTTGCCTCCATATCATCATAGCATGTGAGCACCAGAGAATTCAAGCAACCCTAGGGAAAGCTGGAACCCGAGGATGTCTCCCAGGGACCCTGCCAAGGCCAATCCTCCAGGGCTTTGAAGCTAATGAGGAGGATCCAAGCCTGGGCCCCACGATGATTTCTCCATCACTCTAGAGGTCAGACAGGGCGTTCACATGTGGGTCCGTTTAGTGGGGATATAGACCCATTTGCATAGTGGGGTTGCTTCTACCCACCTTCCTCCCCCCAAGAAAAACTTCTGTCCATGGACAGGAGAAAAATGAAGCACACAGGAGAATTGCCTAGGTGAGCAAATCCCAAAATCTGTTGTTGGGTTGTTCAAAGGTATTGCACACGTGGTCAGATAAACTTGGGAAATGTGGGGCCACATGAGGTTGCCTTGGTCTAGGGCTGCTCACCCATGTGGCTGGTGGCTCTCCAGGAAGGGGAAAAAAGGAGCAGACTTTATTGCCACAGAACCCTTTCTCATGGAGGATCTGCAGGACTAGTGTTCCCTAGAATGTGACTTTGAGAAATGCTCATCTAGGCTTTTCAAAGACTCCTGGAGCATAACAGCCTAGAGTTTATCATTTCTCAAATGAGAGGATTGTGGACAGAGAGGTCACAACTTTGGCCCACAGTCCCCCCAGCTAAAGGCAAGTGAAAGGACATGAACACAGGCACCTCATGTCCATTCCAGGACTCCCCCAGCCCCGTGTCTGGTTTCTTTGATAAATCATAAAGGGCAGGGAGGGGAGTTAACATCTCATGGATCCCCACCCTAAAATAGACATAATTCTAGAAACTATTTGCTAAACTATAGGACCTACTATGTGCCTACTACTAAAGCACATTAAGTGCTTTGCACCCATATCATCTCAGTTAATCCTTGGGAGGTATCTTAACCCTGTTTTACAGAGAAGGAAACAGGCTTAGGAAGGTTCAGTCACTATTCAATCCCTTTGAGTAAGGAAGTTGCAGAGTCAAGATGTGGACCCAAGTCAGCCTGAATTTCCTTGAAGTATGCAACACATTGTCTCCTTTAGTCCTCTCCATAGCCATGAAAGATAAAAATGATCCCCACTTTGCAATTGAGGAAACTCAGGCTTAGAGAGGCTAAGAGGCTTGACGAGGTCATGCAACAAGGGAGTGAGAGAGCTGGGCACCAATCCCTTCACCAGATTCTCGGGCCTGTGTCCTCCGCCACACAGCGTTCCTGCAGGCGCAAATCAGCCCGACACTGACGCCAGTCTGAGTTCTTGTCTCTGCATTGACTAAGAGGGCGTGGCCGTGAGCTGGAGAGAATCCCAAGCCTCAGACAGGCTTGGCTGATCCTCATCTGCACTTAGGCGGTGCTGAGCTCAGTTCTCCATCACTTTAAAAGAAAAGCCCAGGGAAATAGTCCCCTTTGCTTGGCGGGCAAATCAACACATCCAAGCTGCCTCTGCCTGACCTCTGCTAGTAGGAAGATTATCTGTCTAATTAGGTAAAAAGTCTTCATGCACATGTACATATTTTAACCCTAATGAGCCGTCAACGGGAAAGGTTTGCCCCTGGCCTGGTTTGCTAGCTGATGTTTCCTTTCCTCATGGAAAAGCCCAGTGCAGTAAATAGCACCTTGTTTCCATGGAAGCTCACTCTCTGGCTTTTTCTTTCCAGCACTTGAAAAGGTAATTACTTGATTTCTCTTTGTATTTTTGGATTTCATACAGTGGGGCTGTCAAGCTTCTCGATTGAGGATGGCCTTCTCTATCATGCCAGGCTATTTTAAGGAGCTTTAGTTGCATTTCTGTTTTCATCCTCCCTTTAGATCATTAGCTGTCAGGCAGCAGTGTCCACCTTCTGGTCACTCCTGCTAATGAAAGTCTGACAGAGCAAAGAGTCTTGACCCTGGAGAAAGCGGGAGATGCTGAGAAGCCAGGGAAATTTGCTGAGAGATGGGAGCCCCTGATCACCTTTCTTTCCACTGCACAGACTACCAGACCATGACCCCACATTCGCACCAGGGAGGGACGCTGTACCATCTGGCACCTTCTTGTCTGAATCTTTGATGCCCCATGGTGGCCCATGTCAGAAATACAGCCAACATGGGCTACTCTAATAACTCAAACAATGGCCACCATTTCCTGAGTATTTGTTGCGTGCCAGACGCTGGGCTGAGCACTTTATATTCACTGTCTTGGAGTGAATCTGCATGACAGCCTTCGATAGACTTATTCTCCTAATTATTCAGATGAAGAGACCTGAAGGTCACACAGCTCCTAAGTGGCAAAGCCAGGATAAGGACACGCCATTGCCATCATTTCTTAGGGAGGAAGAAGTTTCTGTGGCTATCATTTCTTAGGCTCTGGCCCTGCGACAGCGTCTCTGGAAGAAATCAGCCAGTCACGACAGGTAGCAGAAGATAGGCATTTCTCTGCCCTCCACTGGTGGCTCTATGTGTTAAATAGGCCTATGTATGCAAGAAACAAATTGAGGGCCCTGAGTTTGCTAATTGTCAGAACCAATTAGACAACCAAACAAGGCACTTAAGAAGGAAGCCAACATAATACAGAGGAAAGAGCTCCAGAGCCAGGTACAGCAGACTCCAGTTCAAGGGGCTTGTACCACTTTAACAGCCATGGGAACTGGGGCACGTTCCTAAACCTTACTGAGCCAGTTTCCTCATCCGTAAAATGGGGGTGATAATGGTACCTACCTCATAAAGTTGTTGCACATGTGCAATTTCCCAAACTGCTCTGTGGAATATTTGTTTTCAGTGAAATGGTTGTATAAAAGACAAAGTTAAATGCAGTTAAATAGGCTTATTTACTCTAGAATTTCTCAGAATCTTTTTTTTTTCTGCTTTATCTCCCCAAATCCCCCCTGGTACATAGTTGTATATCTTAGTTGTAGGTCCTTCTAGTTGTGGCATATGGGACGCCGCCTCAATGTGGCCCGAGGAGCGGTGCCATGTCCGCGCCCAGGATCCGAACCCTGGGCCGCGCAACGGAGCGCGCAAACTTAACCACTCGGCCACGGGGCCAGCCCCTCAGAATCTTAATTATGCTAATATGTATTATAAATTTTCAGGAGGGGGCAGTATTTCCTGACCCCAGAGTCCTTGTCCTGGGAGAATATGCATTAACATCTATTTCTTGGGACCCTTTAGAAAAGGCTGTAACATAGGTCGTAGGGTACCTGGGCTTGATATGGGATCAATAAGAGCTAATCCCTTCTCTTTTGTGCCCAATTGTTCAAATAACCATATCTGTGCTTGCTAGATTTGAGCTCCATAGAGGCAAGGACTGGGTCTGTCTTGTCCTCTCTGTATTCCAGTATCTTGGCATATCAAGACATTCCATAAAAATCATGACTGAGTAAATGATTGATCCAATGAATTAATGAATGAAGCTTGGTGCAGACCTAGCCAGCTCATCTTCATTGCTGGCATTCTCTGCTAGTTCTAGTTGCGTTCAGATGCTTGTGCAAAATTTAGTGATGGGGATGGTTCTGTTGGGCTGTGTTTTGTCTTCTCAGTTTTAACCTCTGTGAACACCATATCTTCTGACAAAATTTCCAACTTAAGCTCCTAACCAAGTCATTTTTCTGCTTCTCAGTGGAGCAGTCAGATGTTTCATCATTTGTATATGTATTGTGAATAAGACAAGTCTGAGTGTTCCCAGTGCATTTGCACCTGAATCTGAAGAACTCTTGGGCTTCCAAGGGAATAGAATAAAAACAGCTCATTGGAGCTTAAAAATAACACTGAGGATACCATGTTTCCCACTTGGCAAATGGTGACCCATGGACCACTGGTCATCTGGATCAACTGGTGGCTCTCTTTATATTTATTTAGAACAAGATTTCCAACTCATGTTCTCTGGGAATTTTCCAAAAAATAAAAACTTAAGTTAAAATACAGTTGAGTTGGTCAAATCTAACAGATTCCCTTCTACAGAACTTCTCAGAGACTTTGTGCATTTTGACAGCGTTTCCCAAACGTATCTGACCATTCTTCTGGAGCCCTTCTGGATCCCTTTCTTCTTGAGTATCTAATAAGATTGTGGTTCAGCACAATACCCTTTGGGAAATGCTACCCTAGAATAAATGGCCAAAAGTTGCAGTTCAGTCTCTATGATCTAGGAAATAGTCCTGTTCCTCAAAACTGTGGAAAGGAGAAGATAAGGCAACTCCCAAATTGAGCAGGGTGATAAACGCGCACAGCATAAAGCCAGATGGAGTTTTATATGTTTTGTAAAACAAACCGAAGAAGACTATTCAGGATGCTTCAAAAGTAGGACCATAATTTTTTTTAGTGTTCTTGTTTATATCATTTTAAAAATAACTTATTTTCTAAACCATTTCATAGCATAGATGGGATACTTTTTTTTAGGCAAGGAGCTGGGTTTTCATTTTCAAATTTCTGAATAAAAATTTCATCATTTTCAAATTTCTGAATAAAAATGGCTTTTAAAACAAAGGGACTTGGGAAACCCACGTACTTCTTAAGCTACTTTTTGTTGTGAGTTAATATGTACTAAAGAGAGGAATAAAGCCCACCTTATTTGAATGCCACTGTTTCCTACTTATTAATCTTTTCTGTGAATAAAGTAAATCATAAATTACTAAAGAAAACAGACTAAATTACAGTTTGAAGGATAGCGCTAGGCTTCCTTGGAAATAAAGAGAGAACTTCAATTTAAGGAGCAGGGATCAGCAACTATGGCCCACCGCGTGTTGTTGCACATAATATTTTATTGGAACACAGCAGTGCTCATTTATTTACATGTTGTCTATGGCTGTTTTCACACTTCATTGGAAGAGGTGAGTCATTGCAACAGAGATCTATCTTACGGCTCTCAAAGCCTACAGTGTTAATTATATGGCCACTTATGGAAATGTTTGCCAATGTCTTTTCATAGATTCATAGAAAGATGTGAATGGGACAGAGATTACATAACCAGCCCCTTCATTCTATAGATGAAAAAACTAAATCCAGAGAAGTTAGGGAATCGCCCAGGTTTATTTATGTTTGGGTATTTTGATCCTTATATTCTAATAACTCACCATCAGGGAAGAAAAGGATAGATTTCAACTTAGATATCAACACCAAGTGCATGGTGGTGGCCATCTGGAGTGCTGGTTGAGAAGGTCTCTGGGCTCAGTAAGAAGGGTGGCGATGATGGATTAACCTTCAGTCCGGCGGTGCCAGAGCAGCAGGATATGTGCCATGTAGGCACTATGAATACTCATTATGTCTGCTTCATACATTTCTAAGAGTTATGTTACCATGTCCTTCCTTGTGTGTCTGCCATGTAAACACTTTCTTCCTTGGGCCAAAACAGAGGTGCTGCATTGGGCCCTCATTAGAAGCATTGCTGCCTAGCAGTTCAGAAGTGATTCATGTACAAGCTCATTCAAATGTCTTCCTTAGCAACTGCCTACCACATCACGCTCTGCTGAGGAGGATTGAACTTAGGATTTCACTCAAACTAGATTTGTCTGTTTCAAGATTCTTAACTTTTAGTAAAGTATATCCATAGGGGCACAGAGTAGAGGATGTAAAATGGAAAGTCATGAGTCTACTGTCTTTGGTGACCAAACTGAAAGTCTCCACGTTTGTTCTTTTGTGCAGCTGGACAATCCAGATGAGCAAGCAGCCCAGATCAGACGAGAGCTGGATGGACGTCTCCAAATGGCAGACCAAATAGCCAGGGTAAGGAAACTTTGGGGACATTCACTGGGGGTCCGGGCCAAAGTCCTACACAGGAAGCACACTGATTATTAAGAGCCTTGAAAAGATAAAACTGGGAAGCAGAGAGGAAGAAAGATGAGGAGAATTGCCCTGATTGGACCTTCAGCCCTCCTTTCTCAGTGCAACTCACCCGAAGATAGCATGTACATTTCCTATGCTCCAGTCAATATTCAAACTCCAGCCTGACCTTTCTTCTGAGTCCCAGACTTATATTTCCACCTGGATATTCCCCTGCATTTCCAGTTAAATGTGTTCAAAATCTAGCTCCTTATCTTCTCCCTCCCGCTATATCCCCATACCTACATTTACTCCTCTTCGGGTGTTCTGCATCCAATTACTATGGACGAAACCTCCTAGTCATTCGCAATTTCTCCTTCCTCCTACAATACTCCGCACTCGATCAGCTACCCAGCTCATTGATTCCACTTCCTAAATGTGGGTCAGAGCTCTTTACTGCTTTCCGGCTCCGCTGCTAGGGCTTTGATTCAGGCCCTCGTCTTCAATGCCTGGATCTTACAATAGGCTCCTAATGGGCATCCCTGGCTCCACTCCCTCCCGCTCTCCTGTTCATCCTTCGCACAGTTGCCATTCTAAGCCTCGTATATGAATATCTCACAACAGAGCCTCAAAATCCTTCAATAGAATCCTCTATCACCCCCAGAACAAAATCTAACCTTTTTAGAAGGATATTCAAGGCTTTTAATCCACAAACCATATCCTCCCATATTAGCATCACCTCCCACAACTTTCCCACCAGAACTCCCCATTCCAGCTACAGAGAATGTCTCTCTCAGAATATTCCAGATCCTTTCCAGCCTCGGTGGCTTTGTGCCTACTGGTGTTTCCACCTGGAATGACCTTTCTTCTCTCCTCCACTTAGCAAACTGTCCTACTCACCCTCCAGTGTTCAACTTAAAACCCCTTCTCTAAGAGCTTAGCAGTTAGTCCTCCCCACTTTTGTGCTTTCTTCCTGCCACGTATAAACCTTTATTACCACAGATCATCGAATGGGGACTATTCATTTATGTGTCTGAGCCTCCCAGTATATAAGATTTCTCTAGGGTTGGGGTTATGTCTTAGCATTGATGAGCCGAAATGTTACCCGTCGTTCTTGTTGTCATTTGTGTTGCCGTTAACAGTAGTAACGCCGGTAGCATTTATGGAGTGCTGACTCTGCATCAAACATGCTGAGTGCTTTACATGTACCCTTGCATTCAATCCTCAAAATAGCCCTAGAAGGACATTTCAGTTATCATTCTTGTTTTAGAGATGGGGAAATCCAGACTGAGCATGATAGACTCTAGTTAAGAGGCTACACTGGACCCTAAGTTCAAGTCTGTCTAAATATCGGGCCTAGGACAAGGGTGAGGCGTGCTCCTCTGGGGAAAACTTTAAGAGGGGGGCCAAAAATTGAGTAATCAAAATAAATAATATTTTAATGCAATATCTTAAAAACTCATAATTGATGCAAAAAAAAGTCATGAAAAACAAATTATCAAAATTTTAAAAAACAGGGTCCTACTTATTCCTACAGTAGCCACAGGCCATGTGTGTATGTGAGGGAAGAGGGCTGTGGGAGATGGTAGGGAGGATGGGCACAAGGAATTCTACTAGAAGAGAAACAGAAGAAAGATTCCAAGAAGCATAAAAAGCCCCATTTGTGCTCAAGCAGTTTTATTGAAATGCTTTGCATCTTGTTTTTGGACACCTTCAAATTTTATAGTAGAGTTAGTCTGGTGGCTAAAAATAGTATGCACTTATGGATTTGGCTAAAGGTAGTATGAAAGGCTCTTATGTTTGAACATCCTGCTTAATGTGGGAGTAAACATCAATGAGGCTTTAGAATTTACTTCTGTAAACTCAGTGTCTCCTCAGCAGATTATCCAGAAAACGGAGGTCATTTGGTCTATTTCCTGCCTTTAGGCAACTATTTACAACCCCAACAAGGAGGTATTCATCCCATTTAAAGAAAATTACACATACACACACATACTTCAAAAACAAGTTCCTGGCACCTTTGTTTTGTCTACTTTGAGACTTTACATGGTAATTTAAGAAACTACTGTAAGCTCATTTTAATTTTTGAATGATCATGGATGAACAACTGGTAGATAGGGAGCCAAGTTGCCCATCTCTGAACAGGATATCTAGGAACTATCCCCCAGCCCACACCGCTAGATATTCTGATACCAAGTAGGATATTATTAACAACTTAGAACTAGGCTTTCTTGGACAATGAAATAAAAAATTAAAGTGAATCTTGGTTATTATTTACAGAGAACAGAGAATAATTTCGAAGTATGTGGAGGAACCCACAAACATTTAGGATATTGAGGATTTCTATGAGAGGGTCTGCCCCCTACTATCTCCCGTCCTCCTAGAAATGGACTGTCTTCTTCTGCAATGTTTATTCATGCCAGTGGCCCCCTTGCCACAGCTATTTGGTCCTGGAAGGGAGCTCTTCACCCAAGCAGAACCAGTCACAGTTCCCAGCCTGCCCTGGCCACAAGTAACTGGTCCAGAAATGGATACCTGATGCAGACTAAACCAATGAATCCCTTCCCTGGGACTGTGGACTGCAGGTCAACAGGGCTGTGTTTCTAGTGCTAGAAAGATGTCTGCAGCCACCTTCAGTTCTTCCATGCAGGGAAAAGAAGATGAAAGAATGAAGCCAACACACAGAGAGAGACAGAGACAGGGAATAATATACTGGGATCCTCAGGATGTTCAAGTCCATGGTTCCACTTATTCTTGAGCCTCAGCTACGTAACTACTTTTCCATCAGTTTAGTTGGGTTCCAAGGAAAATAAATTCTCTCTGTGTCTAAACCAGCCTGGCTAATGCTGAGGAAAATTGAGAAATATCTCATCTACTAAAAACTAAATAAAATATCGAGATCTCAGATATTGGCTAGTCCGTGAAAAGATATTAAAACAAAGCACCTCTGCTTATCTTCCTTTAGCATGCCCTGATTTTTCTATTTCTGGCATCACAGTGGATTTTAGTGAGGGTGTGCATTTCAACCCATATGGCTGAACATCAGCTCCTGTAAATATCATAACCAGAAATTCCTGGATGTAGATGTCATCCATCATACATAATCCACTCTGTTCTCTGAATTAAAAGATGAGTAGAGCACTTTTGATTGCAAATTAGAGGCACTAACTCAAGGAAGCTTATGTAAAAGAGAGGATTGACTCTGGGGATCAAGAAATATCTCACAGAGTCTAAGTGCAAGACACAGTCAAGACCCAGGAGGGAACTGGAACCAGGGCTGCCAAGTGGTCAGGACTTCCCCTCGCCTCTTATCTCTGTGTGTCCCATTCATTATTCTTTCTTTCTCTGCAGACCAGCTTTCTTTGCTTCTCAGATGGGAAACATGACTGCTCCACAGCTCTACATGTTTCCAATATGGCCAATAGGGAATCATTCAACCAATCAAACTCTCTCAAATCTTTCTGCTATCTCCCCTTTCCACTTTTCTTACTACTCTTTTAAAATTCACAATTTCAAGAGTCATGCCTCTGATTGACCCAACTTGGTTCAAGGGCCAGGCTCTGAAGCAATCAACCAATCCGTTGTGGAGAAGGGGGTGAGGGTCTCATTGAACACACGGATGCTAGAGATACATCACTAAAGGTGTGGGTGGTACCTAGGGGTAGAGTCGTGGTTGGAGTGGCAATTTTGAATTGAGAGATGCCCCAAGATGTGCTCATAATTAATAACTATCACTTATACGGTGTTTACTGTGTGCCAGACTCTCTTCTAAGCATTTTACATTTGATAACCTAGCTAACCAACCACCCAACCTTATGAGAAAGGTGCTATCATTATCCACATTTTATAGAGGAAGCTGAGGCAGAGACATGAGAGGACATGGCCACGGCCACTCAATGACCAGAATCTGCACTCTTAACCACTATGTGTACTACCATTACAAAATGCCTCCCCAAATACAGGCCCTCATTTTCCTCATCACTTCATCCAAGGATCCGACATGTCCTTCACCCAAGCCTTTACCTGACCTCGTTCTGACCTCTCTCTCTTTCTGTCAATCAGTCCTTTATTAAAAGCGTCAGGCACTGGCTGTAGAATTTCACGTGAACTCTCGTTTAGACCTGTGACGAACAATTCTGGGTGTTGCAGTAATTCTCTCCACTTTAGGCTCATCAAAGAGTTTAAGTGATGTGCCCAAGTTCACTCAGCTAGTAAGTAGAAGCTCAGTACTCTGATTCCAAGTTTCAGGCTCTTTCTTTTGAGCAGTTAGATGACAGGCAGGAAGTTTCACCAGGACAGGACCACCCCCATGTCCTCTCTTCCTGATGGCTGCTCCTCCGGGAAACTGCTTTCTCTCTTCCACTAAAATTTGCTCTGGATTCCCTTCAGTTTATCCAGAAGGCCAAATGAAGCAACAGTATCAGGCAGAACTGGCTCCGAGAATTCTGAATCCTTTCCACTTTGATTCCCTTGGACTCTGGAAAAGAGGTTATAGGGACCCTGGTGGTTCTTCCAGCAGCATTCTCATTAGCACATGCTTATGAAAGGCGTATGTTTGTCCTTTCTTCCTGGGGGAGAAAGGAGACAAGTAAAAGGCAGATCTCTTCTACCTGCAACCCTATACTGTAACCTATCAATTCAATCACCCCAACATCCATGAATCATCAAACACAGACGGCTGCACGAGCTCTCACTGTGAACATCAGACATGCTGCCTTAAAAGTTCCATGAAGAGATCTGAATGCATTTTTAAAAATCTGGTAGAAAAGACTTCTTTATCCATGTTCAAACATTTCCCAAATCCTGTCATGTTGATATTAAAGTGTCCCCAAATTTCACCCAGGAATTAAGTCTAAGTTATTTAAATTGTGCGATCAGAAGTTGACATTAGAGCTTAAGCAGGCAGATTGTGGCATTAGTGCTGCTGTGATATTTGCCAATTCTTTTGGCCACGTTTTGGGGTAAAATTCAAAAATTCTTGAGCTAATTATATAAGACAAATATTACAGCTTTTGCAGTATTAGTGGCAGAGGTCTGTCTGGAAGCGAAACACCATTGGTTTTTCAAGCTATCATTTAAATGTGGAGTTGCCATTTAGACCTCTATTGCCTGCAGAGCAAAATTACCATGTCATTCCATGGTCCTATTGCAAACATTGATGAGAATATGCCCCAGGAGAGACATAATATCCAAATATTTCCCTGATGGAAAAGTCCTGTTCCATACATTGCCAAAAATCAGACAAAAATGGAGTCCTCTTCTACCAGAGAATGCTACGACCCCTAGCTTACAAATTAATTTTATTGTACTTGGCATCCACCCTGCATCGTGAAATAGCACAGTGTCCAGGCACACAGCAGAGTTCAGTTCAATTTTTTGCCTGAAGGAATATGTGTAGTGAGCATCTCCCTGACCCTGGCCTTTGTCAGGTAGCTCAGAACCCAGGGAAATCTGAATTCAAGGGAAAGTCTAAATGCCAAGGAGGTCGTCTGAAGTTCATTTAAGCCAAGGGAAGTCCATCTAATTCATAAAAGCTGAGGAAGTAAGACCAAGCCAGTTAAAAATGGGTTTGAGTAAAGAAGCCAATCCAGGAAACTATAACACCTGTGCCCAAAATGCCTTTTGTGATGCTGATTTTGACAAATTACTCCCAAGACCTTCTTTCTTTCTTTTCCCCCATCACTCCCTACACTTTCTCCCACACCCACCATCACGCAGTCCTCGTGGAACAGCCACTGCTATGGAGGACTATAGCCCTCTGCTGAACACTGTGAGATGAACTAATGCCTAGAGGGTGCACCATGTGGAGAGGCCCCATAGGGTTAACCTTGGCTCTGTTGATTGCCTTTTGGGGCCAGATAGTTCTGCCCTATCATATGGTAGCTAAGAATGCGGGCTTAGGTTTCAAACTCAATTCTACTAATTATTGATTTAGCTTTTATGCCTCATTTTCCTCCAGAAAATGGGAATAAATAACAGCACTAGTCTCAATAGGTTTTTGGAAGGATTAAATGAGGTACAGCACGTAAACTGCTTAGCTTAATGCCCAATACACAGTTAACATTCATAAATGCCAACTAGCATCATGATCTCTACTATAGTCACCATCATCATTACTATTATTGTCATTGTTAGTGGTGGTGGTGGTAGCATGGTGCCTGATATATATGGATATGGATATGTGTATATGTTTGTGTGTATGTGTATATATGTATGTGCATATGTATATGATATATGTATCTGTATACATATATGTTTGTATACATATACATAGTATATAGATAGTCAATGGTCAAAAAGTATTAACATTTGTTATTATCTCTTACTCATCACAATAACTCTATGAGGTTTATTATCCCCATTTCAAACATGGAAACCAAAATTCAGACAGATGAAGACACCTGTCTAAACTCACACAACTAGCAAGTGGCAGACCAGGATTCAGAGTCGAGTCTGTTTCACTAATGTGGACTGGATAAGGTTCCTTGGTACCCCTTTGTACTCTGCGCCTGCCTCTGTTACTTCATGTGTCACATGGTATCTAACTGGTTCCTTTCTGGCATTCCCCCGACTCCATACCATTGCCACTCACTTGAGTGGCTCATCCTCAGTGACAACCATGCCATCTGACACATGATAGGAGCCCAGGAAGTATTTGAAAGATTGTATTGAATAGGCACAGTACTGTCAGTGAACGCCATGTCTAGAAAGTGTCCTGCTGCCACATCCTTCCTTCTGATCATCCACCAGTATGTCATTTGAGCCTTTGGGGTCTAGATCCTCTCTCTGAGTGGGAGTATCCTTATCAGCTTTTATGTGCATACCCACCTCATCCTCTATGGGTAAACATGCAAAGACAAAGAAGAAAAGTAAATGGCTAACAGAGCTGTTAGGACTTTCAAATGTTATTTTTCAAGATGTTCCAAACATCCCTCAATGTGGCCAAGCATAAATAACCCTGGTAGGAATTGTCCTTGGGAGGCCGTCCCCATGAGGATTCTTATCAGCCCAAAACAAAAATAAATGGCCAGTGGAGATTTTCTTTGGAAGACTTTGTCCACCCGGATGCTATGTCTTTCATAAAGCAATGTGAATAAACCATCCTTTTGTCAAGGCTAATTTACCTTTATGCCTAGGAAAGTAACAATTGAGATGGACGACTACATTTTCCTTATTTTGGCACAACTGCAGCTTTGAAATGTGTTTGTAATGGGTCTGCTGCTGAAAACTCCCCTCAAGAACTTCAGCCTAGATTGACAGAATGGTATTTCTTCTCAAGGCTTAAATACTCAGGGCAGAAAGATGGCCTTGTTTTCTCTTGCAGACTTCAGTTTTATGAGCCTCTTTTTATGGTGTCATTAGGAACTGTCCGAGTTCCGGGAGGGGTGATCGTTCTTTGGATTTTTCCAGTATTCTGCTGTATAAAGTTGGGTGGATGCTAACTCTGGGCCAGAGTGGTATTGTCTGTAACCACCGGGTCTTCTTCCAAAACTTCAGGACTGTGGAGTTACAGGCCCCATGTGAGTTCCAAAGATGGCATGATAAAAGGGACTGCACTTAATGGCAGAATCTCTCAAGGCTGATTAGCAGGAAAGAACCCACTTGACGGACATGATGGTTTTTCTCTCCAACTCCGTGGCAACTGCAAGGCCGGCAGCTGCCAATAAAAATCAGATTTACCACTTCCCCAGCTCCCCAAGAATCCTATGAGGTTGTGAGGTTTGGGCCCCAACATGAGGAGGAAAGAAATAGGTTAGTGTAACGGCCTTCAGGCTGTTAGTATGTAACCTATGCTGCTTGGCAGCCTTTAACATGGCCTTGGGGACCACTCTTTGACCATGAATTAACCTGCTTCATTCTTCTCTTCACTCCTGAGAAGGGCCACGTCCCAAAGGAGATGGGGAAATATTTTGTGACTGCATACAGTTATATAGACCTTCTTGGATGCATGGTTACCTGTTACATTTTCCATGGAAAGGAGAAAACAGTGGTAGCCCTGTCTTAGCCAACTCAGCCTGGTGGCAAACTTTTCCTCATCCATCAGAGTCTCAGCACAAGGATCACCTCCTCAGAAAAGGCAGGCTGATTCTCTCAGGAAGAGTCCACATCCCATATACTTCCATTACAGTGACTACCTTGATGTTTCTTTATAGATTGTTCTCCTCACTAACTGTTAGCTCCAGGAGAACAGTACACAACCTTTAATCATGATCCACCCATGCCTACCACTACTGCAGGCACAGTATTGGTTGGCAGTAAATGTTTCCTAAGTGATGGTGGCCCAGCAGCCAAGTCCTTACATCTCCGTGGCCTTTTTCATAAAGGATGCCCAAGTTTCTGAGGCTCACAATTGTCCCCGATTGAGTCTAAGAATGATAAAAAGCAAGCCTACTATGCAAGAGTTTTGAAGAAATAAAACTCTTGCTTTAAATCATTACTAGCTCCTGTCAAGCTCATCAACCTATCCTCTCATTTCAGAGGCATCCATCCTGCTTCTCCTCTCACATTCACCCACAATATGTTTAGAAAGCACCACGCAGTGGGCTGAGCCCAGTGTTAAAGCAGGAAATGATTATACCAAGAGGTGCCAGAAGGAACCGGTTCTCTAAGGTTGCTGAGTGGATTTCAGACCCCCTTATTCATTTACATGGAAAAGCAGAATCTCAGTGTTCTTCCAGAACTTAATTCATCATCTCTCCACCTCCTCCTCACAGCAAGTTTTAGCTGTGTTGATATTTAATACGGACATTTTGGCAAGCCATCCATTCCTTCACTCAACTCATATGTATTGAACAATTACTATGTGCCAAACATTATACTAGATAACAAGAATTCAGCAGGGGTTTCAAGATAGGTATAGTCCTATCTTGTGGCCCAGCAGGAAAGACAGACATTAAACAAATAAATTTCACGATTGTTTCATTAATTATAATAAATGTTACCAAGAAGTTGAGCTAGGTATTGCGAGAAAGTTCAATCAGGGGACTCAACCTAGGGAAGTAAAGTTTTAAGGTAAAAAGTGGAAGATGACAAGATGGCAGAGAGTTACAGAGGGTGGCAGGCGGAAAGGGGAACACTTCTGATGGACCCCAGGTAGGAAGAAGGCTGGCATAGCACAAAGGTATCTCCAAGCCCTATAGAGAGGATCCACTATTGGAATCTCAGTGAAGTTTCTGTGGTGGCAAGGAAGAAAAACCTTTGTAGCTAACCAGTGGGTAGGGGGGAATTGTTGAAAGGAAAATAAGAGAATCTCAAAAACCCAAAATGCAGGAGGAATAACTAGGCTTTGTGGGGATTCAAAAACCAATAAAAGGCAAAGCTCCTTTTTGTGAATACAGATAGCCTCTTCTCTCCTCTTCTCTTCTCTCCCTCTTTTCCTCCCTCTCTCTGTCTCTATCTCCCTCCTTCCCTCTCTCTATCTCTCTACCTCTTTCTCTTCTTTGTCAAGTTTCTTACTCTGCTTTCACCTGGTCCAATATGGCAACCACCCATGAGCCTAAATGATCTTATTGTTTCAGCTCCACCACTGACTGCAATCTCAATATCTCTCAGTTAAGTTGTTTGAGAGATTAAACTCCAGTTGATTGTTGGCCACTTAATAGAATTAGTTGATTGACTTTAAGTCAGGTGCCCATGTACTAGACATTTTATTTTTTGCTACCCAGAATTGGCAAACCAATTCATGTTCCAAGTGATCGAGGTGGAGTTCTAGCCCCAGCCACATGGAGGGAGAACATAAACCATGCCTAAGCAATTCGGCACAGCATATTATAATTGGCCATAGAAATTCATTCAGGGTATGTACATTAGTCTGACTTTGGGTGAGAATTGTGAAAGAAAAGACTCTCCCTCTTCTGTGGGCATTACAAAAGGATGTTCACTCTTCCTTTAGATAGTGTGATGTGATGTTGTGAAGTGCAGATCTTTAGCAATCTTTTTGTGACATTAAAGGGAGCCAGGCTGAGCATAGAGTAAACCCAGAGAAACCCAAACAAAATTTGGAGGAAAAACTCAGTTGTGGTGATATCATATGTATCCTGATTCCAGCCTTGCCTGAAGCTGGATCTACCCCAGGATATTTTCAAACCAATAAATTCCTTCATTGTTTAAGCCAGTTCAAGTTGAATTTTCCTGTCACTTGCAAAAAAATCAAACTGATTTATTTGACTTGCTCCTCATGTGATCATATACGGAATGGGACTGGGGAGGGCAAATTCATGTTTCAAGTGGGAAATGATTCTTTGAGGTGGTAACTGATCCAAAGTATATTCAAGGCACTTGGTCAACTTAGAGATATGAAGAAACAAAGAGCATGGCCAAAGCATGTTGCCATTATAACTGAAAGCATAGGCAAGGAAGGAAAAGAAGAGAGGTCAGTTCTAACACTGAACTGCTTTATCTTCTTTTCTAAAGAATTTTAATCATGTTTTCATTGCTTTATTAACGTTTTCAATTTTTCTTGAAAACAGTAACTATTCTTTTTAGAAATAGCCATGAGCTATGTTTGAAACATCTCAAATGAGCTCCTTTTGAATTATTCATGTGAGAAAATCTCTATAGAGATCCAGAAATAGGATGTCTTTCTGTCTCCATAACTTAAAGACAACTGACTGCATTTTGCTAAAAAGAAGAACTGCTCCAACTGAAACAAGATTTGAAAAATATCACCCCATTTTTCTTTCCACAAATCAAATTTGCTGGAGAAAACTGGGAAAAAATATAACTATAATAAAACACTTGACTCTTTCTTACTATATGTTTATGTATGTGTTTCTTACCTGTTGGAGAATGTAAATAACTAGAATTCAGGCAGCTGTCTACTCAACTAGACTGAACATTTTTCTAGCACAATGCCACAATTTATGGACAAATTTCAATAGTTATCGTAACTCCGGGCTGCAAGACAAAAACTTTCTATGTAAATTAGGTCTCTGTTTACTCCTCTGCTCATACTTTTCTTTTCCTTTACCAGGAACGCAAATTTCCCAAGTTTGTATCCAAAGAAATGGAAAACATGTACATTGAGGAGCTGAAGTCATCTGTCAACCTACTCATGGCCAACTTGGAGAGCATGCCCGTGTCCAAAGGTGGCGAGTTCAAGCTGCAGAAACTCAAACGCAGCCACAATGCTTCCATCATCGACATGGGTGAGGAGAGCGAGAACCAGCTCTCCAAGTCAGATGTCGTGCTGTCTTTCTCCTTGGAGGTAAAAAGCTCTCAACTCTTGAAAGTTTTCTAGCACAGCAAGCAGGACATGGGTGATTAGATGCATCACAATCAGCTTGTTTTCCTCCTTGCACTCCAGGAGCAGTTATTAAAATAACAGCTTGTTAAGCATAGGTCAGCTAATCAGCAAGTGATTCCCATCTCCAGGAGCCCATACTTTTTTAAGGAAATGCAGTCTTAAGAACCACCTACTAAATTTAATCTTGCATTATTTTCCCTGTCTTCAAGCTGTGCTCAAGGATTTTGTAAAGACCTTATGCAATTTAGAAAGTTTACATTTTGGCAACCTGTATTACAGTGATGAGAGAAACAATCTAGCATCGTTTCATGGTGAGTTGCAAATTTTCTTACCCATCATCTCTCCTGTTGGCTATACGGTAGAGAGCCCCTTCTGGTGGGGAAGACTTTTTTAGTTCAGTCTCTTCTTTGTCAGGTGTTTTGCTCTGCCTTCACCTGGTCCATTATGGCAGCCACCATGAGTCTACATGATCTTACCATTTCAGTCCACCACTTGGTGGGAAGAACACAAAGAAAGAACTCATTTAGGCCAGAATCGTGGCAGAAGGCTCAACACGTCAATAAATTTCTCTGTAACTTCTATTCAAGTGTTTGTTTTTATACATATAATCTAAAGAAGGGTTCTGATCTAGCTACATTAGGATTACCTGGAACGCTGGTTTAGTATGCAGATTCCTGTACCACCCAGACCTATTGACTCAAATCATTAGCGGTAGGGATTAAAATGGTGCAGTCACTTTGGAAAATAGTTTGGTGGTTTGTTAAGAAGTTAAACATAAAACTACCATATGTTGCAGCAACTCCACTCTTAGATATCTACCCAAGAAAAATGAAAACACATGTCCCCACAAAGACTTGCTCACAAATGTTTATAGTAACATTATTCATAATAGCCAAAAATGGAGACAATCTAAATGTCTATCAACTGATGAATGGATAGGCAAAATGTGGTACATCCATATGAGGGACTACTATCCAGCAATGAAGTGGAACAGACCACTGACACATGCTTTGATTTACATGAACCTCAAAAACTTTATGCTTCTTGAAAGAAGCCAGACACAAGAGACCACATATTGTTTGATTCCATTTATTTGAAATGTACAGAAAAGACAAATATCCAGAAACAGAAAGTAGATTAGCATTGCCTAGGGCAGGGGATAGAAATAGACATGAGGAACCTTGCTGGAGGAGATTAAAATATCCTAAAACTAATTTATGATGATGGTCACACAACATAGTAAATTTACTAAAATCACGGCATTGTACACCTGAAATGGGTTAATTACATGATATGTAAAATATGCCTCAATAAAGTTGTCAGAAAAAAAAAGAATCTCTAGGAGCCATGCAGCCCTGGAAGGTGCATTTTAATGAGCTACCCTGGTACTTCTTACACTAAGTTTGAGAACCATTCATAACTTATTAAAGCTCAAAACCCCACAAGGATTTTAAGATGACTCTAGATGTGGGGAGACCAAGAGAATAGATAAAATTTCTGTAAATTTAATTAGAATTTGTAAAGACTAAATTAATTTTCTAGAACATCATTAAGGCTTGCTGTGAATTAACTGCAGGTAATTTATTTTACTGTTCTCAGTTTGGACTGAGATAGACACATTACAGTGTTTTCAACATGTATCTTGCAGTTGGAAGAGGCAGTATTTAACTAAATATAGAGCACTTGGTGTGTGAAAAAATCATCAGTGTAATTTCACAGAAACTTCCTTTCTTTCTTTCTTTTTTAATGCTGCCACCTGAGGTACTGAACGCTTTTTATTAGGTGTCTTTGAATTTGATTATTGCCAATTAGAAGTGGCAATTTATCCCTACTGCCTCATCTTCCTACAGCAAGGGGAAAAAAGTGGTTTATTGATTTTCATGAAGCTTTTAAATCTGTAATTTTCTAATTCTTTATCGGTACTCAATATTATGCAGCTGATTATCTGAAATATAGATGTGGGCGAGTCCCCAGCCATATTCCCATGTGCACATTGATTCAAACAGGCTTTAACTTGTAAGTACAAGTACAGAAAGAAGTGACCTAGGGTTTCCAAGTACTTTTTAATTATAACACTAACTTGCACATCATACTAAACCTGCCAGCAAAAATCATTGTGCCTCTATTTGTGAATGTGTTTGGGAAAACATAGGGGGATGGGCAAGAAGACAGAGAAAGAGGACTGTGTCATTTCATCTAAGCAGACTGGGGTTTGAATTTGCAGGTTGGTACAGACATATTTTATGTAATTATAGAATTGCATTACTGGAAGGGACACCAGGAGCAGTTAACGCTGCAAGAGGACCAAGGTCCAGGATGCCCAGGGGCGTGGCCTTAGGCAGGGATAGTGGTCTGATAAAGAGCAACAGGTGTTTGTAGAATGCCATTATGCCTGCTTTGCCATCACTAATTCAGCAAATCCTCACAACAGTCTTTTGAGGAATTTGCAGATACAGAAATAAAGCTTCAGAGAGGTTAAGAAACTTGCAAATGTTACACAGCTAGTGAAGATGCAGATTCAGGATTTGAACTCAGATCATTTAAATTCCAAAAGTGTGCTCTTTTTCATGTGCCTCCTGTTTCTTTTCATTTGTGTGGTTCTTCTCAGTGTAAAATTTTTCAATTACATAGATCCTCTCATTTAATCCTCACACAACAGCCTCAGAGAGAGAGAGAGGACACATATATCATTGTCCCCACTTTACAGATGAGGAAACCGAGGCAGAGGAGACTTGAAAGAAAAGTCAAGTGACTTCAAGGTCAAGTCATTTGCCCAATGTCATTTGAGTAGTACAACGGTTCTCAAAGCTCCCGGATTACCACCATCAACATCAGCATTACTGAGGAAGTTGTTAGAAATGAAAAGTTTGGGACCCCACCCCAGACCTACTTATCAGGAACTCAGGGTGGAGTCCAGGAGTCCCTGGTTTAACAAGGCCTCCAGATGATTCTGATTCCCACTAGGTTTGAGAACCACTGGGCTATCCAGCAGCAAAACTGTGACTTGTGAATCCAGGCTCAATGCCAGCCCTGTTGTACTTCCTTGAATCAAGCCCATTACAGAAGTTTACATCAGTTTTTGCACACTCACATCCTTCTCCTTGTGGAATGTCATTACTTCTTTTGGAGTACAATTGAGTGATTATTTTTATATACATTGCTCACTGTAGATCGCAATGTAGATCATTTGTTTCAGAATTTTAAATTATATCTCTGCCCTCCCCTCCCCACCCCCTTGATCTTGTAAGTGACAGGGCATACCACTGAATATGAGAACAGCAGGTGATTGAATGGAGTTTAAGTGTACTGGTGGGAAGTGCCAGGTATTGTAAAATACCAGGTCCATCAAGACATAAGCCTTTTCTCTCAGTCTAGAACAGAGTATATGCAGCTGCAGACATGTTTTTGTTTTGACACAACAATGTTGGCCTGCACAAAGTTTGTGTATTTTATTCCTTGCTTTTTGGATTATTGTCAAAATTTCAAAATCAGATTTCTGACTTTGTTTCTGAACCAGATTTCCATTTTCTGGTAGGAAAAAATTAGAGCATCTGGCAACTCTGGACCAGGGAAAGACAAGGCAACAATGGGCTGCAACTGAATAACAACTGCTCCCTTTAGATGGAGCATGTGCTTTCCAGTTTGCCACAGTCCCCACTACTCCCTATTGTATCTCTGACTCTAATGCTGAATGCTACTTGCCCTTTAACTTAGCGCTTGCTTTATCACTTATCTTATTGTAAAGAGAAAAGTGAATTCATGGAACTATGTCTCTGCCAAGTGCTGAATTAAAAGCTGAACTGTTTTTGAAGAAATAGGAGAAAACCTATTTCTTCATGGAAATGAAAAATGACTCCATGTGTCTAAAGCAGAAAAGAGTAGCCCATTACCTGTCTGGCCCCTATGAGCATCTGAATTAGTGAGCCTTGTCTTTCCATCTGGGAGGCAATAAGCTACACTGTGAAGAATTACATCTTCATGCTAGACTGACCCCAGCGTGACTCGGAGAAACCTGATAGAAGCCATCAGACACGTGTTGGCGTTTTTTGTAACTTCTTCTCATGTCTGTATTTTCCTCTGGGTGATGCTGCCCATGGGCTTTAGCAGTAACCTCTACTGTGTGTGATTCTGTTTCTAGGTGGTGATCATGGAAGTCCAAGGCCTCAAATCTTTGGCTCCAAATCGCATTGTATACTGCACCATGGAGGTGGAAGGAGGAGAGAAACTACAGACTGACCAGGCCGAGGCTTCTAAACCAACGTAAGTTGTGTTTCTCCACAGTTGATCTTCCAGAAGGTTGTTCTCTCGGCTCCATTTTGGCGAACTCCAAGTTAAAGGTCTGGTTTCCCCAGAATGTTCTAGGAGACATTTACCTTGTTTATTTTTCAAACAAGATGACTTGACTACATTTTTATTTGGCAGCCATAAAAAGACTTCCTTCAAAGCAGAGAACAGAAGAAAATTAAAGAAACAATCTCCTTTCTGGAAGCTTTATATATTCACATTAGAGAGTCACAACTTCCATCCTTCAATATGGTGTGCAGGAGAGTTTTGTATAAATTTATTATATTTTCTAAATAATATTTGGTTTGCAGTATAAGCAATTTTTTTCAAAATCTTTATGAGCCACAGTTATGAATATATCATCAAAGCAGTATGTTACATTAGACATAATACACTAATTCATTAGGTCAATACATATTTGTCAAATGCTCATTGTGTGTGTACAAGTTACTGTGGCACAGCAGAAAGGAAAATAGTCACTGTTGTAGCCCTACAGAGCTTACAGTTGAGTAGGGGCATCAGAAAAATAATCTCACAGAAACGTAATTACAGATAGTTGTAAATGCTGAGAAGGAAAGAGCACTCTGAGAGGAGATAGTAGGGGGAATTAAGTCAGAGTAGGCCTTCTTTAGGGGTTATAAGACATTTGGACTAATAGTATAAAAGGTGAACAAGGGGCATAGGAGTGGAAAGAGCGTTCCAGACAGAGTCAGCTTGTGCAAAGGCCCTGTAGCAAAGAGAAATTGAAAGAATGCCAGTGGGGCTGCAGTTCAGAGACCAAGATATGCCATCAGTTGCCAGTGAGGCAGGAAGAGGCCACACCGTGAAAGGCCTTGCTAGGCCATGGAGAAGAAAGCATGGGGACACATGGTTAGATGTGTGATTTGAAAAGATCCCTCTGGCTGCAGTGGAGGGGGCAGAGTTGATGCAGGATAGCAGTTAGGATTCTATTGCAGTGTTTCCCAGGAGTGATGATGATTAGTTCATTTAGGTCAATAGACTCTCAGGCCTCAAAGATCCTTGAAAGATCACTGCTGTCTTCCCTCCCTACCCACTGCCTCTCTCTCTTCCTTTTCTATCTCAATTAAGCCAGCCTAGACTAATGAGCATCTTTTTTTATTAGTGTCAATGCATAAGAAAGTCATAAAGAGAATAACTCCTAACAGCAGCTCACTGCCTCTCCTCCCCTAGAGCATTATGAGCTGTTTGGCAGAACATTAATAACTTACCAGGATGTTCAAACAAAGCAGTTCAAAGAAAGCACTGAATGTTTCCTGGACGAGAGAAAATCTGAGGGCATTGTATGCCTTCAAGTGGTTCTTTGTATGAATAGGCAAAGGCCTCAGATGCTCAGAAGCTGGATGAAATTAATGAGTGTATGCAGGAGGAAATGGAAACCAGCGCAACTGGTCACACACCATCCTTCCTCCCTTTGTTTAAACTTAGTTTCAAACTGAAAATGAATGCCATTGATGAAGTCTCAATCTTTCCCCCCACTGGCACCATGGCCTGATCATTATCAATGCTATTATGTTATGGTGGATTACTTATATGTGCTTTTTATTTTTCATTATTGCTATTATTTTTTTAAAGTTTTGCCGTAAGCTAATATCTGTTGCCAGTCATTTTTTTTCTTCTCCCCAAAGCCCCCCAGTACATAGTTGTATATTCTAGTTGTAGGTCCTTCTAGTTCTGGTATGTGGGATGCTCCCTCAGCATGGCTTGATGAGTGGTGCTAGGTCCACACCCAGGATCTGAACCAGTGAAACCCTGGGCCACCTGAGCAAAGTGGGTGAACTTAACCACTCAGCCACGGGGCAGGCACCTATATGTGCTTTTTAAAAATGTGTCACGTAGGTCATGTATTTGGTGTTTCTGCCAACCTTTTTTTTTGGTGAGGATGATTGGCCCTGAGCTAACTTCTTTTTTCCTCTTCCTCTTTTTTTTGAATTTTCCTCTTTTTTTTTTTTTTTTGCTTGAGGAAGATTGTCCCCGAGCTAACATCTGTGCCAGGCTTCCTCTATTTTGTTTGTGGGATGCTACCACAGCATGGCTTGATGAGTGGTGTGTAGGGCCACACCCGGGATCTGAACCCATGAACCCCCGGGCCACTGAAGAGGAACACATGAACTTAACTACTACATCACTGGGCCAGCCCCTCTGCCCACGTTTTAAGATATTGGGCCCGATATAGTATCACAAGTTGGAGAAGGAGGAAGAAAGCTCTGATTACTCTAACAGGCTGTTGTTTCATATGGGCTATTTTAACTCAAAACATAATTCATATTTTATTGGATTTAAAGGTGTCAGTTGCCAGGGTAAGTGATGAACTGATTCCCATGCACTCATGAATGTTTAAAGTAGGGTTTCAGATTACAAATAAATATGAAATGCTTGGGTCTACCTATTGGAAATACTCATATTTCACATATATATTTGCTCCTCTCCATACATGTGCATGATTATGTTCCTATAAATAAACATCACACACTGAAACATTTTGCTTTTCTAGCCAGAAGTATAATTTTTTTATTCCTCTTCAAGTGGGTATTACCAAAACCCCACAGAAGGTTTGTTTCTTTCTTTTTTAATACAGTAAGAATGCAAGTTTCATGACGAGGGTCAAGTCAAATCAGCTGGTAGCGGCTACATAGAGTGCTGTGTTGGGAAGGATTCTGAGGCCAAATCTTCATTAAGAGGGAAATAGTGCCATGATCAACTTGTAATGTCTGCCATGGGAGAGGAATGGGTACAAGTGCCATTATTTGCCATTTCTATAGTATCCCAAAGAGATATATCCAGAGTTGGAAATCTACCAATGATCATATTTCTGTCTCTTTCTTTATCCTTTCTATATAAATTTTCTTAACAACCTCTACTCATCATCCTTCTAAATCTATGATTCTTTTCCCAATTCTCTTCTTTACATCTTTCTTTGTCATAGTTCTGGTAGTTTTCCTCTGCTTCCAATTTTATCTGGTAGGATGAATGAGCCTGTTGATGCAGGTCCATTTTCTTCCTCTCTTCCTAGTTTGGACTTACTCGGAATCCTCTCCATCATTTTCTTTTCTTTGAAGCTTATATTTCTTCTCCTTTCCTCTCCTCTTCTACTTACAATTTCGCCCATTGCTAATCTCCAGCTGTCATCTTTGCTTGATTTTGATTATCCCAAAAAGTGTCCTTTTTGGGGTTATCTTTCATCTGTCCTGATAACTCCACTTCGTCGTCTGAAAAGATTGGCCATTTTTCTGCCCTGTTCACCTTCTGAATCTTGTCTTTGACTAATCTTACAGCCAGCTGATGCCCATACTTTATTATATATTCTAAAACCAAAATTCCACTCATGATTATTTTATTTATTATTCATAAATTCTATTGTTGCTGCTACCAAGCATTTCACCCAGTAACTGGAACACTAACATTTTATCCTATCTTGTGTCTACAGGGAATTTAGCTTTTGTCTCTCTTTTTTTTTTGCAAGTACAGTCACAAATTCAGGAGTACATTACATAACCCTGTTTGTCGAAGAGTGTGTTTTCAGAACTTTAATGTGTGGAATACTCTAAGAAAAAGAAAGACAGGGAGAGTGGTACCATGGTCAAGTAAGCTTGGGAAATGGAAGACATTGCACCTCTTTCCAAGTTATTCACAGTATACATTGGCATTTTAAAGGCTTTGATGATTTCTGACAGTAATAAACCTGTTAAGCTTTGTTTATCCATGAGTTTCCTAAAGTTATTTCAACTAACACTTATTAGCGTTCACTGGAAATGCTGATCTACATTATCCAAATCTAGTAATGGAGGTTCCAAGCTCTCCCTCACCTCCTTCATCAATTCCATCACTTGCTTACAACCAGGGTCTTTCCCAGCATGGTACATAATATGGATCAGGTGCGTAATATAGGAATGCCATGTTCATGAGTTAAATATACTTTGTGGTTGGGAAAAGTTGTGTGTGTGTGTGTGAGAGAGAGAGTGTGTGTAGCCCCCACTCATCCTTTATTTTATCAATCTCTTTGGTACCCATTGGTTATTTTCAAGCAGACTATATATCCTTTCAATTCTACTGTCCTCCTCTCCTGGGTTTTTAAGGTGGAAAGCCAGAAGAACATGTGATCAAAAGTTTTCAAGATATATATTTATTAAAAAAATATTACTCTCATTTGCAGCACATTGTTTCTGCCTCTGGTGGAAAACCAATGGGGATGCTGAGGCAGAAGTTACCAAAATCGTGTTTTTAGGCGAGCAATCTCAGACAGGCATGGGAATGAAGAAGGGAAATACTTTGTGGATTCAAGAACCCAGATATATTTTTCCACCTCCTTTGAAATAGAGCAGAAGATTTTTCTTGCCCTGAGGCAGTGATTTTCAAAGGATGGCACTCTTACTTCTGCTGATAACAGAGATCATGTTCGATGTTACCAAGACATAACATCGAATAACATCAAATCATGTAATAAGGAAGTTATTTCTTTTCCATTCATTTTCAGTTCTTCTGATCAAGTCAAGGAGAATGTTTTGATTTGGTTCTAGTAAATTTGCAACACTTCCACAGGCCTCAGTCTCAGAGCCTGCACTTAGAATTTAATAGCATTGTTTAGATCTCATTTAACCAAAAATGTTTTCTGTGTACTGGCCTTTGGAATGGTTTAAAAGAAAGCAGAATATCTTTCCTGAATGGTTCCTTTGAAATTTAGATGTAAGTGAATGATATGTAGGGTGGCACTTGTGTTCCCTCGACAAGTGTACATGGAATGTTCTACGTGGGTCCAACCAGAGCTTGGGCTACAGCCGTGAATAACGTGGATCAAGGCTTGGCCTCATGGAGTGTATGTTTTAGTAAAGCACATAGGCCAAGAATAAATGAACAAATAAATATATAAGATAATAGCATGTTGTACTTCGTGTCACCTTCCATTCATGGCTGGTGGTGCTGCCTTGTCTTTTATAGCAGTGACATAAGTCTTCCTTTATTAAAGAAATATATTAACATTTAAAAAGTGAATTAATTTAAATAAAATATATTAAGTAAATAATAGCACAGGTGGTACCTAGATATGATAAAAAATAATCATGAAAGTATCTTGTGTTGGTATGTGGAAATGGCAAAGATTGGGAAGATGGTATGCAAATTACTTTTATTTGGGAAAATTGATGTAAGGAAACCTCACATATTCCCTGAGCAGAAGATAGATTCCAAAATGAGTGGCTTTCTCGGTGGATTCGTACAATGTAAATTACCCTCTAAAGAAAGCATCCCCTGAGGTTTAAATACTGGAGAAATTTAAATAATTTTGCTGAAAAGAAAGGCAGCTTGAGTTAGCAGCCCAGTACTGTGCTAACTAATCTGAAATTCTATTCTTCTGAATTGAAACCAAGGACGCCACTTAACATTTGATTATTTCACAAGTTTATTATTCCCTGACAAGCCATGGGCTTCATGACATATGGATTTCATTATTGTCAGGAATTAGAAAACACAATCAAACTGTTTCCTGCCACTTTCCAAGGGAATAAGAAAATAAAATGCTCTAACTGGTACATCTGGCCGTAGCCCTAGCATTTTTCAATGGCACCTTATCTGATGAGACCACATTAAAGCAAAAACACAAAAACAAAACACGGTGACTTTCCATAACATTTTTCTTCTGTGGAATAATTATTTGTCCTAATGGTACAACTCAGAATGCACCAGGCTTATTATGCCCAAATTATTCATAGAAATGGAGTGGTGTTAAATCACCCCCACATTAAGTCAGTTACCAAGTCAGAAAAGGAAGTTGTGTCCTCCAATTCCTTGCCTCATGTATCATCTTCTTAATGGTACTTCCTTTCTCAATTTAACTAAGGATGTTTTCTGCGTACTGGCCCCTGGAATGGTTTCAGTGGAAATAGAACATCTTTCCTGAATGCCTCCTTTAAAATTTAGACGTAAGTGAATGATAGGAAGGGTGGGCACTTGCGTTCCCTCAATAAGTGTACGTGGAATGTTCTACTTGGGTCCAACTAGTGCTGGGGCTACAGCCATGACTAACATGGATCAAGCCTTGGCCTCATGGAGCATACATTCTAGTAAAGGATATAGGCAATAAACAAATTAACAAATAAACATATATGATAAATTATATTTTGATTCTGAAAGAAATAAACAGCCTGCTGTAGTAAAAAGTAATGGGGATATAGGGTACTCTAGTGGCCACGGATGCTCAGAGTAGGTAATGTGTGAGTTGATACCTGAAGGATGAGAAGGAACCAGCCATTAGAAGAGCCAGGGAAAGCATTCCAGGCACAGGGAACAGCAAGTGCAAAGGCTTTAAGGTAGGAAGGGGTTTGATGTGTTCTGGAATCAGAAAGGAAAGAAATGTGACTAGAGATTAGACAGTAGCGGGGAGCATGCTACAAGAAGAGTTTAAAGGGCAAGCTAGGACTAGACAACTCAGGACCTTTTGACCACATAAAGGGTTTGAACTTCATTCCAAGAACATGGAGAAGACATTGGAGAATTTTTAAGCCAGGAGAATGTATGATCGAATTTCCATCTTGAAACCTGAAGCATCTTTAAGGACCAGAGTAAACTTTGAATGACAGGTATGTTGGTCAATAAATACTTATGGAGCACATGCTATTTGCCAGGCATTAGTGTTAGAGTGGGGAATAGTGTTAGAGTGGGGTTCCCAAAGGAGAGAGGAATAGAAAAAGACAGCAGTCCTCCCTGAGTCCTCACCCAGAGTCACAGCACACCAAACCATCCCACCCTCTACGGCCTGGGTCTCTGCAAGCCCATCCTTCCAGCTGCTTTCTGGATCAGAGCCTTTGTTCAAGAGAAGCTAGCAGGCTGCCGAGATTATAGTACTTTCTGTGTGTTCCGAAGTGTCTTATTTGTTTTATAGCAAAACCCCCTTGCTGTGATGTAGAGCTCACCTCACTGCAGGGATGCAGATGAATGTGGGGCCTCCAGGGAAGACAGATGCTCTTCTTGGCATGATGCCAGTTGTCAGGGTGTTTGGAAACTTCTGGGGCTCTGGTGCTTAAGCTCTGGAGACCTTCAAATTTCCCTGGGTTCCTTGGTAAGGACTTAAAAGCTTTCGCCCTCCCCCAGAGCTTCTGGGTTGGAGGGTTTGGGGTGGAGCAGCCATTTCAATGGCGTTTAATAGCCAGAACCTGCTTGGAAACGTTTGGTGATTATATGAAAAATAAAGGTTCAGCATAGGCATAAGAGCAAAATCTTTAGGGGGCAGGCAATTCCTAGTTTGCATCCCAATTGCTCCACTGACATTGTTACATTGAGTGAGTTATTAAATCCTTCTGAACCTCAGTTTCTTCATCTATAAAATGAGCTGCTGATGCTTATGTCATAGGCTTGTGGATGAGGATTCAAATTTAATAACATATGCAAAGCACTTGGCACAAACATAAGAGCTGTTATTCTGATCGTTGTAATTATTGTTCCCATCCGTGGAGTCAAGATGAAAAGCAAAACAAGTGGCACAAACCAGGAAAGTCAGGTGGTGTGAACTGAAGAAGCTTAAGATACTTTCTCTCTCAATTAGATGCCTTTTTTAAGTTTCCCTTGGAACGTGTTCCCCCTATGTAGATTCCTTATTTGTACTCAGAAAAATCTGTATATCAGGCTAGTTTTCTTATACTGCCTTACATGTAACAGATGGTCAGTAAATCTTGATTGACTCAGAGCTGAGCCTTGATGACCAACAGTGAAGGGTTCTGAGAAAAGCTAAGAAGGAGGTGCATGTGATGGGCTTGAAAGCCTCTTTAGAATACTGATGAACGTGCTGATAACTATGGGGGAGAGTTCTCCACTCAGATAAATGCTCCACATCCAAAAGAACAGAAAAAGTCTGAAAAATAAAGTAAATCCATGTGTGAGCTCAACTTCATACCAAACCACTGTCACTTTTGAAATAATGAACAAAACACACACACAGACAAAAGAATCGGTAAGTGCATTACAAGTTAAACTAAATCTATGTAAATTTAGGGGTATCTTGAAGTTTAGCAAATAGGCTGTTCCACAATCTAATTAAGGCAGGGTTTTGTAGTTTCAATATTTTTTCTTTGTAGATTTACTAGAGAGATGGAAGGAATAAAAAGGGAGCTCTTTTCTACCATTACTTTACACATTGAATAGTAGAATAGAGTTGTAATATGAGTATTTGAGGACTATTAGGAAAGAGGAATTGGAGGCAGGAATCTTAGCGTCTGACCTCCCAGTTCTGCCCTCCATGTGTTGTCACCTTGTTTTTCCCCTCTACTGCGTCAAATCATGCGAACTATTTCTATTCCAAGAACGTAACTAAGTGATTTTCTGTTGAGTCAAATGTATCAGGACTTGAGACCTAGAAACCGCTTCTCTCTCTTTCTCAATTTCCTACTTTAGAGAGACCCCAAACAAAACAGATCTCAAAACCAGCCTGGTCTCTGGAAATGGCAGCCCCTGGAAGAACTCATGGTGCTCCCTTGGTCATTTGTGATCTGAATTCATCCCATAGGCCTGCTACCCGCTGATCCCACAAAAACTTATAAATCAGGGAGAGAATCAGATCGCAGAGAAAGGAGCTTAAAATGCTGTTCACTGTACCCCTTCATTCACTCAGTCAGCCCTTCCTTCCTTTGTCTCATTTATATGAGTGGCTAAACGCTGTGCCAGGTGCTGGGAATAGAGCAGTGAACAAAAGAAGGAAAAAGTCTGCCACTATGGTACCACAACCTAATGGGGCAGACAAACAATAGGAGAGCATTTTGAATCCTTGGCTATAGATGCATCCAAGTTTGGCTTTGGCAGTACGATTCAGTCATATCTATTATGTAGCTTTACTTCAACCTTGCCTTTGGAAGGCCTAATAGTCAAGTGTTATTTCAAAGTCATTTCTAGTGTCTGCACTTGAGTGTGCTCAGTGATCATATAATCACATAAATAACCATCATAGCCAATCAGTGTGATAATGTCTGTAATACAAGCAAGGTGTATCATTCTGCTTTATTGTTAATAACTGAATATTCATTTTGAAATATAAGTGAGTAATCCAAATGCATATTAGAGGCAAAATCTTTATATGTGCTTTATAAGCTGAAATTCTATCAGTCAGTTAAACTACAAATATACACATAGGTTTGTCAACACATGTAACATTGACAATTATAAAACTGCTTATTTTGTAAGAAAAATGATTAAGATTTTCAAATAAATAAGTAGATGAATATTAAAAGAATGTGTTAACTTGATATCTTTAGGATGTACATTATCTCCTTTCTGAGTCAAGAAATCATATATAAAATTTAAAGAGCAGTACAAGGCAGAAAAGTAGAGAATAGGCTATATCATAATTCTAATCTTTGTAGACTCATTTGGTGTACTAGTGTTCATCACATTAAGCAAAATAAGATAAAGCTTACCTTAATGCATTCCTATCTGGAAAGGAGGAAAGCTTAATAACTTGCCGTCACTGTTAACAGTTCCCACACTGGCAGAGCTGGCCCAAAAATATTTCACTCTTCCATCAACTTCAAGGTAAGGTAAACATCTATTTGGTGTCCATCCTAAATGTGCCATATAGAGGAGTTGATGGGAACTTTCTAACTGTTAGTGCTAAGAAACTATTATTCCTACACTACAATAACAGAAGTTTACATTTTGACTATTAAAATTATAATAAGTAAATTGTTAATAATTTAATTTAATTCTTGTATTCCCAAAAGCTCATTCTTGATGTCAATACTCACTTTTGGCCAAATATTTATTTGTAACCCTCAGTTCATTTAGAGATCAGCCAAAACGTAGATTCAGAGCACCTCCAGCTCTGCTGTGAAGCAAAGATGCAGGGCGATTCGGTGGAGAGGAACCAAGCTGGAGAGAGGAAGCTGTTCTAATTAGGTTAGTCGGAAAGCGTCCCCAAGAAGTGACAATTGACATTAAACCTAAACAAGAAGGAGCTGATCACACACAGAGTGTGCTGGGCAGAGAGGATAGAGAATTCAGAGGCCCTGTGGTGAGAGGGAGTTACCCTGGCACGTTGGAGGGACAGATAAAAGGCCTGAGGGCTGGAGCAGAGTGCAGGGGAGGGCGGTGGAGGTGAGTTGGCGAGGCTGGCCAAAGCCAGATCCCATAGGTCTGGAGGCCAAGATGACAAGTTTGGACTTTAAGCTTGAAAGTAATGACAGTATTTACATAGTTAAGAGATCCCCTGGCTGCTGCATGGAGAATGATTACGTGGGCATGGGCAGTAGTGAAAGCAGGGACACAATTGGGAGGTTGTGGCAGTCCTGTGAGAAATGATGGTGGCCGGTGGTGGCAGAGGAACAGGAGTGAAAGGGACAGGTTTAAGATACATTGGGACCTAGAGCCAAGACTCTCCTTCTTGTTTCCATTTTCTACACTTTTCCAAAGAGCATTCTAGCCCTGGACAACTCTTGGCTCTTTTCTCATGGGATTGCAATTGTTTTATTACCTCCAAAGCCTGCTTTGCACGGACCACTTGCCCATTTGTAATCTGTAGTTCCTGTGTCTCGGTGAATGACCTTGAGTGACTTGAAGCCAGCCCCACATCTCTTATAACCTTGTGGGTTATGGATGTACAGCTGGGAACTGGGACACTCGGTTCTCTAGCTGGGTATTTTATTCTTTGCAAGGATTACTCTAAGCTGTACCAAATTTGTTCTTTCTCCACGTTAGCAAAGATGTGTCTTTTACAGAATGTTACATGCTGACGTTAGGGTGACATTGACACCAAACCAAAAAAGAAAATTAACACATTCACTTCCCCCTCAAGGTTTCATTTCCTGCTTGGTTTAAAAGTTGGATTGCACTGTGCTTGTGGTAATGCTTGCTGCTGGTAGGGAGGTATTAATGTGAAAGGATTTCAAGAAATAACCTACAGCGGATCCAATCTCACCGAGCGAGTAAGCGGTTCTCTGTAGATAATGTGAGTGTTGGGTACTTGAAGTCTTTCATGAGTTTGACGTTTAATTGCATTTAAGTAAATCAGGCTTGACTCCAACTTCACAGTGGAATCTTAGACCCAGGATTCTCCTAACAGATGCAGCTGCTGAAAACTCTGGGCAGGAAATACATATTTTGTACATATACTTCAAATAATATGTTTTTAGTGTCTATTTTATACAAGGCACTGTGCTTGGCTTAGTTCTTAAAATTAGATTTGATGTTTTCTGATCAAAAAATTAATATGGCTGTTGCCAAAAATTGAAGAAAAGTGTAAGGAAAAAGTAAATATTTCTCATGATCCCAATACCAGGCGATGATCGTAAATGTTTTGGTGTTGTTTTCCATTTTGCTCTTGTGTATTTATGAGTGTGTGTACAGACACACCCTCAGATATATGCACCTGACAGACAACCTTGTATGGAAATCTTTATACTCATCTATGTTTGCTTCTTTTGGAGACATTCCTAGAAATGGTGTTATTAATTCACAGCTAGTTATGACCCCTTATTGGTGATTAGAGTGACCAACTCATCCCGGTTTGCCCAGGACTTTCTAATCTGAACACTAAAAGTCCTGTGTCCTGGGGCAAATTGGAACAGTTGGTCTTCCTATTTGAGTGAACACTTGTATTCAACCTCTGTCATCCTGTATGCTGGGGGAAACTGTATGGGTGATAGTCACTTGCTAAATTTATTTGTTGGGATCCCTCTGTCTCTCCAGCTTCCACAATCAGGATGTCCTCTTTGTCTCTGGCAACCTCAGAGTATTCACTGCAGCTTTTAAACTTGAACCTGGAATTAAGATGCGGTTCAGCTGTTTGTATACAAACAGCAGGCAAGTCATTGTGCTCAAATGAAGGTCATCCTCCGGCCTCACTGAGCAATCTCAATTTGCCCCATTTGTCTGGATACATAAAAAGCTTCAGATTTAGAATTATTATATAAACACAGAGTGATACTTTCTGTAACTAAGCAAGCAGATTACATTGTGGTGTTTGTACATTGAGAACAATTAACGTCTTAGTTATATTTGTGCAGGATCTTGGATGGTTAAAGCATCAGGAAAAAACAAAGTCATGGATTAAAATAGAGAGAGAGAGACAATGCACTGAAACAGACACAACTCATTGCAGGAATTTTCCAGGTCTTTTGCAATAATTGCTAACAATTAAGTTAAAAAGTTAAATTAAGTTTAAAAAGACTTAATTGTTCAATTTTTTTGTTAGCTCTTTCCCATTTGTTTTGTTGTTTTTTTGTGTGAGGAAGATTGGCCCTGAGTTAACATCGGTGGCAACCTTCCTCTACTTTATTTATGGGACACCGCCACAGCATGGCTCAATGAGTGGTGTGTAGGTGAGCCTGGGATCTGAACCCACAAACACCAGGCCGCTGAAGTGGAGCACGCAAACCCAACCACTACGCCACTGGGCCAGCCCCTTTCCCAATTTTTTTTTAACCTACCAGGGACCAGGACACCAAATCCATATTGTAGGTGTTAAGTTTAAGGGAAAATGGGTCTGATAAGCAAGGCTTAGGACCAAGGTTAACACCACCAGCTTTACTTAAAGTAACCTCAGATCAGCTACCAAATTCACTACCTAACACCTAAACTTTTCTAGGGTCTAGGAAAAAGTATTATAGAGAGAAAAAATGGACGTATAAATATAAAAACAAGTATAAATATAAATATAATTTGGAGAAATACATATGTATGTATATAGTCATGTGCCACCTGATAACGTTTCGGTCAACGATGGATCACATATAGACGGTAGTCCCATAAGATTAGTACCATATCGCCTAGTGTGTAGTAGCCTATACCAGCTAGGTTTGTGTAAGTACACTCTATGATGTTCACACAATGACAAAATCACCTAATGATGCATTTCTCAGAACACATCCCTGTCATTACGAGATGCATGACTGTATATGAAAGGATTCTCTCTTCCTTTTGGCTTTATTGTATCTTTTTAATAAGTAAACTAAGAAAAAGTCTTGACCCCATAATGAAATGGAAAATACTCAGACACGTAAGAAATAAGATGAGAAACCTACATAACCTTGAGGACACTCTAAATAGAGAGGCAGTTAATAGGGCTTAATTCTAAAGCTAGGTTGCCAGGGTGACTAAAACCACAAGTCTCTTGAAACTGACATCAAACACCTTGTTAAAAGTGAGGGTAAATCACACAAAACTCCAAACCAGCAGTATCTGCACTGATTTTTCAGACCCAAAGTGTTGATCAGAAGTACATACTTTCTCTGCATGAGATTAAACCTGAACAAGTGCTTAAAATTTCTTCATAAGAATACTTATTTTAAAAAGAAAATGGGAAAGTACAGATCCAAAAATATCGACGATTCAACCAAAATAAAAGCTATGGTTTAGTGCAGCTCTACTACCCGGCTGCTTCAGATCTCCAGATCCACTTTACATCCTGATTTAACCTGTTTCTTATTTATTCAACAAATAGTTGATTACATAAAAACATGAATTAGCCACTACTCTAGGCACAAGGGGTGCAACAATGAAGAAGACAGACACAGTCCCTGCCCTCAGGGAACTGATATTCTAGGGGGAGGAGACATAAAATAAGTATGTAAACAAATAAGATCATTTAAGACAGCAGTGAATATGACGAAAAACATTAAAGAGGGTGATCTGATTGGGAATGACCAGATAGGGAGAAAATTCCCTTTGGACTGGCTGGTCAAGAGAGCCCTCCTTGAGGAGGTGCTATTGGAGTTGAGATTTCAGCGTTGAGGATCCAATCCTCTGAAGATCCAGCAGAAGAACATTCGAGGAAGAGGGAAAAGCAAGTTTAAAGTCCCGGAGGTGGGAATAGCTTGTGATGTTCAAGGAACAGAAAGAACATTGTGTCTGGAGTATGTGAGCAAGGAGAAAAATAATAAGATGGGTAGGCAAGGACCGGATCAGGTAGGGACTCGCGGGCCATGAAAGGATTTGGGTTTAATTTTAACGGCGACGGGAAGCCATGGGAAAGTTGTAAGTAAAGGATGGCCGCGATGCCAGTTACCATGTGAGTGGTAGATTGGAGAGAGAAGCAGAACACTAAACGCCTTTGTAATATTCTAATTCAAAGTTAAGGGATGGCTTCCCAGCTATCTGTTTAATTATTATGCTCCAGAAATTACATAGATGGGTATACTATTTGGCAATAAAAAGGAATGAAGTACTGGTGCACACTACAACACTCATAAGCCTCCAAAACATTGTAAGTAAAAGAAGCCAGATGCAAAGAACCACATATTGTATGATTCTGTTTATATGGAATGTCCAGAAAAGGCAAATCTATGGAGACTGAAAGTAGACTAGCGGTTGCCTAGGACTGCGGGTGGGAGTGTAGTTGGCTGCCAAGAGGCACAAAGGATCTTTTTGGAATGATGGTTATATTCTAAAACTGAATTATAGCTGTGATTGCACAATGTTGTAAATTTACTAAAAATTATTGAATTGTACACTTAAAACAGATGAATTTCATAGTATGTAAACTATACCTCCATAAAGCCGTTATTTAAAAAATTATCAGGAGAAAAATCATTCCATATATGTTCTTTTTAAAAAAAAGCGGACACTGGGAGACCCTATGGCAGCTTTCCAAGCAAGAGATCTGATGGTGGCTTAGACAGGATTGACAATGAAGAAAAATAGATACACTTTGGAGAATGCTACCAAAACGCTCGTGTTTGAATTAAGAGTGTGTGTGTGTGTGTTTGTGCGTGTGTGTATGTGTAAGTAGCAGGGGCAAGAGGAATCCAGGTTTGGGGTTTGAGCCACCAGTCAGTTGTGGTGCCATTTTCTGAGTTGCAGAAGAGCAGGTTAACTGATGGTGATGAATACAAAGCATGTTGCTAGTAATTAGTTACTATATATGGCACCCACAAAAATTAATCAAATAGAGAAAATTCAGAGTTGTCCCTGTGTTAAGATCTGTCTAATTCTCTTATACTTGGATATGCTTTTTTTGAGTCTGGTAGAAAATGATTGCTTGATGGCTAATACGTACAGGGAATTGCACCCAGTCTGCGTCCTGCCATACCTGTGTCGTGGCCCCCACTGAGTGAATGCAGCGCAGGCAGCATGCTCTGGTGTAGCTGTGTGAACTAGTGCCACGCTTTCCTCCTCTGCACTTGTCAGGGAGCATTTCTCTCCAATCTGCTCATGCCCATGGGAACAAGTCACACTACACAACACATTCCTAATTTGTTTCTTCCTAATTTGTGAATCTGAACAGAGGAGGAGGAATACTCTACTTCACCTACAATAGAGAAGACCTAAATATTTAGAGATTATTAGCACAAAAAATTTTACCTGCAAAAACTTCCTTTGTGGCAAGGGATGGATCAAATGATTTATGAACACACTGCATACCCTGGGGTTTCTCAGTTAGAACTTCACATGAAGTGTGAGGCTGAATATTCTTGAGACCTCAAATAATAATGGCTTTTTAAGGAGAGGGGGAATCCTATTTCTTCCCACTGATTTTTAAAGCATTGATAGTGCCACAGTCCGGATGAGGCAGGAGGGGAGTGAACGCATGCTTGAGCAGTCTCCCGTGATCAAAACTAAATTACCAAAACACTCACAGGTTAGAGTTTTCCAAATCGATAGATTGTTTAGACAACAGCTTAAATGGTGAACATAAGTAAGGTGTATATATACATTTCTTTAATTCCATATTACCATATAACTTACAAGAAAAACATCAAATAATGGTTTGTTTTAAAGATTCTCAGATTATCCTGAGAGCGTGACTCTGTTTAGTAATTTCTATAATTATAGCATCAATATAGCTGACGTCTTTTAAATCCTTTGGTTTGAAATTTTCAGTTTCGTGAACACACTATAAAGTAGGCCTTATTTGCTTTCTAACAAATAAGGCAGAACAGCTTGCCCATGGGGATTTAAATCATAATTTACATTTAGGTTTATTTTTATAGACAGGCCATAAGTACAATTTGCAAAGCTGGATAAAACTAAGGCACTAGAAAATTAAAAAGAGAGATTTATTTTTCCACTTAAAATTGAGCTCAGTTGTAATTTAAAACTAACTGCTTTAATTATACAGAATAATTGGATTAGACAGAGGTTTGCATAGTTTGTCAGAATCAGAATATGACAGTTAACGTTTGCTGTTCTGTTGAAAGCAGGATGCACACACACAAAAAAAAAAGCTGGAAAGAAGGTAAAATGAAACATGGAAATGATTCCGAGCAATTGAGGACTTAACATTATGTAGAAACAAATCCTCATCTATACATATTAATGATGAGGTTTCATAGAAAACTCCATTCCAAATATGGCTTTCAGCAGAACTGGGACCTATAGCTCCTTGTGAGTCGCCCTCCGTTTTTCAAATCTGACTTATTTTTAACATTCCACTGCAGTTAAATATACAGTGTATAGTGGCACTATTTTTTTATATTTTTCTTTAATACTTAAAATCTTTCTATTCCCATTTTTAAACTAAGATTTTAAAGGGAATCTTTTTGTCTTATTGTAAATAGAGAATAGTCATAAAAATAACTTTAGTGAAAACGAAACAATGTTAGTAAATTCTCCATAGTTCTGTTTGCTGCACAAGGAGGCTCCGAATGTCAACAAAACTCCTGTCTTTAAAACAGAAGAGCATGAGCAAATTTAAGACAGTCTTCTGCCACAGTGAGACTTTCTTCCTGAGGTAATCAGAAGGCTTGGACGAGAATGACTGTCTCACATGGCCATTTGATGCCCCAACCTTACGCAACCTAAAACCACCTCCTGGATACAAGATCTGCCTTTTGAGAATCACAATGCTCAATCTTTGTTTGTTGAATGGTTTAACTAGGCTCTGGATTTCTCTGGTTTGCATTCATTCTCTTGGGTGGTTTTTCTAGAACATTCCGTAGATTTTTTTAAGCTTAGTAAATCTCCATGCCGGCTTGCAAAGTGAAGTGAATGAGAAACACTTAATTAGTGATATTGTTGAATGTAGACAGTTATGACAAAAGAAAGAAAACATTTTCCCCCACAGTTGGCTTTGTCTCCTGATTTATCTGAATGAAATATCAAATGAAAGTGTTAATTCTTGATGGGAAAACCAAAGAAAGCTCCATGGGGAAGAAAACATTTGAAACAGGCCCCTGCTTTTCTCTGAATTTTATTTTGATATACGTTCATGTATTTTTGCAGCCTTGAAAAAGATAAGATGACAGTTATTGAAGAAGTTCCCAGGCCACAAATAAATAAAAGGAATAATTCATTAATTTGATAAATTTCAGTTGAGTATCTACACTGCATAAAACACTACCAGATGCCAAAGATGAGAAAATGAAAAGCAAAGACCTTGCCCTTAGGATGCATGCACACTCACGGGGAAATAAGTCATGTATATTAATAATGAATATAAAATAGAAAGTTCTGAGGCGAGCTGCAGTTTCCTCCTTTTTGGGAAAACTGAAGAATGCTCCTGGAGGAGATGGCTTTTGAAGTGGCCTTTGAATCTGGCTATGGAGCCCTTGCAATTGCAGAGCGAGTGGGAAGGGCATTCCAGCAGAAGGAAGCGGTGTCCACCACAGCCCACAGTCTCGAAGGTGCAGGACTGTATGGGGAGCGTAGGTTCTAAAAAGGTATAAAAGGAAGAAGAGAAGAGAATGAAATCTGTAAAAAAGAGTCTTGAAAATTAAACAAAAGGGAAAGAACTTACAGAAAGAAGGATATTTAGAAGGGACAACATGAAAAGTGGAGAAAATGCTCGTGAACTGCCTTCGCCATGACCCAGCTCAGGCAGTTGCCTGTTTCTGGGCTTCCCCAGTCTAAGTTTCAAATTCTGCAATGCGGTAATCTGATCGGCTCAGCCTGGGAAATGCTCGTTTCTCGACCAGTCAGCTCTGGCCAAGAGGGCACAATCATATACCACAGACATGGCTATCGGAGGCCAAACCAGTGGGTGGAGGTGCGGCCAGAGAGAAAGGATTAACCTGAGCTGGACACTAGTATACACCCACCTCAGAACAACTCTGTAAAGTAGGTATAATCATCCCCATTTTACAGATAAGGAAAACCGAGACTCTGAACCATTGGGCAACTGCCCTGTAGAATGGGAAGAAACTCGAAAGTAAAAAGGAAAGAAGTTAAGCAAATCTGTCTCTGGGAATTGCCAAATTCTCAATAAAGCAGGAAGCAAGCTCATCTAAAAAGAGACTGGCAATTTCATTTCTCAACAAGAGATATTTTTTAAGAGACTCTTTAAGAGGCTTGGGAAGTTTTGGAATAGTTTCCTTTAAAAAATATATATATATTACCAGTCCTGGTTTAAATGGTTCTTTGCACAGCTGTGTACTTAGCAGAGAACAAGTCATTTGCATTTTTGGATTCTTTTTTTCCTGGAGACAGATGGATGGTCTGATGTAATTCTCAAACAGCTGGAGCTGGGAAGGATACGCAGATACGCTGGGCTGGGGATGGGGAGAAAGTGCTGGGAGGACAGAGATTCAGGGACCAAACATTGTGTCCTACTCAAACAGTCAAAGGCAGCCCCATCAGTCCTCTTACTGACTTGTGTAACTGCCAGAAGTGCCTGAAATTTCCACACCACTGAATGAAGGTGAAAGATTTGGGCCAGAGTTTCTCAATCTCAGCACTATTGACGTTTGAGGCCAGTTAATTCTTGGTTGTCCTGGTCATTGCAGGATGTTTAGTAGCATCCCTGGAATCTAGAGAGTTCTAAAGTGTTCTTAAAAGTTATAAAAAGAAGAAGAGAAGAGGACAAAATGCATAAATATAAGCTAGAGTAGATGCCTACACTATCCCCACCCTGAATTGTGACAACCAAAAAATGTCAACAGACATTGCCAAATGTCCCTGGGAGGGGGAGGGCAAAATCACCCCAGCTGAGAATCATTAATTTAGCCAGTAATCCATTTTATCTGTGATATCAAACCATTTTAATTTATCTCCACTAACAGAAACAGAGGTTTAAGAAAATGATTGTTCAGCTGCGGGAAGTTCCAGTTTGTGTTCACTGGCCATGTGGGCAATATCATCGATGAAAGATACATCAGAGAGTCGGCAGCCTGGCGGTTAGCTCAGAAAAATGGCCAGTCCAGGATCTAATGCTCCTCATATCGTTGCCAAATAGTGGTCAAGGTACAGCTAGCAAGCAAGAGGGCTAGGAATTTATTCTAAGTCTATTTAGGGCTTTATTCTTGCGTCATGTTATCTTCCTACATGCCAAAAATAAACAGAAATCCATTCCAGTCTAGTCCATTTCCTGATGGTGTCCAGGGATGGAACCTGATTAAAATGATTCAATCAGAGGAGATGAAGGGATTGTGTTTCAGTATTAATTAAATACTAGGGAGTTATCAGACACCAATAAAGAATAATCCAGAGGCGCTTTCCATTCAAAACCTCAGCTCCCTGCCTCTCTGTCTCCCTGATCAAAGGTTCGGATTCTCCAAAGAATGAGACCTGGAACAGTTCTGCTTCAACCTTGTCTCTTCCTCTGGCACAGTCAGCTCTGGACAAGGGACAGAGCCACATGGCATAGACACAACCACTAGAGCCCCGTCTCCACCCAGTACACGGGTGCCCACTCCTAGAGAAAGGAGATGGAATTTTCTTGAGATACAGTTAGCTTCCATGCCACTATTATGCTTTTGTATAAAGCAGAATCAAGGTCCATTTTTTAAAAATAACCAAGGTACATTTTTAAATTACATTTGAATGTTACACGCAACCCCAGCTGTTTATTATAAATTAACTCTACTTGGTAGAATTAACAAGGTAGTTAAGAATGTGAAGGACCTAATGTGTTCTTGAACATTTCCAGATCAGCTGAAATATTTCTGCAGCAAAGGAAAATGTGCTTGGAACACAGGATTTAAAATGCACTGTGGCTGAATTTTAGCCACACTGTCTTCAGAAGTCAGCACTTGCCAAAATTGGGAAAGCATTTACAGCCTGGGATTGCCATCTAGTGGCGAAATCCTACCATGACTTCCTCTTTCCCTGGGCTTCATGAATATTTCATTTGTGTCTCAGAGTGTCTTATCAGTGAACAAATGATTAAATGGGCCAGTGCATCCTCACAGCCCAGCTCTGGAATAAATAACAAAGAATTCCGTAAGAAGGAACCAGGATCCCTAAAAATACCAGTACCTAATGTTTGACCCTTTCCATTTATATTTTCATATTTCTTATTTAATCAAGGCCAGCTCTCTCTACCTTTAAAATCCCAGCTAAAATAAGAAAGCCTACAATTACCATGTTCTGGAAAACAAATCAGATGTGCATATGCATCTAGGCCTGATTGTTTATCTTTCGGAAGAAGTTTCAGTGGCTTAGAAAAGAACTCAAACAGAGGCCTGGTGAACAAGTAACAGAGCTGTGTCCATCTTGTGACCTGTGTATATCCATGGCACCAGGCCCTCAACCTGGCACATAGTCTAAATGCAATAAATATTTGTCGTTGAGTAGAAGGAATCCAGAAGTCAGGTACCTTTAACCCCATTTTATCTCCAATTTAACTCCATTTAACCACAAAGCCTCTGAGGTATGGGGAGAATCTACTCAGCATCCATCCCGGAACCAGGTTCCCTGGGGATACACAGCAGCTCCAAGCCAAAACCAGTGCAAGGGAACCAATTAAAGAAACTCCACATGGTAGGGGTGACTGCAGGAGGGAGAGACGAGCAAGGGCTGGGATTATGGGGAGGGGGGCACAGAGGAGATGAGACTTGTGTGGGGTGAGTGGGATTTGGTAAGAGGAACAAGGAGCCATTACTGGGAGAGACAGTGGCCTCAGGAAAGGTTTAGAAGTCAGTAGGACTATGGGGCTTGCAGGAAATGAGGTCACCATTAGGAGTGAGGAAAAGGGAGTTTTGGTTGTTTGGATTCTACCAACCCAGCAACCATTTCCATGCCTTGAAGGCTGGCATTCTGATCTGCCTAGGTGGCTTCCACAACTCTTGACTTCCTGTATGCTGCTTCTCTCACCAGCAGCCTGTTTTTGCTCCTCTGCACCTGTCTTCCATCCAGGTAATGGTCTTCTGGACACAGGAATGGTCTCCAGGAGATTCCCAGAATGCGACATTCAAATGCACTTCCCAGAGGACTCTGTGGCTCCCCCACATCCAGAGATCTGTCTATACTTGTATTCACACAGGGTTCACAGAAAATCAACAACACCTTGGGCAGAGACCAAATGACAAAAACAAAGATACCGGACGCAGAAGGGAGTGTTGAGCTTATCTAGCCCAATCTTCTCACGTTACAGATGAAATGACTGGCCAGAGAGAGGATGGAGCTTGCTCAGAGTTGCACAGGACTAGAGTGGGGCCTGGAAGCCAGGCTTCTGAACTCAGTCCGGTGTTTCTTCTGATTCACCACCCCGCATCCCAAGGGAGGCAGGGAGAGGCAGAGTTCCTATTCCATTCCAGAATTACTGCTGGGAATTAAGAAGGCTGGGCCCTCTGCCAAAGGCACAGGTCCAGAGGCCGGCTCTGGCAGGTTGTGGAGGCCAGCACTAATGAGAGGGCCAGGGGCCTTGGTCTCAGAGGGTGCAACGTTTTTTGAATCTCAGTTTCACTACCAACCAATAGAGGTATGTGGATTAGCACAGGGTTTTTAAAAAATGCCTCTGAAGTCGAACTGTCTGGCTTTGAATCTCAGCTTCACTGTTTGCTAGTCTAGTGACCTGCAGCAGATTTTCTAATTGAGTCTTTGAGCCTCAGTTTCCTGCTCTGTAACATGGCAGCAATGATAGTACCCGCTCCATAAGGCTGCTGTGACTATGAAACAAGATGCTATGTGTAAGTGTTTAGCACAGAGCCTATCATATTGAGTATTCAGTGAATGTTAACTTATTATTGTTGTTCTTCAGTTGATTGACCTTGATCAAGTTGCTTGAAGACTGTAAATTTCAGTGTCTTCATTTGTAAAAGAGGGGTGAAAGCTCCACCTTACAATCACAATGGTACTGATTCAGTGAGATCCTGCAGGTAAAGCTCCTAGCACAGACCAGGCACACAGTAGGACCTCAGTCAATGTCTTTAATGAGTGAACCATTAGGCACCCCTAATTGGTAGCAGTCCTTCCTACCCGCCATCTCTGCCTTGCCAAGAGGAGGGGGCTGGGTCTGTTCAGCTAAGTGACTCTTTCCAATAGGGTTAAATAAAACCTAATAACGTGAACAGATTCCAGTTCCCCAAGAGTAAAACAAAAATCAATAGCATCCAATAAATAATGAATGCTTTTTTGTACATCAATAACAAATGCAATGCTCCAACCACACAGAACAATCTTCCTACCACTAAAGATGCCAAACAAATAAAGGCAACAAAAAAATCTATAATCATCAAACCAAGAGATGCATCCTTAAACAGCCACAAATAACATATTGATGGGCTTCAACAGAGCACCTCAAACAGAGTTCACTAGGGAGAAGGGCATAAAACAGTGCAGTGAATAATATCTAAATGTCTCCTCTTATTAGGAAAACTGTAATGCTTCAGAAAACCTAAAAAAGTCATGCATTGAAAACTTTTTTGAGATCCTTGTAAATTCTCAGTATTCCCAAGAGGCAAAAGGGACAGATGCTGGGCCCAAAAATCAGCTAGAAGCATTGGCCTCTCCCAATGGCTGTCATCTCTTCGACCGGGGTTGGGTGGGCAGAGGGACTGCAGGGCTAGAGAAAGAGTCCTCTCCTCTAAGCCATGACTTGAAAAGTCCCACGTCAAAGGCATATTATTTTGAATGCAGGCCCTACTTTTCAAGCTGGAACATGTATGGAACCGGAAGTCACAGAGTTCAACAGGGAGTGTCTTCCTGTCATATCAACTTATTGGCAAAATCGGAACCATTATTTTTATGTTGAAACAACCAACCATGATATGGGGTGGAATGCCAGGAGAGATTTTAAAATCAGAACACTTTGAATAAATACTTGCAGGGTGGCGTTTTAGACAGTACCACCAGGCTCCCAAGAGTTTAAGTTTATCCTTTATTTGCCTCCACCACTAAAAAGAACTGAACTGAAACACCAGATCTCTTGGGATTCCATTTATGCTGCATGTACCTGTTTGAGGAAACATAGCTTAGACGATGGGTCAGCAACCTTTTTTGTAAAGGGCCTACAGCAAATACTTCTGCTTTATAAGTCATGCAGTCTTTGTCACAACTACTCAACTGCCATTCTAGTGTGAAAGAGCCACATTTGCTGTGTAAATGAATGGGCATGGATGTGCCCCAGTAAAATTGTACTTACAGAACCAGGCAGCAGGCCAGACTTGGCCCACAGGACATCGTTTTGCATTCTCTGGGTTAGTCCATCAATACCTAAGTAAGATTAGATTATTGTACAACTAATCTAGAATATTAGCTCCATGAGAGCAGGGACCTTTCTTATCTAATACTCAAAGTATGTAGTACAATGCCTGGGCCTCTTAGATGCCAATAAATGAGTTGAATGAGTAGATAAAGGAAATTTTGGGATTTTAGACTAGTCTGTATTCTATTAAGAACCTGAATGAGGGGCCGGCCCAGTGGCGCAGCAGTTAAGTGCACACGTTCCACTTTGGCAACCCGGGGTTCACCAGTTCGGATCCCGGGTGCGGACATGGCACCGCTTGGCACACCATGCTGTGGTACGCGTTCCACATATAAAGTAGAGGAAGATGGGCATGGATGTTGGCTCAGGGCCCGTCTTCCTCAGTGAAAAGAGGAGGATTGGCAGCAGTTAGCTCAGGGCTAATGGTCCGCAAAAAAAAAAAAAAAAAAAAAGAACCTGAAGGAATAGAACTCAGGACAAGTAGGGTTTGGTTAAGAGGAGTTCTCAAGAAATGTCCAAATAATGGAGTAGTGCCAGCCCAGTTGGAAGAGCAAAATGTCAGACTCCTGAGTATGAGGCAGCAGGTATCTGAAAGGAAGAGATGCCTGGAATATGAGAAGTAAATGGAAGGGGAGGAAGGAGGTGAGGAAATACAGACAGAAGGAGGCTTTACTTTTCCAGGGCTACAGGCATGGCTGGATCCAGACGCTCAAATGAAGTTATCAAGAGTTTGTCTTTCTTCTCTTAGCTCTTTTTGTGTGGTTATCTTCATTCTCAGGCAGCCTCTTTCCTTATGGAGGCAGACTGGTTGCTGCTGATAGTTCATGGGTTACATTCTCTGAGTGTAGCAATCCCAACAGAAAAAGCTTCGCCTTTCCTGTGGTTTTAGCCAAAGTCTGAGGCTGACTCATTGAATCAACTAAGTCAGGTATCCACCCCTAAACTAGCTGTCATAGGCTAGGAAACGCAATGTCAAGGATGGCCACTTCTCAATTCAGGAGCGGGGTCAACCTCACCCAAACCATGTGAACCAAGGTCAAGAAGAGGTGGAACTGGAATTTCAGGAAGAATTGGAATGTTATAATTAGAAGCAGGGGCAAGGATGCTGAGCAAGCAAAAATAACAGATGTCCATGAACTTTACCTACTTCACCAATTTTCCCTGGGCCAACTCTGCCTGCCCTGTGATAGCTCACTCATTATACCAAACTTACAAACTTCTACCCTTTATCCAGCAGCCTAAGACATCCACCCTCCATGACTGCCAACACTTCTCTGTACAAGTGAAGAACTGACTCCATGTTTGTTAGACACCATGGCAGAGCTAATGAACAGCCTTCCTCTCTCTCATCCCCATATTAAGGACTAGCCCACATTACGTGATCCTTTAGCCCCTCTGCTTCCTCTTTCGTAAATATCATCACACATGCCCTCATTCCATTTTGGGCTTCTCCACCAGCCTATGAGCTCATGAAAGCAGGGACCATGTCGGCAATAATTCCAAACACAGCCAGTGCTTAATAAGTATTTATTGATTGAAGAAATGAACACAGAGTTTGACATTTACCGTAAAAGCAAAGGAAAATACTTAAACATTTTCAATTGCTTTCACCTTCCCCTCCCCAATATACTCCCTCTGCCCATCCAGATTTTATCCATTCTTAAGACCCATTCCAGAATCCCCCACCATCATGGACTCCCAAATCACTGCCACCACTGCCATCATTCTCATTCTCCTCTGAACCATCGTGCTCATTACCTCTATCATTCATTTATTTGCTCACTGTATTCTGCCTTGGGACATTTCTTGAACTATATTAAGCTGTTTAGTTCCTCGTTGCAGTTCTTTAATTGTTCAGGTAATTACTCAGTTCTTCAAATGAACTAGAATAGAAACTGGGAGCCAGGCATCTTTACATCGCCTCAAAACTTAACCCCGTGATGTACAAAGAGTAGCATATCCATTACATAACGTTTATCAAGAGATTGATTGTGCATCTTTTCCCAGGGTGCCAGGGTATCATAAAAATCATAAAATTCAAGATATCTACCTTTTCTGCAGGGTTTTTTACAGGGTTATATGGGCATTTGAATACAAAATTATTTCCAATAAAAAATATGCCTACATTTACAAACAATTTAATAAAATTTGGACATCGTAACAATATATAGTCAACAATATCTTATGATAAATATCTGGGTTATTAGACATTCAAAAACTGTCCTCAGCCTTAGGGAGTCTCTAGGACACCTTACCTGTAAAATAGAAATAGTGATAGCTACGTCATAGAGTTGTTGTAAGAATTCAACCACATAATGTCTGTGCAGTGCTGAGCATCATGTATAGGACATAGTAAGCCATTAATAAATGTTGTTCTTGACAGTATTCAAAAATACGGAATTATAGACAAGATGTACAGATATGATTCATTATTACAGATAAAGCATTGACCAAGCCAAGTTCCTTGTCATAGGTAGATGAGACTTTGGACTTTGTTGAGAGATGTTGGGATGGAATGAATATATTTTGCCTTTGAGACATGAATTTTGGAGGTCCGGGGCAGAATGTTATGGACTGAATATTTGCATGCCCCTCAAAATTCATATGTTGAAGCCCTAATCCCCCAGGTGATGGTATTTGGAGGTGGGGCCCTTGGGAGGTAATTAGGTCATAAGGGTGGAGCCCTCATAAATGGAATTAGTGTCCTTATAAAAAGAGACACAAGAAAGATGGTCTCTCTCTCTGCCATGTGAGGACATAACCCAGAAGAAGTCTTTCACCAGACACTGATTCTGCTGGCACTTGGACTTCCCAGTCTCCAGAATTGTGAGAAAGAAATATTTGTTGCTTATGCCACCTAGTCTATGGTATTTGTTATGGCAGCCCAAGCTGACAAGGACATTGACAGTATACAAAAATGTGGAATTACAGCCAAAATGTGCTGTAACATGATCCATTATTACAGATAAAGCATTGACCCAGCTAAAGTCCCTGGACATGACCATCAAATTGCAATCTAACTCCTTATGGTAAGGTATGACTATAAGTCAAACATTTAAACTTTCTCGCAATAACATTGCTGTAGGAAGGACTAAACTATGTATCAGTCACTCATTTGTTTCACTTATCTGATTTTTTGGCATTTTCTCTCACTCTCCCCCAGGACATAGCTTTGTTTTTTTCACCCTCTATGAAAGAGAAGAGAAAGTCTCAACAGCCTAAATGTCACCAATATTTGTGCCTGACATAGGACAGAAGGAGAAGGGGAAAAAAGCTGTCTGATCCAAACAGCTCTGCATTTTCATGTTAGGCACATGTTGAATTTTTAATGATGCAAATAATTCATAAAAATTTATAAGCAATCATAATAGATAATGAAATTATCATTCCCCACTTAAAGTGATAAAATTAATGACCACAATTCTATGAATTTTCTTGGATGATTGATGGAGGGAATAACTTCATTTTATTGCATTCATAAGGAACTGCCAGAGCCTAAGCTACTGACAGTCAGATTAGAGGGAGGGAGGGCATTTGTAGGCAGGAGAAAACACATAGACTTCTTTAAGGGGATGTAGATGAGCTTAACTGAAAGGCTGCCTAGTATTGATTCTGCTCTCCTCCATCATGGAAAGGAGGTGAAGCTATGTGGCAGTACTCAGAAGGTCATGAAGCTGTCTTATTATTTGTGTAAATCTGAAAACTATGACGGGAGGGTTTAAAACACTAATGGTTACTGAATTCTGATTTTCAGCAAGTTTACTTACATGTTTTACTTAGAGACAATTGCCTTCTCTCCCTCACTTCCTCCTCCTCCACCTTCTCCTCTTTCTTCATCTTTTTTCTCCCTCTCTCTGTCTCTCTCTAAGGTGGGCCTCATATCCGTTGCTTGCTCGTTATTCCCACAATATTGTGAGATGGTCACATTGAGGCAAACCATCCTTTCTTCATGTAGATCTGTTTTCCAGGAATCAAGTGTAAATTGATGCTCCCCAAGTCAAGCCCTCTTGACTTTGGCTGACCTCATCCAACTGAGGCATGTGATAGTCAACATTCACTCAACTCAGGTTCAATCCTTAATGTACTAAATGAGATAATCCGTGTAAAAGCACCTAGAACAGTGATTGGCACATAGCAAGCAGAGCTTTGTTATTATCATCATCATTTGCTGGGGAGTAGGAGAGTCACTCTTATAACTTCCAACTAAGAGTCACTATCGTAGTAACTCTTACAAAGTCATCATTCCAAGAGCCACTGTTCCAATGTGCCCATTAATGGCTCACAAACTAGAAAAGACAGTTTGCCTCAGGTCAATATCTCAAGGAAACTGAGTAATTACTCTTTCCTTCCTTCAAGAGCCACTAATATTAAGGGGAAGTCTATGATTGGGAGACCATGGCCTGTCCGCTTGTTTATGTCTGTGAATCTCAGTAGAAGTATTTCCTGTAGGCCTATTTGCTGTTTGTACAGCACTCTGCTAAGGACTGTAGACTCTGTGAACTCTTTGTAGTTCACAAACATAGCTAAGCAGCAAAATCACCAAGGAAGATCATTAAAAATAAACATTCCTGGACAGGCTGCTCTCTATATAAATTCTTGCATAGTAAGTATGGGATGGAACCTGGAAATCTCTATTTCACTATCTCACCCATCCTCCCTCCAACCCATGATTTTGAGACCCTTATCTTGCTCCCCAGCCTCTCCTTGCTCCCATCTACTCTGTACATTCTTGACCAATTATCATGCTAAATTACAAACTAGCTGACATTTATCAAGAACTCTCAGTGGTGCCTGACACTATGCTGAGCCCCTGACATTCATTCTCTCATTTAATCCTCACAACACCCAAGAGAGGTAGACATTGTTATGTCCCCATTAAACAGATGACAAATTTGAGGCTCAGAGGGATTAGAAGACTTACCCAAGATCAAATAGCTCGTTAGTAGTCTGACATATCGGTGTCTACACCTATACTTGACACAGGAAACCCAAGTGTGTCTGATTTCAGAGTTCCAGCTCCTAAATGTTACATAATAATGATGGTATCATTATGGACACATTACATACATACGTACACAATAATCATTACATTGCTCCCCTGCTACACCACCTGCCCACCTACCCACATGCGGGGGGAGCACTCTAGGGTCTGCTGACCCACCAGATATCCTGCAGTCAATTCATCAGAGTAAAATAGCTAAGAATGGGACTCAGATTTCAGAAAGAGGAGATCACATCTACCACATAGCAAACGTGGGACCTTTGTCAAATTACTTAATATTTCTAAGTTTCAGTTTCTTCATCTGTGAAAGAGGGCTAGCAACCCTCACCACCCCATAGTATCATAGTGAGGATCAGATGAGATAATATGCGGAAAACACTTGGAACAGTGCCTGGCTCATAGTAAGTGCTCAAAAATAGTAGCTGTTGGGATGAACTGATGACCATGTTGGTGACTGATAATTAATATGATGACATTACTCAGCCTAGAGTATAACAATTTGACGTTTCCCTAGGCCCTCCACCTATGGCAGATAGGGAGTTGGGACGGGGGAAGGGATATTCTCTCATGGTCATGTTGATAGGCAATAACTCAGGGAGGACAGAGGGGAGTAGAAAAGAAAATGTATATAGACAGTGATCCCTCCTCTAACGTCTTCCTTTCTCCACATCCCCCAGACCTCTCCCACCAACAATGCTACCCACAGCAAATCGAATGATCTGTCTTCCTTTGTTCTAACCAAGACTTTTAAGTGAATTGATTATTTTCTTCTACATAGTAGCAATCCGTTTTACCTGATTACACGAGGACACCAATATTTGGACAGGAGGAGGATACCCTGGTCCCAGCATCCCTTAAAGATGACCTTGGTCATCCAGAACCAAATTATTAGCTAATAAGAATTTTCTTGTTGCATTGCTCAGTTTCATTCAGAGTTTCCCAGGGTATCACTCGCTAAACACTACTTGTTCATGATGCTCTTAGGGAAGAAGCATTCTATAGTCACGTATGTGTGGGAAATGCTACGTGCTGTGCTGTGCTGTGGCCCCTCTTGAAGATTCAGAATGTACATTAGCATAATAGAGACTCTGAGAAATCCTGCGTAAAGGAACTAGTCTTTGTTTAAACCAGCATTTCCTAAACTGATTTCATCATGAGACCCTTCTTTTTCATAACATCTGCTACCTAAACTACCCACGCACAGGAACTTTCACCTTGGAGCTCTGAAGGCTGAGAAAGTAAGAGAGAGAGAAGGAGGGAAGGAAAGAGAGAAGGAGGGAGGGAAAAAGAGAGGGTATCACACCAGACTCATTCGTTCACTCAATGAGTATTTTTGGGATGCTAGGCATGAAAAATAAAGTGGAGACTAAGAGTTTAGGACCTTCTCTTCTGGTGGGTTTGAAGCTGTGACCCCCACCTCATTCTCTCTTTGCTCCACTAAAGGAGGGAACAGAGAAGGAGGTGAGCAGCTTGAAAGGGATCCCTCCTCTCTGGTCTCAGCTCAAGCACCACGTCCTCAGACAGGACGTCCCCTGACCACCCCAGCTGACGTGGCCCTGCCCCAGCCATTCTCTGTGTCATGACCATGTTCTACTGTCTTTGTAGCTCCTATCCTTCTCAGAAATCATCAGGTTTCTTTATTTGCTTATTGTCTGTCTTGACCAAATGATAAGAACTTCTTCCTGAGTGCAGGGACCTTCTCTGTCTTAATCATTGAGTCTGGCCTTGAGCCCAGAACAGAGCTTGGCACATAAGGCACTCAACATAGATTGGACAGGTGGGCGAATTTGTGAATGAATGAACAAATGAACAACAGTAAAGAAAACCAACAATGAATGAGGACTATTGAGGCTATATCAATAAACCTGCTCTCATTGGCTGCAAAACTCAGAAGGAGCAGCAACAACAGCTCCAATCAATTCCCTATTGTCCCCAATTCTCTACTATTGCTCCAGCCTCTCATCTTACAAGTCCAGGGATGAAGTCATTTGCCTGGCACCCAGTGACTCGTCTCCATTGTAGACATAACAGTATCCTTCAGCAATTAGGTTTCTTATCTACTGAATTGATTTGGATTAAAATAAATGGAATCAGAGGACTCAGAGGCCTAGGGGACCCTGGACCTGGCCTAGAAAGTCTATCAGGGGATAGGTAAGGAAGAGGCCAGTGGGGATGCTCTGGGAGAGTCTTCGAAAAGTTGGGCAGCTAGAGGAGGAATTCTTAGAGTGAGAAATTCTGTACAGACTAGAGAAAATTCCCACATATAGCCCCATTATTATCACTGCACGTGTTACAATTTATCCAGAGCTTTGTATGTTATAGCCAATTTGCCAAATACTTTGTGTGTTTTATTTCATTTAACTTCATAACAGGAATTGAAACTCTGTTGAGTTTTCAGATAAGGAAGCTGAGGCCCAAAGAATTTAAGTGGCCTCCCATGGTCACACAACATATTAAGCAGCAAAGAGGAGATTCCCAGCTGGCCTAGCACATTTGCAATATTCTGTTTATAATGAATGAAAATTATTCTGACACTAGAACTCTTCAATAGCACTATTTCCAAATTGACTGTTTATTCAACAAATATCTGTGAAGGGTCTAAAATGTGTCAGGCATTAGTCTGGATACAGATATGGCAGAGAATAATGCAGGCAAAAGCCCCTGCCCTCCACAGAGCCTGGCCTCTGGAGTGGGGAGGCAGGCAATAAACAGACAGGAACAAGGGGAAAATATATGTTGGATGGCACTAAGTGCTAAGGAGAAAAATAGAGTCGAGAGGGAGAAGAAAAAGTGCCGGGGATGCTGCCTTATGCAGGATAGTCAATGAAGGCTTGGCTGGTAGTGACTTTGGGCAGAGCCTGGAAGAAGCTGAGAGAGGGCTTCCTTTAGAATGCTGGGGGAAGAGCATTTCAGACATGGGGAACAGCAAGGGCAAAGGCCCCAGGATGGAAGCATACTTAGCATTTTTGAAGAACAGCGAAAAGACTGGTGCGGCTGGACCTGAGTGAACAACAATCTAAGTGACCATGTCAGGGGCAACAAAAAGCCAACTCATGTAGGGCTTGGAGGCCATAGTGAAGTCTTTGTCATTTATTTTGACTGAGATGGGGAAGCCTCGGAGGGTTTTGAGCAGAGGAGCCATCAGAGTTGACTTACATGTTAAAGGATCACTCTGGCTTCTGGGGGTTTGGGGGACACAGGGAAAATGTAGAGAAACAAGTTAGAAGGCTATTGCTGCAAATCTGGGGAGAGGTGAGAGTGACTTGGGCCAGGGTGGGGGCAATGGAGTGGTGAGAAGTGGTCAGATTCTGCCTATATTTTGAAAATAAGACCAACAGATTTTCTGGAGTCACAGATGACTCCAAGCTTTTGAGCAGAGCAACCGAAAGGATGGAGTTGCCCATTGCTGACCTGAGGAAGACTTCAGGAGAAGAGAGGAAGATTAGAAGTTGAGTGTTGAACATGTTAAGTTGGGCATCCCTATTAGACATCATTAGTGTGGTCAATGTCAACTAGGATTTCTCAACCTCAGCACTATTGACATTTTGAATTGGGTAATGCTTTGTTGTTGGGGACTGTCCTGTGCATTGTAGGATGTTTAACAGCATCCCTGGCCTCTATCCACTAGATGCTAGTAGCAGCACACACGCTGTCACCACTGTTGTAATCACCAAAAATGTCTCCAGACATAGCCAAATGTATCCTAGGGGGATAAAATCCCTCCTGTTGAGAACCACTGATGTAGGCAGAGAAGAGTCTGCAGACTGAGGCCGGGCTGTGCTAAGGTCTAGAGAGAAGATGAGGAAAGGCAGCAAAGGGGACTAAGGAGGCATGACCAGTGAGCCAGGAGGAGAACCAGGGGAGGGGACTCATACTCCACTTTCTATCTGAATCGTTCTAAGTATTTATCTTGATAGAAACCTCTGCAGAGAAGTCCATCAAGGTACGTAGAATTTAATGGTAAGTCGGCTGGTCCTAACAACCCAGCTATGCCGAAGAAAGGTTTTTTTATAAGTTTAGTCACCGCCTTCTTCAGGAAAGGCTCCAAATTCAACCATTTGGATTTCTAAATTTCTTTTAAACCCCTGACACCTCCAGGACCCTGTTAATAATAGTAGCTAACATTTATTCAGCCAAACCATATCCTGTGTTCACTGTGCTCGTGCTTTACCTGAATTATATAACTTATTCTTTATAACAATCCATGTGGTAGGTATTTTGCTTACTTCTAGTCTCCAGATGAGGAAACTGAGGCTCAGGGAGGGTATCTCTTGCCCGCAATCACACAGCTCTGAAGAGGCAGAGCCAAGATTCAGACCAGGCCGTCTGCCTATAGAGCCTGCATCATCTTTAGATTTCCTCACAGCCTGTACCTGGCTTCATTTTCTGCCACTTGATTTTCCAAGGCATTGAGCCTCAACATGGCAGAAACCTTACAAAGCAAAACTGAGCACCTGACAAGCAGGAGCAGCAGAAATGGAGAGGTACCCAGAAGTTGATGGGCTCCAAGTGGATTTGCTTGCGTGCCTTACACCCATCTGTAAACAAGGAAGAGGAGGATGCAGGAAGGAAGGCGCAGGCTGATGTGACCAAAAAGGCTCTGCCGTAAAAAGATAACTAACATCTGGAAGTACTAAAGGTTTTTATGACCATTATCTAGCCAGGGGGCTAAAGAAGGCAAATTTTGTTACTATCAGTTCCATAGCAAGTGAGAAAACTTAGTCCAGAAGTACGGGATTGGCCCTTGCGTTGAGCATTTCAGGTACACTTGGACAAGGACCCTCCTTGAAGTGTATGTCTCCCCTAGGACTGAGACAAGGAGAGTACACAGATGTTGTGGGGAGAAGTGTGTGGCAGAAATACCTGCCCACTTACTGTACCTGGCTGGGCAAAGCATATGAAACTGATTCTTATTGAAAAGACGTGTGCAAGTCGAAATTGAAGGAAATTAAAGTTAATTCTGGCTCTCGCCAATTAGTAAGCCTTCAAATTTATTATTTCAGTGTGAAAACCAAGTGCCAGTGATGAAGTTTTAGTTACATCTGGGCCCAAGACAGTCTGGCCAGCAGAGTCATCTTATGTGCTAGACTTAAGCAGGTACAGTGCCTGGGGCCCAGATGTTTTACAAGAGCCTAGGAAACTAGCTAAACCTCCAAAAGAAATGCATGAACTCTAACATAGAGAGAACAGCAAAATCAAAAATAATATTGAAGTAAATGTCTTTTAAATTTAACCTACATCCACGAGTCGATTGCAACTCAATTCAACTTTCATCCAATTTTTTAGACATGTTTTATAAGATGGTCTGGAGAACCTTTAGCATGTTTAATATTATGTTGGTGGGAGTTCCAAAGTAAGAGTAGCTAGGCCCCATGGTGGACCCTGGTGGTCAGTGCCGGGAAAGCCAGATTTGACCTGGAACATAGGTAGCATTTTTACTCACTGAGATGATGTCAGTATACCATGGTCTGATTGAGTGGTGGTGATACTTCTCAACTGAGATTTGTCACTTTTCAAGAACAGCTCTCTGGCTCAAGATTGGGCCTATGCCATGCACTTGGCTTCAAGAACAATTTCCCCAATGCTTTAAGACAACACCTCAGTCCTTACTGAAGGGCATTTGGCCAGCTGGCCCATTCACCATTTCGCTTTGAGACTCCTGTCATTCATGACCACTCCCTGTGGTTTCTCACAAATGTTAAACAGAGAGAAAAAGAACAAATCCACAAGCCAGTCCCTAGGGGAAGAGACAAGCATGGGTCACAATAGTATCCTCAAGGATCCCTCTGTGTGGGATGATGGGAACCCAACACATGAAAACAAAACCAACAACAGTTCCCATAATTCCCTCTGTCAAAGGAACCTGGGAGGTCTCACAGGATGGGGCTGGCTGCTTGGAGGGCAGCCAAAGCTCTGAATGGCCATCCCTGAACCCCCAAGTGCTGCTACTGTGTGCCTACCACAGCTTGGGTGCTCACTCGGACAGAGCCACAAATGTTGGGGGCACTCAAGTGCTACTGAGGTTGGCTTAATGCTCATCTCCTTCCATGTTGGAGGCTTGATCCAGAGCACCTTTGATGTGGTTAGGGCTTCCCCTGAGAGCATTTGACCATGAGTGGCTTGAGAGACATTGGCTGCTTGCCTTGACCTTGGGAGGTGTTGACATTCTTGCTCATTAAGGGACCAAGACAGAGCCTGTGGCAGCCTCAGCCAGCACAATCAGGCCTCAGTCCAGTTCTCACACTGTAGAGAGACTGCCTCATTTGACGCTGGCAAACAGAGAGGTTGTTCTCTAAGGACATATGAACTGGAAACTATTTTTCCAGGCCAGCGAGGTCATTAGGCAGGTGTTTATTGAGTGACTGCAATAGACTTTTTAATAGTATGAAAGGACTATAAAATATATGAGGACTCTCCAGGATGTGCTATTCTAAGTAAGGACTCCAGACAAATCTATAGGACATAGAATGAAACCAGGATGATGTGATTAAGTACCAGACAAAGGCACTCTATCAGTTAGATATTGCTATTTAACAAACCATCTCAAAACGCAATCGTTTAAAACTACAGTCATTTCTTTCATTCACTCATCTGCAAGTTGGTTGGGGGTTGGCTAATTCATGCTAGCCTTGGCTGGGTGGCTCTGCTTCAAGCTGTGGGTCTGGTGGGGCTTGGGTCCTCACTGCAGGTTGCGCTCAGGCCTGCTCCACATAGTTCATTCTGGGATCCAATTTGAAAGAATAACAGCTGGAGGAAGCTCTGCTCGTGGTGATGGCAGAGGCACAGGATAGCAAGCCCAACCACTAAGCACATTTCAAGCCTCTGCTCCCATCACATCTGCTAATACCCCATTGACTCAAGAAAGTCAAGTTGTGGGGATATATACTCTGCCCAGAAGGAGGCCAAAGCAAGTAGTCATATGGACAAACCCAACATCTACGAGGCAGGAAGAAAACTCTTCTCTCGGGGAAGGCAGAAGAGAGTGACTCTCTTTGAATAATAATCTGATCTATCCCCCAGAGTCAAGAGAAGTCCAGAGCAGGAAGATAAGCAGGATGGGGCGAGAGGAAGAGTTTCCGGTGCTCAGAGAACGAAGCCCACGAGAGTAAGAAGGAGTTCTCAGCCCTTACTCCGTTGTCATAGCTGCCCAAAAATCAAACCCGAATTCAAGTCCCAATTTGATTTTGCCCAGACTGAGAAAACACAAAAGCCATTGCTCAAATGGTTTTGAAAACATTTGCGAGGTCAACTTACATCTTGATGTTTGCACTTGGACTAAGTTGACATGTATTTCTGAGATGGCAGTGAAAAATTACGGGGGCCTTACTGATGATCAGGCTGGGAAGCATTTTCTCGTCTAATTCTAATGAGAATGCTAAGAGGGAAGCACTAATAACATTACCATTTTACAGGTGAAAAAAAATAGAGGCTGCAAGAGATTCAGTCAGCTGCTCAGGTCACTCAGGTAGAGACTGGAGCAGCTAACCCAGGCTGCCAGATTCCAGAGCCTGCTCTCTTAATCCTGAATTCCCCAAATAATATGAACTGCCCTTTATAAGAACCTACATTGAGGCCAGCCCAGTGGCCCAGCGGTTAAGTGTGCACGTTCCGCTTTGGCTGTCCAGGGTTTGCCGGTTTGGATCCCGGGTGCGGACATGGCACTGCTTGGCACGCCATGCTGTAGTAGGCGTCCCACATATAAAGTAGAGGAAGATGGGCACGGATGGATGTTAGCTCAGGGCCAGTCTTCCTCAGCAAAAAGAGGATTGGCGGCAGATGTTAGTTCAGGGCTAATCTTCCTCAAAAAAAAAAAAAATGAACCTACATTGTACTCAGTGCTTCTCCCATTTAAAATTGAGGGACAAGCAGATAGGAAATGCTATAAGATAGATAATGTTAGTGTGCCCATTTTATAGACATGAAAACTGAGACCTGAGAGGCTAATAAATTTGTATGAGATAATAAAGCTCTCAGATGATAGAAATAAAACAGTCTGACTGCAAAATTCCTCCCCACTGCACCAGATTCCTCGTTTGTAAATGAGGGGCGTGGCCAAAGTGCTCTTCAGGGCTCTTTTCAGCTCAGAGTCTGTGGCTCTGTCTCTCCCAGTTGCTTTTCCTCATTTGCTTCGTGCTCTTAGTGGAAGTGTTTGGAATGCATTTTGTAATTCCGCTGGCCCAGGTCTCCTGACAGCTTTGGTCCAGCTGACTGCCGTGTGGGTTTGGATACCCGTGAGTCTTCTGGAGGCTGCAAAGTGTGCTAAGGCCGAGTCAAGAACTAAAAACACAGTTAACCAGAGCGCTTCCCAGTTGTTTATAAGAATCACAGGTTGCAACCATAATAACCAGCTCAGGTTACAAGAACAATTATAGGAAAAAGCCCGGTGTAGGAAATTAAATAGGAGTTGGTTGGCTGAGACACAGAGAGGAGAAAGTGAATGAACGCATTCTCAGCAACCTCTTGAGAGCTCCCTGGGTTTTTTTGTCTGCCATGCAGCGAGGAGTTCATTTTCTCCAAAGGAACTTGGACTAAACAGATGATTAGAGGAAGGCAGCCAGGTGATGGAGATGCAGAAGAAGCTCAGACTCGGGAGGCAGCCATCATTTCCAATGACAAAAACCTCACCTCCTTTCACAATGATAGAGGACATCTTGGGCCATGCTGTAAACTGTATTTCAGAGAAGACAACACTGACACTCCAGCTGTGTGATGTGCTGTTGTCTCTATGACACAGCCCTTGACAGCTCCTCCTGACTCCACCCCAGCCCCACAAACCCCATGACACCCAACCCCACCCCACCCACCCTAATCCCACACCATCCTATTACTTAGCCCCTACTTTGGGTTTCTCATTTAGATTTTCCTTTTGACCACCTATATATTTTCTTATGAGTCAACTTCCAATGAAGAATATAATCTAAGCTCTCGCAGCTGGATAGGTTTTTGAAATATCCAGGCTCTAATGGATTTCTGTTTTCTGGTCTGGCGTGTAAAGAGCTCGGAAGTCATGGTTCCCATCCTCGCAACAAGAAAGATGCTGAACAAACTGAAAATCAGCAATTCTTCTTAGATCCTTCAGAGAATTTAGGTCACAGGGCAAACTGCTGCCCCCAAAATGAGAGAGACAGACAGGCTTCTTCTGGAGCAGAAGGCCAGGAGCAGAAATTGCTGCGGAAGCCATAATGGGTTCTTTTACCTGGTACGTCACATTCGGCTTTCAACCAAAATTAGAAGGCGTACTAAAAGACAAAAAAACACAATTTGAAGAGAGAGCAAGCATCAAAACCAGACTCAGATATGGCAGAGCTGTTGGAATTATCAGATCTGGAATTTAAAACAAAACTATAATTAGTATGCTAAGTTCTCTAATGGAAAAAAAAAGTGGACAACGTGCAAGAACAGATGGGTAATATAAGCCGAGAGATGGAAACTAAGAAGAAATCAAAAGGAAATGCTAGAAATCAAATACCCAGGCTCTCGTCTTCAGGATAAAAAAAGGTATTAGCCCCCCTTCCCCCATTTACAGCTAAGCAAACTGAGACTCTGACAGTAGCTTGTCCAAGATCAAGCTAATGAGAAAATGAGAATTGATACACAGATCTCCTGTACTTGAATGAAGTGTTGTATATTTGATTCCCTCCAGCATTCATTCAACAGGCATTAATTGAATGTTTCCTCTGCACTGGGCACTGAGCTAAACTTTGGAATACAGCAGTGAGCAAGACAAACTTGGTTCCTGCCTTTATGAAGTTTATAGTACAGAATTTTCCTGCACTTCCTCTTTAACCATACCAAAGAATGTAAGTCCATAATAATCAAACATTGTTAAATTTCACTTTCAGCTTGTATCTTATCTCCACATGTGCATATGTGTGTGTGGGAATTCCCAATTCAAATTTGTTCCTTCAGCAAATGCCTATTGACCATGTGCCAGGCACTGTGCTAGATGCTGGCAATACAGCAACCTCCAGACATAGAGGGAAGGAAACAGACATAGATGTCTACCATGGTGGAGTCTGCGTTTTAGTGGGAGGAGACAAACAGAAAAACTAGTAAAGAAGTACAGGCAATAATTGCTTCCCCTGGTAAAGTTTGAACTGGCCTCTCTATTTAAATATTCCACCTACCCTCTTCCTGGCACTTCCAACCTCCCCATTCTGACTTATTTCCCTTCATAGCAATTTGTGATATATGTAGGAGGTTTGAAAGATCTGGTGATGAAGTGGATGTGGGGTGAATAGAAGAAAACAAGAATGATGTCCGGGTGCCTGGCTGTTGCTTTGACTATGTCGGGGAAGCCTTAGAGGAGCAGATGTGAGGGAAGAAAGTTAAAGTTTGGACACATTTCATTTCAGATTCCTGGAGAGGAGATATTGCGTGGAAATGTCAAGCGAGTGAACCAGACCCTTTATCTCTCTGCCTCCCAGACAACCCAATTCCTATAAAGCAAACACCTCATCTATGTAGATAAGAGGTAGTTTAGCTTTTCCAGTACATTAAAGGCCCCAAATCACATCCTATCAATTAGTTTGCGTGAAACACACTGTGATGGCACAATTGATTGGCTTGGTGTAGAATATCATGCAGTCTGCATGAAAGGCAGACCAAAAGATTTTAATGCAGTTGTCTCCAGGCAATTATTAACTTTCCCTCTTAGCAACGGGACCAAGGCACTTTCATTCTCTGAAATGACACTTCTCCCTTGTTAAAGCCCACAGTTAATTTCATGAACCACACCAATTTAACACCCAGCTCACATGAGCCATATACCTTGAATAAATGCAAATCTAGTCTCTGTGGCATGAATTATGGCCTTATCCTGAGCATCACCATGGCAACTAATGACATCATCCCCCAACACCAACCTGCACAAAATCCAATTCTCCAAGGGTCCTTATTTGCCTAAATGGATGAATTCTTGGCTTACTCACATATGCATTCGTAAATATCACTCTGTTGTCAAAGATTTGCAGTGGATGTTTACTGTCATTTTGGGAGGTATATTCCCTTTGTGGCAAATGTTTTTTGTCCGTGATGGGGGTGGGGGAAATTCTAATGAAAATTACTGTGTGTATTTGATTAGCAACATTTGTTGATAACATATGGTCTGAGGAGGCTTCCGCAAATAAGAGGCTTTAAATAGTAAACAGAGATGTGACTGCGATGAAGCAGATGCTCTCCAAACACAGTATAAGGTTGCTTTGCCCGTAAATTTCTCCTTCCCTCCATCCAAGTGTGCATTACTCTCCTTTATTTTCTCCCCCAGATCAAAGAGTTCACCTTCAAAGCGGTAGCGTTGTGGGATAGGTTTGGAGAAATAATGTGCTGTGACTTTAGAAGTCATCTCCACCCCCCCCAAATTATGAATTAGCCGCTACTCATGTTTATTATTTGATATTAATAATGATGTAGTGTGACTAAATGAGTCAGCCAGCTCAAGTGGATCTGGAAGCAGCATTTGGGCACCACGTGTCTGAAATGCTATGATACACAATCCCAAATTTTCCAGTACACCAAGAGTGCTGGAAAGAACTCCATGAAGAATTTAGAGCAGCAAATTGGATCACTATGGAGTGAGCTGCCCTTGTAAGTGCATGCTTAAGATTCATCTGTGTGGATGTGCTTGGGTGAGCAGACTTCTAATCTGCTAGTGAAAATATAAGTATTCCCATTAGACTGAGCTGGCGATATAACTGGGTAGAGCAGGGGTCAGTAAACTTTTTCTGTAAAGGGCCAGAAAGTAAACAATTTAGGCTTGTTGGCCATATGGTCTCTGTCATAACTACTCTACTATGCCTTTCAAGCGCAAAAGCAGTGTAGGGATGTGTCAATGCATAGCGTAGCTGTGTCTTAATAAAACTTTATAGATGGCCATTGAAATTTGAATTTCATATAATTTTCACGTGCCACAAAATATTATTCTTCTGATTATTTTCAGCCATTTAAAAATGTGAAAACCTTTCTTAGCTCAGCAGTTGGCCAGACTTGGCCCATGGGCCATAGTTTACCAAACTCTGGTCTATAATCCTAAAAGGAGAGACATTTTTTAGCACTTCACATGTGCTGGGTATTGAGATGAACACTGTATATGCAATAGCTTATCTCCTACTTATTCTTCCATTGACCTTCTGGGGTCAGTCCTCTTCTTATCTCCAATTATAGATGTGAAAGCCAAGGTTCAAACCAACACCTAGTAAGTGTTATCATTTCTGCAGGTGGCATCTCCCCAAGTAGAATATAACATCCATAAGGACAGTGCTGATATCCCGTTCACCTTTGGATCCACAGCAACATCTAACACAGTGATTTGCGCGTGGTAGACATTCAGGAAGGGTTTTCTAAATGAAGGGCTAATTGGAGGTATGATTGATGCCTAAGCAGTAGAAGTCAGAGCTTCATCCAATGCCACATAGTGCATGTAGGTTAGTCAGCTGGTTGTTCATCTCTTTATCCCCCACCTTCTGGCAGAAGATATTTGGTTTGGCATGGACACGGGTCTCAATACATGTTCCTTTATATTTGGAGGTGCTACTGTGGGTAACTGCATTTCCATAGTCTGTGTGTGCGCTTATGGCTGAAAAGACCAAAAGTAATAATAATACTTCATTTTATGACTTCGTGGCACTTTCCAGCTTTATGCTGTTGGCATTCACATTGCTTCCAGCCCTTGGCCTCGTGAGCTAACCACTCCTTGACCTTCAAGGACCTCCGCCTTGCTCCTCAGAGTGCTGTCCTTGTTGCGGTGTATGCTGGGTCTCCTCCACATGCTGCCAGCAACTGCATCCCCTTCAGAGAGCTGCTGTGCTCCTAAAAACCATCTAATTCTCAAGGAGATAAAGCCCTCAGTTTGGCTTAAAGGAGGCAGTCACACCCTTGGTCATCTCATGTGTCACATCTCTCCACAATTGCCTGAATTTGATGACATGGTTATTCTGAATTTGTCACTTCTTCCTAGTCATTAAAGAAATATTTATTGTGTGTCAGGCCCTGTGATGGGTACAGGAGATTTTTTTTGTAATTATGCTATGATCCTTGCCCCTAAGTTGTTCACCATCTAGAAAGAGAGCCAGATACACACACAGATAATTGTCAAACTACACTATAACACTGTGTTGTAAGTTATTGAAAGGCAGTAAAGCTCTGTGGTTTAGTGCATGGCCTTTAGGGTCAGAAACTTCAATTTGAAGCCCAGCTCTGTGGTAGCCTGAAACCCTGGCCCAGTTACTTAACCTCTACGAGTCCTAGTTTCTCCATTTATAAAGGAGATAATAAGAGAATATACCTCATAAAGCTGTTAGAAAGATTAGGGGCTGGCCTGGTGGTGCAGCGGTTAAGTTCACACGTTCCGCGTCTCGGCGGCCCGGCGTTCACCAGTTCAGATCCTGGGTGCAGACATGGCACGGCTTGGCAAAAGCCATGCTGTGGTAGGCATCCCACGGATAAAGTAGAGGAAGATGAGCATGGATGTTAGCTCAGGGCCAGTCTTCCTCAGCAAAAAGAGGAGGATTGGCAGTAGTTAGATCAGGGTTAATCTTCCTCAAAAAAAAAAAAAAAGGAAAGATTAAATGAGATAATCCATGAAAAGCATTCAGCCCAAGGCCTAGCAAACCATAAGCAATTGATAATTGGTGACTATTTTTAGTGTTTTTGTGAGATAGCTGTACAGTGTGAGTACAGTGGTAGATCTGATGGGATCGCAGAAGAGGGACACCTCACCCACTTTACTTTATCTGCCTTGAGTTCAGAGAGAAGTCAGTTAATCTTCCCAACTGCTGCTTGCAATAAATATTATCAACCTCTGGTCTTCTCAAATCAAAGCGTAATTTTATTTCAGTTCTGGGAAACTTTTGAGAAGAGGTATTCATCTTAATACCCACATCAGTGCACAGCAAAGGAAAAGAAATGAGCAGAGACTAATGCAACAGTGAGAAATAGATTTCCTATGTGGCTCCACCAGAAGGCCAAGGTTTTTGATGCTTCCTCCGCTAGCTGATTTGACTATAGGGTATGTAGCACTGTGTGAAGTATATTGAACATGTGAAATAAATCCAAAGTGAGAAGCCAGAGTAGCCCAGACTCCCTCAGTCTTGAAACAGAACTCTCTCTTTGAGTTACAAAGGGAACTAATGGTAACTGGATCAAGACACAGAGTAGTGAGGTGGTGGAACGCATGAGGGAGGCAATATGGCGGCATGGTTAAGAGTTTGGATTGTGGAGTCAAACTGCCATTTACTCCCTGCATGTGATACTGGGCACATTACTAGCCTCTCTGAGCCTTAGTTTCCTCATCTGTAACTATGCGGGTGATAATTGTAAGCATTTCACAGAACAGTCAAGATGGTTTAAAAAGAAAAAAATCCATCTATGACTGTATAACATTTTTGAGATAGGAATTTGTGCCTTGCACATGGTAATCTTTGAATAAATATGAGCTATTTCTATCATAAAGATAGTCAGGTCTCTCCATGGCTGGAAAAAGACAAAGAGTGGACATTTTTATGACTTTTTTCACAAAGGGTAAAGGGGAAGGTAAGAGTGCTAATAATTAAACCTCCTTGGGACTCCCAAGAATAGAAAGCCTTGACAAAAAGAAACTGGGAATGGTCTCACAGAGTCCATTGACTGCAGCAAGGGGCAAAGATTTCATGTCAACACCATTGGCAGCCAACCTCCACTGCATGGTGCATCTTCAGTCCCAGCTGAACAGACTGGGGTGGCATTGGACTCAGAGCATGATTCATGAACTTGTGACCCATGCAGCTGCACAGGCCCCACGCAGACAGGACCTATGTTTGGTTTAATGCTCTGCTGTTGCCAGCATGAAATTCTTAATAATTTTACATTTGAACTTGTGTTTGTAAGTGAAGTCCAATGGCACAATGGAGCATGCAGTAGAGCAGAGGAAATACTCAGAGAAAGGAAAATGCTTTCTATGTTAGTTCCTTTAATGGCACTTTTTTCCAGCCTTTTGAACAAGGAGCCCCACATTTTCATTTTGCACTGAGCCCTGAAAGTGACGTAGCCAGTCCTGATTAGACTGGACACTTTCTCTTTTTGCCTGCTTCACTGGGCCAGGTTACCATTTTGAAATCTGATGGATAAATTGGGATTCAGTAGTGACCTAACAACTTGAGTTGAGCCAAGGGTCATGGTAGGAAGCCAAAAGCACAGCTGCAGGCCTGGTGGAAAGGAAAAGCAACTCACTGTCCAACTGGATGGGGGTCATCAGGGCAGCCTCCAGCAGCTTGAATTCCATCCAGCTGATGGAGTCTCAGAGGCCTTGCCCTCCTTCACAGTCTTGAGTCCTATCGAACACCTTATGAGCTGAGCATCCTTTGGTAGCAGTGGGGGTTCAGGCAGACTGGGTTAGTGCCCACTGAGCACGCCCGAAAATCCCTACAACCAGAACCAAGGACAATATCATGGGGATGCAGTGTGGGGGGACCCCCAGGCACTGGGATCAAGGCCTCTTTGTGGCTTAGTGTTAAAGCAGCTCATTCCAGAACTCTTTGGTCCCCAGCAAGAATCTTCCTCATCTCCATGACCAAGCATGTCCTCTCCTTTGCTCTATTGTGATTGTTATGCTTCTTCAATGATTTTCATGCACTTAGGTTCCCATGGATCTGGGCTTCCCCTCATCTTCTGTGTTCTGGTGCTCTTTGTCAACTCTCTCTGTATTCCTCATGTCTTTGAGTTTGGTTACCAGGATTTATTTGGCTGCAACAGTGAGACTAGCAGTCAGGTTTTCATCATTTACAAAAGAATAAATACAAACAACCAATGAACACAGAATAAAATATTCAAGCCTGCTGTTAGTCAAAGAAATACCCATGAAAACAACAACAAGAAAATAGGCCACAAGAAAAAGTAAACAGGGACAACTGGTGAGGCAAGAAGCCCTGTGATTTGCACTCTCATTTCCAGATGGTGGGAGGGTACTAGTTACCTTGGTAGAAAGCATTTTGGGAATAGGTGTCCCAAGCCTTGAAACTGTTCATTGATGAGCACAGTTCCTGCAGCATTGTAAGAGCACCATAATATTTGTTGATAAATAAATGAAGAAATGATTTTCCATCTAAGTCTCTATCCCAAGGAAATAATCAGAGATGAAGTAAAAAAGTACTGTCCATCCCAATCTCCACAATAGAACAATAGCTAAATAAATTATGATGCATCCATAAGGTGTAATATTATAGAGTCATTAAAAATCATATTTTAATGAATATTTTACAATATGGAAATTGGCCACCATAGAAGGCAAAATGAAAAAATATCTCTATACAAAGTTATATCTATTCTTATTTCCCTGTTCTGTAAAAGAATATATATTTGGCATCATTTGTTTATTCAACAAATTTTTACTAAGTATCTTCTATGTGCTAAGCACTGTGCTAAGTACTAGGTATGCAATATAAACAAAACACACACACTCCCTGTGCTCATGGAGCTTACAGAATATTGGAGGATTCAGCTATTAAACAATTATACAAATCAATAATTAGAAATCAAATGATTGCTAGGATGGAAAATTAAAGAGTATGTTCAAGAGAGTTTAAAGCTGGAACCAAATTTGAACTGGGAGATCAAAGGACATGTTCTCCAGGAAAGTGGTCTTTAAGCTGAGCCCTCAAGACGTAGCCTGGTGGAGGGTAGGGCAGGGAGAAGCCTGGTCAACAGAGGGACCTGTGCATACAACAGCCCTGAGGAGGCACAACTGAGAGGCCCATGACACTGGAGCAGATGAGTGGGAGACCCTACCAAAGGGTCTGGATTGCCCCCTGAGTGCAGTGGGACAGGTGCCATGGTAGGGTTTAGGGCAGGGACTCAATGCAATCTAGTTGACACTTCTGGAAGATCATGCTGATTCCAGGTATAGAGTGGACAGAGATGGCTCTGTAAGAATAATGATGAGTGAACGCAGAGGCCACATCTGAAGCACCCATCAAGGCCTTGTCAGCCCAGCGTGGCACTCAACCTCCGTGCTAGGTAAGCCAGGCTCTCCTCTGGGGAGATCTAAGACTCAGATTCCCACAGACAGTGAGTGGGGAAGGGCATTTCCTGTGTCACATCCTTCTACCATCCATTCCTCTTTGACAGAGCTGAACTCCATCCATTCCTCTATTCAACTCATCTTTGAAGGCCAGTAGAATGGGGCTCCCTGCCTCCCTACTAATACTGAGGTCTCATTTTAAGGTCAGGTGTTGGTTTGGACCAAATGGAGCCCCATCTCAAAATCTACAACTGCAGTTTCCAAGAACTAGGGATTCAAAGGATGCAAGGAAATATTAGTGGTTATCCAGGAATGGATTGTAGGTATAGCAAATGCATGGGGGAAAGTTCTCACCAACTTGACTTCATGCTAATTCCAAGTGATTCCTTATAGTTCTCTGTGAAGACCCGTGGCAACTTTCTGAGCATCTGTCTTGCCTTTGCCTAACAAGTTAATTAACACTTTTTGTCACTCTGGCAGCTTTGAAGGGGAAGGGAGGGGGATGTGACAGCCAACGCTGCCTCGGGTTAACCCTGCATTCACCCAACCAAGGAAGAAGGCAGCTGACTTTAGCATTGTCAAGATGAAGGTCTCCACATTGACCTCTCTGATTCTCTCTGCAGCTGGGGCACCCAGGGTGACTTCTCGACGACCCATGCGCTGCCTGCTGTGAAGGTGAAGCTGTTCACAGAGAGCACAGGCGTCCTGGCCTTGGAGGACAAGGAGCTCGGACGGGTAAGCTCTCCCCATCACAAGGATGATCCATCACAAAGGGCTCTAGAGAACGAGTGTCCCTGGGTCCTAAGAGGCAGCATTGCCAAGTGCCAAAAGGCCCGGCTTTGGGATTTGAATCCTGGACTCCACTTTCCATTGACTGTGTGACCTTGCGCATATCTCTCAACCTCTCCAAGCCTCAGTTTCCCCCTCTTCAAATCTAGGCTACCAATAGTGAGCACTGCAGAAGATAGAGCAAGAGTTCTCAACACCATCAGACCCAAACAACCTTCAGAGCAAAGATCTGTCATGCCCTTCACCATCCTGAAGTGAAATTCTTAGTTACTTAACAAACAGACTTACCTCACAATTTTAAAATCAACATGACATAACATAAAGGAGAAATAAAAGGAACTTAATTAAGAACATAATTTCAGAATGTAAAGATTCAGACGACTGCCCTGGAAGACCTAAGAAGGAATGCTTTGCTTGCCCATCTGGAGAATCACCGAGAAGGTGACAGCTACGAAGTCCGCCCTGGAGCTTGGTGGCTCAAAAGCCTGAGTATCAGTAAACTGATTTCTTGAATCAGTAAACAAGTGTTGGTAACAAAAGTTTCCTTGATTTCCCTGAAAAATTATCAAAAATACTTTGTTTGTGTAAAACAGATTTAGGATCTGGACTCAGTTAATTATAAACTGGTTTTTCCACCTCCATTTATGTCCACTGGGAATATTCAAAAGTCAGGTGGGATGCAGGACAACTCCTCCTTGGGAAGGCTTACCTAGCTCATTGTGGGATGTTTAGGATCCCTGGGCCCCACCCTTCCAACACCGACAGAACCCAACGCCAATTATTTTGTCAACCAAAAATGTCCCCCAAATTTTTGAAACATCCTGAGAGGTGGTACCAATCCCTTTGAGTACCACTGAGATAGTAAAGACATTTCTTCTTGCATCTCAGCTATTGACTTTGCATCAAACAGCCAGGATTTTCAGAACGTAAGTTGGATTTGTCACCTGCTAGCTTCAAAGGCTCCCATTGCTCCACACGCTTTTAATACCATCTGGACTCTGTGACGGCCTACAAAGACTTGTGTGACGTGGCATCTGCTCACCTTCTTAGCCCGTTTGTGGCCCCCTTTCCCCTCTTCCACTGTGCCCCCGCATCACTGGCCAAATTTCAGTCCCTCAGATAAACCACATTCTTTCCCAGCTCAGGGGACTTGCTCTCTGCCTGGAACACTCTCCCCGCCACCCAGCTCTTCCAAAGTCTACCTCCTTCTCTGTATAAATGCCACCTCCTCCTCAGAGAGCCCTTTTCTGACTGCCCATCCTCCTTCATTTGCTACCTCAGCCCCCTGTTCACGTCCTCCACTGAACTTACCACCAGTGAGAGAGAGAGAGGAATTTACAGAAATTTTGGCTTTTGGCTCCCCCACTGGACTGTAAAACCTCCATCGGGATAGAAACCTAAGCGATTTTGTTCATCACCCTATACCCAGAGCCTAGCACATAGACTCAATAAATTTCATTTCATACTGATTGAATGAATGATCCTTTCCAAAAGCTGTGTGACCTTAGCCCAGACACTTAATCTCTCTGAGCCTCTGATAGATCATCTATAGAATAATAAGAGACCACCCCAAGACAAACACACAGACACACACACCTCTAACAATGCCAGCAAGAACACATTAACCATGCTTTCTTTGTTCTTCCTTTGTTTTTTGCTTCCTTAATCTGGCTTTCATCTTTAGAACTAACCTGGAATCATATTACTAAGACCTAGATCACAGATAGAAGTAAAACAAAAAGTAAACAAGGCTAATAGCAAAAAGAGTGCTCCCCAAAAAAGGAGGGGGATGAAAGAAGAGAGTTAGCTGTTTTCTTTGAGAATGACAAGTATTCATTTCTGTCCCTGGGGAAAGAGAGACACACACAGAGTGGGGGAAGGAACCTGCTTTTTCTTTTTCTTCAAACTTCTCTTTTCCTTGAAGAATCATATCAAGAATCATATGAGACTCAGAGACCTAGGGTATCAGTGTTAGAAGAGAGAAGTCCAGAAACCTGAGTCCACAGAGGGCACCATGGGACCCAGGAGCCCCTTGAAATTGTTTGCAAATGTTGGCAGAGGGGGAAATATGTGCATTTTTCTGGGCTAGTCCAAAGCATTCACCAGCTTCTCAAAGCTGTTTCCACTCAAAAAAGTTGAAATCACCGGGCTAGTCAAACTCTTTCCTTTTGTAGACAAGCAAACTGATTTCTGTGGAAGGGAGGCCACTCCCCAGAGCCGCCCAGTGAGCTGGGGCCCATGCATTGTGTCCATCTCCCATGGGCCAGGCCACTGTCCTAAGCCCCTCACTGATTCTGCACCAGAACCCTCATGAGGCCGGTACAGTTATGACTCTTCCTGTACAGACAGGCACACTGGGGCCCAGAGCAGCAAAGGAACTTGCCAGGAGTGATGTGGCCTCAGTCCCAGGGCTCTTTTCACTACACCACGTTGTCTCTAGGCAGAAATAAAACCCTCAGCTCTGCTGTGGTGGTGGAGGCCATGAGCTTGCCACAGTCCCACGCAGTCATTCATTTCTCAGTAAATCACTCTCTCCTCCAGCCCCATTCTATACATCCTCAGATACTACGGTCTTCGTCCTTCCTGCCAAAGAAACTTGCCACCAGTTGCGGTGGGGCTGGCCTGCCGTGCCCTCGTGCCAGCTGGAGCGCCTTCTGCTGGCAGCTCCTCCACAAGCCGCAGCTGGGGGCAAAGGTGCTCCTTTTTTAAAGCAAAGCGATTCCTTGGACTCTTCACCAGAGCGTTTCTACGTGCTAATTTTTCCCCAGCTTAGCAGGACACAGCCACATTCAAATCCCGGTGCTACGTTCATTCATTGAACAATACTTACTTTGTTCCACTTTCAGTATGCTTCCTTTTTATTAACCCTTTGAACTGAAAGAATAATTCATGCATATTGTAAAAAAAAATTAAAATAGATATACAGTGAAAACTGATGATCCCTCCCACCTCACCCTAGTATCCTTTCCCAGAGAAAAACCTTGTTTTCAATTTATTGTGCTTTCTTCCCAAAATACTCTCTACATGTACAAGCATAGCATATGTAGGCATACACGTATATATCCCTCTTTAAAAAAAAAAAAGAAAGCAATCAAGCACAACTGGAAGTTACTGTATGCATACTGCTTTACATTTTGCTTGAAACATCAGTATATTTGGAAGTTGGTCCATATCAGCCCATTCTGACTTCCTCCCTGTTTTCATAGCTGCATAGTATTCCATTCGGTAACTGTATCATAACTTATTTAACTTGTTTCCAGCCTTTGGCTGTGTAAACAACGCTTCAACAACTAACTTTAAGTTTATTTCTTTGCACATATGTGTGTATATGTATAGGATGAATATCAAAAAAATATTTTGCTGAATGAAATTTCAATATTGACAGACACCAAATTGTCTCCTAAAGAGTATATACCAATTTATACTTCCACAAAAGGCAGAAGTGGCTGTTTCCCCACACCATTGCCAACACTGCAATGTTATCAAACTTATTTATCAAATATGATTGTGGGCCCACTGTATCTGGTCATGTGTCGGAGGCCAGAGCAAACGGGAATAATGACAGGTAAAAATCCTTACCCCCTCAAAATTTAAGGGATACAGACATAAAACCAGAAATTATAGTGCAGTGTAGCAAGTGCTCTGTTAGAGAAAGGACTGCTGGGAAGCACATAGCAAGGGGACATGACACAGTCTGAGGGGCAGGGATGTCTTCCTGGGGGACTACAGAGGTAGGGAGAGATATACAGCCTGAGTCTCAGAAGGGATCAGCCCGGTAAAGGTTCAAGGGAAAGCAGTGCCCCAGAAGGACCTGCCTGCATGGGCTGATAACTACGAGAAACGGGGGGGGGGCGGGGTGCCCGGGGGGCGCTTCCGGCATGGGGTGGGTTGTTCCCACATCAGCATCACCACATCAAAGCGCAGCACACATGGGCCCGGGCTGAGATGACAGAATGCTCCATTAGCAGTCTGGAATGTCCAGATGAGGTGTCTGGACTGCTCAGGCCTCATGCGCACCCAGAAGGACGCTAATAATTCAGCTGGGCTGACACATACAAAGGACTGGTCGGCTGGTCGGGTGCACGGCAGGGTGGGGATGAAGACGAAGGAGAACTGCGGTCACCTCATCTCTCCATTCTGGAGAGTCTCCCCCAGGGAGTGCCCACGGGGGGAGAAGTCTTTGTGAGGCGGCCAGTAATGAACTGCGGCCATTTACGTCAACAAATGGACACCATATTGCCAGTGGGAAAGACGCCCGGCATCCATATGGCGGAAGGCCAGTTAACGAGCTCCGGGTGCCCAGACCACTGCTCCTACTTTGATTTCCCCAAACAGGCGGGACCAGAAGGGGGCTCAGGGCCTTCCTGCTGCTGTTCTGGTCCTGGCTGGGCTTTCTCCTCCCAGCCGCTCCCCTTCCCTGCGTCACAGCCCATCACCCGCCTTTCACCTCTCAGGCCACACTCGCCCGGGAGAGAGGGTCAGCGTCCCTGGATCAGCAGGCTCCTCCTCTCCGTCTCCCAAAGGCTGGGGTCTCCGGGAAATGGGTGATATGAAGGGACAGGTGTTATCTTGAGGGAAGGGAGAAGTCTCCACAACCCGATGACACCCTGAGTTACTTGTTTACTTCCAGCTTCCTATAGCATATCACAGTTCACTAGTGCCAGTTAAGGGAATTTACACATTTTATGATAGAATTTTCACTAAATTAACCCTCACAAAATGAGCAAATGGCCTAAAAAAAATTATAACAGAAGAGCTATGATTTGAAGATAATACTGGAATTGCAAGCCTGGCAAACAGCATGAAAATGGGGGAGCTGACACGGGTCCTACTAGCTGTTCTGTCATCCTCATCATGAGATAAAAACCATACCCATGTAATTGGATAGGATGACATGTGAGTCAAGACATTATGAAATTATTTACAAGACTATTGAATTATGGGTTTACATCCAGTATCATGAACAATGAGCCTTGCCCTAAATATAGATGGTACCTTGAAATATAGCTAATAGTAGTACAAAGCCACAATTAGGAAGATATTTAAAAATATCATTTTTTATCTTTAGCCCATCTTTTTAAAACTTATATATTTGTGTATGTTTTATGACATATGTAATAATGTAATATATTAACGCAAAGTAAAAATACATAATGTAAAATATGGGTATATATTAATATATTTATATAAATATTTATGTATTTATATTGATATATTTTTATATTGATAGTGATATATTTACAGATATTTAGCTAATTGCTCAAAAATATTTTACTGAAGGGAATAATCAAAAAAATTTGGACAGCCTCTGGTCTGAAAAATCAGGGCTTCTTGTATTTTAATCATGTTCTTAGACCTTAAGAAGACAAATTTTGTGTTTAGAGAGAATATATAAATTTTCGTTCATTGAAGAGAGGAAATTTACTGGAAAAATGAGGGTCAGACCAGGAATCGGAAGGGATGGAAAAATCAGCACAAGCCAGGCGTGTCGCAGTGGGCCAGTTCTGCTTTTCTGTCATGGTTCCTCCTCTTCTCAGAGCTCTTGTTCCACAATCACACGGGAAGCCATATGCTTCTACCCTCCAAGCACGGGCCAAGTTGGCTTGATGGCAGTGAGGCTGATGCAGCATCTGGAAAGCCAGTGTGTCCACCCCTGAGACTCTGAGCCCCTCCTGTCCCTTCCAGAGGTTAAAGAAGCCCAGGAAAGGAGCCTGACTTCCCTGCACCTGGAGGAAATAGAAGCTTTGAAAACAGAGCCCAAACAACATGCAACAAACCAGGGCACGCTGCCACCACAGAAGCAGATCTTAGCAAGCCCAGCTTTTTTTGTTGTGCTTATATTTAGTTCATGTTCCTTTAGTTTAGGGGATTTTCCAAATATCTCACTCCTCCCCAAGTGCACGTTCCCCAGATCCCATGTGGCTCCTGAGAACTCTTTCATCATGAAACAAAAAAGTGGATCCACTTCTGGCTTCGCTTACAGCATCTGAGACGATGAGAACTGAGGCAGAAGACCCAAATCAGAGCACCCTCTCTGAAACACACGGTTGAAAGGCATTTTCTAGAGCTGGTCTTTCTTCAAGCTGTGTGTGCTTTCTTCCAAACCAGGACAAAGTCTGGTGTTGTGTGATAAGATTTCAAGATCAGGTGAAATCGGGTTAAAATGTGTGACTATAAGCAAGTGCCTTTCCTTCTCTAAATGTCACATGTCTCATCCATGGAATAAGGCCCCTTCCGTTTCCCCTGCAACCTTTGAGGGATTTCTCCTCTTGAAATAGTAGAAGAAATCCCGAAGAACGGAAACAAGAGTGAATTAGAAGTGCTCTCTAATACAGAAGGATATTTCTTCCTTTCATACATCCATCTTATATGAAGAGAATAATGCATGGAAAACATTCTCGGTTCTGGGTTGCTTTAGTCCTTCTGAGCATTAAGAAAGTACAAAAGCTGGATCACAGAAATTGTGATCTTTACTTTTACAGAATTAGCCAGGGAGGGAGAGGAGAGCAAGAGAATGCCATTTCTGTCCTCAGGCCTGGCAGCTTGGTGTGAGCCAGCCATGGCTGGTAGAGAGAGCCCGGGACTTGAGTCCATTGGCCAGGCCTCCACTTCATTTAACTGCCCACCTGCTGGCTAAGGGAATTGGACAAGACAACTTCTCAGCAGCAAAGTTTCTCATCTATAAAAACATGCCCATAACAGCGTTTCTATTTTCTGGCTAAAATGGTTGTGCCTTTTCCCAACAGGTTATTCTCCATCCCACCCCAAACAGCCCCAAACAGTCAGAATGGCACAAAATGACAGTCTCCAAAAACTGCCCCGATCAAGACCTCAAAATCAAACTTGCTGTCCGAATGGATAAGCCTCAAAACATGAAGCATTCTGGGTAAGTGTTTCTTCTTTGAGTGACAATTTTGGACACACCTCCATTTCATTTCTTAAAATATTTTTTAAGAAAAAGAAAAACTGATCTTCAGAAAACTACATGGAAGGAAATACAAAGGATTCATGAGAGATTATTAAAATACTTGACTTTGATATTTACTATAAGCTCCCTCAGTTCTTATGATTACTGTATTTACTTTTGTGCTGTCAAAATAGAATAAGTTCCTTCTCCTTTTCTAATTGGATTTCTAGTGTAATTCAAACCCTTCCTAGAAGCAGGCTGGGTGATTCTGGTTTAGGGGGTTTTATTGGCTTCTAATACCTTCTCAAAGGCGTCTAGATCTTTCAGACTCTGAGGATCACTCACTTGCACCTTCATTAACAGCCACATCCAGGAGGTGTGAGCAGTTGCTGTAGGCAACCTTCAAACAATCAATTCACATTAAATCAGTTTTAGTGTTCGGTGTAACATTTAAATAAATGACCAAGAAATAGAAAATTTATGATGATTTTCAGTTTCTTAAGGTTTGAGAGGAATGACCAATTAAGTAATTTCAAGTATGATAAAAAGATTAGGTAAAGTATAGTTTTATTTTACAGATCAAACCAATGATTTGTACAGGAAATGTTTGTTGACAACTGGGTGTATGCTGAGCCATGGCTTATTAAACTAAATTGCTTGGACACCAGTATCTCAGAAAATGTGATCACTTAGAAATAATTTGGGCCATATAACTCTGAATAGGAGAGTGTTTAGCCAACGGTAGGGAATGGATTGTTTTTCAAGGATTCTGCAGGTACCGTTTGCCAACCAGCCATCATTCTGCTTAGCCCCTCGTCAGTAGAAACGTCTCGGTAATTCTCTTTGTTTGTGTTTGTTTCTCTTTGTATGTGTTTATGAGAGGGCTTAAAGTGGGAAAACTGAGGATTGGTTATGTGCTAGAGGTTTGGGGAATTCAGAAACCCAGCACCAGCGACTAGTTGCTGATTGAGACCGATTTAGACAGAAGCCCATGAGAGGTCCCAGGGGGAGTGACGAGGACAGGAAGTGCACATCTCAGTAGATGAGCAGACCACAGCAGCATGCTGTTAGACAGTAAGGAAGAGCACCCTAGTCTTGGTGCCACAGAGTTCTGGGGGGCAAAAAAAGCTCAAGGTTCCAGAGAACGATAGATACCTACCAGTCAGGGCACTGGAGGGGGTCAGGCATGGGGAACTCCAGAGGAAGCAGAGGTCGCCCACGAGCCGGAGACCCGTTACTGAATCTGAATTCCAGCTTGGATTTGGGAAATTTACATGGCATTATCTTGAGGCCAACCTATTCCCAGAACCTGAGATGGAATTATGGCAAAGCTCTTCTGCCTGCGGCCAGGAGAAGGCCAGGGGAGAATGAACCAGGCCCTTGCTACACACTCAGTCCTTTTTCAACCATCCATGGTGAAGGCTGCCAGCTTCTCCTCAATTAAATTAGCGACTCGAGAAGATGTCTCATGAAATGTTTCTGAGGTCGGCTTTTCCTCCTTCTTATCCTACTCCTGGCATTTATTCCAAAATGTTAAATGGAATTTCTCCCATTATCTCTTCCCCTTCAATGTAAACATCCTTGTTTCAAGACAAAGGGTTTGCAAATTCTGTGAGGTTCCTAGAGCACCCAGGAAAAGATTCTGCATTTTAGCAAAATACTGGCTCATAAATACTCAGTAAATATTTGCTAAGGGAACCAGAGCCTGAGTGAGCAGGACAGAGGTAGAGAGACAGAAATAAGGAGGGTCGAGCAGACCAAAGAGAGAGAGAGAACAAAAATGTGAAAGTATCTATCTTCAAAACTGCTTTTTTAAAAACATTTTCCTTAAAAGGATCAGTAGCTCAGCCCATGTTCTAGGCCCCTTTGAAGCACTATACTAGTTTTACAAATACTCTCTTATTTAATCCCTATGGCAAACACTTGACATATTATTTTCCCCATTGGACAAATTCCCATTTCCCACATTCTCTTCATTTACTCTGCTGGAAGCTGAACTAACTGGTCTGGTTCAGTACTGTTTCTGTTGATTCATTTGTAAAGTTAGTACCATATTTCAGGCTCTCTTGACCCTACGGATTTCAGAAGAAATATGTAGCTCACTTCTGACAGGTGTTACAGCCGTTTCATATCACTAGGCTGCCATTTAAAAATTACCCCTGCCAGGAAATATACCAGGAGGGCCTAAAGTGGCTCTGAAAAGTGGACAATGGATGCCGTAATAACTCTCTCAGACCCTGTGGCCTAAATCAGGGGCGAGCAACCTTAGCTGCATGAGGGATGATTCAGGGAAAACGAAAATGTTTGGGCTACTTTTTTTTTAACTTAAACTTTAAATAGCTTTTTGAAGCTCCATCATGTGGGGAAGGGGGATAGAAATATCAGAACAATGTCATAAATTAGAGAATGAGAGAGAAAAAGGAATTTTTAAGAAGCCTGACTGAAGTTACAAATTGTATCCACTGCAATGTTTATTAAAACATAAAAGGAAAAGCAGAATTACTGTGAATTACTCCCTGTTGGTGGATGTGGTTCCTTGAATGAGCTACTGGGCCATTCAAAATCACTTTCTTTATTGAGTAGAAAAATGTCAGTGAAAAAATCAACACTGCTTTTTGGCCTTAATACATTAGTATCTGGGAATACTTCCTTGGTGGCTTTCTAATTGTTCGTCTTTTACATCCATATGGTGTTTTCAAGTTCAGGAAGTGCATTCCCATGCATTATCTCATTTCCTCCCTGAAACAGCCTCACAAGGATTAGGTATTATTATGCTCCCATCTTAATAAATGGCTTCTCCCTTCACTCAGTTGTTCAGACCAAGATCCTTCGAGTCGTCTTTCACGTTTCTCTTTCTCTCTCACCCCTCATCTCATCCATCATCAAATTCTCTTGACTCCACCTTCAACTCTAGACTCCACCTTCAAGGTAAATCTAGAGTTCCACCTCTCCTCACCACCTTCCATCGCCATTCAAACCCACGCCACCGTCACTTCTCCCCTTCACCTGCTGCACTTGCCTCACAAGCAGTCCGCCACTGCTGTCCTTGCCTCGCTCTAGTCTTCTTTCCCACCCTGAAGCCAGAATAGTTCTTTTAAAAACAGAAGTCAGATCCTGCCACTTGAATGCTGGAAAACCTCCAGTGATTCCCTATCTCATTCAGAGTAAAAGCCGGTATCGTTACCGTGGCTACAAGGCCCTACCTGACAAGGATTCCACTACCTATCTGAGCTTGATCATTGCTCCAGATGCACTGGCCTCCTTGCTCTTCCTCAAGGATTCCAAGTGCACCCCCTCCTCAGGGCTCTTGTCCCCACCATTTCCTCTGCCTTGGATGACCACTCGATGTCCCCCACCCAGATGTCCACATGGTTCACCTTGCCTTCTGCATGTCCCTGCCTTTCTTGGCCCACCTCTGTCCCCCCCACCCCTTACTCTGCTTTATTTTCATCAGAGTACTTATCGCCATCTCACATATCATATATTTCTTCTTTTATTAGTTTGTTTTCTGTCTTCCCCATTAGACTGTAAGTTTCTTCTCAGCAGGGACGTTTGTCTCCTTTGTTCAAAGTAGCCCATATCAGGCCTGAGTGTAGTCAAAGTCCAATAAATTGTTTGTTGCCTAAATGAATAAGCGAGTGAATGAATCCCCACTTTACAAAGAGGGAAACTGAGGCTTAGAGTGGTGAACAGACTTGCCCAAGTCAGAGTAAGCATCAGAGCCACCTCTAGAATTGTGTTATCCCTTTCAGTTTAACTTTAACTGAGGACCTGAAACTTGAATAAAATACAGAGTGCCCCGTGGTTCCACTCTGGATTCATTCAGTGAACCACAGTCCACTAACCAGGAGTAATTGACAGCAATTCTGATTTTCCTTTTATGTTTTAACAAACCATAAAGGGTATACAGTTTGTAAGTCTTAGCCAGGCTTCTTAAAATCCTGTTTCCTCTTCCATTTTCTTAGCTGTTCTGCTGCTGGAGACTTCTCATTCTTCAAAACCATCACACTCCTCTCTCCTCCTAAGTGTCCGAGACACCATTCACACTGGCATGGACTTTCCAACAAGGCTACCTAGACTGACCTAATTGAATACTTTTAGGATTCCATTTTATCTCCCTTGTTGACATATTTTTTCTGTAAATGTCAATTAGATCAAGTGGGTTGATAGTGTTCAAATCTTCTAAATCCTTACTGATTTTCTATAAATTATTGAGAAAGAGGTATTGACATTTCTGAGTATAATTATGGATTTGTTGTTTGCCCTTACAGTTCTGTCTATTTTTACATCATGTATTTTGGAGCTCTGCTGTTAGTTGCATAAACATCTAAGATTATTATGTCTTCTTGATGAATTGACCTTATAAAATGATCTTATGAAATGATCTTCTTTATCCTCTGGTCATATTCTTGGCCCTGAAATTTACTTTGCATGACAGTAATAAATATAGCCAATCCAGATTTTTTTAAAACTAGTGTTAGCATCATAAATCCTTTTCCATCCTTTTACTTTTTACCTGTTTATGTCTTTAAAGTTCATTTCTTGTAGGCAGCATAGAATTGGGTCTAGCTTTTTAAATCCAATCTAAAAATTCTGGATATTTAGCCTATATATATTTAATGTAAATATTGATATGGTTGCATTTAAATTAAATTGCTATTTGCCATCTTGCTGTTTGTTTCCTGTTTGTCCCATCTAATCTTTGCTCCCTTTTCCCTTTTTTTCTGCCTTCTTTTGCGTTAATTGAATATTTTTATGATTCTGTTTTATCTTCTTAATTTTGTTATTATATACAAATGCCAATTAGGTCAATTGCCTAGAATGGAATCCTTGGCACTACCACTTCCTAGGTATAGCCAAGTTGCTTAACCTTTCTGGGCCTCATTTTGCTCAGCATAAAATGGAGGTAATGATGGTGTTTGCCTCATAGAGTTTTTATAAGGATTAAATGTAAAGCATTTAGAACAGGTACGTGGTAAGGGCTACAGCTACAGAAGCATTGGTGGTGATTGTGGTTATCATCATCGATGTTCTTGGCTTTCATCCATTCTTTGCACTTTTCCCAGCCCATGCTTCTTCCTGCTGGGCTGCTGCAAGAAGACCAAGGTATCTGGAATCTTAGCACCCTCCTTGTTCTCTTTCACTTCCAAGGAGTGGAGGAAAACATCGCAGTGGGAATCATGGTTCTTGTCTCACTGTGACTGCTCTTCTTCGAAGAAATTCTCATGAATAATTTATGGCCAAAAAACCACTTCAGCTTCATTACTGCATGTGGATAGGCACCACCCTGCTAGCATAAGACACAGAGGAGAGCAAGTGCGGCACCTCCTCCTCCCTTAGGGCTGAGCCTCACTCTCCACTTGGACCCAAGCAGCACCAACTCCTCATTTTCTAGGTTCTTCAGTGACTTCTGGCTCCACAGCCCCCCAAGATGAAACCTTGGCCTGTCCCTGGTTTCCATGTCCCTCTCAGCCATCCTTACCCCTTTGTAAGGTGTCCAGCGGCAAGTGATTCTAGCCTATATCCTGAGGGAGCATGGACTCTTCTCCCTGCACTGGATGCTCATCCCCAGGCATCCTGGGAGAAGATACACAATAAAAAATTTCCCCATGACTAGCTATTGAGCACCCACCATATGCACCCCTAGTGCTAAGCACAGAAGATACTTCATAAACAGAGCTCAGTTACTAATTCATTTATATTCTCAAATACTGCCTGAAGGAAGACTGTCCTTTTTTAATCAAATGACAAGTTACACACATTGCTATGGGTGCTGCCCTGCCAAGTAGACTCAGGGCAGAGGGACACTGAAGCCAGGGGGTCTTCCATGGCTCAGCATTTGTTTGAGATCCCTGGTACTTAAGTTCAACCCAAGCGCATCTTCCTCATCTTTTTAGTCCTTTGTAGTTCACTCTGGCCTCTCATATAACAAAAACATCCCCAGCAAATGACAGGGATGTCAGTGACCCACTGGCATGGGTTTTGCAACAACACTGCAAACAAGGATACATAGAATCATGATGCAAAATATGACCTGGAGCCCCAAACCCAGACGTGCGTACCTCCCTTTATATCCCAGCAGATATAAAGCTGTGTGACCAAAGCTGAATGCAAATTCAAATAAAGAATCAGAGATGAATCCTTTGCAAAGTTAGTAGTTAATAGTCTTTATCCTGGACCTGTGGCTTCTACTCCTATGACTACTAAGAGTAACAACAAACAACAATAATGCCTAACGTTATCTGGCATTTACTATGTGCCAGGTCCTGGACTAAACACTTCACATGCATCATCTCCATCAGTCCTTGCAACAACTCTATGAAGTAGATCCTATGTTTTCCCCATTTTACAGCTGAAGAAACTGAGGTACAGGGCAGCTAAGCCAAAGGGCAATTAATGACAGAGCCAGAATTTCCACCTAGATGTTTCTACTCTGAGTCTGAGATATAACCACTTGGCTAAACTTCTGCTCCCTACACTAGAAGCTGATTTATCTATTCGTAAATCCAGATGGCTGCATCTCTGGATGGCCTGAAGAGAGAGTTGAGGGCCACTAATGCCCACACACATAGATCTGTCTGTAGTGTGAGGAGCTAGAGGGAGGGAAAGCCACCTGTATGTCTGCAATGACAGAACTTCCATCTGCTCCAGGTACTTTGCATTCTGTTTAATGAGCATGTTTCAACCTCAGAAAATACAGAGCCAGAGCTGACTAGACAGAAACCGTACATGGCTGCCCTCAGTTTTTCTCGGTTTTAACACCTTCTGGTATGTGCCAAATTAGTAATAAATTCTGAGGAAAACCTCAGCGGGAGAGCCCCTCCTTCACACAAACCAAGTGATACTTTCCAAAAGATGATTGTTAATTTTTCTCTGATTCCACTGGGCTTTCCTATTCAGAAGCCTTTAACCAGAAATCTTCTCTGATCAGTTGGAGTAGCAATTCATGTTCTTATTTCAATAAAGAAAACACATTTTGTCACCTAGAATGGAGGAAGAATAGCACAGTGAGGAGAGGGCTCTAGAACCAGACTGTTCTGAGTTTAAATTCTGGCCATGTCGTTCACCACCTGAGGAGCCCTGCAGCAGTTACTCGAACTTTCTGGACTTTGGTTTCCTCAACTATAAAGTAGGAATAATAGCATAGTGACATACCTAATAATAAATGTTTACTTTGTGTCAGGTATTGTTCTAAGCACTTCATATTTCCTTAACTTCTTTAATCCTCACAAGAACCCTTGAAGTAGATACCATGATTATTATCCCCATTGTACAGATGAGAAAACTGAGGTCGAGATAAATCTAGAAACTTGCCCAAGGTTACACAGCAACCTTGGTAGCCTGGCTCCAGATTCAAGCTCTTAACCCCTCCAGGTGGGTATAATAAATTCATGTAAAGTGTCTGGCACAGTGCAGAAGCCTGGTAAAACCTCACTGTGTAGTAATTAGTATTTTTATTGTGAAAGGAAATGAATGATTCAATATGAATTACATCCTATGAGTTCTAGGGAATTCTTTTTTTCCTACTTCCATTCTCATCAATTAAAACTATAAACACTTTAGGTGTAGTAGTTGTGTTCATTGTTTCGAATGTCTTTCTGTGGATTCAAGTTAAGAGGAAAGAGAAAATGGGTAGTAGTGCCAGATATGATTCCAGGAAAGTGTAAGACTGTGAGAACCTTGCCAGTCATTACTAAAAAAACAAAATTTTTTGCCCACTTTCTTTTTTTTTTAAAGATTTTATTTTTTTCCTTTTTCTCCCCAAAGCCCCCCAGTACATAGTTGTATATTCTTCGTTGTGGGTCCTTCTAGTTGTGGCATGTGGGACGCCGCCTCAGCTTGGTTTGACGAGCAGTGCCATGTCCGTGCCCAGGATTTGAACCAACGAAACACTGGGCCGCCTGCAGCGGAGCGCGTGAACTTAACCACTTGGCCACTGGGCCAGCCCCCCACTTTCTTTATCTGATCTTTTGTTCCATCTATTTCCCTATGTACCTATGTCCAAGGAGATTTCTTTTCACATATTTAGCCATTGTTCACTATTATAATGATACGTTTTCCTCTCTACAAGAGATATTTTATAATAAGCCTGACATTTATTGTGCATCTACTTCCTGCCATGCCTCCTACTTATACTTCACAAGCATCATCTCATTTAATCCCCACAACAACCCTGCAAGGGAGGAACCATTCCTGGCCCCTTTTTCCAGAGCACCAAGAGGTTAAGCATCCTACCTAACATCTCAGCAGAACTAGAATTAGAAAACAGTACTCTCAACCAGTACAAGCCAATAACCCTCTCTCTCCTTAGTCCTGGCTGAGCCTCCCTTTTGTGTGCATTTCTGCCATGAATACATTAATATATCATTTCAAGAAGTTTTGGAGTGTTGTCCAAGACAGCTGGATGTTCCATGTAACAACAGAGCTGACCATGTTGACCTCAGGGCTGATGAACTTACCAGCCATCCAAACATTTCCATGGCCTCAGCCTCAGTCCGGCCACCATCCTCTCTCTCTTGTCTGTACCACTGTACCCATCTCCTCACTGGTCTCCCTGACTTCTCTTTTGCCCCTTCCATCTATAGCACATTCCCCACCCAGCAGCCACTAGGATGATCTTAAATAGAAATACAATCATGTTAATCTCCTGCTTAAAACCCTTCCATAGTTTTCCATCTTTATTTAGAATGAGTGTGTTAATGATCTGATTCACCCATTTAAAAGATCCCCCTGTCTGCTGTGTAATGAATGGAGTGTAGGGGGAAGAGTGAAATCAGGGAGGCCAATTAGGAGCCTATTGCCATAGCCCAGGTGGAGATGATGGTGGTTTACCTGAGGAGTAGCAGCACAGCTAGAGATAGCCAGGATATATTTTGGAAAGAAAACTCAAAGAATTTGGTGATGGATTGCATGTCTTTAGGCAATGTTTTAAAATTTCATCAGAAATCTTTATAAAGACGCTCTGGTTTCCCAAGAGCATGGCGTTCAAAACCAATTGAGGGGCCAGCCCAGTGGCATAGTGGTTAAGTTCACATGCTCTGCTTCAGTGGCTCGGGGTTCGTGGTTTTGGATCCTGGGCACTAACCTATACACCGCTCATCAAGCCATGCTGTGGCAGTGACCCACATACAAAATAGCAGAAGATTGGCACAGATGTTAGCTCAGGGCCAATCTTCCTCACACACAAAAAGACAATTGATGGGCTGGCCCGGTGGCATAGCAGTTAAGTTCACATGGTCTTCTTGGTGGCCCGGGGTTCACTGGTTCGGATCCCAGGTGCAGACATGGCACCACTTGGCAAAAAGCCATGCTATGGTAGGCGTCCCACATATAAAGTAGAGGAAGATGGGCACGGATGTTAGCTCAGGGCCAGTCTTCCTCAGCAAAAAGAGGAGGATTGGCAGTAGTTAGCTCAGGGCTAATCTTCCTCAAAAAAAAAAAAGCAATTGAAATATAGCAATAAGCAAATATTTATTGACCACTTACCATATATAAGGAACTGTGCTAGGAATATAAAAGAAGAACAAGGTCCTATGCCAGGGATTCAGAAAGAAGGAACAATGTTCCTTCCTTCAAGGAGCTCACAGTCCAGTAGGTACAATAAATATGAAAACAAATAAATTATAGCAGTGTGATCATTGCAACAGCAGAATTATCTGCAGAGCCCAGGAGGTGGTGACGTCAAGGTAAGGATTTAAACTTAGGAAGAATACAAATTCAAACCTCAGCAGCCAAGAGAAGGCATTCCGGGCAGCATAACACATGCAATGTTATAGAGATGTAAAACGTTACGGTGTGGTTAAGCTGGGCCAGAAGATGAAGAGGTTTTTAGGCCAGGTCAAGATGCTGGTTTTCTCTCTATAGGCCAAGATTTCCCCGAGTGCGCTGATGGTACACAAGATCATTTTAGTGATATACAGACAAGCATGTATTAGTTAAATAGTTATGAGTGTATTTTAATGTGTTACATAATGTGTATTTAGTATACCCAGCTATAATATAAAATTTCCTTTCAGAATAAATTGGCTCATGTTAAATAAGTCAATTTGAAGAAAAATGTCAAGTAAATCATAGAATAGGTGGACAGATATGGAATAAGTCATGAAAGTGGAATGTGAGTGGCCAAAGTTTGGGGCTCCCTTCATGCGAACAAGGAAGACCCACTGAAAACTTCAGCAGGGAAAGGATGATAGGACTTGCAGATGGTACGGTCCATCTCATGACCAGGAGGAGGAGGAAAATCACCCTGATATCCCTGAAACCCATTAAGAGGGTCATCTGCAGTTATCCGTGGAAGCAGATGTGTGGGCTGAGACTGAAATAGTGGAGGTGTGAAGTGCACAGACTGAGCAGAGTGAAGAACTTTCCAGGAGGTAAAAATCAACTGCACTTGGCGATTGAGGAAGGAGCATGCGCAGAAGGACCCAGGATGACCCCTGGGCTTCTGGCTCAAAGGTCTGAAAGATTGTGATCACCAGCCACTCCTAAGAGCCCTGCAATTTATCAAACAGGATAAATTTTAATTAGACGCACTCTTCATTATGTCCCAAAGAGGAAATTCTGTCTGATTGTAGGTGAAGTGAGGATTCGGAAGTTGTCCAGGTGGTTTTGATGGCAGGGAAAGCCAGTTTGGGAACTTGAGTATTTGAGTGCGTTTGAGGATGACCACATCTCTCCTCACTTGGTCCAACAGAGTAAAAACCACCAGCCTCACTTTTCTGATCAAGGCCATTTCAACATGTAGCCATCCACAAAGCCAAGGGGTAATTCATGAATGAATTAGTAACGCTGATCATAAAATCCCCAGAAAGCTTCGAGCTGTGCCTCTGTAGTTCTTAACCCTGCTTTTTACTTCATTTTTCTGTACAAAGGTTAACTCCCCTCAACAGAAGAGCATTTGTGGGGAGGGGTGTGGGGAGGACCATCTATGTCAACTTGAAACTTCCTCCCTGTAACACACCTGCATTTGCCAGAATTACAACAAAAGGAAGTGAGGGAATGTTTTCCTGAATGAGACTTGACAAGAGGTGAAAGAGCTGCAGTTGCGAGATCTAGCACTCTTTTTTCTCTCTTGTGCAACACCTTTCAGGAGTTTCCCTCTTGAAAGACTTTTAGCACATATCCAAATTAAGTCACAGTGTAACATTTTCCAAGGCACTTTCTGGAGTCAGTCAAGGAATCTAAGTCAAGTCTGATGATGGGCCACAGTTCCTTCTGTAAGTGGAAATGAACCTTGCCCGCTATTTCTTATTCCCAACCCCACAGCTTCAGGATCTGCTTTCAGCTTCTGAGCCTTGTGCATTTCCTTGTTTTGGAGTACCAAGCTTCATGGTAAAGTGTATTAAACTATGTGCTCGCTCAAGCATTAATGGGACTCTGGTCTTTTTCCTTTTCCTTAGGTATTTATGGGCCATCGGTAAGAATGTCTGGAAGAGATGGAAGAAAAGATTTTTTGTGTTGGTGCAGGTAACTTCAACTCTAGTGCCAATCTTAAGAGCCATAAATTTTAAAGATTTGATAGGTTTGGTTAATGTTTTTTAATTGAGGTATAACTTACTTAAGTGCGCAAAGCTCAAGCATTCAGCTTGATGAATTTTTAGGTTATATATCCATGGAACCACCATTCAGAGGAATATAGAATATTTCTAGTACCCAGAGAGCTCCCTTGTGCTCCCTTTCCTATTTTTATATCCCTTTAAAAATTAGTGCATGCTCATTATTTTTTAATTCTAAGAATACAGAATTATATGAGATAGGTAGGAGAAATAAACCCCCACCCCTGCCAGTGATGGAGGACCACGCGGAGGGAGCAAGCCTGTGCCTGATTAGGGCAATAGGGACATTAACATTGTTGTAGAAGAACTTGCTGTTTCTAAAAGGCACTAAGATAGTTAATATGAGAAAAGTCAATTTAGTTGGACTTTTTACATCTATTTTGTCATTTAGTATGCTTGATTTTTAACTACCTGTGAAAGAGCATTCCACTCTTCTTGATGCCTGGGGCTTTCAAAAGTCTTAACTGACCTCCTATAACTATGTTTAATGTCTGGAATCTTTCAAGATAGACTCTTTTTTTTTTAGCCAAAGATAACCAAACTCTCATGTTGTTCTGCAACCAGGTTTTTTTAAGAAATGGCTCATTGTAGACATTTTTCTATGTTTGCACATATAGCTCTGGCTCTAATACCCGTAGAATTTTCCTCTTTTTTTCCTTGTGATGAGAACTTTTATGATTGAACTGCTTAACAACTAGAATTTTCCTTTTTGTGGGCCTCTAGACTTCCCCAATTGGGACTATTATTAACCAAGCAGCATGGAATACCTATGTATACACGGAAGTAGATGTAGATGCAGATATTGATATTAGTAATACATTAGAAATATATAAATAGTATCTTTGCTCTCTTGAGTGTTTCTTTAAGAAAAAATTTCCAGAAACAGTAGTACCTGTCCTTGAAAATCTCCCCTCATCACTTTTTGGAGAGGTTGTTTGCTTTTTGCATCAGGATTTTTCAGTTTACAAAGGAGTTTGCCATTGCCTCTTTTTAATTTGCAGGCTCCACCAGAGCATGTAAACTATAATACAATTTTCAAAAATTTAATTTATGCCGTTTTCTGAAAGACATCACAAAGTGAGTCAACGTGTAATTTAGTGACTAAAGGTATTTCTTGGGTTGCATGTTGGCTGTAAGCACTGACTAGTATTTAGAGCGCTATCGGTTCTGAACGCTCACTATAAAGCAAGTACCTCTTTCATCTAAATGGTCTTGCAAGTTCCACCCACCCTGAGCTCCTCAGACTAGACTTTCTACAGATACACTCAAGTCTCTGCTGTGCCACTAAGGCAAAATGTATCTCTCTGGCTATAAGCAAGAGGTAATCTTTGCTTTCATGAATGCTTGAAATTGTTTGAAAATCCTAAAAGGAGGAGAACACATCCATCACCAGCCTGCTCAAAATCTCTCCCCTCCCACCCCTGTCTCTCTGTCTCTGTCTCTGTCTCTCTCTCACAAACACACACACACAGTCTACACATTTTTGTCTGTAATGCAGAACTGTTCAAATTCTCCCTGAGATTTCCTTTTAGTGCTACTACCAAAAGATAGATTTTAAATGGACTTCCTACAAGCCAGGGACAAAGCACATTCTCAGAGGGGTGCTAAACCAAAGCGGCAATTCTGTTTTTAAGGATCAGGGCTTAAATTATTATGGCTGTAGCTGGAGTCCGCCCCACTGACTGTGAAAGGAATGCAGCAGTTGCAGGGGATTTCTGGGCCAGAGACTTAAGCGTCCTACACCATGAGATGGTAATCTCCAAGTGGGGGCCTGGACCCCCTGCACTGGGTGTTGTTTAAAACACAGATCCCAGGGTGCCGTCTAGAAGACCCTGATGCAGGCAGTCTGAGATGAGGCCCAAGAATCTGTATATTTTGCAAGCACACCAGGAGATACCCATGTAGGTTGTCCAGAGACCACCTTTGGAGAAACATTGCCTCAGTGGTCATTGTCCCTTTTAAAGTGAAGACTCCCATTTCCTTAGGACCACAGCCTCTCAGAGTCTATGTTCTCCATGGGGCTGAGCATCAGAGTAGCTAAACAGGTGATTGTATGCAAATGATATGACAAAGCCTCCTCATCGTGTTCCTTGAAATTCCAGTATATGCCCTAAGAACGTGCCTTCAGACTCTGACCCGAGGATTAAAGGGCAATGGGTCCTTAGCACCCGAAGTCAAGAAATCTCTGGGTAAACTCATTCTAAACCCCAGGGGCCATAGTAGGGACCAAACACATTGATCACCATTGTCAGGAACTGTGACCAAACCAATGCTAATGAAGAAGGTGCCAGTTCCATATTGCTCCCCCTGAGCCCCTCCCTTGGGTGTATAAGGGGAGGAGTGGAAGCAGCCAACTCATCATCTGTAACAGGCTAGAAAATCTCATCTCTACCAGCTTTTTATTTTAAAATATTTTTCTTCTACGCTAAAAGATTTCTAGTTAGAATCAATTTTTTATTGGTCTTCAGCCAAAGTATTTCTGAGATACTTTTACCCTTTTAGTACCATATGAATCATAATAGTCTATGGTTCCTCTAATAATGCCAATAATTGCTTGTACTTATATGGTCTCTCAGAGTTTACTAAGTAGTCATCAAGCTGGTATTTACAACCTTTCTGTTCTACAGTGAGGACACGTCTTATCCCCATTTCACATTGGAGGAAACTGAGGCTGAGAGGGGTTAAATGACTTGCCCAAGGTCAATGGCTCATAGGCAGCCAAGGTGAAAGCTAACACAGGTCTTCTGATTCCGAATGCCTTCCATGATTCCAAACACTTAGGTGGGACTGGTGCTCAAAGAGATTATGTATGTACAATGTTCTAGAACTCACTTACCTTGCATCAGATAGAACTAATGTGGCCCCTAAATCCATATCCTATTTCTGATTCCCTACAGATAATATAATGACTGAAAACTCTGACTATTCCAGCTTTCAGAAAAATCACTAAATCTGAACAAGATAAAATATTGTCAGATAATGTAAAATGCCTTGTACTAGAACAGTTGTCACCCAGGAAACAGTATTAAAATAAGTTAACCATGAAAGTCAATTGTAAGTCGTAAGTATTTCAGTGATTTGTAGCTCTGAACAAATGTCCGTTTTTCCCATTCAACTTCACAATTGCCCTTAAGGCAACTGCCTATGTTTATATTCTGTTTGCAAATGACAGCAATCAACCCAAACTAGCTTAAATTTTAAAAGGGGAAGACTTGTATTGGTTAGGTAATTAAATTAGTAATTAACTAAAGAGTTTCTGGCATGGTAGGTCCAGGGCTTAAACAAAGTTATCAAGACTCACTCTCTCTATCTATACCATCCCTTGCCTGAGCTGTCCTCTGAGCTAGCTTCACCCTCTAGCAAGGTCTCTCCAAGCAGTGGGCTCTGGCTGGTCAGTTTAGCAGCCCCAGAGGAAAGGCAGCTTTTCATTCCCAATAGTTCTAGCAGAGGCCCTGATTCAGCTTTCATTGGCCCAATGTGGTCATGTGCCCATCCCTCTACCAATCACTGTAGCCAAGGAGATGTGAGGCCAATTGGCCAGGCCAGGGTTACATATCCCACCCACCCTACCTCCAGCTAGAGGCACAGTTAGCCCTCCACAAACTAAATGGGCTGAAAGTGGAGAAGAGGGTGATTCCCCAAGGAAAATCAGGATTCAGTTACCAGAGTGAAATGAATGTTCTGCATGCAAACATAAGAAATGTCCCACAGTTGTTATCATCATCTCCACTTAAGGGTGATGAAACTGAGTCCCAGCAAAGTTAACCGAACTGCCTGGGGTTCAGTTAGAACATAACGGATCTGAGAATCAAATCAAGTCTGCATAGCTCCAAACCTGTTCTTCCTCTGCTCCACCAAGTGGCCTTGATGTCAATGTCAATCAGGAGTCTGAGATTTAGACTCTGTGATCTTGCATTCACAACCATATCACATTGAAAATGACCCTTGGTTCCAGGAATTATGTGCTTCACATCATAAAAATTTTCTCCATCCTCAGATCTTGGCTTCATCAGTCAGTGCTGCCTCACGGAAGCCTTCCCCAACCACCCAGCTAGACCAAATCTCAAGTTCTTACCTTACCATATATCTTTCTTTTTTATACTTATCACCATTAAAGTTACACATTCCTGAGATAATGTGATTAAGGTCCAACTTTTCACGAGACATGATGGCAGGAATCATATCTGGTTTTGTACATCTTTATATTCCTAACACCAAACACATTACCTAAGTTTTTGTTAAATGAATGAATGAATGAATCTGTCATAAATAACGAACTCTTTTCTAAAATGTATGTAACTTTTCTAAAACATATGCCACTAACTTTGGACAAGATTAGTGACTAGGGCTCAGTAAAAATAATAGCTAAGTCATTCTTAAAGAAAGATAAGGAAAGGGGATTTAGACAAAATGTGTTCTATCGCTAGTCACGTGTCCAGGTACTTTGGTCTTCCACGGGTGGTAGGTGGACGAAGAGAGTAGAGTCAGGGACAGGAAAGGACTGACCTTCTTATCTCATAACTGGACTCTCGTTTCCTAAATATAATTGAAACTCCAGGCAGCCTTAAAGTTTCTAGACAGTTCGTCGATGTTAAAACAGTAGCTGTCAAACTTTAATGCTCCTTAAGAGGTATCTGTGGCAATGATGAAAAATATAGATTCCTGAGGCCCTCCCTGACCGGAGATTCTGATTCAATTGGTCTGAATCTGCATATTTATAACCTCCCCCCCCCCCCCCCCCGCCAACATACACACACTCTAATGAAAGTGGCCTCAGTCCGCTCTTTAAGAAACATTATTTCAAACCTTTTTCTAGTTTAAATAGTCGTTGGAAATAAGCTGGGGGGTTGCTTGTATATCAGAGGTCCAGCCACCATTCAAACAAAACCTCGAAGACCCTCAGGAGTCCCAACAGCCCGTCCCCTGATTCCATGAGAAGCTACATACCAGCTGAAAATCCCGAAGAGTAAAAACTGGAGTCGGTTAAGCCCGTCTCTCCAAAGTTCATCACAGATGTCTGCTGGTCACTCAAGATCATCAAATCTCTCTGTTTTCTGTTGTTCTAGTCCAGCCTCTCTGGCACAGGTAGCCAACTCTCTGACTTCTAACATGTGTTCTAGGCTCTTCTATGCCGTTCTTACAACAGCACTCCCTATCTCAACTTTTCCTCAAAATACAGTTTAAATAGAATTCTGCTGTGACAAAGAAACATGCATTTCATTGGAAATAGCTTTCACTTAGTGATGTCTTGCAGAAGCTTAAAAGAAAACCATGAAGCTCCAAACCTTTGCTATTCCCCCACCCTTCAAGCACCCTAGAAAAACTGTTTCCCCAAAAACTTGCCATAATTAGAATTATTCAAACAGAAATCATTTCTTCTCCTCTCCTTTACTTCCTAAAGTAAGTTGCCAAATACCAAATTAAAATGGTCCTAATAAACCAAACCAAGTTTATTTTAGCCCAAAGTTAGTCAGGAACAACTTCAGCATTATTCCCAGAAGAGGGCAGCAGCATACAGCGCTCTAAAAAGTAGCACCTGAAACAGAAAAGGAGAAATACAAAAGCCCCAAGCATGTAGTGATGGTAAATGCATGAATCTTGAAAAACACCATTCTGTTGTGATATTTTTCTGATTTCAAGTGACTGTCTGCCACTCTCTTATCTGTTTAGCTAATCATCACATTAGCCAACTATGTCATCTCTTGGGTTGCCAGAGACAGTTAAAAATCACCACAAAACCCTTCCAGTGGCATCTGTGATCACTATCATGCGGGGGCCTGGGGGATCACTTCTCCATGGGACCAGTGACAGGGTGGAAAGGCATGGTGCTGTGCTTGGAGTAACATGTAAATTTGGGAGAAAACCTCTTTTTATTGGGTTCTACATACTCAACTTTGTAGAACCAATTGGACTCAATTAGTGAAATCCCATTATAAGGTAGATTTTGCTTATGGAGAGGGGCGTATAACCAAGATGTATGACTCCCTAGGTCTGCCTTCAAAGGATTTATAATCTAGTAGGCAAACACACCTACTCAGCTACTCTATATTACAATAGTAGTGCCACATGCGAGGAAACTGCTTAAATAACTGCATATATTATTTGCGAGGTGAGTGTCATGCATGCTGTGTGCAGCCCTCCACTGCTCAGTTAATCCCCCAGCAACAATAAAATACAGGTAAACTACAGTTGAGAACTCTGAGACTCAGATAGGTGACAGCTTATCAGAGCTGAGATGGGGCCCCAGGCCTATGTGACTTCCAAGCTTGCACTCACTGTTAACCTTCCTTTTTAGGAAAAGAGTATGTCATTGGTTGTTGTACTTATTGCAAAGAATAATACGTGTCCACTTATGAAAGTACTCAGTGATCTGACCTTATGTTTCCGTTGACGCCCATCAAGGTCTTGTAATTTAAGGAGCAGGTTCTACAAAGCATGTGCATTATAAAGAAACCCAAGTCAGGCAGAAAGTTTTCATCAGGAACCAACAGAGGGCAGCAATAGATAAACCAACCAGTAAAACATTCTCCCCTGAACTCCCTTTATCTCGCCGCTGGGATGTTCAGGCCACTGACAGCACAGGAAATACATGCAGGACTTGAGAGTGCCAATTTCTTATGGCCATAAAAAAAAAAAAAAAAAGACAAATTTCACCATGGAGAAGGAAACTAAAAATGTCCCTAGCAAGGATCAAAGTTCACTTAGAAAATGTCATTTGTAATAAAGGGAACTAAGAGATGAGGGATGTGGCACTCCTTCGCCAAGACATTTGACATCCGTGGATGGTAAATATGCCCATGAGCTTTTAGCCCGAAGCCTGAAGGATGCTTGCTCTCCCCTGGGCTCCTTGCAGACAAGCCAGATGTAGAAATGCTAAGTATCGATGCTGCATCTAGATGCACCATGACGACAGGGTCCTGCAGGCCGGCCTGCAGCTGCGGAGCACGCACCTGGCTCTGGCATGGATGTGCGTACTGGTATTCAGGGCGGCACCAGTGACAACGGCTGTGCCATTAGGGGCTGAGGATGGCTCTAGTATGACTGGCACCTAGCGATCAAGCATTCATTGCTTGTGACAGCATGTCATTCCTGCACTTGTCTGAGATGAAGAGAAGACTTTTCAAAGCAACCAAAAGCACTCCTTCAGCAGAAGAGAGGGGGGGAAAATAAAGTGTATGCTTGATGCTGAGAATTGGCCTGCAAGGGATAAAATGCTAAAAAAAAAAAACAGGGCATAAATTAATAAATGGCTAGTCTCAACTTCTGAGCAAAAAGCCTGTGTTGTGTCTGTGAGTGTGGCAGTCTCAGACAAAGACATGGTCATATTAGGTAGAACCCACAAGTATGCCATTATTCCATCAGTTTTGACCTACAAAAATGGCGATTTCATGTAATTTAAACCAATTAAAACAGCAGCAATAATGATAATAGCTAACTTTTATCCAGCACTTACCAAGTGCCAGGAAAAGAGTCTAAGCGCATTCCACCTGTGAGCTCATTCACTCCTTACAATAAGCCAGTGAGGAGGTAGGTTTGCAGATAATATCCAGTCTGCAGATGAGGTACCAGAGGACCAGAGAGGTTAAGTAACTTGCTCAAAGTCACACAGTTTAGAGGTGGCCAAACTCAATGTGAACCCAGCTCCTGGGTGCAGGGCCTCAGGGAAAGGGATCTGGTTGAATGGGAGGGTTTCTTCAGGGAAGATGGGCTCTCAGGGACCAGCTTCACAGTCTGTGCTTTTCCTTCCCAGGTCAGTCAGTACACGTTTGCCATGTGCAGTTATCGGGAGAAAAAGGCGGAGCCTCAGGAACTTCTGCAGCTGGATGGCTACACTGTGGATTACACCGACCCCCAGCCAGGTACCCACTCATCCTAAAGGCCATGAACTCACAAAACTCCCCCTCTTTCCAAATCCACACACAGCTAGTATTTGCTGGGCACTTACCCCATGCTAGGCATGAAGCCAAGTTACCGGGGCTTCACAGATGACCACAGTCCCTGATCTTATGGAATTTCTATCCTGGCTGAGTAAATACCATCCCAACCAAGGGCTTCGGTTTTACTCAGGGGATCCTAGTAAAACCCAAATGAAAATATAATACATTTTTCTTTTACATAGCTGTGCCCACATCAAGTATATGCCCCACCCTAGAATACTGAAAAAGAAATTCCTGGAAAAGAAGTTCTGTATGTACACCAAGGACCACGTGTGTGTGTGTGTGTGTGCGTGTGTGTGTGTCGTGTGTTAGTGTGTGTTGTTTTTCATCGGTGATATCTGAGCTTGGCAGGTATGTATTTTGTCTCCAGTCCAAATGAGCCCGCCCTGTATGTCCATATCCACTAACTACAATTCAAGGTTAGCTGATGGCACCTGATAAGAAATGCCCCCCAAAAGTCTTTTTTCCTAAGAAGACACCAGTCCACAAGCATAGACATCCGAGCTCCTAAGCCTTATGTAACTAAGAGACCCACACAAATGGTAGTATTTCTCATAAGTTCTACATTGCATGAGTTCTATATCCTGCCCCCTCACACCTCTCCCCTCCACCGATCTTATCTTTTTCCCAGAAAAAAGTGAATAGAAATCAGCCTCAAAGAACCTTCAAAATGGGAGGGGGGGGGTGCGACATCATTTCAGCATATTAATGAACAACAAGCACCAACAGCCCTCTCCCAGAGAAGTTTATTTTTATGCCAAATCTGCACAAGGGAAGCATTTCCAACCATACTGCATTATTTGGCCCAAAACCTTTTTTTCTACTCCCATATTGCTCTTCCACATGCAACAAAATACACATAAAAGAAAAACAGAGTTTGAGAGAAGACGGAGTGTTAACCTGAAAAGGTGGGGCAGAGGAGGCCTAAGGCCCAGCCCACTCAGGAAAATTAGCATCTCCGGAATCTCGGCCCTGAGTGACTTGGACCAGCCCCTTGGACTTCCACAGGTAATTAGCATCCTGCCAGACCGTGATACAAAGCTGACCATGTAAGGCGTGAATTAAAGGCTCTGCCTGGAAATCCTTCATAATAAATAGAGCTTACAAGTTTGAAATAATTTCATGCAACATCTCATTGAAAGGATGTGGCTCCTGCATTAATAAAACACCCTTCAGGGTGTTCTGTGATGGTTTGCATTCTTCTCAAAGCATTGAGTTCTCTTCAGAGAAATAGATTCCGCTTTCCTAGACCTGCGTTTTAAAGTGGGAAGCTGAAGAATAGGAGAAGGAAAAACAATACCATTGTATGACAGTAATTCCTTTTAAGCCTGTTCACTCCTCCTTTCCTCTACATGATTGCATGTGGACCTTACTGAATCCCACCAAGTAGACAGGACCAGGATTACCATCTCGCCTTGTAAAGGAGGAAAAAGAGCTGGGACTCAGGGTCTAACCCATGTCACCCTTTGGTACTTATAGTAAAACATAGCTGTGTGTACAGCTCTAGCAAAGCTCGAGCTGTTATTTTATCATATGAAAGCAGAATTCTCTTCCTATGGCAGGGAGGGCAGGAGCGGGAAAAAGCTGTTCTCTCTATGCAAGAGGAGTAACTGTGCATGTATATTATGAAAGCTCCTTTCCTTTATTTCACATTGATCCCGTGGGATAGCATCTACGAATTCCTTTACCAAAGATGTAAATGAAAAGTAAATTGATTATGTTCTTGAGAATAACAAGCAGCTTCTTCTCTGCTTTTCCATGTGCCAAGTCCTATTTATTTCCAAAGTAACGTTTGATTGAAAATGGAGATTAAAATACTCCCGATTGTCATAAGAAAAGTCTAACTCAGAATTTCTTAAAGAGTGCTTGTTCAAAATAGAAGTTCCTGGACCCTGCTCCTAACCCAGGAAGCAGAAGGGGCAAGGCAGAATCCTCCTAGTTAAATAAGCTTGGTGGGAGATTCTCCTGTGTGGTAAAGTTTGCCAGCTGGAGATGGAAGCAATGCACAGTTTAGCCAATGTCTTCAGAGACTTGAGGAGTCTCCCCAACGGCTCCCTGAGAGGTGAGTGTGCAAATGGAGAAGGACTTCTGAGTCCATCTTGCCCCTCCTGTGCTAGCTTTGTCCGGGTTGTCAATGGAACCCCCTGGTGGAAATGTTTATGAGGTAGGTAGCCTCGCAGCCATGGATGTCCTTGCCTTTGTGCCAGCCTGGGATCCAAATGGTCACCTAGATACAAGCAATTGTACTAAATCCACCACTCTACCTGTTTGGGGTCTTTGCAATGTTAATTTAGGGAATTGGTAAATAATTGTATGTAAGTTCTACCTACAGGCAACTCATTTTAAGATAAAAATGAAACTGTTTTACTTTCCCTTCCCCTCGGTATGGTTTGGAAAGTATGTGACAATCTCTCACTTCCCACTGGATTAAGTAATTAAGGCTTTAAATAAAAAGATATTCACTCAAAATAGTTCACTTACACAATTTAAATGACTACATTATATCTTTACCATTATGAATCGACTATGTCAACTATGTCCATGCAGGTTGTTGAAACAGCAATTCCTCCCCCCTCCAGGGAGCTGGCCAACATTCCTTGCCTGGTCTGCCTCTGTCCATTCCCAGACATGTCCCCTTGTTCTTGCCAGGTCATCCCTGTGGGGCTGTGCTCCGCTTTCTTGATGGAGAGCCTGTGCACTGTCACACATCGTATTCTGCAGACTCGGTTCCTAGCATTGCTGCCTTGTCTGAGACCCTGCTACCTTGAAGCATGCGTCACTGTCCACTTTGCTTTCTCCTCCCTTGTTTTCCTCTCAGCTGAGTTGCTCTGCTCTCTTCTTGCTCTCATAGGTGTGTCCTTGGTCTCCCGCACTTTCTGAAAAGGCTCTGTTACTCTCCACTGCTGTCATTACCATGGCTTCTGCTGCTTTAGATGTGTCTCTTTGCCTCCCGCTCACCCCTTGATTAGGCTTTATTAAGGTGTTAATGACTAACCCTCAGAGAGCTGTTACCGTGTGCCGGGCCATGCTGTTCCATGCTCTGCAGGAGTGTAGCACAGTGGTTTCGATGGTCATCAGCTCTGGAGCCAGACAGCGGGGGTTAGAACGATGCTTCCAATCCTACTCTGTGTTCGTGGGTTAGTTACCACCTTCTCTGTGACTCAGTTTCCTCATTTATAAAATGAGAATAATAGTACTTATTTCATAGGGCTGTTGGGAGGACTAAATAAACATTTGAAAACTTCTTAGCATCTTTCTATCTCTACCTTTCACTTTCTGAAGCAACCCCATGAACTGACTTTCTGACAGTAGCTCCAGGAACACAGCATCCCCAGTCCCAGCTGCAGGCCCTGGGGGAGGGGGCAGGGGTGAGGCAAGGGATGGTACCCACCCAGAGATGTTGAGCCTGGCATTCACTGGCAGTATCAAAGTAGCTGATCCCAAAGGTTCCCATGAAGCTAGACTACAGAAGGTCTACTGACCCACTCTTCCTATTAGCTCCTTAGTGCTCGCTTTTCAGGGCTTAAAGCATCCCTCAGAGCTCTTCTTCTTCCTCCTTTTCCCTCCAGAACTTTCCTTCTTATCATGCCATCCATTTGTTTCTTCAGGTTTTCCCAGCTTGCTAACTGCACATTTCCCTACCCAAATCACACATTTTAAAACCTTTCCTAAGAAATTAGGCAAAATATCCTCTCATAATCATAACCACCAGAAAGCTTTTATTTAAAATGCTGTACCGCTAGACCCTCCATATCAAGAAGCAGCTGTTTATACGAAGTAGCTGTTCTAGACTTCCTGGCAATTCTGTGTGAAACAATAACACACACCCACTCTTTTGGAATAGACTCCTGAATTAATATTATCAGCACGTGGAGACTAAGGTCACCACAATTGGTTTCTAATGCCAAATGTCAAACAGGTTAGTGACTGGACCTTGTTGAAAATTTGGGGATGCTAATCATCCCACTCCTTCTCCTCTCAATATTTGACTGATAACTGAGAGAATGATGAGGGACCTGATAAAGATGTGAAGCTTTGTTTCTGGCCAGAGAGTACCTAGTAACCCCAAAATACAGGCTTTTGGAATATGTTGACAGATATGATGTAGCTTTGGCCTGAGCCCAAAGAGAAGCTTCCATCTTCCTCTCTGTACATTTTAACCTAGAGAACTGCCTATGAAGAGAGATGGGTCTGTATAGCATTCAGCCATTCAACAAGCATTTGCTAAACCCCTGCTAAATGCCGTGCACTAGGCTAGGTACCAGGGATACAGCAGTGAACCAAACTGACAAAAACTGCCCGTCCTCATGAAGTAAAGTAAATTATATAGTTTGTTAGAAGGTGATAAGAGCTATGGATAGAAAGTAAGCAAGATAAGAGAGATGGGGAACGAAAGGCGGAGGTCAGGGAAGGACTCCACAAGAAGGTGATGTGTGAGCAGACACGAAGGAGGTGAGGATGTGAATCATGTGGATATCTGGAAGAAGAGCATTCTAGGCACAGGGGACAGCAAGTGCAAAAGTCCTGAGATGAGAACGTACGTGGAGTGTTCAAGGAACAGCAAGAGCCAGTGTGGCTCCTGTGAAGTGCATGTATGTACACACTAGGGAGAGAGTAGGAAGAGGAGATGAGGGTAGAAGTAGTGGAGGGTCAATTCACGTGGGGCCTTGCAGGCCTTGTCAAAACCTTGACTTTTCCTCTGACTATTCCGTGAGGAGCCACTGGCAGGTTTTGAGCAGGGGAGTGACATGACCTGATTCTTGTGCTAAAGAAATTACTCTGGCTACCGTGTTGAGAATCTACTATAGAAAGTGAGCATGGAGGCAGAGAGATCAGACAGGAGGCTGCTAAAATAACCCCGTGATAGGAATGCCTGGAGGTAGAAGAAGGGTTCAAATTCTGGTATTATGTCCTGAAAGCAGAGCCATCAGAATTCCATTGGATGGGTAGTGAGAGAAAGTGAGGAGTCAAAAAGGACCCTAAGGTTGTGGACTTGAACAACTAGAGCGATGAGCTCAGCTTTACTGAGATGGAGAGGAGTTTGAGAGAAAGACCAGGAGTTCAGTGTCAGATATGATAAGCTTGGGGTGTCTATCAGATATCCATGTGGAGAAGTCAGGAAAACCATTAGATATTCAGGTTTGCAGTTCAAGGTAGAGGTCCAGGGTGGAGATAGGAATGTAGGGAGCATGAGCAGATTCGTGGTGTTTAAGACCGGATGGCATCACTGGGGGAGAGGGTGTAGATGAGGAAGAGAAGAGGTCCAAGGATGGAACGCCAGGATGCTACAACCTTCAAAGGTCAGGAGAAGGAGGAAGAACCAGCATACAAGAGTGACAAGCAGCAGCCAGGGAGGGAGGAGGGAGTCATGTGACCTGGAGCCAAGTGAAGAAAGTATTTCAAAGAGAGTAGAGTGTTAGATGCTGCTGATAGGTCAATGGATTGAATCAAACGGAGACTTGAATTGATCTTTGGAGTCAGCAACGTAGAAGTCATTGGTGACCTTAACAGGTGTCAGTGGGGCAAGCAGCCTGATTGAAAGAGCTTTAAGGCAGAATAGGAGGAGAGAGACCCTTGCTACTTGAAGCGTGGTCCTCAGACCAGCACCATCTGCATCACTTGGGAGCTTGTTAGAAGTGCGGGATCTCAGGCTCTACCCCAGGCATACTGAATCAGAAGCCGCAATTTAACAAGATGCCCAGGAGATTCACATGTGCACTAAAATTTGAGAAGCCCTGGCAGAGATTCCCCTTATATCGTAGAGAGAAGAACAGTAGAACAGTAGCTGAAGGGAGAGGTAGGGTCAAGTGATGTTTTTGTTGCTGTTGTTTGTTTTTAAAGATGAGAAAAATAATAGTATGTTTATAGGCAGATGTTTACCTAGCCAGTAGCAGCCTGGCGGACAGTTCTGTCCCCAGCAAGACAAAGACAGAAACAAGAGCCAGGCTCAAAAGGCCTTTTATCACATCATGGCTCCACTCTGTGGATCAGAGTGGGTATCAGACTTTCCATCCTAGAGTCAGATAAATTGCTCCTCCCTTCTCCTGCCCAAGGAAAGGCAGCAGAAACCACCTTTCTCAGGGCTCAGTCCTGCCGAGAACATTGCTGCTCAGCTTAGTAGTTTTTATTCCCTTTTATTCTAGGTTTGGAGGGTGGCCGAGCCTTCTTCAATGCAGTCAAAGAAGGAGACACAGTGATATTTGCAAGTGATGACGAGCAAGATCGCATCTTGTGGGTCCAGGCCATGTATCGGGCCACCGGGCAGTCACACAAGCCGGTGCCCCCGACCCAAGTCCAGAAACTCAACGCCAAGGGAGGGAATGTGCCTCAGCTGGATGCCCCCATCTCCCAATTTTGTAAGTAAATATGCCATTTGTTAGAAATAGCTCTGTAGAGTAAAGTAACTCTTCCAAAATTGAATTAGAAAATCTAGTTGCTTTTATATATTAAGGATTCATAAAATCGTGTTTGCTAAAAAAAAAAAAAATAGTGAATTCAGAGGGGAAAAGTTGGGACAAAAATGTTAGATGCAAGTAATTTTAAAGTGCAATACTTGACATTTTCCCCCAAGGACTAAACAAAGGAAAGTATAATTTAGGTGGATTTTGCTCTCTTGGTTTTGGCGAAAGTTTGGAATTCACAGCCAGACATATATTTGTTTGAGTCCTTCAAATATAGTAGATTATGTATGTCCTTGCCTCGTTTCTTCCTATTAAAAGTAATTTTAAAATAGGGCTTGATGTGAAATAAATTTAAATCTGCAACTTGAACGATTTAAAAATAAATGATGGCATTATCACATGTAGTGGGAAAAAAACAAAAAACAAAAAAACTCATATGCTACCTAAAATCCCACTCTGAGCTAAAATACCAGGACCCAAATACGAAACCATCTTCTTAATCATATTCCAGTTTCTTCTCATCTTATCTCTGTGTCTGTTTGAATTTCTGGCCCCTTTGCCACGTCTTCTTCCTACCTAGGACGGTTTTTATCTCCCAACACTTTGGGACACATGTAAGGTGAAAGCTAGCATATCCTTGGAGACACTTGCTAACATGAAGAAAAGGGAAACATAAAGCATCCAATAACGTCATTCATTTTAGTTACAAACATTAACCCTAAATAGAGACATTGCCTCAGACTGAACATCAAGTCAATTAGCGATAACTCAAGGACAAATAATTTTTAGCAGTAATCATGGTGGTTCCTTACTTTAGCATGGAACCCACTCATTCAGTCTAGTTCATTTAGCAACTCTCTAGGCTATGAGACACACTGAGGAAGAGGGCAGACGAGGTCCCTGCTCTCAGGACACCTGCACCCCAGTGGTGCAGCAAACAAGTCAACAAGTGAAAGAGAAAGTTTCAGATATTGAGAAACACCATAAAGAATGTCTTGCAATGGTCGCTGAGTGGGGAGAGGGGATATTAGACAGATGATCTGAGCTTAAGCCCAAATCATAGGGAGTTGGCCCCGCAAATATCTGCAGAAGGAGAACTGCAGCAGAAGGGAAGGCAAGTACAAAGACCGCGCAGCAGAAACCTGACCTTAACACAGTGCTTTCACATGGCCTCTCTCCTGCTTCTCTTAAACAAAATATGGAGATGGATGTAGCTTTGTAGCTACAGCAACTAAACAGAGGTAAATTCTCTTTTCAATGAATTCCACTGCCATGTCCATTTCTGTCTAACCAGACTATATTTTAAACCCTGTAACACCCTTGCTGATGGGGAAAAACTCTTTGGGGTGATACTGTCCATCAGGAGCTCCCAGGAATTCCTGACCAGTACTGATGGTTTCCAAATTTATTAAAAAGGAGCCTTTCAGGCAAGGTGAATGGCAAGATGCATTCCCTCTGGAACGTTGTAGACAATCACGCAATTACCATGGGTTTCCACACAGAAAGCCCTGAAAGAATGAGGAAGAGGTTGAGGAGGGACTCAGGGGAAAAGGGACAGCCTTCCTGACCACAGCCACCAAGTTCCCACTCTTCTTGTTTTCTCTAACATTTGTGGCATGTGGGTTTATTTGAGAGCAATAAAGAAAGAAGGCAACATCTCTTTTCTAATGGTTTAGTCATTGGTTGAGATAAAGCATACCCAATACAGTCATTTGCCACATAACAACATTGCAGTGAATGACAGAACCGCATATGTGACAGCGGTCCTATAAGACTAGTACCATAGAGCCTAGGTGTGTAGTAGGCTATACCATCTAGGTTTGTGTGTGTATACTTGGTGATGTTTGCACAGCAATGAAATCGCCTGACGATGCATTTCTCAGAACGTATCCCCATCGTTAAGTGACACATGACTGTATTTATTTAATTTTTTAAAAAAAATAATTCTGTGATGGAATCTTGCCATTCACCTTGCCTGAAAGGCTCCTTTTTAATAAATTTGGAAACAATACCTCCTATCATATCCCTCTGAAATGGATCTGTGTATCAGGGGGAAAATTTCCTAATTATAATCACCATCCAAATCAACCTCATAAAACATGTCTCAGGTGGTATTTGAAAATACTAGTCTTATTTCCAAAAAATCTCCATTTCCTCTGAAGTCATTTCAGCTCACATTCAGTGTCTCTGTCCGACCATCTGCCCAGATTAAGAAATTACTATGTAGCTTGTGATTGGCCCCACTTTTTCCTCAGTAGTATAGAGAAGAGGAAGGACATTCAGGGGTAAAATTAAATGGAGACCAGACACTGATTAAAAAATGGAGACTACTGGGCCAGCCTCAGTGACCTAGTGGTTAAGTTTGGCACACTCCACTTTGCCGGCCCAGGTTTGGTTCCCAGGCATGGACCTATACCACTTGACTATGCTGTGGTGGCAGCTCACATACAAAAAGAGGAAGATTATCAGGAGATGTTAGCACAGGGTGAATCTTCCTCAGCAAAAAAACAAAAAGGAGACTACTGATAGAGGCTGCTGAAGAGGGGATGGATGTCTCTTCATGGAAATACATAAGCGCTCTTGATTTAGATTTTTCTCTGTGGACAGGATTCATTTAGCTATGAAATTAAAATACCAGTCATTAGCCATCAACAGGAAGAGTCAGTTGAGTACACTCAAGCTGGATGTATGTCACTACCCTGATTGACATAGGGAACTTTTATTAAATGGGGTGTCCAAAGCAAAATTCTAGGGGTTAGAATTTGGAGTATGAGTGATACTATCCATAGAGAGCGTGTGAGGTAGAGATGACTGAGACGGTCAGATCATTCATGCCTCTGGGATTTACCAGTACCTCGTGGTGGAGCCACCTTCTTCTCTATTGTCTCCTTAATCACTACCCAGGAACAGAGGTTCTCCAGAGAGTGTGAGGCCCTGGTACACCTACCAGATTCTACAAGACTAAGGCCACCACTTTCAGTTCTGCAGATTGTGCACTGCAGGAGGCACTTTTCACATAGACAAAAATGGGAATGATGCCTGGTTGAGTTGTGCAGTACCCAGTCTGCACAACTGTATACCATAATCCTGTAATAAATGACAATCCTTACCCAGAGCTTCAATCCAATAGTGTTGAACCCAATAATCCCATGGTTACTTTACTACCCCTGAAACAGAGCCTCAATATTGCTCCAGATTCTATCTATTGCTAGTTTAGGCACTTAATAAAAACTGCAGCCAGCGTGCCAGCAAGTGAGATTTCTCTTCCAGTAATTTAGAAACCAGGAGAAGAAACCAGTCGATTTTAACCAACCCAACCTTCTGCACCTGATCATTTGCAGTTAGGGATATGGAAAAATGATGAGAAAGATCAAAAAAGGAACCAGGAATTTTACATTCTGTGGTGTCCCTGAGTAGTTATGCCTAACAACCAAAAAATGGCTGGGGGGAAGGGAGTATATCATAATTTTTGGTGGAGTCTGCCACAGAATGGTGCTTATGGCACAGTTAGTTCACAGCTGTATTTAATTTGTTGAGTTCAAACTACCACGATTAAACAGATGAGGCCTTCTATATGGTAACTCAATCAAACTTACAGTGTCGGTTCATACTTAGGGTGACCACCTCATTCAGATTTGCCTGTGACTTCCCTGGTTTTAGTACTGCACGTCCTGTGTCCCCAGAAAGCCCTCAGTCCTGAGCAAACTGGGATAGCTTGGTCACCTGATACTACAAAGCAAGGTTCTAGAAATATAAAAAACAATCACAACATAGTAATAAATAACAAACTTTGATCCCTCACTTCCCTTCGGTTCTCAGTCTATACATTGATTTGTTTTCATTGTCACATCGCAAACATTAAGTCCACCACGATTCTCTAACAAAAAGAGTAAAAACGAAGTCAAGTATTGCATTTTAAAAAGGTTACCTTGACTTCCAAAAGGTAAGGGTCATTTTCAAAAACTTAATTCTGTACGTATCTCATGAAATCCTGTTTTTGAATATTTGCCATTCTCGCAAGTGAATAATTTTTAACAACTTCTCAATGAGTCAGCTTTGCAATCAGTTTATTAGTATTTCCATGGCAAAGGGAAACTACAGAGAAATGGGAGAGGTTTTTTGGGTAGAGAAAAATAAACACTCCAGTCTTGTCATGTCGCTGTCTGCTCAAGGGGACCTTGAGAATGGAATATTTTACAGCTTGGGAAGCTTGGGAGTAATTGTGAGTTTATTTGAGTCTTTCTAAATTCAGTGTAACAGACTTCTGGGTGCAGCTTTTATTTCTTGGATTTCAAAAGCTCAATTTCAAAATGAAAAGACACGTCTAAGAAAGAGTGGAGTGGAGTATTTATATGGAATTGTAAAACCAAACAAACAAAAAATAGATCCTGCTATTCATTCGTTTCTATGTGACTCTACAATGATTTTGGGAGGGTTCCACCAAACTTTAAAACTTATGTTCTTTTGTGGTTTTTTAGGTGTGTGTTGTTGTTGATTTAATTTTTTCCCTTTTTTTGGTGAAAACTTGAAAATATTGTCAGTGCCTACCTATACAACTTTTTTAAACAAATACTTTCAATTTTCCAATTTTTAAGGCCAATGTTGCTTACCTTGGAAACGATGTCCAAATCTGTAGTTGAGAGTCGCCACGATTTATTATGCCACGTGGCCTCTCATTGAGACCCTTGGTCCTAGTCCAATCAGTACCTCTGTTCTCATTTGGAGTGGGGGGAAGGGGTATTTTAAGTTTTGCTATTTGGTCAATGATTATTTGATATATCACCTGCAATGAGTCTCATTTTAATGTCTGTTTCTCAACTAATAACTGTTAATCACATCATAGATCCCCAAAGTTGGATGTTTTTGAGAATTGTTCTCTTTTTGCTACCACCTGAACAGTTTTCAACAGTTAGGGGGGTCTTGGTTACTGTTGGTTTGGGGGGTTGATTTTGGTTTTGGTTTTGTTTTGTTTCATTTAAGTTTCCTTGTTCAATCTTTGCTCGAACCCAAGAACTTTAGCTGCTAGGTTCGATTCCTGTCTGCTTTCCTGAGCCTTGTTGCTAGTCTTTATGTTATTCTGGTTTGTTCCTTCTTACCCTGCTAACTTCTAGCTGGACTGAAGGGTAAGTGTTCCCCCATAGCTAGCACAGCTCAGATAATCAGACTAGATTATCTGACACCTGCAATGTGCTTCCTCCCTCTCCTCTTAAATCTTCCTCATGTCTAGACTTTGTAGTAAAACTTTTCATGTTATTTTCCTGACCTTAGGTTTGAAATGTAAGCTTCCATACTGAAACTAGGATGCATGTGATGTGTGCATAATTGCCTCCTCTCCTTGGCTTTCATATTGGCATCAAATGATCCTCTGAGTAAAGCCAACCAGTAACATCTCCTAATTTTTTTCATTCCAAGAATATTAATTAACATTACAACGAAATGGCAAATAATGCCTTTGTTTCATGGAATTCACAGCTACCTGACTGCTTAATGCCTGAAAACAGATCATTTTGCACTCTGATAATGCGTTGTTGTTGTTTTTCCTCTCCCATTCCAAAGATTAGAATGGTCATGTCCCAAAGGTGTGGTAACCATGGATACCTTAACAAATAGAAAGGTAGGGTAGGAAACCCAAAGATGTTAACTGAGCAAGACTTCAAGAAATTACAGAATACGGTTAATAAAATAAATGCATTATCTGAACGCTAAAGAATTCATTCTACCTGGCTTGAGGATATGCTGTAAGTGAGACCCAATAGAGGATTACTTTTAAAAGGAGAGCTCTAATACATGGGACCGCCACACACAAAAACAGGAAATTCAGGACATGATTGAGTCCATGTAGCTTATTCACAAAAGCTTTGGATTCACAATCTCACAATGCCATGGAGGGTTTTGACCTCTGGTCTCAAATGTCTCTCTGCTACTCCCCCAAGAACAATGACAACAATAACTTTTTTGGCATCGTTTGTATTTGTATTAATTTTTCTAAAAATACACCTGTAAGAGAAAAAAGAAACTTGAATTTAAAAAAAAAATCTTTCTCTTCACTACTTGAGTTATTAATAAAAGTGAGTATACAGTTCCTTTATTCATGTAGGAAAAAGCTGTCCACCAAAAACATGCTGAGGGAAGACTTGACATTCGAGGGAGCTAGAAACATTGGTCAAGAGAGCAGGCAAATATGTACTTGAATATTCTGAATGCTAATTTAGAAGTCGTAGGTTGTATCATTTCTCCTGACCGTTTAATAATAGTCCTTTCTTCTAATTCTTTTTGTTTCTTTCTTTAATCTGCTTTCTTTTCCCCTTTCTTTCTCTTTTCTTTTACTTTGCATAAATGTACCCCTGGCCAGCAGACAGATTTTTTTTCGCCACTCCAAGCAGATACTTAATTTAACTTTACTTTCCTTTGAATGTCTGATGAGGCATTTTTAAAAGCTTGCCATAGAATGTGAACTTAGTGGGAATTTAGGATTTTGCTATACTTTTTTTAAAGAATGAAAGGAAGGGTGGATGAAGAGATGACTGAATGAACTTTGTTCTGAGCGAATTTACATGTATTTGCACAACAGCGCCTTGCTATCCTAGTAGATTTCCAAGTAGTCGTTTGCCTTAATTCCTTTCTATAATTTTATCTCATGAGATTTTTGCTATATCTTCTTGTATTGTCAACTTGCAGTTGCTACATTGCAGGAATGCAATATCAAAGAATTAATTCGACATTAACTTAATTTCCATGGCCCCAAACCACACTGCAAATCACTTTCCTTCTCATTGTAAAAGTAAATAACTTCTTAAAAGACTAGACTCCCACAATGAGGTCCAAAATTTTCCACACACCATGATATGATCTAAAGACCATATTAAATGAAGGTTTATATTTTTGTTAACTACTTCAAACACATTTAACATATTATTCACTGATCAGCTGAGTATTTTCATGTCATATGGTGATTTACAGTAAGATACATTATTTATTAGTCAACTCAAGAAAATTTATTTTTGTTCATGTTGCAGGGAACATAAAAGCATCATCAAGTACTCTTAATTAATTAATTGAAAATATAATAACTACTGCAGGAAAAATTACAAATCACTTATTTGTTTTGAGATCATTGACAAAATCTCTAAGATTTTTACTCAAAGCAGCTGTCTTATAAAGAATTATAAAATTAACATTGAAATAAACATCATGTGTTTTATCCCCTTGAGTGTATTGCTATAATAGTTTCAGGTTCAAGATTTCTGCAATATACAATGTGGCACTTGGTAGCTTCTGAAGAGGCCATCCTCTCACAGCCATGCAAGTTAGCTTGATTTAGTCAAAGGGACTGTGGAGGAATTAAGTTGTTTCTCAAGGGCAGCAGGCAGAGGAAGCCCAGTCTTTTGCTTGCTGTGCAAAGCTTAGGCAGGGGACAACATCCCCTGGTTACTTGATCATGCCAAGAAAAACTCTTCTAGAAAAATCCATAAACAGCCAGCTGCCATCAATCATTGTCATTTCTTTATTTCATGTCTTCTGATGAGGTTGACTACTGTCATTGTTCGTTATTGTCCAAACCATACGTTCACTCTTGTACTGTCAAGCAGATATGACAAGCACACATTTTCCATATAAGAAAGATACAAAGTCACCTTTTAATTTGCAGTTTGAGTTCACAATGACTTTAGAGTTACATCAGCTATTCTCTTGCCTCTAGCATCCATCAGGAGTAACAACAACGATAACTGTGCTCTAAATTTCAGTGATAAAACAGCTACCTCTAGCTTATTATAAAAGGGATTCACTAGAGAAAGAAGCTTCGCTCAGACAACTTATTAACAATACAATCATAGTCATTTTCAACAGCAGAATTTCTTTTTCCCTAGCCTATAAAAAGTTCCAAAATGTAATATTACAAAATAAAAAGAGAGATTTGACCTTTTGTCTTCATTCCCTTAGTTGTTAGAACAATAGGGAAATCTCAATAAAATGATAATTTGAAAGCTATATTGTTCCCCCCAAGAAAATTACATTTATTTGGTAGACCTTATTGTAAACTTATCTAAAAATTTTCATATCTGAAACAAGATCACATAAATGTGCTTGCTATTAAGACAAGAGATCATGAAAAATATTATATATTTTTTCCCCTTGTGAGGGAGAAGAAGAAAAAGAATATCAAACATGAACTGAACCCAAACATCATGATTAATTAAAGAACAACATTAGTGGCAGGGTGGTCAATTAGCAACATCGCTTGAATTTTAATGCAGTAGATTAAATGAGAGTATACAACCCACATAAACCTATGACTTTAGGAACTGGTATTTTGCCAACATTCCTTCAATGCCAAATCAAAATGATATCTGAGCAAACTTGAGGTAAAGGTTTTGATTAGTTTCCACTTGAAAGTGTCCCAGCCTTCCATATGTCTGTGTGTCCATCAGCCCACTTTTGTGTCATGGGTACCACTCATAGTGCTTTAAGTTGCTTAATGTAGTTTAGGTCCATTTAAGTATAAGTTTTATTCATCGAAGCTTAGTCTGAAGTTAGTCTCTTCTGCCCATTGCTAGAAAAGACTTCAAAATCTTTATGAAATTAAACCCCAGAAGTAAAACAAGTAGCATTGTTTGGAAGATGTGTTGAATTATGCCCTACCTGCAGAATTTCTAAAACGATGCAGGCCGTTTTCAGTGCATCTGGAGCCCTTGCCGACCAAGCAGGCCTTCAGGAACTATTCAGCCAGGTCTAGAAAAGGTAAGGGTTGAAGTCAGTTTTTAAAATGCAGTCAATCCTTGATTTCCAAAGCAAAAAGGAACACATATATCAATGAAAAAGAGCACTGGGATGTGTCTCCCAAAGCAAAGGATAATCCCAGCATCAGTGGAGTTTTAAGCAGCCACTTTACCCTCCTAATTCTATTTTGCTCGACCTAATTCAAATTCGTTTTCATTCTCTTGACACATGCCAAACATTGGCAAAGGAAGTGATCCCAAGGTGTCCTGAATTCAGGAATTGCCTTTCTCCTACTTTTGCTCTGGGCTGTTTGCCCCCTGCTAATGTCAACATTGGAGTTTCCTTTTCTTTAACCAATCCATTCCAATTGTTTGTACAAGGGAAAATGGGGTTGTGAGGAGCATTTATTTTTTAATGTTCAACACTGCAGAAGAACAGACTGGGACAGTGCAAGAATGACTATGTGGTGTTGCTTGGGAAGCACCCACAAGTTCTTTGAAACAGAATTTGGAACAGCTGGACCACTGCAGTGTTTTATTTTAAAATAGACAACATATGTACTGCATATGGTCCTAGACATGTATGGAGACACAGGCAGACAATCTGAATGGTATCCAAAGACACCTGCACCTAGAATTCTGTTTCCTTCTATAAGATTTTTTTCCCCTAAGAGCACATGTTCCCACTTTTGGATTTGCAAGATACCATCTGAATCCCCATGTGTGTGACTCCTTAATAAAGTCATTGGGAAGTTTCCTGGGATCGAGGTGTCAGAGTAAGTCAGTTAATAACTAACTCCTCAGAACCTGGCTCCTCTGGGAGCTGGCAGGGGAAATAACAGATCAGAAACTTGCCCTCAACGAACATATTATCTACCAAGGGATTCAGTTGTATGTGTGTGTTCTGACCACAGAGAAATTGGAACATAACCCAGCAAAAACACGGAGAGGATGTAGGAATTGGTTACACAGGGGCAGAGGAGAAGCATAAAACAGAGATTGGGAAGGACTCCCAGCTTCCTAGAAACAATATGGTTTGAGAAGCGACTAACATTAGCTATAAATGTAGAAACATCCTTGGATCCCTAAGAACATTAAACAAACTGACTTTGGGAGCACTGAGAAGCCTGCCTGTTCATTGCTCAGGTTTGCTGAGCACTCACCATGTGCCAGGTGCTCAGGGGCTGTGCAGGTACTTCTCATCAGACCCTCTCAACAAACCTCTGAGGGTAAACTCAAATGCTCTTCTCGACTTACAAGTGAGGAAAATGAGACTCAGAAACACGAATAACCTGCCTCACGTCCCATACCTACTAATGGCAAAGCTAACCTCAAATTCAGTCTTTATGATCCCCTAAGCCCACCCACTTAAGCACCTGCTATTCTAGCCAAAATAAATTGTTCCCGTTGAATTTGGTATATCAACATTCCGTAAAATCAAGAAATAGAAAATATTTGTTCAAAGATTGAATTTATGCATTTTGATGAAATAAATTCGTTATTTTAACACATGTATCGACTGCCCGCTGTGTACCAGGTACCGTTCTAGATGCTGAGAATATAGCAGAGAACAAAAATAGCAAAATCCCTGCTTGGATGGAGCTGAAAAATCATATCCCTTCCACTGACACCTTAAAATAGCATTCCCGGCCTCCCAGTCCTCTTTCTTTTTCTGAATATAATAAGCTCAATGAAACTCTCAAAGATTTCAAGGGAGCCAGCCACCCTTTTAAGCACTCTTAAGTTGTTGGAACCATTAAGATAATGAGCCTAATTCTGAGTAAATGCTGATTTTGTAGAAGCAAAATCCAGGGGCTGCTTGTTTTATTTGCTGGCAATTCCCACTGCATTAAGCTCCGTCCCACACGAATAGAAGGTGTGCAAGGGATTGTAAAGATCATTAAGTGACAGTGACAGCGGAAAGGGAACTGAAAGATCAGCTCAGTTTACACACAAGGAAACTGAGGCTCAGAGAGATCAACGACTCAGCCAGCATCCCACAGCCATTTAAAAACAGAGCTCACACCAGAATCCAGACCTAAATCAGAACCAGGCTCAGTCTACATGTGGACCGAGAGAGAGGGAAGAAAGGGAAAAGGAATTTTGATGTTGATAGGATTACTTTCTGAAAAGGAAAACAGGCTGATTTGAAGCATATTTTTCTGTGAGCCTGCTTTAAAGCGTAAGTGAAAATGAAATTGTTCTTTAGACTTACTCTAAGCCAAAAATTAGCACGATGAATCTGTATTGTGATGGAATGAGGAGGCGGGGAGTGGGTCTGCATCCAGGTCTCCACAGAGGCGCCAAGTCGCCTTTTCAGATCCATTTCCTGAGTGGGCAGCCAGGCAAAATAGTTCATCGCAAAGTTTTCAAGAGGTTCAACAAACAAAGAAAGAGTAAGAGACTTGAAACATGTGCCATATTTTTAGCAGCTACAAAAGAGCCCCTTTCTCTCTGAGCTAAATGACCGGTTGCACCATCGTAACTGAAGAGCAATAAAATAGCCGAGCCAATCTGGCAAAGAAGGCCGTGGCCGATTTGTCAGCTTGCAGCCTATTCTGAGAATCCTAGAGCAAGAAGCTAGTGCTAGCCAAAATGCCTCATCTATCTGTTCAAATTGGGAGGCACGGGGTGGGTGAGGCTTTTTATGAAGATGAAACAGGATGAGCAATTCGTGTACCCCACTCTTAGATTTTCCTGAATTAAATTGACCTTGGACTGACAGGATGGAGGTGACAGGGCAGAATCTGTCCTAAGGGATGGAGAGGTGCCTCTTGGATTGGAGGGGAGCCCATTCTGCCCAGGGAGACCTCAAGTTGGAGCAGGTTTAAGACACTTGCCTGGGACCAAAGGCAATACACACACACACACACACACACACACACACTAGAAGCAGCTACATTTTTCCCCTAGCACCATCTTCCTGGCCACCTCTCTTACTAGCCATCTTGAGTCAAAGGAGAAATGTAGCTTGGAGACCAAACAACCCAACAAAAGAATCCTCTGAGATAAAGCGCCTAACCTCAAATTGAAAGCACTTTGCTGAAGACAAATCTGAGGCAATTAACAAAGCCAAAGGATTCTTTCAGATTCTCTAAAATAATTCCTGCACATGTGACATCCCTTCCAAAAGCTTGTGTTTTATCATCCTAATGGAGCGATTTGGCTATTAAAATGCACATTCTTCAGCTTGCCTTCTGGAAACCATTCTTTCTGTGTGTCTTGGGCATAAACAACACATCCTGTTCAAACACTGACCACTTGCTGCTTCTATAAAAAATGACTGAAGATTTTAAAAATCTAACAATAAAGGGGCATAAATCTGACAACCATGCATTTATATTTGAATGATACACAAAATCAATAGTTTGAGGAGAATTCATCATCTTAAGGTCACACTGCGACCATAACCCCAGTTTTCAGCCATACCCCAAGCATGGGGGAGAAAGAAGCTGCCTGGGCTGAAGGCCACATATGAAAATACTATCCAAACACTCTCTCAAGTCAGAAATTGATTTCCCCCATGACCTGACAGCATCGCTGCTCCCTGGCAGGTCCCCATATTCCAGAAGAGTATTGCATGCAAGGGGATGCATAAGTTCTTGCTTGATTTGATATAAGATTCCTTTTCTTTGCAGTCTGCACATCAAGAGAGTGAGTAAATATGAGGTGGAGTGAGCCGATTCCTGTAATGTCTGGGACGTTCATTCCTACCTCTTCAGGATTTGTTTGGTTGAATCCTCCGAGTTATTTTGCCGATTGAGTATAGAGTATTTTAGTTACACATATTGAGCTTAATTAGTTAGCCCTTAGGAGGTTTTTCCTCCAGCCTTCACCCTGTAAGGAAAAGTGTGAATACATTGAGACTATTAATGCACAATAAATGGCAGATCATAGCCCTCGCTGAGTAAATTTATTTCTCTCTTTCATAAGCTTTGCTGACTGAGTAAGCACACTATAAGGCAATGTTCTTGGCTATCACAAACTAAATTCCCATTTAACTTATTCTCCAGGTTTCAATGAAAATCTTTTGTTATTATTTTTTTTTAATTTTAGAGGGCGGGGACCCAAACCTTTTGTGAAACCAAATTGGCCATGGGGATTTGGAAGGGGAGGATACGAATATTGTCACTTTGCTGAAAATCAGCATAACCCTTTTACCAGATAACCCCAATAATTGTAGAGAAATTGCTCTAGACATAACCACTGGAATGGCAGAATCTATTAAAAACCTAAAAAGCTAAATAGGCTTTTATAAGCAAAGATCCGATCTGCTTTCAGTGTTTGGTGAAATGCAGGCGAAGTTACCGGCGTGTGCTTAGTTTTTAAAGAACAACATAAATGCACTGGAGTTGTGATCATTTGATAAACATGTTGATGCCAATATATTTTTGCCTAAATGCAATAAACTCACCAGTAAGTGATGCAAGTTGACAATGGGAGGTAAAAAGAATATCTTGGGGATGTTGGTGGGAAGCAACGGGAAAACAGCTAGCGTTCGTCATGCCTAGTGAATTCCTGTGTATTTGAAATGTCAAAGAAAATGTGATGTGTTTCTCTAAATTGTGTCTCTCTCTACATGTATAAATGAACAGACGCAGATAGAGCTCAAAAACATGGCATGGATGAATTTATCTCTTCCAACCCCTGTAACTTTGACCACGCTTCCCTCTTTGAGATGGTGCAACGCCTTACTTTGGATCACAGACTTAATGATTCCTATTCTTGCCTGGCAAGTATATTCTTTGGTCTACAGCAATTTAAACATGATAACATTTTTTAAAATCGAATGTTTCTCTACCTTTCTGTCAGAAGCTCTTTTCTCCGTTGCAGAGCCCCTTTAATAATTATAAATGTGCTTCTGCATTTCCTGGGTTGAGATAGTTTTACTTACCAAAGAAAGAAGACAGAGCGGAGGAAGTTATCAGTAGAGAAGGCTCCAACTCCCCAGCTGCCCTATCTGAGCTTCCCCCTTTTCAGCTGCTACACGAGAACTATTCCCAAGAGGGTAATCGAGTTTGGCACCTGCTTGTGGAGAACTTGTAAAAATCGCCTCGGTTTCTTAGAGTTTAAGATCCCCCTCCCGCTCCACTCCAGATGATAAGACTCGGTTCTCCTGTCTCAGATACGAATATGTTCCTTTTGTCTATTTTTTGAATATTAAAATGATTTGTAAATAAACTCCGCTTCACTTTTCATAAGCTGACCTGGTTTGGGTTTGTTTGGGTGGCTTCTTTTTCTTTGTAGTATTCAAAACATTTTCACCCTTTGGGGGAATTTTTTATGGTGCTTTAGATGTTCGGAAGTCCAGCTCTCTAGCAAGAGCATCAACATTTCTTGAAATCCTGTTTTAAGCCTAGATTTAAATCATTTAAATTCAAGGAATTGCTATTATGTCTTTATTGGATTTTTAAAGACACATTTGGGCTTTATACTGTTAAATCCAGAAACCTGTAAAAGATCCAATTTATTTCCTTCTGTAAACCGTAAATTATTACTTCATTTCTTAAAGGTACATGCTTTAATCCCACTTTATAGACGGGAAAGGTGGGGGAGAATGAGGAAATGACTTTACACAGAGGAAAAGCTTCATCCCTGATATCTGTGTATTATTAATATTATATAATTAACTATGGTTAACATATTAGTGATATTAACATAAATATAATGAAAATCTGTTTCTTTTCTAAATGACATTACTACATCCTAAATCTATTCTGACTAATTTTTATTTTAAATTCCTTTTTATATACCAGAAGCCAAAATATTAAAAATAGTAGATAAAATATTCTTAAAAACAGAAGCGGTATTATGTAGAATAATTTATTAATCTTCATCTCATAAAAGATTCATTGATTATCTCAGGTTTAGAATCACTTTATCAGAAGAATCTGAACTTTGCCAAATTGGAAAGAAACACATCACTTTGACTTAAAAAAAAAAGCTTACCTTGCATTGCAAGGCAATTTTTCTCAAATGTGTTTCCCATGATTATGTGATTATTCACGTAATTATAAATTGCATTCATTAAACTTGTAAGAATATGTCTCTGACCTTAAATCATTCCCTTTTATGCGTAATTCCTATTCTCTTGAGGAATTTTTTGAGGTATATTATTTTCAAGATTTTTCTCACATCATCATTTTTAAAATAATTTTCTTTTTCACTAAGAAATTCATCACTAAGGAGAGTTAGTAAATGCCCTCTAAAAAACTAAACCAGAAGTAAATTTTGAAGCTTGCTTCCTATTAGTCTTGTATAGGCTTAAAAATATGGTCCAAAATCCAAAATTAATTACAAATAGCATAGAATAGTTTCTTTCCCCATTTGCATACCTGCGTCTATTAATCATCATCCGAAAATTTCAGAAAATAACAGCAATTAAAAGGACCTTATCTCCTGCCTCTATATATTCCATTTTCTCATTATTACAATTTTTTTTTTCAGTTAGTTTTGGAGACCGACCAGCAGGGATACATAAATTTTTCTGTGTCTTCGACTGAGTTCCTAATTGATATTTCTTCAACTCTTTTCAAAGCAGCTATTTTGGCATCTACAAAAGACTTGGTGTCATCTGAGTCGTAGAAAATATATTTTAATCTTTCACAGCAGTGTTGTTTCTAAGATTTAGCATTTGGGGTAGCAGATGGAGTGGCAAAGAAGTTGCCTATAGGGGCAGCCCACTGCCTCGACTACTCTCCCGCCCTCTGCAGTAACTTATAATTTGAAATAGGAAAGATGCCGTCTTTCGCTGGATGCATTGCTGAGCTGCGTGTTGTCAATCGAAGATTCCCCAGATCACTAATACGAGGTTAGAGTTTTTCAGAGGCCTCCCTCCCTGCACTTCAGTGGCCACTACCTGCCCCCCAGTCACTTTCTCGTTTTGCCTTTTCTCTCCCAAGATGGAGCAATATTCAAAAGATGACTCAGAGAAGACCCTCAAAGTAAAATTAAATTTGTGTTTAACACATCCTAAATTCCCAGCTTACAAAGTACCACCTAAATTGGTCTATTTCTTGCTCCAGAAAGGCGCTGAAACCAAAAGAAGTGATTTGACATCAGGCGTGGCCCAAGGGTGACCTTGACCGGCAAGTCACTTGGCCTTTCTGAGCATCTATTTTTTTAAGTGCGTAATGGAGGCAGCAGTTTCTATCCCATCAAGCCTCCCAATCTGCTCTGAATCGGAGATTCCACCCAGGTTCTCTTTTATAGCAGAGTTTCATCGGGTCCTGTAGCAGGCAAATAAATAATAAGAAAACAAATAATTGCCAAGAGAAAAATAAAATGCTAAACCAGGGCACAAGAAGCTCCTGTCGGTTTCGTTGAATCGTATCTGATTCACAACTTGAAAACTGAGTCACGTTGTTCTCCTTGGAAAGTTATGTTATTATCGCCATTTTAAAATTTAAAAAATTTTTTCTTCGAAAGTGAAAGGATTTATGAAATCCTAGAATGTATGTAGGCCAATCCTAATATCTCTTAATGCTCCAGAGTAGAAAAAAACAGAAGACCTGAAGGAAGGCAGAGCTGGGTTTGAGTCCTGCCTGTGTTTTGCATTATCTGTGAGTCATATAACAGTCCGGATTTCATTTCCTCATCTGTGAAGTGAAGATAAACCTGCCCTGGTGACTTCACAAGGTTGCTATGGGGCTCAACCTAAAGCTCTTTGTGGAGTGTAAAGCACTACACCAGTTTAAGGCATTAATGTTATTCTTTTCTCTCATCAGTAACTAAGATTTTGCCCTGCCCACTCCAATACTTTGTAAAGGTGGTTCAGTGTTAGAGCAGGGAGTGAGATTCTGCTTCTGGAATCATGGAGTCTGCTAAACCAGACTCTACCACTTACTAGCTCTGGGCTACTAGGGAAATCCCATGTCCTCCCTGAGCTCGATTTTCCCATCTATCAAATAGGGATAACAGTACCCACCTCAGAGGGCTATTATGAGTGTTAAACCAGATAGCGCACACAATGCGTGTAGCACAGTGGCTCGCACTTAAGAAGCAATCAGTAAGTGTTCGCTCTCGCTGTTTTTTAACCGCCTTCTTCAGTCACGCACCCTCAACCCTAGCAGCTCTCCAAAAAACAGCCCGTATTTAAAAGAAAGTCTCTCCTTTATTCCCCCAACAGGGCTGGTTCAGTCCTGGCCAGGTGTTTGTACTAGACGAGTACTGCGCCCGAAATGGAGTCCGAGGGTGTCACCGACATCTCTGCTACCTCAGAGATTTGCTTGAACGGGCAGAAAACGGCGCCATGATTGACCCCACCCTCCTTCACTATAGCTTTGCCTTCTGTGCATCCCATGTTCACGGGAACAGGTAAGCACATGTCTGGAGGTAGTCCTCAAAAAAATTTTTTAACGCATTGGCAATGGTTTTATGACTGGCCGTGCTTTTAGGATCATCTCTAACTCTCTGTCCATTCCCATTCCTTCAGTAATACACACACACACACTCACACACACACACACAAACACAAAGAACACAAAGGCCTAAATTAATTTCTTCTCCTTTTAAAAGAAATGGCAAACAGGACTTCTAGAGTGATCTCTGAAGTTAGAGCAATCTAAGTTTAACTCATGGCTCCTCTATTTACTAGCAACGAGGCTAGATGGTAATTAAACACTCTGTGCCACAGTATTCTCATCTGTAAAACAGGGACAATAGTGTCTTCATGAGGTTGTTGAGAGGATTAAAGGGTTCAGCACAATGCCTGGACCATGGCAGAAGCTTGATAACTGCTTGCCTTTGTTGTTATTATTATTCATTCCATAAATATGTAATGATTACATCCTGAGTGTCAGGCACCCTAGTACACGTTCAGCATACGTGGTGAGCAAACACTAGGCCCCAAACAAAGGCAGAGCACCATAGAGATTGGGGCTCTGAGGAAAAGGAACACAATTCCATGATAGCGTTTAATAAAGGAACAGGACTCAGATGGGGTGGCAGAATGGAGGGAGGGCCTCCCTGAGGAAGTGATGCTTGGGCTGGGAACTGAAGCATGTGTAGGAGTTGAGTGGTTCCAGGCAAAAGGAGCAGCATGTACAAATGCCCTGCAGAGGGAGGAAGCCAAGTACATTTTAAGAGCTGAAACAGGCTAGGTGAAGCTGGAAGGCAAAGATAATCATAACACTTATCTTTTAACCATAGAGCTGGAAAGAACTTCAGAGATCACAGTGTAATCAACCCCATCGTTTTATAAATTTTATAGACAAGACCAGAACATCAGTTCTCCTAACTCTGTACTAAGTACTCTCTTTAGACTTTGCCCAGCTCCTGGAGGAAAAGATCCATGTTCTGAATAATGCAAAGCAGCAAATAATTTAGGAACATTATCATTTGGCTCTGAAGACATAGAATAAATTTCCACACTGCCGCAGCCAGTTTACTATCCCCAATGAATACAGCCTCCCATTACTATAAAGACGAGCCTACATTACCCCAGAGCACCCGAACCAATAACCAGAGAAGGCACACCCAGCAAAAACCAAGTGGCTTCGGAAACCCAGCCTTTGATGCAAAAGTTGCTACTCTGGACAAATTCACATGTGGGAGAATCCAGAATTGATTACATTTATTTTAAATCAGAATTGTGTCAGTCATCTTCACCTTTACAAGCTATACAACTCTGAAATATCTGTGGGATTTGTTCTGTGCTTTTCCTCTCTCTAGTGCTGGTGGATGTTATGAAATGCAACTTCAACATTTAGAGCTAGAAAATAATAGCATTGTAGGTTTGAATATTTAACAGGCAACAAGATTTTCATCACCTCCCATTGTTATAAGGTTCACTACCCCAGCACATGACCTTTTATTTGCATAAAAGATACTCATGAAAACTCTAATACCTGGGGAGTATCTGTGCATAATTCTGCTTTTTATAAATATGTACACTTTGATGACTATCTGTTACAGCCTCTTGGACTGAATTCTTTAAAGAGAGAGAGAGAGAAGTTGCATTATATTCTCTGGGTTGTCACACTGTATTCTACATATGTTACTGAATAAGAAAGTGTTATAAAATAATGAAGTGTTTTTGTAAACTCCCTGGTAAACATCATCATGAATTATGATACACATTGTCTGGATTTCATATTGTAAGACTGCCACTTGATTCACAGTTAGGTTTATACATCTTGTCATGGAAACAGTTTTGGATTTCTTATTTTCTTTTCAGTTCTGATTTTCCTTATGCAAGTTTGCATCTTTTTTTTTTTTTTTTGCTTATTATTTTAGTTTGAATGCATTTGCTTTTGCTGTTTGATGCATCCTTCTTTTTCTTTCTTTTGTTTGTGCATGTATGTGTGCTCTTGATTCTCCCATGGCTGGCCACACTCTCTGCATGCCCCATGCGACCACCCCCTCTCCAAAGTCAACAAATGCATGTGTACCTTAGTGGGCTGCCACCAAATACAGACCCTGAAGGGAACAAAACTCCCTCCCCATCTGAACCAGAGGCTAAAAAAGATACCAAAAAGGAATCCAAAAAAAGAAAAGATTTCAAAACCCAGGCAAATCCAGAGCCCAAAAGGTAAGAAGTTACGTGTATATTGGCTTGTGTTTTTCAATGTCTGTGACCTTCCTTGCCTTATCCCCTCATCCAGACCACAACTTCCACTTTAACAAACAGCAAGCTTTGGAATCTCTGCTTCTTTAAGGTTTTTCAATGGCACACTTTAAAAAAAATCCTAGCAATGGGCAAAAATACCATATATTAGGACTGAATTTGAGTCAGGTGTCTAGTGACTCTTAAAACATGTTCATATTGAAAAAACTAATTGAGCAGTATGTAAACAGAATCATGAGTCAGATTGCTTTTTTTAGTGGCATCTAGTGAGGAGCCTGGTACCTTACCAAGTCATTCATAATAAGCAACCTGTGCTTTATAATTTTGAAATTATGTTTAAAGAGCAAATAAAATGGGTTGGCATAGATGAGTCTATACATTTATAGTAACTTCATCGTTTTCAGCAAATCCCCCTCAGTTCCACATTTATCTCATGAAAGAAATCTATTTTCAAATAATGATTTATAACAAAGACACAAAATAAAGCCTATCACTAAATTCATGGCTCCTCACAGAATCACTTACGTAATGAGGTCACTTTGAAGCCTCTTTTAAGTTCTAATATTATGTTTATCCTCTCCTGTTTCCTGTGTCTTTTGAGAATGCTGTCTTCAGGAATTGATAAAATGGCAAATTGGTGGCTTTTTTCCGTTTTAAACTAGATTTACAATTACCTCTAATGTTATCCTTATGTCTTTCTTCATCTTCCCTACTCTTGCCCCAAATTAACATTGACATTTTAAAGTTTTGTTGTTGAGGTTTTGAAACTGATGCTCTGACCTGGCATTGTCAAGCTACACAAAGTTCACAAGCAGGTATGCTTTATGTTTCAATATGAATTTATTCACTGGAATATTTCTAAGTTCTGAAATATATGGAGTTCACTTGCAGGGAGACCAAATGAAAATGCCAACTTTCACTTCCTAGGGAATGTGGCAGGCTGTCAGTGTATACAGGTCCAACAGTGAAGGTCAAAGAAAACCCTGATTCTATGTGCACAACCATCTTCTGAGCCTGGAGTATGTAAAGATGAAGATGAAGTGGAGTTTCTGTTTGTGTTTCCCTGTGAGGGTCAGACTGCAAGGCAACGGTTACTGGCAGCCAGTAAGAAAGTAGGGAGAGCATGTCATAGGTGCCGGAAGGAAGCCTCTCTGGCTGCTGTCCAAGGTGCTGCTTTTGGTGTGATTGGCATTGAAACAGAGCAGAGAGTAAATGGCCATACTTGATCAAGCCTGACCTATTTCCTGTGCCTGAAAAACTATCCAAAAGGATTTTGAATGGTACTTTGAGAGGATTATGTGTGTTTCTGGGTCTATTTGCATTGAATTTTTTTAATGAAGAAGAAATCATAATATTAAGTATCAGTTGTGGAGCATTCTGCAGTTTACAAAGTGCTTTCATATCGTCTATCTCATTTGCTATAACATTTTCAGGTTACCTATTTTTATATCCATTTGGCAGATAATGAAACTGAATATCTGTACATTTAAGTGGCAAACCCAGATATTCTGAGTCCAAAGCTCTTCCTCTTTGCACTATATCAGCGCTATATGTAGATTCTAAAGATCTGAGTATTAGAGCCTATTCTGCATAAATCTAGGATTATCATATCTCATTTCTGGGCCTCAATTTTCTCATCTGCAAAATGGGCACATAGAATCATAACATCTTTAATATTCCATCAACATCAGAAATTATCTTCTATGGGTTATAATAACAAATGAAATCATCTGTTGTCAGATTTCATAAAGTTTAATTAAGGATAATCACTACCATTTAATAAGTGCTTGCTATATGCCAGGCATTGTGTGAAGTGATGTTTACGTATATTCTCTCATTTTATCCTTATTACATCTCTATGAGATAAGTATTATTATCCTCATCTAACAGATGAGGAGTTTGAGGCTCAGGTAAGTTCAGTCACTTGCTCCATAGCAAATAAGTGTGTGAGCCTAATTCAAACATGGAGATTCTGACTTTGGAGCTTAGATTCACAACCTCTCTGCCTTACTGCCTGCCCAATAGTAGCACTTGTGTATGATGTGAGATGCCAGATTCAGCCATTTGATACGAATTTCAACATTTCAAGGTGAAATACTATAGCAGTCATCTGAATTAATTAAAAAGTTTTCCATTTTTGTCCTAACAATGTCCAAAATCAGTTTGGCCCTTCTGGTAATTTTGGCCTTGTAGAGCAACCCATAGTCTATCTGGAGTTTTAGACCACTGAGGGGAGAGTCTCCTTTGAACACTAACAGCCTTTTGGTATTGGACAAACCATTTTCCTAACCTCTTTCACCAGAATAAACACTATTTTCATGTGGAGACATTATCTATTCTTTGACCCAAATTATTAAGGAATTCATGACTCATGGAAACAAAATTCCACCCTTTAACCTAAATTTAACTGAATGATAGAGCCCATTCCTATTGTCATCTCACAACCAGCTTCAGATTAGGTTAAAAAAATAGGTTTTTACCTAATTTATTAATTTTTTACCTATTAATAACTCAGCAGCTCCAGAGGTGGAGGCAGAGCCCTGCTCTGCTGCCGCTGGAAATCGTTAGTGACCGCTCAGATGCTGATGACCCAGTTTCCCCCACCTTCTCTGGAAGCCTGTGCCACATCTCTGTGAAAAACTATGCCTATGTGAATCCAAAACGCCTAATCAAAAGTAGACACATCTGGTCAATCAGGAAGATGTTTGCTGGCATAATTCCAAGTACTTAAAGACACAGAACCATCCACATGTTTGGCGTCTTTTGGAATAGTGGTTCTTGACTAATGGTGATCTTTTCCCCTAAGGGACATTTGGCAATATCTGGAGACATTTTTGATTGTCATACTGGGGAAGGATAGTCCTATTGTCCTCTAGTGGGTAGAGGCTAGAAATGTTTCTGAATTTCCTACAATGCAGAGGACAGCCACGTGCAAACAAAGCCCCCAAAACCAAAGTCCCAAATGATGGGCTGAAATTTGTCCCTTTTACTTGGATTTTTTTTTTTTTTTTGTCTTTTACACAGACTTATTCTGGGTCTAAAGGCATAACAGTTAGCACCACTGACTTTCAACTTGTGCAGTAGTTCTCACACTCTAGTGTGCATATAAATCACACGGGGAGTTTGTTAAAATGGAGAGTAGGAGGCTCCATCGTCAAATAATTTTATTCAGCCAGTCTTAGATGGAGCTGGGCTGCACTTTTAATCTGTTCCTTCCAGGTAATTCTAAGGCATTTGATCTTCAGATCCCACTTATTTAACACCTTGGTTGTCAAACTTGGTGCACATTGGAATCACTTGGAGAGCCTGAAAAATGCTGATGTCTTGGCTCCTGCAGGGGTTCTGATTTAGTTAATCTGGGATATGGCCTAAGTATTATGTTTTAAAAATCTCCTCAAGTGATTCTAAAATGTAACAATGTTTAAGAACCACTGATTGAGGGAACATTAGTTTGAGCCAGCTCTTTAAAACTGAACCCATTTTCTCAAAGAGAGAGGGAAAGAAAAGGAAAATGTGAGTACGTTCATCTGGTTGCACTTGGCGATCATAAAATCCACAGATGTAAATTGCTATATCTTCTAATTTTTAAATCAGCTCCTAAGGTTGCAGTACTTAATTTTCACCACAATATTTTTAGCATTCTTTCTAGATGACATTTAGATTAGCATCACTTTGGTCACTATCCCACAGTGACAAGGCGATCAAACAGCTCTGATGATTGCAAGTTGCGTCAATGTTCCTTGGATCCTTTATTATTGGGATTGGAAATTTTTCTCATTTACATTATTATTTAACATTTCTTGAATGCCAGTGCTGCTCTTCACATATGGCCTGTGTAGAAAGTACATTGTATCAGCAATTAACAAATCCATAATGCCAACCGCCCCAATCCAAAGTAAGCTGCATAGATTAATGAGTCTGCAAGCAGATGTAAGAGGGCATGAGTCCTAAAAATCTCTGAAAATGTGTCCAAGAATTCTTTTGGGAGATGTGTTTGGAGCCAAGGTGCTGCTTGTGTGCAAGAAACCATGTGATCCCTGTGGATTAGATTTGAGTAACTGAACTATCAGATGGAACCCACTGTTCTCTGTTACTCCACCAGGGTCCCTAAGTCATAAGTATTTCCATCTACCCAGTTGCCCAAGACAAAACCTTGGGAGCTGCCCTTGACTCCTCCTTCTCTCTCAGCACATCGCAAGGATTCAATGACTATGCTGTATCAATGCCCTTAAGTATCTCTCAAGTCCATCCCTTGTCCCTCTCTTCAATACCACTACCGAAGTTCAGATCTCTATCTTCTCTCCCCAAGACCACAGCTATTGCCTTATTGACTACATCTCTGCTTCCAATGTTGGTCCCTCATCCCCAATCCATGTCACATAATGGTTTCTTTTATTTCTCTTTTATGAATGCTTACCTGGAAGTAAATGACTAATTTTTGCATATGTATATTTTTTTCCTTTCATTCCAGTCTCACCTTTCACCTCTTTCTCTCCGTCTTTCCCATCCCACCTTCTCTCCCTCTCTCCCTCTGTCTCTGCCACACACACATACACTCATTATGACATTATGTCTGGTGCTTTTTAACTCTTCCTCCCCAAAAGAGAGAGGAAAAAAACCTGTGTAGCAGGGATAGCTCTGTTTTACTGACCTCTGTATACAGCGCTTTAGTAGCAGGCAGGCATGGATGGGAGATGACAGTGACCCCCACATTCTTGGTCTCATGTTACACACTGATACAAGACATTATTGCAGTTGTGGACATGAGCACATGGCTGGTTGGCCTTCTAGCTCTGAGCAGGTGTTGGCCTTCCATATGGCTGAATCATGCTCCCTAAATTCTAAAGAACCAGCTTCACCTAATGAGAAGTAAGAAAGAGAAGAAGGGAAAGTCCAAACACATTTTAAGTAAAAGTCTGCATCCCAAGGAAAAATTCCCTTCAGAACTTGTATTCTAACTTTTAACCCATGTGACTGTCTTCTTGAAGGAAATTTGCTTCATGAGAACAACAGATTTTTCAACTCAGACGTACAATCTTGTAAAATGTGCTCAATTGTCTCTCCCATTGGTGTAGTCTTTCTGGTCCACAACAAACCATCAAGTAACGTGCATTTCCTTTTAAAATTTCCACAGTGTGTCCTCATCCTGTGGTCATTGGATTCAACTGGTGCAAAAATGTATTTTCAGATGTCATACCCTTTTCAGGATGGGTATGATACCAAAAAACCTTACTTCTGAGTGGCCTGACCACTCGGAAGTCTAAAATATGGTGTTCAGGGTGGAATCTAAAGCCTAACTTTCTGTGTTTGTCTAGAAGTAAAGGAACCCATCTCGTCTCCTCTTATTCCTCAAAGAGAAAAATCTATGTAGTACCAATTTTGGAAATTGGTCCTTCTCTGGGGAAAGAAATATATGCTTTCCTGCAGTGCATGCATTTTGTACCATTTCTCTAATCACTGTTAGGTTCTCGCTTCATTCAGCACCAGGACCAAGACTGAGCCACTTTGACTAATGGCCTTATGTCAATAGAATCTATATCTTTGAGATTGTTCAGTAGGGAGAGACTTCTCAATCACTCCCATCCTTATAACAGAGTGAAGACACCTTCTGATATTGTTGGGTTATGGCTACATATTTAGAAAGATAATAAACAAGTCAGAAAAGACCTCACTGGTATATTTTTGCCTTCTCCGAGCCTCTTTTCCAAATGGACTAATAGCCAACCTCAAGAAGCTCCAATGCACATTGTAATGTGGTGGAAACTGCTTGTTGTTGCTTCCAATCCTACTCTTTGTGATACAAACACTTTGATAGATTTGTTTTAGCAGTGTGTCTGAGCCCCAGGGCATCAGGGCATAATTAGAAAAGGCCATGGGCTGGAGCGAGAGAAGGAAAGGCTAAGACTGGGCTTTCCTAATGAAGCAGTGACTATGGGATGTGAGAGTCCTAATTACAATTTATAATTAACCTAGAGATTATACCAACCATCCAGATGAGCAAGCAGAGATGTCTCTTTTTGAGACAATAATGCTTTGGTGCTATCTTGAATTTGTAGTTATTAACCAGTGAAAGAGACAAAGGAAAATACTTTGAATTTAATAGAATTAAATTCAAAGGTGTCGTTCTAAAAGTTGTCAAGATAAAGAATTGCTAGGAGAAGCCAGTTAAAAAAGAGAGAGAGGTTAAGAGAGTGTGTTTGGTGTAAATGTTCTATTTAGGGAACATTGCAAGGAACATCTAAGATATTCTGTCCCACTCTGGCCCTTTAAGCTCTCGTGTTTCTGGGCTGGAACAATTTAGTAGCAAGTAGGATTCAGTTATCATGCTTGTTTAAGGACATTTTCGTGGATCCATAATGCGGTCTGCAGGCATGCATCCATTTGGAGAGAGAGAATATATCATGTTTACGGTGCCTGTACCGGCATATGTGGACATTTGCATTTGGAGAGAGAGTATATTCCCACTTCAGCTGGAGTTTTACCCCTTGTTGGTAGTGATTGGAGCTTAAAGCTAGCTGTATGCATAGAAGTGGACCAGACAGTCTTTCCTCTTTTATTGAATCCATAATTTTTTTTTTTGCACCTGGATTCTGCACTTGATCACCAAATAAATGCAATATCAGAACACATCAATCATTGCAACCTTTGAATTAATTTAGCAACCTGACCTTCTTGAAAAGATCTCTTATCTTCCAAAGGAGGGTTTTGTGGCCCAGCTTTCAACATAATATGGAAAACTGTGCTAGCAGGATGATTAAATTCTAGGAAACTGTGTGCTCATCTGGGTGTGTAGGAACAATTTAACGACCTCAAAGAGATAAATTCACTTTCACAAAACACATAGCAGCTTAATTTCTTTGACCAGATTCTTCACATTTAATTTCAAATATCAAAATAAGATGTTTCACACTAAAAGCCTAGTAATTAATTATATTGGATTAATCCTAAAATAGACATTAATCAATAAGGTCTAGCTCAGAAGCATTTGAAGAAAGGAAGAGCAATTTGCGTAACTAGTAACTTAAGGGTTGGGCGACTGGGTTATGGTAGTTTCAATCTGACAAAAAAAAAAGAAAAACAACTCTAGATATATTATTATTTGTGACATGGCTCAAGATGGGAGACTGTGAGGAGAGTAAAGATGACAGAACTGGTGCTAACCACTGTGACAAGAACTTGAAGAGCAGCCGACATGACATCTTTCCTATCATGCTGCCGAAAATGTCAACTTTGTGAAGGACAGTGAGAAAATGGTTTGCCGAAAACTTGAAAGGTGGATTCCAGAGCTGCCTGCTGTGTCAGATGCAATATAGTCTCTTGTGGCCGGAGAGACCCACTTCTGGCTCCCATGATGGCCTGCAGGTGGGAGAGCTTCCAGTCTTCAGCAGGGCTCCAAAAATGACTGCACTTGACCTGCATATTGTCTCAAGTTTTCGGGATCATGATATACAAGAAGTGAGTTGTTAGCCAGTGTGCAGTTAGGTGGAACTAGAGACCAGGGGCCACATTTCCTTGTCAAGTGTGTGTGTGTGTGTGTTTCTAAAGCTAGGTTTAAAGCCATCGCCACTTCTACTGAAATTGGGAGCGTGGGAAAGGAGGGATATGTGCCTATGAACTTACATCAGTTCATTACAAGTAACAAAAACTAACTCCAGATCATCTAAGCAAAAGGGAGTTTAGTGGGATGATGCTGGGAGCCTCAAAGACAGGGAGGGGAAAATTGGAATCAAGGCAGCTACAGAAAAGTAGGAAACAGGACCACAGCAGCACTTGTTGATCCTTAACTGCATGTTAGAGTAACCTGGGGAGCCTTAAACATGACAGGGTCTAGGCCCCACTGCAGACAAATTGAATCAGAGCTTGAGGAGGGGACCTCTCAAAGCTCTGCCAGGATTCTAATGTACAGCCAAAGATTGAGAACTACTGACCTGGGAGGACAATCTGGTCAGGGCAGAGCCACAGGGGCGAGCAAATTCCACCTGTTTCTTCTATCCCTGCATCACATACTCCACACAAAGCTTCTGGAAAAGAGTGTTCAGTTGGCTGAGCTTAGGTCATAGTCCAGCTTAGATTTACAGTGACCATGAAAGGGAGGAGCTGGTCTGTAGGAAACCCTTCAGCATTAACAGAGGGAAAATAGTCACCTGAATTTACCTTCCCCCAAGAGAACCCACAATGTGGCCAACAATGTGGCCAAGGTCATTCCTCCAAACGATATTCAGGTGCTGTTAGGAAGTGGCAGTGGACGCCAAGAAGCCAGAAAACAAGAGGGCAGAAAATGCACCAGTCGGGACACGAAAGGTTAGGGGGTTCAGGCTCCTACACACGTTCTGAGTAAAGGCTCAGCTCAGCCTAGGATTTACTAGCTAGGAATTTAAAATCCAGCTTCCTCCCTCCTCTTCTCTCAGTTCCTTGTGACTCCTGAAGTGTTAAAAGTATTGAGAAAGGAACAAGATGCAGAGCCAGTTTTATGACAATTATAGAATCACCCCTAAATGCTTCCAGGAAAAAAAAAAAAAAACAAAAGCAAAAGTATGGCTTCTGAGCAACACCAGTACAGTTCTTGTATTTATTTTGCAACCAGCACTGCTTGGAATGGCACCTTGGAAACAGTGCAAACACCGCTTTTGGAAGGGATTGCTAGCTTTATAAGTGGACCATGGACTTGGAGAAGATGTCTGGTTGCAAATTCACTCCAATCCGAGGGAAATTGGGAACGCTGAACCAAACAGACCCTTTCAGCCACTGTAAGAGCCCCCCACCAAATATTTTCTTGCGCTAGGGCAGTGGTTCTCTAAGTATTGTCCCCGAACCAGCAGAACTAGCAGCACCAGGAAACTTGTTAGAAATGCAGATGCTCAGGCCCCACCCCAGATCTGGTGAATCAGAAACTCTGGGGTGGGTCCAGCAATCTGGGTCATGGCAAGCCCTCCAGGTCATTCTGAGGCATGCTCTGATTTGAGAACCACTGCTCCGGGAAAAGTATTTGATTGCTTCTGTGATGACAACAATGCTCCCCAAAATACTGAACTAGGATTTTTCAGTTAGTAGCTTCCTAGAAATCTATCTAAACCTGTACAATTAGCATTAACAAATTATAGGGGTCAGTGGAAAAGAAATTGACAAAATTTTCAAAACTAATTAAGTGAAATCAAACCAAAAAAAGGATATTTTTGCCTTTTAACTGATATTGTTACAACCTGTGATCTTTGACAAACTATTATTCCTGTCTGTCTCTTCCTCAGTTTGTGAAATAGCATCCCCCATTACCAGTACCATTTCAGAGGAATTCTGGCGATTATAAACAAATTTGCATTCAATGTCAAAATTGTGATTTTTTTTGTCACCTGTTTTTGTTGGTGAACTCTGTACTATGTGCCTTATAGATGTAAAGTCAGTTTCACTTATTTTAAAATAAAACTATTCACACTAACATGGGCGATCAAGATGCAAATTTAAGAAAAGACTGCAATAGTAATTTTTAGTCGTTTACTTGTTTTTGAATGGTGAGATTAATGGTGTTCAGAAGGTAGTCCAAGGCGGGCTTGTGGGGGAAGTGGGAGCTGCTGTTTGATGCCTTTAATAATTACAAACAGGAATCATCAAAACAAAAGGAAAAATAGATAATCAAATTGTATGTTTGTAATAATACTGTTTGTAGTGAGAATTAACTAAGAAGGCCAGCTACATACTAAATGTTTCATTTTTGTCATCTCAAACACAAATCTAAAAGTTGCTTCCTAATTGTGTAATTGCTTTAGAAGGCTGTTGGGCAAGGAATGAATGATTTTCTTTGGAGAGATTTATCTCCTACTAATGGCCACAGACAGCTCTGGGCTGCCCATGTTGAATGATCTTTTCCCTGTGATCTAAAAAGCCCTCTCTAAATTTATATTCAGTAGCATTTTTCTCTGGGTTAAGTCCCTGCTAAGAAACGAAATGCTTAAAATGGCTCCCTTTTTCCCAAATTGAGTGTGTGCATGCATTCCTATAAATGTGTGTTCAGTGCATTAGCAAGCTGAATTTTGTATAAACAAAATCTGAAAGCCAGAGCTAGAGGAAGTTGTAGGTTATAACAGAAACATGAGAATTTATCATAGAAAGTGTCACATGTATTTTGTGGGGGCCGATGAATTCATCCTGAGATTTATTTACAGATTCAGGGACATTTCGTGATAAAAAAAATCTTTTTAATAAACTTTGTAAATTAACATTGGAGATTTTTCCAGAAAATTTGAAAATAAGAGCACATTCATAAATTCCAACAGCCTACCTGATATTTACCATTCTGCCTTCTTAAACTTCCTTTGAGTTCAGGGGAGTGTGAAGAAATGGGTTATATAGAATTTTACTGTTTAGGGGTATTTTTTATAAAGTGGAGGAGGGGAAGTTTTCTCATTTTTTTAGAGTAGGGCACTTCTAATGTTTAAAAGGAAGGGAAGCTGACCAATTAACCCCTAACAGGAGGTACTTTGCTATCATTTGCCAAGTCTTTTGTGCAGTCAGACTGGTCTAGTATACAGGATTTTCCCAACTTATGCTGGATCCTTGAGAAGGCCTATAAATAAGACCATTTGTTTGGTCTCAAGATGACTTGCATTTGCAAACTGGAGAATGTTCCAATAGAAGTTTCATGGTGACGCACCAATCTGCAAACTGGCTCAGCCAGTAGTCAAAACAAGCCACTATGGGATCTTGGAAGCTGAAGTCTTTGAATGGGTCAGATTATCCTAATTTGGCACAGATAAATTTGAGCCATAAATATGCAGCCTCCCTTTGTATTTTCGACTTGAATGGTTCAAAGCAACTAGGGAAAATGGGTGTGAACCTAATGGTGATTAGAAGTATGAGAATACTGTGATTAAACTGAAATTCACTTATTTATGCTAGGGTCCTTCTTTTTATTAAAATGAGCAATAGTTCACTAAGATTGAAAAACATCATATGTGGTTTGTTCTTTTTTTTCCACCAGCTTTATTGAGATATTGACATTTAACATATGTAAGTTTAAAGTCTACAATGTCATGATTTTATACACGTGTATATTGTGAAATGATGACCACAATAAGATTAGTAATGCCTACATGCCCTCACATAATTACTGTTTTTTGTGCGTAGTGATAACATTTAAGATCTACTCTCTTAACAACTTTCAGGTATAATACAGTGCTATTCATTATTGTCAGCATGCTGTACATTAGATTCCCAGAACTTACTCATCTTATAGCTGGAAGTTTGTACCCTTTGGTCAACATCTCCCCATGTCACCCACTCCTCAGGCCCTGACAACTACCATTCTACTCTCTATTTCTGTGAGTTTGACTTTTTCAGATTCCACATATAAGTGAGAACATATACAAAAAAAAACCATATTTTTCTTTCTCTGACTTATTTCACTTAGCCTAATGCCGTATTTGCCATTGTAACATATTTCACTTAGCACTCATGTTGTCACAAAAGGCAGGATTTCCTTCCTTTTTATGGCTGAATAATGTTCCATCATGTATATATCACATTTCCTTTATCTATTCAGCTGTTGATGGACACTTAGTTTGTTTCCATGTCTTGGCCATTGTAAATAATGCTGCACTGAACGTGGAGCTGCAGATATATCTTCAAGATAGTGACTTCCTTTCCTTGAGGTATTTACCCAGAAGTGGAATTGCTGGATCATATAGTAGTTCTATTTTTAATTTTTTGAGGAACATCAATACTGTTTTCCATAGTGGCTATATTGGTTTACATTCCCACCAACAGTGCACAAGGTTTCCTTTTCTCCACATCCTTGCCAACACTTGTTGTCTTATCTTTTTGGTGATAGCTATTCTGTCAGGTGTGAGGTGATAGCTCATTGTGGGTTTGACTTGCAATTTTCCTGATGGTTAATGATTTTGAGCATCTTTTCATGTACCTGTTGGCCATTTGTATGTCTTCTTCAGAAAAATGTCTATTCAAGTCCCCTGCCCATTTTTCAATTGAATTGTTTGTTTTTTTGTTATTGAATTTTATGAATTCCTTCTATGTTTTTGGTATTAATCCCTTATCAGAAAGATGGTTTGCAAATATTTTCTCTCATTTCATAAGTTGCCTTTTCATTTTGCTGTGCAGAAGCTTTTTAGTTTGATGTAGTCCCACCTATTTTTTATTTTGTTGCTTGTGCTTTTGGTGTCATATCTGAAAAAATCATTGCCAAGACCAATATCAAAGAGCTTTTTCCCTACGTTTTCTTCTAGGATTTTTACAGTTTCAGGTCTTATATAAGTCTTCAATCCATTTCCAGTTCATTTTTGTGAGTGGTGTAAGATAGGAGTCCAGTTTCATTCTTTTGCATGTGAATATCCAGCTTTCACAACATCATTTATTCATGAGACTATTCTTTCCCTATTGAATATTCTTGGCTCCCTTGTCACATGTTAGTAATGTCATAGGGTGGCCAACTGGATAAAAAAACAAGATCCATGTATATGCTGCATACAAGAGACACACTTCAGACCTACAGACACTCACAAACTGAAAGTAAAAGGATAGAAAAAGATATTCCATGCAAATGGCAAAGAAAAGAAAGTGGGGTAGCAATACTTATATCAGACAAAATAGACTTTGATTTATCAAAAACTGTTATAAGAGACAAAGACGGGCACTACATTATGATAAAGGGAACAATCCAACAAGAAAATATAACACTTGTAAATATCTATTTCTGGGCTTTTGATATTGTTTCTCTGGTCTATGTGTCTGTTTTTATGCCAGTACCATACTGTTTTGATCACTATAGCTTTGTAATAAAGTTTGAAATCAGGAATTGTGACACCTCCGGCTTTGTTCTTCTTTCTGAGGATTGCTTTGGCTATTCAGGTCTTTTTAGTTCCATACAAATTTTAGGATTATTTTTTCTATTTCTGTGAAAAATACTATTGGAATTTTGATAGGGATTGCATTGAATCTATAGATGGCTTTGGGTGATATGGACATTTTAACAATATTAATTCTTCTAATCTGTGAACACAGGATATCTTTCCATTTATTTGTGTTTTCTTCAATTTCTTCCATCAATGTCTTGTAATTTTTACAATGTCTTGTAATTTGTTCTTCATTTAGTACATGTGTGCTTACATTAATCTGAACGTATATAATTATAAGCTGGAAATTGAATCATTTAAGAACATTTAACACTGGGAAAAACAAGTGCTTATAAGGCACCTGGTTTTCTTAGGAGTTCGTGCATACAATTCAGGGCTCCCAAACCTGAGTGCCTATTAGAGAGATAGGTAATGCAAATTAGAGATGTGGACCGGGTGAGTGCCTGCCCCAGCTGAGGAAGAAGCTGTTAGATGACTCTCGCCAATTAATGCCAGTTGTTCCAAATTTTCAAAAGAATTGTACTATAAAACTTACCTAATGTTTAAAATGTTGGCAAGTAGTTCAAAATTTTAAGAAGCAATGAGCCAAACAGAAGGTCTTGAAGCTGGACCTGCAAGCCACCAGTTTGTACATTTTACCATTTCACAATAAATGAGCGACAGTTCTGCAAATGTCTCTGAACGATAACCCCAAAATACCCCATCCACTTCAGTAGCTGGCACTGAAAAGCAGGACTTCTCCTAAGGTCATATCGATCATTGTAGTAGTTTTTCTGCAATGGACAGTTTCCTCCTGCTAGAGATTTGATTTGATGGTGTCAGCATATGAGGTTCCCGTCACTTCATGACATGTCTTCTTTCAGGCCCGATGGAATCGGAACTGTGACTGTTGAAGAAAAGGAACGTTTTGAAGAAATCAAAGAGAGACTCCGAGTTCTGTTGGAGAATCAGATTACACATTTTAGGTAAGGACCTGGGGTTGAGGGGCTAATTAGGAGGGTAAGACTGAGGAGGGACAAATAAAACGCTTGATTTTCTAAAACTGTGACTCTATCAGAGACGCATTGGATATTTAGAAATAACTGAATGGAAAAGCAAACTAATAGGACAGGCTTCCACAATAGCTAGCAGACTTTGAAATCCTAAGTTCCTTTTATTTCTCTAAAAGAACAAAGCCCTGCTTTTATGCAAGATGACCCTGGTCATCAATTTATTTTTTAAAAATATATTGAAAAGTTGAATTGAAGCTACTTCAAGATTCCTAAGTAAAATATTGAAAAGTCCTGTGAATCAGATCACATGAACAGGGAAGGAGGCAGTAGTCCCCACAGGAGAGCCTCCACCTTCTCTGTTACCTCAGAAACAGGCCGAGCTGGCAACACAGAGAAAGAAAAACTTGGACCAGCCTTGACACATTGACTCTTCCCCACACACGCGACACAGGCAGCAGGGCTGATGTTTGAGCCTTGCACCACGTAGCCCACTTCTGCCTTGGAGCGCATTAGACATTTCTCATGCTACTCTGGTGGTTCTGGACCAGTGATACTAAAATAGTAATTCAAAGATAGTAAGAGCATTTATAATAGCAAAATAAATAGTTCCTTTTTATTAAATACTTTCTATGTGCCACACTAGAGGCTGGATAAGCATTAACTCACTTGTTTATTCTCAAAACAATTTGGTAAGGTAGTTATTATAATCCCCATTTAAACAAGGAATAAACTGAGTCTGAGAGAGGTAAGGAACTTGCCCCAGGCCACCCAGCCGGCAAGTGGAAGAAGTAGGACAAATACATAGGATTGTCTGAGTTTAAGTAGCCCCTGCTGGTCCCTCTGTATCACAAGGAACAGCATCCCCAAGGGCTTGTGACAGCCTGAGACAGTCAGTAGAATTCTTGGTGGTACCTGACATAGTTCTATCTGTGTCATCACAATCTTCCTGGATAAATCTTTATTGATCATACACTATATGCAAGATGCATTGCCACTAACAAAAGATACAACAGCAATTACCACTATCAAGGAAGGACAGTTAGCAGAATCATGAATTTGCTCAAAATACACCCTTTATTTCCTGTATTAATCCTTTGGGGATTTAAGTCAGTGTCTTAGGTAATTTTAGCCTGTTTCAACTAATATTTTTTTAATGATGATCTCTATAATAATACATAAGGTCACATTTGAGCTAGGGAATGGTTCTTCTCCACAATAGAAATCTAAACAGAGCCTTATGTCATGACTCTAAATATTCTTTGCTGCTGCAGACATTTGCAGAGTCTCTCTTTAGTCATTATTCACACATACACATATATACATTATATACACACATATATGGTGTGAACTCAGATTAACATAACACAAGGTGACAAAATAAAAAGCATTTTCTGTTCCTCAGAGGGAGTTGCTATAGGAATCAAACTGCAGCATATTTCATGCTAAAATGTAATTGATTTGGGCAACCTGAAGAATTTTTCGTCTTTTTTAGGTATTGCTTTCCATTTGGTCGACCTGAAGGTGCTTTGAAAGCTACTCTCTCACTCCTAGAAAGGGTAAGAATGGAAGTAAAAGATTACATAGATGCCAAGACATGAACATAATGGTAATGAAATAGTGTGGTTAAATGACCTACTTGAGAATTCTTTAAGGCTTTGTTACCATTCATCAAATATCAGAATAAACGTGAAGAAACTGCCAAAATTCTAGATACTTTCTCTCCAGACTCCCTAAAACTTAGGCGATATTGAAGATACGCTCCTCACCCTTCCCTGACTCATGAACAAGGTTTGCCATCCTAACTGTGCTTTGCGGTTTTCTGTGTTTTCTCTTTAATGATGGCTCTTGGTCAATATTACGTCACAAGGAGACATTCACAACCAATTTTAAGCTTGAGCTCTTAAGATGGATAAATGAGTAACACCTTTGGTTGAGCTATCTTAATAATCTTTTTTTCCACCTAAAGGTTTTGATGAAAGATATTGTTACCCCCGTGCCACAAGAGGAGGTAAAAACAGTCATCCGTAAATGTCTAGAGCAGGCTGCCTTAGTCAACTATTCTCGGCTGTCAGAGTATGCCAAAATCGAAGGTAAGGCTCCCTTCTGCCCCCGATTTTTCATTTAAATTTTGGTATACCTCCCTGGGGAAGTCTCTCTCTTTCCTGATGGGCACCAGAAAACAGTGGTCCATCTGAATATGTTAAGTGGAAACTTGAAAACTCTTGAAATGTGAAAGCTTCCTTGGCTGTGGCCAAATTAATCCATGAAAGAACAGGGGCTCAGGAAAGTCTTTGTGGGGGAAGATTATTGAATATAGGATGTTATCAGATAACTAACCTCCTTCTGAGAGTCTGTATTGGCTCTAAGTTTGCTCTGTGGCTAATGTTTTCCTATGAAAGAGTTCTGCAGAATTGCTACCTTCTTTAAATAGAGGAAAACAAAGCAGTTTGTGGTCCACTGTTGCTAGCATTGGAAGTAAAACAAGAGTTGAATAAAGCAACGTCAAGATTTTCCTTAACTCTTTCTTGCCCCTTGAAAGTATCTTGTCTTCTGGTAGCATTTCAAACTTGATGGCAGGTTAGTGTCCCCCTGACTCTGATGGCTCCTGGTTTGCTTTAGATCTCATTCACTCTTGTTACTCTAGTCATAGGATGGTTGTTACCACTGCCCTCTCAAGTATTAGGGAAGGGGTCACTGATGACCAAGTAATCACCCAAAAGACACTTTGAGTAAACTCTACTTGAGGAGGTATGGTTCTTTGGGACCTATTCATCTGCAAAGGTATTAATCACTTTTCATTGTTACCCTGTTGGCTGCTATAGGGTGATTTGAAAACCACACCCAACATGACCAGTGGTGTAAGTGTATAAATGTGGAAGTTTTGTGTGCAAAACTCAGTGTGTCCGCATTCTGGAATCCAATGTTCTCTCACATGTGAAACACCTGACTCGAACCAGCAAATGCCCATTGTCTGCCTTCAGGACATGACTGGGAAAAAAAAAGACCTAACCACCACCAAAACCCCATCACTTACTCTGCCAAAGTCCTTGTTTCCTTAGAGAATTAGGTTAAGATCATGTCAAATTCTCAGTGTTCTATACATTACATGTCCTCCCTCTTTCAATTTTGTCTGTCTGACAATGCAAATTGTGTACCAGTGGTAATGAATTCATTGTTATGCATCCAGGGAGAAACACTTAAGAATTGGGCACTAAAAGGATGTTTATCAACTCTTGACTTGGTAATGAGTGACAAAAATAGAGGAACAAGAAGATCGTTAAAGGGATATATTAGCAAATAATTGTTCCAGCATTTACCTTCCCAGGACATAATGATTGGTTGTATTTGGTAAAGTCAACCGGGTACCTAATAATTCTAGGCAAGGCCAGAGATGGGATGGAATCAAGAAACGTTCGGTTGCCATGGCTGCTGCCTCGTAGGTCTTGGTCTAGCTATTATTAGTCTTTTGGTAAGATCTGCTCTCTTCTTTCAGATAAATATATCCAAAAACAAACTTTAAGATCTGTAAGTAAAAATGCATTCATTTCCAAAGTAGATCAGCTAGTCTGTAATTTCCTTTTGTGCCTCAATTCTTCTTGGTTGTGTTAATTATCTTTTGCACTGTGACTTTTAGGTCTGGGGATTCTTTGAAGAAACCAATCTTTTTTTTCCAACTCTCTTTTCAGAGAAGTACCTCATTCCACACTACCTGCTCTCTTCCGCTTCTCTCCTTCCTTGTCCGTGATTGGCTCAGCCACTTTTTGATGTTACTCTGCAAAAGTGGCTGTGACACCAATTTCAAAGCATGCTGGGATTGTTAATTCAGACAACCCAACATCCTCTGGCTGCATGTATCAGGTTTTCTTTCATGAACATAGTCCACTGTAGGCTGAGACATTGCAGCTTAAAAGATATTACTACCAGACACCTTTCTTTTACAAGGCTCTGATCCTATGCTCAGAAAAGAAATCTTCCATTTGTGCATTTGAGCTCCTCTGTGAGCATTAACAGCTTAGTTCCCTGAGAATTTTGGAAAGAAGTTGTAGTAATATTGCTGGAGACTATGTTTATGAAGAAATACCTCAAGAGCCTTAGATACTAAAGTCTGAAATCCTTAGTATCTTGGAGCCTTAAATCAATGAAATTCTGTTTCCCTTTACCCATGATGTTTTTGGTCATTGTATTCTTGCAAACAATTCTAAAGAGACGTGTAAAATCATGGTCACAATTTCTCTCGTGACTCACGGCATGCTGAATGGTTAATCCAGTAGATCTCCAATTTTGAAGCTCCTTTTTCTTTTATCCTGTGTTTATCCCAAAATACTCTGTGGCTATTTTCCTTTGAGCTAATGTAACGTTTTCCTCTAACCTATGACCTTTAACCTCTTTACCTCTGACCTAAGCCTCTTGCATGCCCAAATCCTCTTTTATAGGGAAAAAGAGAGAAATGTATGAGCATCCTGTCTTCTGCTTGGCCTCCCAAGTGATGGATTTAACCATTCGTGAGTACCTACCACCTCCTCGCCATGCTGTCTTCACTCTTTCTGTTTTCATTATTTCAAGAAAATCCAGATCCAAACCAACTCACTCTCCTTGCTTCAAGTTTTTTAGCATTGGCTTGTCTGTTGATTCTGTCTGTGAAACCCAGTGTGAGAAGTCCAGTCACTTTTTATCAGCCTAAAACAGGTTAGACAATTAAGCCATTTGTTTGTGATAAACTCAGATTTGTCTGTAAGTTTTTCAGTTATTCTCTGTCTGTGACCTGAATGCATTTTTACTTTGCTTGTGTGTAACCCCAATTTGTAAAGTGCTTGTCACTGGTACACAATCAAAAGGTAGCAGCTAGACTGGGAACAATGCTTTAGGTGTCAGAAAAAGGACAGTTGGGGCAAAATCATGCCTTCTTTTCCATGTTTAAGATATCCAACTATTGTGAGTATAAGATCACACAAGGTGGTCCATTCTCCATAAAACTTAGATCTTATATGCCTCCTGTCTGTTCTCTCTCAAGCTGGGAAGGTTTTCCTTGTTCTTTCTGGAGATTTTGACTTGTCCTTGTCCTCTAAGTGCTGGCTAGAACACATGACTTAATTGTCACTTGGAGAGTTCGTGTATGTTTCATAGCTTGATTTCACATTAAAATTACTTTGACTAATTTTCTATTTGTGCAGCATTTTCCACCTCTGTGAAGGAGCCTTTTTTTGCTGGCCCCCACACTTCGGGGCGGTGGGAACCCAAGGGCAACCTTTTCTTTCCAATATCATGTATCACACATACGTGGGGGGCATTTTGGTCCACTTGCTCATTAATCCTGCATATGTGTTCTTGTTTCTCTCTCTCTTCTCTCCTTGTTGTGCTCTCTCTTTCAAATAGAGAATCAAAAGGACGCAGGTGAACCAATTGTATATGCATTATAAACTATCAGGACTGTTGAGTTATATTTAGTTTTTGTTTCTGTTTTTGTTTTTTAATAGCTCCTTAATGTATATACTCCCAAAGACTGATGTGGAGTTGCAATAATACTTAAGGAGTTAATTTGTGCTGTCTAAATATACCTCCTGCCCATTAGATGTTGACCTTTATAGAGTAGAATTTCCGTAAAGGCATAAGCTTTGAAGGAACAGAATTCTGGTTTGCTATGGAGTTTCATTTCATCTTTGGTTTCAGGATTCCAGTAATTTGGCCTCATGTGCTTTTTTAAAAAAAGTTGTTGAACCAAACTAATCTTCCTTTTTGTTCTTCATTTCTTTTTTCTGTTTTCTGCCCGACTGAGAAGTTTGTGTTCTTCAATGAATGTGTATCAGTCAAGACAGAAAGAAGTTGTGTCCATGTTGTTCTTGTATGTATTGTGTGATGAGGCAGGATACATGCATAGAGTGGCTGAATGGGGGCCATTGCTGGAAGTTTCGTGAGAGGAAAGCTCTTAGAAAGTTCCCTGGCTTTGAAATTTTCTTCTTCTTTGGTCCCAACACTTCTGAGCACATTTTGAGGAAGGCTGTAACTTAAAACTTTAATAAATATATAGGTATTGGTCTTTGTTTTTAAGGTCTAAAGGATTCTCAAAAGATAATTTCATTTAATCAAAGTTGAATGATTTCAGACCAATTCAGAAAGCATTGTTGAGCACATGCCAAGCAACAGGCTAGCAAATAAGTATTTGGAAACTCATAAACCTATATTCAAGACACACAAGCCTTTCTCTTCCTAGAAGGGAAGGTATTCATTCATTCATTCATTCATTGAGTAGTGCTTAATGGGAGCCTATCACGTGCCAGGTACAGTGGTAAAAGCCAGAAACTATGCAAACAAGAGGGAAACAGCTGTTAACCTCATGGAGCATATGTGCAAATGGATGCATAAGTGTACATTACAAATTCAGTACGCAACAGCACCAATTGATAGAGTTAAGTGTAAGAGAGCATTGTGAGAAAACCATGGAAGTCTTCACCAGGGTGGTAAGCTTGAATTGCATCTCGAAAGATGAATTAGAATCAATGAAAGGGAGCTGGGACTGGAAAGCAGAGACACATCCTAGATAGAGAGAGTAATATGTGCAAATATGTAAAACCATATAGCTAATAAAAATAGTGAATGCTTCTTCAATGTGTGTTATGTGCCAGGTCCAACTCTAAGTGCTTTATATGTATGAACTCATTTAATCCTCAAAACCCCTTATGAGGTAGATACTACTATTATTCCCATTTTAGAGATGAGCAAACTGAGACACAGAGAGAGTAAATAACATACTCTTAGATAAGTAAGTGGTAGATCCAGAATCTGAGCCCAAGCAGAGGCCACACTCTTAACTACTCTGTAGTTCAATGTGGTTGCAAAACAGGGTGGAACGATGGCAGTAGTGAGTGCTGATGATAGCAATGTAAACAGGAGGCAAGATCTCAAAGGCCTTTATATGCCTTAATAATACAGAATTCAGACTGTTTCTCATGGTCCAAAGTTTCTCAACCTAGAATCTGTGCCAACATGCATATGGATTTTTCAAAGGAAAAAATCCCACGGTCTCACTTCCAAAGGTGATAGAGAGCCATTGAAGGCTCTTCAAGCAAGGAGATGGCTTGGTGATTTGCACTCCAGAAAAATCGTACTGGCAGTGATGGAGAGAAAGGACTGAGGAGGAGGAGTAGAGGAAAACTGGACCTAAAAGTTAAGGTTAAAGCAGAGATGGGTTTGAAGCTTGTTGTGTCCAAGGCCTCTTCTAGGCCAAGCAGATCTCAATCACAATCACTCATAATTGCTTCTTTCTTGACCTTTACATTTTTTTTCCTACCCTTCCCCTCCCTTTCAATTTTCCTTAGAGAGAACGAAGCACAAATACATGGATGGATATGCAAAACCAACTGCATGGAGGTGGCAGGGCACAGCTGGAGTTACGTGTGCAGATTGGGGTGGAATACAGTCAGCTCCGGAGTCCTTTAGTCAGCCTGTGCTTTGAGAGGCTATGGGACTCTGCAGATGGCATTTTGGTGGACTTATGCTTTCTGTCTGGTGGCATTATTAAAAATTAAATGTTCAGCTTAATTACAGTATCTTAAAAAAAAAGATGTAAAAGGCTGCTACTCTATGAAAGAAAAGCTGTGCCTCCTGCAAATGAATTCTATTATTTTAAATACATTTTCATTTAAACCATCACACGTTCTGAACCCGGCAAGCTCTGAGAACGTCTATGCTCCTATTGCTGTTTTGCCTCAATTCTTGGCTAAATACTTGCATAATTTTCTGAGCATCATAACGATTCTGCTGGAACTTGAAATAAAACAATTTTTCCTTCAAATATGCCAAGAATTTGAAAAATTAGATAGATAGATAGATAGATAGATAGGTAGGTAGATAGCCAGCCCACCAACGGGCCCAGGCACTGTGCTAAGGACTTTACGTGGAGGATCTGACTCAATCTTTACCTAGTCCCATGGAGAAGGCTTTATTATTGCCTCTTTTACAGATGACAGAGCTGTGATTTGGACAGGATAAGTGACTTTCTCAAGCAGGTTTTGAACCCAGATCTTTCTAAATTCAAACACAATGTTTTTTCTCTCTTTCCACCATGCAGCCTTTCCAGCTGATGTGGAGGGCACTTGGACAATATCCCTTCATTCAGTGGATAAGTTCAAAAGAATCTACAACTTTTAATCCACGAAGACCACTACAAAACAGAGCGGTCCTTTCTGGGACCAGATTATTGTCAAAATCTTTCTTTTGTGAAGGCTTCCCAAGGGCAGTTGAGATTCCCTGAGATTGACAAAGAACCTAGAACTTTTTTTCTCCCCAACTGATTGAAACCTTCTAGAGCAGGTCACATCCATTCAGAGGACTTCCAAGCAGATTCCGTAGTGTTGAGGTTGTGTCTTTCTCCGTCTCCAGTCAAACTTCCTATAGGTCCAAGGCCAGGTGAAGGAAAAAAAGAGACAACCAAACTTGCAATACTCACAACACGTAGTGTGGAGCCACCAACCCAAGAGACTAGTGAGAGAAAATCCCATCTCAGCAAGATCCAGGTCATGCTAAAACGGGGACCATCTCATGCTTTGTGTCTTATACATGAGGGGCTACATGTTTCTCTTTTCATCGTTCTTGTTTTAGTGAAGTGTAGATGGGGGTTTCCAAGTCCAAATTATTCTGTAGACTATTACCTCATCTATACTTTATGAAAAGTGAGGAGGGTAAGGTTTCAAACACTGTCACCAGGGAGCATCTTGGAGGAAGAGAGGTTGTGTTAAAAATATACCCTGAACCAACAAATATGAAATCGGTGTCTCTTCTATCAGAAAAAAGAAATGATGTTGCTACTGCTGCTGCTGCTAACAGGTGTCGTTTATTGAGAGTTTCCTATGTGCTAAGTAGTTACATACATATCTCATTTAATTCTCACAACAACTCTAAGAGATAAGTATTTTATTACCATATTTCCTTGAATCTAAACGGCCATAAATTATAAGATGTGCCATTAATTATGTACTCCTAAGAACAAAGCATGCTGCCGACTAAATTGTGACACGCCATCAAATGTACGATGCATCCAATTTCAGAAACATTAAAATGTGCCTCTCACACTCAGTGAAATAAGAGTGTTTCTTATGTACACAGAAATACAGAGAGATAGAAATAGGGAGATGTAAAGTAACTTGCCCAAGGTCATACACTGGTTAGCTGCACAGACAGAATTTTAATACGAGCCTAATTTCAAAGCTCCCACTTTCAATTTCCATACTGTGAAGCACTTGTGATTATTAGTGTTAAAATTGTAAGACCAAAAAAGGGGTTTCTCGATCATCTAATCCCAAACCTTCATTTGACAGATGGGGAAACTGAGGCCTAGAGAAAAGAAGCCAGTTTCAAAATAAGATGGGCAGTTAGTGACTCTAGTCTGGGGTCCTGTACACTCTTCAGGAGCCTTCACCCCCCAACCAGGCTGCCTTACCTTCCAGCCAAGAGATAATGCCCCCCCCCATAATCCATTAACTCGCCTGAGTTTCCAATATGACAGCTAGTGCTGTCCAGCATCCACATGTCAGAATCCTATGTGTACAGCTCCCAGAAAATACCACCTCAGAACCAGCCTGAGCACTCAGGATTTGTTATACAAAAGATTTAAATCACTATCTTGGCTCCAACGAGTTTTTTAACCCCTTTAAGCCTCACTTTTATTTCGTGTAATTGGGGCTAATAATGATTCCTCCCCCAAAGGGTTGTTGCAAAGATTAAAACTCATCTTCCAAATAAAACTCTTAACACAGAGCCTGGCATGCAGTAAACACTCATTTTATATATATATATATATATATATATATATATATATTGGTTGTTATTATTTGTTTATTATTATTTAAAAGGAAACTTCCAAATCCAAATATGTCTAGATGTGTTATTTGATTTCAGACGTGGAATATAAAACAATGCTTCTCAAACATTAAAGTTCATACAAATCCCTGGGGATCTTGTTAAAACATAGATTCTGATTCGGTAGGTTTGGGGTGGGGCCTGGAAATCTGCATTTCTAACAAATTCCCAGGTCATACTGAAACTGTGGATCCAGGATTGCAATTTGGATGCCAATGGAATACTGGTTGATTTATCTTTATCATAAATTTCAAAGTAAAACATCACAATATAGTTCTACATATATTTGTTAAATACCTACTTCCGGGAGCTGTGCCTGGCACCGAGGGAGTGAGCAATGAGCAAAAGCAGCTTTGGGCTCTCCCCTCGGGGAGCTTACAATAAAATCAAGAACGTAGGCATAAAACAAATAATTACATTCTGGTGACCATGGTAAAGGGAAATGAAGGTGCTACAGGAATGCAGCACAAGGGGATTTCACCTCGGGCAGGGTCTTTGATGCATTGCAGGGAGGTGGACATCATGGTGGTCAAGGGCTGGCTCCCCAGGAAGAACTGTCTGGGGTGTTCCCTGGCTTTGTTGAAGTGTTTCCTCTAGTCATCATCCTTCCAGGTGCCCCAGGACCCTGCCCCAGAGAGCTTGTGGCCATATACATGAAAACTGACGTAGGGACTGTGTGGATGTTTAATAGTACTATTAAATCAGTATTCTTGCTGGAGCAAGTGACAAAAAGAAAAACAAACAAACAAAACACTCAAAAGCAAGACAAGGGAATTTTGGACCCATGTAGCTAGGAAATACATGAAGGAAATGGACTCAGGGATAAAGAATTTTAGTGTGTTTTGATCTCTCCAACTGCTGACAGGCTTCTTTAATGTGACTGGGGGTCATGGTAAGGGAGTTGAGAGCAACGTGGCTATACATAGCACTGGGCTTTTATCCTAGCTAATGATCCTAGAGGAAAAAGAGCTTTTGTCTCCAAGCAACTGTATAAAATTCCAGAGAAGAGTCTCATTGGCCCAGCTTGGGTCACATGTTAATCTCTGAGCCAATCATAATACGCATGGTGGTGTGGGGTGCTGTGGCTGGCCTGGCTTGGCTCACATGACTGCCCTGTAGGATTCATTACTTGACATTCCTGCCAGAACCACATGGAGTGGAGGAGAGGAACTTTTCTTGAGAAAGGGTACTGCACATACAAGAATAATAGATATCCACTACTGTGTCTTTCCAGAATTAAGCTCACTTTTCTTTGGTGCGACAGGTTAGCCTTAAGGACAAAGCCTGACTTGGGATATAAAGCTGAGAAATTGGAGAAGAAAACTATCATAACATTATTTCTTCCTTGTGCCTATAATTTAATTTAAATAAAAAGTATTTTTAATTATCGTAAATCATTTTTAATTGCATTAAGACACCTGAAGTTGTTCTCTGGTTTGGAAGCTTAAGTTATAATGTTGACTATTCAGCAGTTCAGCTTAGTAGATTTGTTAACTAACGAGGGGCTTTGGGCAAAAGATAGAAGTTGTTGTATAGTTTATATGCATATTGCAACCACAGAGTATTTGTTTTTCCATGAAAGCATGGCTTTGGGCAGGACCCACTGAGGATTTCCACCAATATTTGAAGGCCTACCCTGGGCCAGGCACTGTTCTAGCCCCTAGAAATACAGAACTCACTGAGCATAGGGGGAGACATGTATATAATTTGCTATTATTAAGGGCCATCAGTGTTCAATTAGAGATATCAACAGAGGAGTTGGGCCTTTGTTGTTAAGATGCTCTCTTGTTATGGCATATGAAGGTATAACTCTTGTTATGAAGGGAATATCTGAAAGGCTTTTGAGCAGAAGTGTGACAGGTTCGGACGTATTCTTTGTGGAAATTACTCTGGCTGTTGCATGGACAATGAATTGCCGAGGAGGAAAGGGACTAAAGGCTGACTTGGAGTCGCCAGCAACAGTTGAGGTGGAGATGATGAGACTCGAGTTGCGCATCTACCCCCTTGGCAAGAGTGTGCACACATAACCTAGCACAGTGGGGGATAAAATCAAGAGACTTTTTGGAGGTAGAACGGACAGGCCACGCCACCCAAGTCCTTATGGGGAGAGACAAAGATGGCTACCGTGAAAAGAGTAGAGAAAACGATCCATGATTCATCCAACAATCTTTATTACCCTATACTTTCTACTGTCCTAACGATGGAATCTTCTGAAAGGGAGTGATGAAGATGCAAGGGGATCAAATATATATATTGGACAGCCCCACTAAAGAAATTATGTTGAATTGTAACCCTCTGTTAAATGTATGGCTCATGTAACCATCATTTTAGGGAGGCAGCGTACTCTGGAAAGCATGATGTGGCTATCTGCTTAGCTTTCTGTTCCTACTCTAGTTTTTATCCACCCCTACCCCAAAATCATAGCAAATTGCTACAGGTTAGTTATTTTCAGTAATAACATAATACAAACACTGGCATCTTCAGCAACATCAATAGGTTGGAACTTGGTACTAAGTGGGCTTTCCATCAACCATATCCATCTCTCGTATGATATTTCAGGGACTGGCAATTCGCTGCCTGGAACCAGAGCTGGTCAGGTTATTTAAGGGCTAATTGGAGTGTCTCTTGCTCCTGGATGCTTCTCTTCCTTGGCTTAGCTGAGCATGTAGAGGAATTCTCTTTTTGTTTTTCTGTAGTCACATTTAACTCTCTCTCTGGAAGCCAAACAGATTTAATTGTGTAAACATGAGCAATGGTAATTGGGTAAATGAAGTTGGAAACCAAGGTATGATGTTTTTGTTTTGCTCTGTGAGGGAAAAAAATAGGGAGCTTGTTTTTCTATGGTGGCAAACCTCACTGTCAGAATTCTGGACAGACAGTTGGCAGGAGGGAATCCCTTTACGAATTTTCAAGACCCATTGAGCTGAAATATGTGTCTGCTGCTTCACGGGTTATGGATCAGCCTGGGGACATTTCATTGTTTTATAAACCGCCAGATCAAGTGTTTCTCGAAACAAGTTCAAGTTATCTGGGTGAGAATGAGTGTGGAGTTTCCATGAGAATTGCAAACTCAGGTAACACACGTTCATTGAAGGAGCCACGAGGATGTGTTACCAGAGATGTACCTCACTTGGCACAGCTGTAGGTAGACAATGAGATTTTAACACTATGTAAAATATAGAGTGCTTTTTTATTAAGAAACGATCAGTAGTTGCCTTCCTTTAGCTATCATTTAAAACTGATTTTTTCAAACTCTATTTACATAGTCTTTCTAAAACAAAAGATTTAAATAAGAGGAGACTGATAACTAATTTTTTAGCCCTGCATTCAAAACATTGAGGAGGTCCCGTAAGAAAAGGATCTCATCATCTTTTGCTTTTAATAGATGGTTTTGTCAGAATGTTAAATTTACCCTAATTTCTCATATTTTTTATTAATGTCGCTAGAATCCCATTTCCTATAAGCCTGCAGTAAAATTCATTTTCCCAGTTGAAAATTCAAGCAAACCAAGAAGCAAACTTGGCAATGGAGTGCGTCCCCCTCACCATACAGATTGCTTTGTAAACGAGAACTATTAGAAAGGAGCAGGTCCAAGGCTAATGAGAGACTCATTAAAGAGAGAGAGTTGTGGAAGCTGATCGTGCTCCGAGCCTGTACTGAAGGAGAGGCTATTGTTATAGGATGTTTGCAGCGCTGATATTGTAAACCACATGACAGATGGGTCAAGTGCTGATTACGGTATTCTAACATTTGGAATAGCAAGTAACATATTTGATAAGCTGGCAAGTTTTTATATATGATTCAACCCACAATATAAAAGCCACGAGAATTCCAAATTGAAAATAATTAAATGAGCTGGAAACAATCAGATACCACACATTTTTTTTCCCCCAAATGACAGATTTTGACATGTTGAAATTCCACAAAGGGAGCAAGAATTTTCCCTAGCTCACTTGAACTAATAATGGCCCTTCATCTGCTTTTGCAAAGCAATTAATTCCTGCCTTCTCACAATGTTGGAGATAACAACAAACATTTGTAGGCACCTTAGGCTTTGTAAAGATCTATCTCGTGCATTGTTTTATTTAGTCTTATCGGCAGCCCTGCAAGGTACACAGGAAAGGTATTAATGTTCTCAATTTATAGATGAGGAAACGGAAGCACAGAGACATTTAAGTAGAAGGTGCGGGGTTACATAGAAAGTTAGGTACCATATTGAGGGTGAGAAGCCAGATCTTCCAACTGTGAATACGTCAAGTCCTATTTCTGGTCATCTGGAAGTAGGAGGCAGCTGTTAACATTTAGGTGTTCTTTATTGCACAAAAAGTGTACCTTCTTTCGGTCAATGATGCTGCCACCATCATTCATGTGTACTCATCTGGATAAAGGTATCCAGTATTTGCATCCAGCCTCTGAGTGTCTCTGTGAGGTGGTACTGGTGATGGTGGTAAGAGTCCCGTCCCTCATCAAATGACGTCACACCTCTGTAATGTTGCAGTAACGCCAACAAAGCAGCAGCTCTCCATTTGTGTTTTATTGTTTTTGCTTGTTTGGTTGTTCTTTTCAGAGTTTGTCATCTTACTTGTCACCCTTTGTGAAAGTCATTTTGTCTCTTTACTTTTTTAATGTCTCTCTTCACCTACCTGAGCAGCTCCCCCGCCACCTCCTGGGCCTCCTCCACCCACCCAAACGCAGACCAGCATGTTGTATCAGAGGCTCAAAGGCATGCCTAGGCCAAAATCAAGTACTGTAAACTCCTACCATTCCTTTACTTGGCAGCTTTCTAGTTTAGTTTGCTTTTCTGTTCATTATTTTTCTTGAAATTTTGTTTCGGTTTGGAATACGAAGCTGAGGCTCAGGCTCTCGAGTTTGACACTAGGTTTTGAGAGACTCAAAAGAGAGCATTTATTTCCAAATGTCCACATTTTTTGTCTAGCTATGTCTGACATATGCAACATTTTCAAATCTCAATGTCAGCACAAAATAACATTGTTGTTGCATAACATTTTGCATGACGATTTTTTTCTATTTTATGAGCTTCAATTCTATCGTATGAAATGTTTAATAAGTATATTGTACTTTTAGTTCCCCTTTGTCAGTGCTCCAGCTAGTACAAGATTGGGGAATAGGAATATTGCAATACATTTCAAGACAGCAGAAGTGACAAAAAAAATCATTTCTAAGCATGAATTCTTGTTGACCTCTGTTGGGGGGAGGGAGGAGGTGCTGGAAGATTTTGCACAATATTTTCTTTAAAGACAACATCTTAGGGTAGTTGCTTTAGTACCATTTTTGCCATTCAGCTAGTAAGTTACTTACACAAATGAAGAGGAAAATAGTGTTGTGTCTCAATAAAGCAGCTTGATCTACAGATAATGGAATTGCAGCTAATTAATAGTAAATGAAAGTCTGGCTACATGGGTTAATTGGAAGATCAACCACTCTAGATTAAAGGATCCTGAACCTGCGTACTTTAATGGTTGCGTGTTAAAGTAAAATTGCAAAAGGTTTTACTAAACATACTGTCTGTATATATACATCAGGCATACACATATCTGAGTACATGTGCACACACTCGTGGAACGGCTGCGTGCATATATACACTCTATGTGTAGCTATTGATAGATATTGTAGTCAACCTAAGAGTACTGCATATTAAAACAAATCTTCAGGTGGTCCTGGCTTAAGCATCTTGGATTTCTCTAAACATAAAAGTCATTCACAGTTTTTAAATCAAAGTACATAATAATATGGTGGGAATTATTTCATTTCTATATCATGTGTCATGTACAGCTAGAATCCCCCTACATTTGGTAAGTATTCCACCCAAAAGGACAATGCTCTCTATTTTTAAAGAGATTTCAAAGATGTGCCCCAAGTGGGATTTCCTGCAGATTTGTATTAATGTGCAGGCTTGTCTGGTTACTAGAAAATGTATGTAAGTGTGTGATGTGTGTATGTGGGTGTATGTGTCGAATGGGTAAGAAGCATAGGATGAGGATTTGCAAATTGATGTGTAAATGTGAATATCAACTAGTAAAAACCAGTAGCCTGCGCATATTTACTATCAAAATGCAAATACCTCACTCTACATATATTACCCAAACATATATACACAGTATGTTTGTAGAAATGCCTGAAAGCCTACTAATGAAATTATGATAGTCCATTTATGAAATTATAAACAGGCCAGGTGCCCCAAAAGCAAAGAAATCAATCTTTTCATTCATTATTTTCCAAATATTTCTTGCTCTGGACCAGGCAATGAACTGTCGGCCCCTAAACTCTGCACATCTCCTTACTCTGAATGTTGGATATGCTCAGCCTGATCTGTGTATTTATATTCCCCATGGCTCCTCCTTCGTGCCCTATCCATACCCTACCACCTTTCCACCTGACCATGGCAGAGACAATGGAACATTCCGTTGGCCTGAATCCAGAAAGCCCATTTTCACACAAGTCATCAGGCCTTACTGGACAGAAACCTTCAGCACCTCAAGAGTCTCACCCTGTCCCATCATCACTCTTAGCTCCCATTGGCTAGAACACTCTTTTTGCATAGTGTTTCACTGAATTTGTTTTTCATCATTAAATCCTAAATCACTAGTCATCTGATATGTTCATCGCCTATCTAACAAATGCACAAGGGAAAAATTATAAGGTACTTTTAAATTTTTTTGCAAATTAGCAATTGCCTACGATTTTGTTGAAACCCCACCCCCAAAAACAACAATAACAATAAAACCTTTTTGCGAGTATTAAGTAATTTTCTTTAGCAAGAAAAATCCTGAAGCCTAAACATAATCTACTTCAGATGAACAGAAGAAAATAAGTTTTGAAGTCCTTTTGCGTACATATTTACCTACCCCTGGAATCATGCTAAATGCTCCTTGTTGTCATTATACTCCATGTGCACCAATGACTCTGAGTCTTCAAAGTTTGAAGCAGTCTAAGTATGAAAGTCAAGATCCTCTGTGGGTCCCAACTGATTGAATTCAGACAATTTCATTGGCTAAGAAAACCTTTATATTTTAAATATTACTCTTTCTACCCCAGGAAAAAAGTTTGTAATTTTTGGTAACATAATGACATTGCCAAATATTCATGAATTCAGCTCTATAAAGGATGCATCATAAACCAGGGTTCAGTTTGTTCTTGAGCCAGATAAGAAGACAACACTTCCAAGACAATAAAAACTAAAAACAAAGAAAACACTTAAGTACATCATTGCCACTTAACTGATAAAATTCCATTGTACCAACCAGTGGCACAAACTACCACCAATAATCTACCCCAACATCCTTTTAATAATTCTATCCTGCATTCTACCTAATGGCCCAGGAATGTCCATTACTTTTCAGTCTCCTCCCAGGACAACTTAAAACACCCAGACCTTTTGACTCTGCTTTTTTAAAATGAACATTCCAATACCTGTTAAACGTGCAGACCGGTACTGAAAGACAATGCTGTAGTATTGAATGTTTAGAGACAAATCCAGGAAACAAATATAGCAGCAATCAAGATTAAGCTTCTGTTCCATCTTTTCACTTCAGGTAGCTCCAACAGTCTAGAGAGTGATATAAGATAGTACGTTTATGCTGTCTTTAAAGAACGTGTGTACGAAATGTCACTAAATTTGAAATGGGCTGTCATAGACTTAATATAGCTTAATACGCAAATTTGAAGCTGGAGCACTGCTTTTTCTTAGTATGTATTATAATGATGATGGCGATAATAATAATAATTAAACAGCTTTATGGTTTGCTCACTACTAATTACGTGGCACTTAACATTTGCATGAAATTTTTTTAAAAATTGGTAACTATTCAAAATTTCTTATCCACTAGTTCTAATGGCCACAAAACTAGCCTGATGCTTTCGCTGAATTTTAACACAAATTCTTGTACTACAGAAAATGTAGGCCGGTTAATCACTCCTGCCAAAAAGCTCGAAGACACAATCCGTCTTGCCGAACTAGTCATTGAAGTTCTTCAGCAAAATGAGGAGCACCACGCAGAGGTGAGCAGGCGTGGGGGCAGATGTCTCTTGGTGTTCCTTAGCTGAGGTTGCAGAACCCAATCTACCGGCGACGTTGTGAATAAGATGCCTTAACACCCGTTTTCTTTTAATTGGCCTTGCAAAGAGAATGAAAGTGGAAGTTTTGCAAGGAGAAGCTTTTGGAAGGTTGTTTAAAACAACCAAAAAGTGGTTACGTGTTGTACATTTCAGCTTAAGTTTTCAGATGTTTCTAACAACCAGCAAAAGAGGTGAGTGTGTTTTAAAGATAATTATTCAAGTAGCATATGGTTATTGTCCGGAACACATGAAATGCTTTTTGGTCTTTCGTGGTTGTTTTTGTTGCCGCCACTGTTGTTTTTATTTATTTTATTTGGTGTATGGGTCACAGGCCATGTTTTTGAATTTATCTCTGTAACTTATTCTGCTTACACTAGAGTCTTCATTTGTAAACCTTAGATGACCCGGGTTGCTAAATGCAGTGACAGAGGCAGATTATTCTGTGTTGTTCAACTTGTCGATTCTCCAACGTACATCTAAGTAAATAGAGCTTACTTGTTTTTACAAACCACTGTCAAAATGATTGTTTTGATAATAATTATAAACCAAGGGATTTCAAGGCTAACTAAATCCCAAACCTGTAAGGATTTAAACAACCCAAACCTTCCAAGAAAAGACTCCAAGATTCCATTATGGTCAAACTGTTTTATCACTGCTTGTTTCAAAACTGAGATTTAAAATCATCTCTCTTAAAATAACCTTTTTGAAAATTGCACAAATTCTCACTCTTCCTCTCCATTCGACTCTACAGCAAAAGGGAGAAAGAAGGCATTCCTTAAAAGTAATTTCTCAAGCACCTAAAACGATCATTCCCATGACTAAATGAAAATTGACAGTATAGTTAAATAATATATAATACACCATAAATCCAGTCGTCCCGACTAATGCCTGATTGCATATTTAAATTTCCTCCCTGTTTTTCTACTGTTCCACTCAATCTTGGCTGATCGTGGCAGGGGAAAGAGGTATGTGACTAAACCGAATGAGCCAGCCACCCGCTGTCATAGTCTGTGCATGCCCTTCCAGTACCATGTCTTCTAATGAGACTTCCCCCAGTGCTCCCGCTTTCTAACACTGACCCAAGGAATGTAACAGCAACTTCCGATGGACTGCTTGTGAAATGGGTGGCCCTCCACGGCAGGGTAAATGTGGGTGATTCTCTTGTGCGTGCATGAAGCAACTGATAGACTTAACGAGGACTGCGGTTACATCCGACACATGCCTCCTACCTGCCTTGACTCTGTCCTCAGCCTGTCGTAGTTTCCTATGTCCGTCTGTACTTACCTTTATTACAGCAGAGGAACCAAACATAGTAACCAGTAGCTACCCAGAGTGATACTAATCTTCCTCTACGACTGTCTGTATGTGAATCATATATACAGTATTTATATATAGAGAGAGTACCAAAGAACCATTATTTCCCTGAAAATGCTCTAAGAATGGGGTGAAGACCCCTTGAGGCAGGTAACTAACTCCCACAGCATTCAGCAGTGCACAACCAGGAGTGAGAAGAGGGACAAACTCAGCCCCTCTGAACATGGAAACCTTTACCCTCCAGACATATAAAATTAGGTTGGGCTATCATTTTTTCCACTTCATCATACATGATGGTCTTTTCAGATTGGGGGCATTTGGGGTTCAAGTGATGGTAAGTATATACGTTCTTTCCGGGTGTCCACACAATTGTCTCCAGAGGCATGGAGGGGTTCTGGCCTGCCCCGCCCCCACATTGGATGGTGAGGCTTTTCCCACGACACTGAACAGAATCTACACAGTTCTGAAGACGTGGCTACACAGAAGATGGTTTTCCTCAGTCACTGTCGTGCTTTTAAGTGAATGATAGAAGAAGAAAAATGAGAGATACACTTGATTAACAATCAAGTTACTTTCTGAGACTGCTACAGGCTAAGAAAGGATGGATATTTTCCCAAATTGTTCAAAAGAGGTACCAAAGGAAAGCTGATGTTCCAAAGAAGACATTTTCCCACTTTTCCATAAAGTACTGTCTAAGTGCTAATTATCAGCTTAAACTGCCCTAATAACCAGCGTCATAAAAATATTTTAATCTTACATGTCCAAAGCCATTCCGGGTAAATAAATAGGGGAGAAATAAATTCAGTTCTGGTTTCATTTACTAATTTTAGAAGTTAGGAATGAAAACTTCAGCACATTTTGGGACTTGGAGACCCAATTTGATTTTAGATAAATGTACAGGATTATTTCCTGAATTAGTCACTTCACCCAATCACAAAATTTCCTTAATCTATCCAAAGCTGTCCATCTACTGAGACCTAAGGGAACTACTTCGGTGCTTTTTCTGAAGGACGAGGCATAAGGCAGTCTGGGCCTTCAAGCAATACAGTGCAGAGTGGCCAGGAGCTCAGCCTCTGAGCCAGAGAAGCTGGAGTTCGAATTCCAGCTTTGCGTCCTCCTTGCTTTGTGATGTCAACCTAGTTACTTAACCTCTCTTACCCTGTAAATTGGAGATAATAATAGAATCTACCTCAGATGGTCATTGGTAGGATGGAAGGCCACTTAAGTAAAGCATCCGGTGTTATGCCTGGAGCATAGTATGCACTCCACAAAGCTTGGCCTTTGTATTATTAGGAACAAATTGCTAAGGAAGCAAAATATATGAATATCTGATCATAAAAAGTACAAAACCTATGTGGAAAGTACCAAATGAATATATGGAAAGGAGAAAGTGTTTGTTTCCAGGCAGAGTGGTCCACCGTTTGTTCTCAACGTTCACTTACAGATTGCAATCACCTGGGAAGCTCTTAAACGTTGCTGATGCCCAGGTCTCACCCCACCTCAATGAATCAGACTCTCATGGGGAGGGGCCAAGAATTGGTAAATTTTTAAAACTGCCCAGCTGATTTCAGTGTAGAGCCACACCAAGACCACCGGCTACAGCCGAAGAGGGAGAATTTGCCCTGGCACACAGAAGATGAAGTTTTGCTGCCCAAAGGATGAAGTATGAACATTTTATTCTACTGGCCAGTACTTGCTGCCATTTTCTCTGGGTGCTCAGTAAACTCTAGAAAATCATTAAATCCCGAGCATGGATCTTGGCTACGCAGCCATGCTGTTTCGTGGCACCACACAAATGAAAGTGACAAGTAGATTTTCCTCCCCCGCCAAAAAACAATAATCCTTAAAGCCATTTTTAATTCCAATGTAAAGTAATTAAATGCCCCCAAGAGAAAAAATTCCCATCAGCTTAGAATACATCATATATACACACATGCAGTGTATGGTAGCAGTTGTCACATTTATCTCTTAATTGCAGATTAATTCTCTTCTCAGAGCCTAAGATATTCGCACACACACGACTTATGCTTTCATTGTATTGTTGCTTCACCTTCCCAATCTCTCTCTATGTATACGTATGTATATGTATATATGTATTATGGTATACAGAGGGGTACATATATACATGTAGTTTGTGTACAAAATATACAGTGTGTTCAGTGTGGTTGACTGTACCCCTAAAGTATAGATCTTTGCCTTTAAATAATGAAAAGCACTGGGTAAGTATTTAGAAGCCAGAATATAACTCCTTATTGTCTTTGGAAAAGATTTCTAAAGACTTTAGATGCCCACAAACATTGAGTTAGCACGTGTACAAAAATAGCATTCACCTCTATTCACTTGTCATAAATAAATATAGTATTGGGTTTTTTTTTTAATTTTGAAGCCTTACCTTACCCAACCCAGTCACACAGACTCTATTCATTTGGTTGAAGTTATGATTTGGCTTTTGGTTGTTACCGCCTTTGCCAGAATCTTTTTCTCCTTCTCAGAGAGTCAGGTTTCATTACAAGGTTCTGAAAGAGTTGCCTTGGGTATATAGAAATAGATTTGGTCTTCACTTCTCCTCCAGCCCCCATATTTAAATTCTCTTCGTTTACTAGAATCCTAAATTCCTCTGCCAGACTTCAGTGGCAATAATTCACATCACAATAGTCATTGTCCTTTGTAGGGCTACCTATCTACGGGATTCTTAATGCAACAACTGTAGATAATTGCTTAATAATTTATTAAATTCCAAAGGACTAAGTTCTCTATAGATAGTAAAAGTGAATATGTCTCATGGCCTCTGGTTTGCAACTTTTAAATAAAGCTGGTAAGAACCAGGTATGAGGTTGGTCTAAGGGATTTTTTATTTCAGGCATTTAGCGTTGGTGTTTTGTTTTGTTTTGTTTCCTGTCATCCTAGAACAAAATCATGTCTGGGAAGGCAACTAACTCAGTCTTCCCAGTAACTGTTTTCTGGGAGTCACCCTGAAGATATAAAGTTAACCAAATAACTAAGGAATAAGTACCAGCCAATATTTGGTGCTCCTTTGTGAATTTTGCAAATATCTGCATCAGATTGATGAGTCATCCTTCCATACAGGGGTGGGGAATGGGAACGGGACTCTAGCGAGTTCCGATATTTAGAAGGTCTCTGCCTAAAAGGCAGGTGGCTGGTAGAGCTCTGGGGGTGGGATGGAGGATTTCTTCCTCTGCCGGACTTAGCCAGGGAGTCAGCGGAGCAAACCCAAAACCCCAGGGCTCTCATGCCCAGGTGGTCAAACTACAATAAAACCTCATCAATTCAGACCCAAATACTGTGACTATTCAACTAATGATGTGTCTCTTTTAATTTTTCTTAAGTAAAATGTTTGACATGAACTCAACTTTCTCTGCAAATTCAAAAGGCTCTTCTTACAAGTTTTATTCCAGAACCTATGAAATTAAAGCTTCTATCTCTGTGACTTCATTTTACAGGTTAATTTATCTACTGTTAATCTATCTATCTATTATTAGAAGATAAAAAAACTCTTACATTTATGATATATCTATATGATAACCAGTAACCTTTTGCTTTGGTGCTCAATTACAAACTGCATTTGAAAGCAGCAAAATGATATCTCCTTTTAGAATCCAATAATTTAGGCTTTTGTGCTGCCAGACTAGTGTCTCTCATCTCCCATTACTCTGAATTAGTGAGGTTTTACTGTAAATTAAAATGGAAACAGCAGGTGTCTATTTCCAGCCAAGCTGACCTTGCAGAATGGTCCATGACTTGATCTTTTCCATTTAATTTGCAAACCAGCCACATGTTGATAAAGGAGAAGTAAGTAAAATGAAATCTCATGAAAGAAGAGGGGTAGACCCCTATTCTGCCTCCTAGTGGCTGTTAGAATATCCCCAGATAACTAATAGATCACAGAAGAGCTTGGTCATTGAACAAACTCTTTCATTTATGGAATTATTTCCATAATCATCTTTCAATTTTCCAATGCCTTCCCATCTTTTTTTCGGTGAATGCTCCGGAAAGTGTTTCCAATGTAAATACTTTACGGCATTGGGTGGGGAGGTGGGGAATAAGAAGGGGCTGGCGATTTGTTTTTGTTTTTCTGCTCTCTTTGAAATCAGCAAACAAGAAAAGGGCCTGTTGACACTGCCACTCATTCTGCATGCTCCCTGCCAGAAATGATTAGTCAACATGCATGCATGCCTTTGAATTCCATTCACATCTGGCCCAGTCCGATGTGAATGTCGCCCCTGAGACCCTGCACAATGATTTCCAAGGACCCACGTGCATGAAAATGAGTTACTTCACTGATATTTTTTGGTTTTCAATGTACATATGTGTCCAACCCCCAGAAACGTAAGTCCTAATCTCACAGAGTGTTTCCTAGCTTAAGCCTGATCTTTCTTATAGACAGGATGCAAAACCAGAGGCTCCTTGCTTAAAGAGATTTTGACTCAAAAGTTTGATGACAATTGCAACAATGGTTTCCTTTTCCTTGGTATGAAATAGCAGTAACATTTCCAAAGTGTAGGGAAACATGAGTCACTGAGCTTGTATGAGACCACAGACAATTAAGCCCCAGAGGTCTGGATATAAGTGAATGATAATTACAAATTTTCAAGTTAGACTGGCAGAAAACCCACAAACACAGTGAAGAAACTCCCAAATTCTAATATCGTAGAGCAAGAACTAGCCAACAACAGTGGTAAAGAGCATGACTCAAAATATACCAGGTTATTGTAAATTGAACAGAAGTTCCATGTCTGTCATTTCTACAGCTGCACCCTCTGACCAGCACGTCAGAATAAAGACTTTCTAAGGCAGGCCTGGAATCACGAAAAGCATTGCCTTGGGACACTTTAGAGGCCCAATTGTACCAAAAATACTGTTCTCTTTACAATAAAATGACCAAACCCTGCTGGATGCACAATTAATCTTGAACAGTGGGGGCTTGACTTCATGTCTTATGTTGGAGAGAGAAGCTCATTGCTCTTTGTCTGTTGTTTTTCTGCCAAATTTCAAAGGCCTTTGCGTGGTGGTCAGACTTGATGGTGGAGCATGCCGAGACGTTCCTGTCACTCTTTGCAGTGGACATGGATGCAGCGTTAGAGGTGCAGCCCCCAGACACGTGGGACAGTTTTCCACTGTTTCAGCTGCTGAATGATTTTCTCCGTACCGACTGTATGTATCATCTTTGACTATTAGACTTTCCTAAGTTGTGTGCAGATAAACAGATTGCTTAAGCCATCTTTATCCCAGGCAGACTACAGGCCAGTTATATCTCTTGATAGTTTTATTATTACTTATAGCTGATGGACATTCTCTTTCTTCCAACAAGTGTCCTGTTGCAGGAAAGCCCTGTCTTAACCAGGCAGAAGAACCCCAGAGAGCGTGAGAAGTGATGTCCGTACCGTACCTGTGTGTTTTATTTGCTCTTGAACAAGTTAATTAACTTAATCTCTTCACGTTTTGCAATTTTTATCAAAAGATGCTGTTTAGATGAAAAAGAATTTCTAGCTAAATACGTCCCAAGCATTTCAGAGTATCTTACAGCAACACATAGCCATAAAATAGACCTTCCGCCACAGAGAGAGTGATGACGGGGGAGGGGCACAGAATGTTCTTTCTTCCTGGTAATGTAATGGGAGGAAGGGGAGTGGGTGCAAGACAAACCTAAAAAATAGTGTTGATTTTTGTTTTAAAGTGACTTGATTATTTTTCCTTTTTAGACAAGGGACACAAATGGGTAAAATGTCTTTAAATTCCATTTTCCTTCCACACAGGTTTAAGCATGAGCTTTGATGCTGTTCATGCAATTTTTTTCTTCTCTTTGTTTTTTTGGCTCCCATAGAGGCAGTATATTTAACGTAGAAGGCAATCCTCTCTGTGTGTGCATTGTATGCTGATAAAGCAACTGTGGGTTCTTACCAAGCTTTTGCTTATCTGTTCTAGATAATTTGTGCAATGGAAAATTTCACAAACACCTGCAAGACCTGTTTGCCCCACTTGTGGTTAGATATGTGGATTTGATGGAGTCCTCAATTGCACAATCCATTCACAGGGGCTTTGAGCGGGAGTCATGGGAACCAGTCAAGTAAGGAAACCTCTTTTGATACCATCGGAGTTTGGGTGCATATGGCTGGAGAGTCATACAGAAATGGATTAATGGCATCTTATGGTTTTCATTGTTAGCATGGACAGAGAGCAAACACCATACATATTTCCAGCTATGATGCTCAAAGGCTCCTTGTCCAAAGTGGGGAGGGAGAAAGAGGTTGAGAAATGTTGTATGAAATGAAATCTTTGTTTCATTGCACAAGATAAATAAGGAATAAGGGGTATAAACCTAACTGTGCTATGTGCACTGTGTATCTTACTGCAGTGGTGTTGTCCTTAGGAATTAATGTTTCCTAAATTGTGTTCCATAGGAGTCTAGGCAAAGGGTCAGCAACCTTTTTCTATAAAAGGCCAGATAGTAAATATTTAGGTTTTCGAGCTACACAATCTCTGTCACAACTACTCAACTCTGCCAGTGTAGCGCTAAAGCAGCCACAGACAATACGTAAAGGAACAAGTGTGGCTGTCTTCCCATAAACTTTATTTACAAAAACAGGAGGCTGGCCTGTGGGCCGTGCTTTTCCATTCCCTGGTCTAGGCCTTTGAGTCACACCTCAAGAAGAGGACTCTATAGCCAAATATGTTTAGGAAACTCTATACAGGCATATCTCATTTTATTGTGCTTCACTTTCTTGCGCCTCACAGATACTGAGTTTTTTACAAGGCTCTCCACCAGCAAAAAGATTATGACTCACTGAAGGTTCAGATGATGGCTAGCATTTTTTAGCAATAGATTTTTAAATTAAGGTACGTACATTTTTTTTAGACATAACGCTATTGTACATTTAATAGACTAGCGTATAGTATAAACATAACTTTTATATACACTGGGAAACCAAAAAATTCATGTGACTCACTTTATTGTGATATCTGCTTTATTGAGATGGTCTGGAATGAACCCACAAAATCTTCGAGGTATACCTGTATACCCACTCATCCACCTGACACTTTTGTCTCCTGGAAAGCCACAGAGCACGCCAGCGTATTTCAAAACTCTGAGAAAATAGTAATACAGAACCTTGTTTAACTCTGCTTAAACCAGAGTTTCCTAAATGTATTCCACTACAGTACTCATTTTTTTAATGAGTTATTTATCCTGTAGGATGATTACAGGAAATCTTGTGAGTTGTGACTTTGGCAATTTCCACAACTTTGGCAAAACTTAGATCTTATTTGAAAATGTTTAGCAGATTCAGTGCCATCTCCATCCCCCAGCAAGGAGAAGAGCTGTGACTCAAGGTGCCAGAGGGTCGATCTCAGACTCCCCTTTCAGGCAAAGTAGAGGGCTCCTAGACAGAGAGAATTCTCTGGTGTGATTTGAACAGCCTCAATAAAGCCTGGTATTAACGTTGCCATGTTAGATTCTTTTTTTTTTTTTTTTCTATAAGAAAATCATTTTCTTCTTTCTAGTCCTTTACACCTTTGGGATGTATCAACCAGTAAGGAGCAAAATGGGGGTATGGACCAGCCGACTTTCCAGGCACTCCAGAACAAATATTCAGGAGACTTTTCCTCAATTTGGAAGCCTTGACTTGTGCCCTGTCGTTGAGCAGTCTTCTGAGTTGAGACCCTCCCTCTAATGCTAAATCGTATAAGACTCCTACTGATTAAAGAAATTAATGCCAAATAGCTTTCTCAGCCCACTTTCCACATCTGAACCACAAGAGAAGTTTCTGGATTTACCCTACTGGAAGCAGGTTAATAGGAAGTAACTCTTCATTTACAAGTACCAAGAGATCTAAATTTTAGCTTGTTCTTCTCAGGTTTATAACTTGTCTCTTAATATGGCCTGCTGACTTGTAACTCATGAGTGAAACTGTGTCCCTTGAGGATAAGGCATTAACGAGGGACTCTTTTTTTAATGATCACTGTAATCAAGACAGTTGTACTATGGAGAACAGTTGTGAAAAGGAAAAGGTTAAAATGAGTAATATTCGCATTTTGAAAATAGCAGTGGTCTTGAAATAGCCTTTACTTACTTGGGTTTAAAGTGGAGGCTGCTGCTACCAACACACATGGGAAGAAATGATTGGTTTCCTTCACTAGTTCTTAAAGAACCCTTGAATTAGGGCCTTGACCACCATTTTAGCCCGAAGACGAGGGTTTGACTTCTGTGAATTTGTTTTCTCATCTACAAAACTGATTTTCTAAAATGTCCCCACTCAGCGTCTGAGAATCGTCATGAAGCTCTGTGACAATGTCACTCAAGTCATTTTATAATCTGTTAAATTCTTCAAAAACAAAGCAAGTGACTGCTGTTCCTTTTGAAGCATTAAATATTCTTGATGTCATCTGAAGTATAGTTAGAATCAAAATCCTGTTCACAACTGGAAGTCTTAGTCTCAGAAGGTTTTGTGTAAGATTTTTTGAATGACTGAAAAAATAAAATTTGAACTCTTGGGTCAGTAATTTAAAGATCTAAACATTCATGAAAGATTAATAGTCACAAACAATAACCTGAGAATATTTTATGTAGATGTGTTTTTTCTTAAATAGCTTTTTCCTGTCCCAAACTGTGCTGTTGGTTTGTGAAGATGATTGTGGTTTGTTCAATTCATGATAAATAGTACATGCCTTTCAGCGTATGTGGAGATGTTTGAAAGTGCCAACTAAAACATAAGCTAAATTAAAATTCTTTGAAACTACACACATTTTATTAGCTGATTTGTAAACAGAATGTGAATACCATGAGACAGATTTGCATGGCCGGCACAAAATGAAGGGTACAAAGAGCTTGGTGACATGCTTATGTGCTAAAAGGAATGAGTTTCTCTATGCTTCCTACCACATGAAGAGAAGCAGAGTATGAACTTTTATCTGACCACTAGTTAGATAAAACTAACTAGTTGGTAAAGAAGCAGAGATTCATTTTTCTTTTTGGACTTGTTTTCCAAGTAAAGAATGATTTGGGGGCCACCTGGGTGGCGAAGCGGTTTAAGTTCGCATGTTCTGCTTCAGCAGCCCGGGGTTCACCAGTTTGGATCCCCGGTGCGGACCTACGCAACGTTTGTCAAGCCATGCTGTGGCAGGCATCCCACATATAAAGTAGAGGAAGATGGGCACAGATGTTAGCTCAGGGCCAGTCTTCTTCAGCAAAAAGAGGAGGATAGGCGGCAGATGTTAGCTTAGGGCTAATCTTCCTCAAAAAAAAAAAATAGAATGATTTTAGGGGGGAATGTTTTTCATCAAACTTACACAAAAACAAGAAACTGACTCAGATAAATAGATTTAGTTTGCTCAGTCTTCTCTAATTTTGCCACATGAACCCTCAGTTCACACGCACACATGCACACACACCACAGCCTTTCTCTCAAACAATTGTTATACTCAAATAGTTCTCTTCTTCCACTTTTCAAAAGTCATGTGTATAGGCACGTGATTATACATAAAATGACTGAGAAATGCGTTGTAAAAGAAAAACTAGCGTTCAAAAAAAATGTTCAAGAAAAGCAACACTTTGGCAAAATGCTACCAATACATTGAGCTTGCTCAAAAAGATTTTAAATACGTTTTATTCTTCAGATTTTCTTATTTCAAAATATGGCCATGTGAAAGAAAATAGAGATATAATCATCATTTGGGTTTGACACCACTGAAGTTATTTGACAGAAAGGGTAAAATGGCTGAGTCCTATGGTTGCCTTTCTCTGGAAAGATGACCTTCCATGTCTGCAAGGAGAGAAAAAGGACGCTGCATCTCTGTTTCCATTAAGCCAGATATAGGCATGATCAGACTCTCTAAGCATTGGTGGAAAATGTCATCACATACCTTCTAACCATAGCTGAAGATAGTCAGCCTCTCCAGGTCAGGGCCAAGCTGGAACCTATAGTCCTCTCATGGTTTCCATCAGGACATGTCATAGGGCCACCACCCACAGCCGGGCAGGCTGTTCACAATCCTCCCAGTCGCCCTGAATGTGAGTTTTTGGTCCTAACTAGCTGATGGACATTTCTACCAGCTCTTTAGAGTCAGTTTGTTGCTGGTCAAGTCATCATGACCTTCAATGTGGAAGAAAACTTAGAAAGCGTCTAATCCAAAGCTTGCCAAGTCTAGTACCCTCTCCGGACTACTCTTTCCTTGACAGATCATCTCTCAATCTCTATCTAATCACCTGCAGGCACAGGGAATCCCTGTTGCCCATTTCAGGATAGGATGGCTCTGAATGGCAGAAGTAAACACTGCTTCTTAATATATGCACCCTGAAAACTCTGGGTTTCTCGTTTTTCAAAATGCACTTTATCTCTCTCTGCTTGAGATATACATATGAAAAGTATTTTTAAAATAATGTCATTTTCCAGATTGTCAACATCATTATCTTAACGATAATAAACTGTCAGACCAAAGACACCTTAGCAATATGTAGGTAGCTGGTATGAAAGAGACGAGTACTGGACTTAGAGTCAGAACTCGTGACTCTGCCAGTAATATGCTAGGTGACCTCGGGCAAGTCAGAACACCTTCCTGAGCCTCGTATCCTCCTTTGTAAAACAAGGACTTTGACTACCCAAGACTTTTCCCACACTAACATTCAAGAAAATGTGATTTTCCATATTCACCTCATATCCACATTTGATCACCGCTGCCTCCCTGGCACCTAGAACAGGGCCTTGGACATAATAGGTGCTCACTAAATGTGTGTTAAGTAAGTGACATTTATTAAGGAACCCATACAGGCTGAACATGGGAAGGATATAATAGGAAAGCTATGGGGAGGGGAAAGAGAAAAAGATACCTTCCCCTGATCGGGGTTTCTATCTAGTTGGGTCTGAGAAACATACACACAAGAAAAATGACTTTAAATATTTGCCAATGTACAAATGTACAAATAACCTAAGGACGAGTTATGAGAGCATAGAGTAGAAGACAATGAACTTCCACAGAGGAGTCATGAAGGAAATAAGATTGGAGAGTAAGATTTCAAAAGGGATATGGGTGCTTGGGAAAAAGCGTGAGCAAAAATAGAAATATGGGAGCAAGTAAGATATGCCATAGAAACAGTGAACACTTGGTTTGGGCCGGCACAAATTATAAAGGAGGCAAGCCATGAGGTTGGAGAGATGATTGGAAGGTTCTAAAGTCCCAAGAAGTTTGGAACTTTATTCTCTAGGCCGTGCATTCTAAAAGGGGCCTTACAGATGCCAAAGCCCAAAGTGAAAATTGGCTCTTGGGAGCGGAGAAGGCCCAAAACAAAAAATCTTAGTCTTGTTATGTATGTGTATAAAGCCAGATCTCTCTGCGGTACACAAACAGATATACAGTATGTTGGTGGTATGAAATTTTCATGGGGAAGGCAGTTGGGGTAGGGGTGGGGGAGTCTGGTGGTGATAATGAATAAAAGATTGAGAAACACTGCTCTAAACTCGAGGAAGACAGCAAAGAGTACCTATGCCCCAAAGTAGTAATCAGCCCTAAGAATAAGCCCCGAGAGAGGCTGTAGTGCCCAGAGCACCAAGAGAAGCTAAGATGTGCTACGTATATTTATGCAGCAAATGGCTCATATAGTAGAAGGCATTTGGTGTCTTAAATCTAATCCCATTCAGAAATCTAAAGCAGAGGTTTTTGAGAGAAGACCCAACCATATCCGCTCTGCATGGAGGCACAGTCTTCCTTAGAATTAATTCTAGAAGTAAGAAATGACTCTGCCTCTAGTTATTTCCATCAGTAGAAATTTCTAGATGAGGCACACACACATTTGTAACATTCATCCATGTGAGACCGAGCAGCTGAGAATTTTTTAATCCAGTGCTCCAGAGATGGGCCCTTTGACTTGAATGGGAGCTATCCTTTTTCAGCAGAGTCCCCAAAATGAATGTCTGATTTTTAACATATATCAGTTGTTAGGATTGCAATTGACACTGCTTATACTATCCAGTGATATCCAATTATGATTCTTACAGAGAAGCATGAGGGACTTGTTTTTAGGTAGTTGTTAAAGGGCCCTCATTTTATCCATCAGCCACTCCAGGAGCGAGATCTGACCTGAGTGCTACTAGAAAATTCCCCCTTTTCACATGTGTAGAAGTGAAATATAATGCTTGGAATTGCCTCTTTGATTATTAATATAAGTTATATAATATCCAAATGAAATATTAGTAACATTAATAATACACTATATTATTTTGCTAAAAGCAGAATATCAAGCATGCTTCAGCCTTTTAAAAGTAGATAATATGTCACGTGAAGGAAATGTTTCTATATGAGTCCAGTGCCCTAGTCCAGCCAAAATGTCATATTTTACAAGTACAATATGTTTTGATTAATATAAGTATTTTTTTAATTTTCGTGTGCAAAACGAAGCTCGTTTCTAATTTGTGTACCCATCATCCACTAATATGTTTAAGCTGTTTTTGCATACATTTGTATGTTATTCACTGCGAGCTACTTTTAATTTGCTCAGAATTGACATTTTAACTTTCTAGGCTGCCATCTCTAAAGATCTCCTAATGCCTTGATCATTATTCAGTGTGTGTATCATTTAATGATCACATTTGCTTATATAGGCTTACACATGTCTCAGTGGAAATCGCCAACGGTTTTGTTACATGGCAATGTTTAAGGCTGAGAACCACCAGGGACTGAATTCAAAGGCAAATTCCCCAGCAAACAGAGAAACATGGAAGGAAAAGTTCCATTTTCCCTTCTACTTAATAGTCATATTTAGCTAATCTTCTCTTGACCGTTCTCACAAGGGCACCGTTTATTCCCAAGGTCAGAAGTATAATTGGCTTTCCCAAAATGTGAAGTATAAAGGAGAAACCTGTGAGACACCTGTTTCCCTTAAGGAAGAGAATGCCAGGTTGGCAATTTTGCATTCTAGGTTTTTCCATGAACGAGCCGGGGCTATATTGCCATCGTGAAAGGGTAACTTGTTTTCTATAGGGAGACAGGTGTCCAGACTGTCTACACAGTCCAGAATTTCTGACTTCTCAGGGACCCTGTCCCCACTAAGCGAGCCCAGAGGCAGCTCCAGCCCTTGCAAGAGTTCTGTTAGTCAAACACAGCTTGCCCGGGGCAGAGCTGCTTTGGCAAAACTTGCTCTTCTCCTGCAAGATCCAAAAAGAAAACCTCAACTCCTTTGCCAAAGTGCTGTCAACTCCACTTAAACAGGAAGGCTCCTCTCAGATGCAGAGTTAGGCTGGGCTCTACTGTGCCAGTGACTTTGGCTGGATGGAACACCCTTCAAATGCCACTACAGAGACAAACGGTGCCAGCTTGTGGAGCAGTATATGACACAGTCCCTCCAAAGAGATATGGTTGATTTGAGGTGGGGTTTTTGTTTTGTTTTATTTTCTCTCTTTACTCAGGAAGCCGTTCATCTCTCTTTCATCACGTCAGGTGATCAGTCTTTGTTCAAAAACAAAAAGCTGATACAAGGTCAAATTTAACTACTTATGAATTTTTAACTTAAATTTTAACTTTTTACAGAAAAGCACACAGCTTGATTAATTTTCGCAAACGGAACACACTCATGTAACAATCACAAAGATCAAGAAACATAACATCCCCAACCACCCCAGAAGCCCCTGTCATCCTTTCTTCCTGTCTCTGTCTCACTATCAAGGGTAATTACTGTAACACGAGGCCACACTTTAAACCCAATTGTGGTTGAAGAATTTACTAGAAGAGCTGAATTTAGGATTCTTTTGTTTTCTTTTGTGTGTGTGTAGACATCTCTCCATTTTAACTGGACTTAGTTTGGGAGGGGAAGTTTCCGTCTTCTTTAGGTGTTCTATAAGTTATTCAAAGCTATGACCATTCTTCTTGATACAATTCCTTCATCTTCGCCATCAACTCTGACACTGCATCGCGCACACACCTGTCTCCAGAAGTAGCAGTTGGGAAGAATTCCGTTTCTGTACTATTATGTGGGCATTCAAGTGGGTGAATTTCGTGTTCCATCTTGTATCCACTTTCTGACTTAAGAAATGTGCCTCTGTCAGAAATAATTTATAAGTAAAAGTAAGAAAATTGAAGTGCTCCGCTGTTGCTATCAATCCCAGCTACTTCGCAACGGCCCTCGCCACAGCAATGCCAAGAGTTCCATGAACTTCAAGTTCTTAGTATGAGACAAGTTCTAGACTCTCATGCAGTGGATTTGGAAACGGAAGGCCCCTCCCAAACGCATTTAAATAATGTGATCATTATGTGTAGGTGTCCATGAGGGTCCACACTTTTAAGTCACTCTGGTTAATTTTTTTCTGTTAACTTTTATCATTTCTCTCTGAATACTGAGCCACATCACAGCTCCCCATCCGTAAGCTGCTTTCTGAAGTGTGTTGCTTGAGTTTTTGCTGTTGTCTTGCTGTGGATTTAGCCAATTTATTTACAACAGTCACGTGCTTCTGCCACATCTGCATTGTCACTGTGATGGTATTTTTTCTTTCTGTCTGTTTCTTCCACAGGAGTTTAACCAGTAACCTACCCAATGTGAACCTACCCAATGTGAACCTTCCCAAAGTACCAAATCTACCAGTTAACATCCCTCTAGGCATCCCACAAATGCCTACTTTTTCGGCACCGTCATGGATGGCTGCTATATATGATGCTGAGTGTGTATTCAGTTCACATTAGATCTAATTTAAATTTAAGTGATCTTGGCATGGATATGTATTGTTTATTTCTATACATCCTATATAACAGAGATGGAGATGGATAATTAGACATATTTTGCTGATCATACAGAGACAATATTGTTTATTTCTGGCATGCAGCGTGTTTGTACAACGTTTGCTATATATACAGCACTAACAATTTGTCTTACGCCCACTGAGCGCTTGAGGACTGTTTCATTTCCTCAATTCTTTCGCAAGAGAATTCTGCCCATGTTTTGTTTTGGGGGGGGGGTTTTTGGTGTTTTTTTTTTTTTCCTCAATGCAGGTAATATGACTTTAGGAGTTATTCATCCAAAAACAGTCCAAGAAACCTCTTTGATGGACTGGCCAGTTATCTCTGGCCTGATCCAAATCTAAGAGGGAAGTACACCTACCCAGAAGCTGGGTTTCGTTTTGTTTTGTTTTTAAATAAAAAAAATGCCTAGAGACTGTTTAAACCATAAAGCATATTTCTGGTGTCAGCAAATGGCAGAACATAGTAGCAGTATGTTCAGGGCTAAGTGAAAATTTCTGAATGGATCAAGCTTTAGCAATGTAAATGGTATGTAAAGACACTTTCCAAGGTTATAATGCATATGGAGCATGGAGATCTAGGTAGCAAGGATCTCGAATCTAAATTTGAGAATGCAAGATTCAAGTCACAAATAATTAAATTTATTTGGTAGCTGTATCATCTGTAGTCTGAGTGTAGGGTCATCCTTTACATTCATCCATGCAAATGCCAGGAAGGCATAGTTTTGAGTGTTCTTGGAGGCCAGGCCACCCCTTTAAATAAGCCAGCAGTGTGGGGGCGTGGAGGTTGAGTAGCCATTCCTTCCAGCTTAGAAAAGAATCTCTCTCCTTTTTTCCTTAGCAAGAAGATCCAGCTAAGATTCCACCCCGAAATCCTACCTCAGGGAAAGTGAATTAGAACCACGTGCATGATTTAATAAGTGAAATAAGGTTTAGTGGTTCTATACCCGCCTTTGATCCTTTTCTTAGACCGCAGCTAATTATAGGCCAGATAAGCTTTTACTTGAAAGAATAAATTGGCACGTTTTCAAAGGGAAGTGTTATTATCAAAGGAATAAAAAATGATCTGAAACTGGCAGTGATGTTTTGAAATCTCGAAATCGCATTCATCAATATGGCCCTCAACATTTTTATTTTTACAGTAATCCAGGTAGAGAACAGGACATTTAAATGACTGTTCTACTTGGCTCCTCCAAAGCTGCCTGAGATTTTTAAAAGCCTATATTCGTTTACAAGCTCCTGATGAAATCACATCGTCAACGTGTCTGATTTTCTTTTAAAGACGAATGAAAACCTCCAAAAATTTGTATCTGGAAAAAAACCTTCTAAAAAAAATGATCATATTCATGCTAAGATGACTGTATTAAAAGTTAGATTAGGTAGTATCTGTTAAAAATTTAAAAATAAATATCTGAAAGCTTCTCTTACCTTCTCCTGTGCATGCTCTGTGACATTGTTTTTGAAAAGATATGAATCAAGACATTGCAATGAAGCCGATAATGGTCTCCGTTCAATTAATTAAGGCAGGAGTGGGAACACATTTTGGTAACTGCTCAGCAATCAAAATAATCTTGGTGATATTGCCTTAACATTAACAGTTTATCTTAAAAATAAAAAGAAAATATTCTTTTCCTCATGTCAAAACTTAATAATAAGCTCTTCAAAGAAAAAAAAAAACCCTAGAAGAATTTTTTTGAAACTCTGAAACCAGATGGGTGTCAAAATGTTGTTGTAATAAATACCAATTATTGCATTCATATGTACTTAATGATTTAAAACATACAACCATGCAGTTCCAAAACGGGGTTTAGACTAGACAAAGTTGGGGTTTCTTTTTCCCAAGCATAGGATGGGGCAGGCGGAAGGCTAAACTTTCATGGAGAAACGATGCATTCTCCCACTTTTGAACAATGCTTATAGCAGTATCTGAAAAGAAGGCGTAGATTTTCAATCACCCACCAGGAAATGCCTGATTCTATATCTTTTCATAATTCCAGTTTCCTCCTTTGCCACCTTTCATTTTAAGGACGTGTTTCCATGTTACCTGCTCCTTCGTGTCAGATACATCTACGTACTGACCTCAGACTGGTCTGTCCTTGAGAACATTATCCTGTTGGTCCAGGCTGTAGGCTCCCCCTCGGCATGTTGGGAGTTCGCCCCCTCCCCACCCCGCAGTAGCTGTGTACGCATTTATGCACTAGCTATATTTCCCTCTGAAGCATTAATTCAATGCAGCTGGCATCTGTCACAATAGAAACACCCACTCTCATCTGTTTCTATAGACGATGTCAGAACAAGTGGTAATGCATGGTGTGTTGGACATTTTATAAATTACCGTGTTAGCATTAGTGGTATGCGAGGAAGGGGGTGGAGGGTGGCCACTCCTCAGAGCTCCAAATGGGATTGTTACAAAAGAGAAAGCCAGCCAGAGAAGGGCAAGAGGGTGAGAGATGGAGCATTTCCCATACACAGGCTTTCGAGGATGCCCCAGGTAAAAGTTGCTTAGATGTCATTGTACAGAAAGGAATCAAGATCAATTTCTCCATCTGTACAGAGGACTGGGTAAGATGGTGCAATGGTAAAAGAGCTCAGGTTTTGAGCCCTAAAGCTTTCCAAATATCCCTTGTCCACTCACCGCCCCCCCCCCCCACCTCACCTCCTCCTGGGGCTGCCTATGCAACGGGCTGGTCTATAAAAATTGGAATAATAACCAAACTGAACAAGAATCTTGGATTCAAGGTATCCAGGTGTACTCGTCTCGATTTGAGTCACCCCAATTTCTTTCCAGCTCTTCAAGAGAGAAAGCAGGTCCTCGCTCACCACTTTGTTAGCACTGTCCTTTTAAAACTGAAAGTCTTGTGCAATCTCCAAGAGGCCTCCCCTCTGTAGGGGCGCTGGGGAAATGCATGAAACCCTGAAGTTTAATAACTGCATGTTGCCATGTAGTTATTATCCGTTGAGACTTACTTCTCCCTCTGGTTCGTGGCCTTCATCTGAATCATCACATGTGTTAATGTGGTTATTAAACGAAGGCTGATTTTTACCATACATTGTTCTCCTGGTCATTATGGGGCAATACCTTCCTCAGACTTCTCCCTGATCTGGAATAATTGGCTGAACAAAGCCGACTAGCTCATGTATGGTAAAACTCAAAATCTGCCGGTGGAGACTGCCCCCACCTCCACCGCCAACACGCGTCGTTTTGTATGTTGAAGCCACTGTTTGCCTTAAGCCTTCAAGTGCCCAGATGTCTTTGTGTCAGCTTTTTCAGAACCCGAGGCCAGTGGGTGACTCTTGTTTTCTCATTTTTATCCTGCCAGTAATGGATCAGGCACTTCAGAAGATTTGTTCTGGAAACTCGATGCCCTTCAGACCTTCATTCGGGACTTGCACTGGCCTGAAGAAGAGTTTGGAAAGCACCTGGAACAACGGCTGAAGCTGATGGCAAGTGACATGATTGAATCTTGTGTCAAAAGGTAAGCATAAGTGGCTGGACAGGCTCTGCATGCCTTCCCGCTGTACATGACTCAGGGGAGGGTAGATGGCCACTCTTTCAATTGGCCGTAATTTGGATTCTTTTGGAGCAGGTGATTGCTTGTCAGTCACTGGCGTGATGGCCACCCAAGTCTAGCTTCTGTTCACCTGCCCCACATCTGTCCCAAACCCAGCACAATAAGGCTGCCAGTTTTTTTCATTTAGCTCCATGAGGAAAGGGTCTGTGTTCCTTCTTGTCTCTGTATCTCCAATATCTAGCAGTATCTGGCACAAATATTTACTTAATAAATATTTGTTAAATGTGCGAGTGAATGCATGGGTGGATAGCTGAAGGAAAAAAGAGAAACACATATAATTCTAGGCGTATCTGGTGCAGGTAGCAGGAATCTAATAACTTTCCAACAATGTAGGCAGAACCTCAGCAGCATCGTTCATTCTGCACGTATGAACTGAGCATGTATGACGTGCCAAGTATTATTTGTCTTGCCCAAAATGTAACTAGATGTCAACAAGGGGGCATGAAACATTAAATATACATTTTGATTTCCTATGAATTGCTTGTTTTGTCACTGTGGCATATAAGATTGAGGTGTGAATGCTGCGCTTGAAGTTCCCAAGTAGACTGTTTTGAGTAGGTGAAGAGAAGAAAATGAGAACAATATGCATCCATTCAACAAAAATTGTGTGAGCTCCTCCGGTATGCCAGGCACAGTGCTAAGTTCTCGCATACCATGAAGAATGAGAGACTGCATCCCTTCCCTCGTGGCGTATCTATATCTGCATATCAGATACAGAAATGAAATTCCTCTGATTTGACATCATTATCATCAGCCTGTGTATCCCGAGACACACATCCAAGTTCCTTTTCCAGCTCATAACTGTTCCATTATTTTTCCTCACTCAAAAAAAGATAAAAAAAGACCACAAGCAGCTCGGGCCACTCCAGATCGCCAGATGTTTTGCAGTTTAGTTGATGGATCAGTTGTGGGTGATGGGGGCTGGGTCTGGCTTGGAGTGATCTGAACTCATTATTTTATATCTTGGAAGAGGAAAAGAGAAATAATAGCATCAAAACTGGAAACCAAAAGGGCAAAAGAACAACACAGCCCCAAGGAGGTGAGCGTCTCAACAGGAATTGGGAAGGGAGCTGGGTGCTGTGGAGCATCTGCGCAGGTGTTCAACAGCACTTCTGGAAGCTTGAAGTCCTGGTGATCCAGATTTTGTGTTTTTCTCTTTTCTTCCCACTCTTAGAACAAAAGGCAGTGTATTTCTCAAACCCAAGGTGAAAATGTTTCCTTAGGATTTTGAATTCCACCATTTCCTACATGGTCTATATCAGTTTTAGGAAAAGCAACTCTTTTCCTATGGCCAAACCATTCCACCAAAAATTTCTTGCAGGGCATTTCCCCTATGGTGAAAAGTTCTTCTCTGATATGTACTAGGGGCTGCAATGCATTCAAATTAACACTTACTGGTTTCTGGTCTGTGTACACAATTATACAGAAAGACACGTATGCCCTTCTCTGAGAAGCCAGTCTTCTGAGTAGGGAGTAAGAGATACGGAGAAGCTGGGAGGAAAAGGGAAGACATATAATGTGAAAGGTAGACAATGACTGTTTACCTCTTACCACATATCTTTATGGGTCAGCCACGTCAAAGAGTGTGAGCCTCTCAGAGACAGGGAGTGTATCTTGTTCATTTTGAGCTTGTTGTCCTCCCCAGGTCCCAGCATCATGCTTGGCACATAGTAGCTGTTAAGTAACCATTTATTAACAGAAGTTGGCCAACTGCACATGTGCAGCTGGTCCTGGACGTTTAAATCTCCTGACAGCCTTTCAATTAAGGCCCCAGACACGATATGTGCTCATCCCCAGACCTCTAGATTCAGAGGGTAAAACATGAAGAAATCCTTGGATGTTTTAAGACCTAGAGTCTACATTAGCAGAGGCTAGAACCATTACTTTCCTCTTTGGGACAGAATAAATAGCCCTTGTTCTAGAAGGAGAAAGTAGTAAGGACATTATTTCACAGATGTAAATATGCAACGCCAGAAAGTCAATCAGGCACTCCTCATTTCTACCTTTTGAAGAAATTTAAATCATTCATTTGACAGACTTAACAGAGCCTCTAGTCTAGTCTATGTCAGGCACTGTGCTCCACGCAAATTCAGGCACCCTAACTCTGCCCTCAAGGGGAGTCAGTTGGATTAAGTGACCTCTCCATTCCTGGCTTTTTGGTCCCACAGAGCCCTCGCAGTCACATTAATTTTGCATTCAGCTTCCTCTTTTCACAGCCCCACACTCCAAGGGCTATGAACAGTTCTCCTGTGAAAACAGAAGACGATTACTTCATTGTAAGCGAGCGATTTAGCATTTCCATTTCTCAAATTGGGCCGGAACTGGCACACAAGCCTCAGAAGATCAGCACAGGGCCCTGTCCAACTCAGTCCCCATCAGGCTTCCTTTTCACAAAACCAGAAAATGATGTATTTTCAGCATAGCTTAAAATGATCATCATGATTAGAAAGCTACTTCAGTGCACCGAGTCTTTAGAAGCCAAGATACATTTATCTTTAACATGATCACATAATATATAGGAGTGTTTTAAGGGTTTTTTTTTTTTAAGTTTTTTTCTTAAGAACTGGGCTTCCAACCTTAGAAATTATACTTGGCTTCCCTGCATGCACCCAGGGTGTGTTAGCAAGCTGGCATCCTTTCCTGAGCTAACTAGCTGTGTGGTCCTCCTAAGCGCTGTTAGAAAACTGCTACAAATACCTTTTAAAGCAATGCTTTCCTGGTGGCTGCATGAGCTCCAGAACCTGACAGTGAACAATGCTGAAAAGATGCATTGGATGAAAGAAGCTTTAATAAAACCACTTGCTAACCAGGTGCTTTTCTTTAAAGACATGTGATGATGTGACCCACTTCTCTGAAACCTTTTAAAACATAACTGGGCCCCTTTACAATGCTGATATCAAGGATTAGATCTCACACCTGGATTACCAGCTGGCCCTGTTGGACTAGGTTTTTCCTGTGAGCGGTTAGCTCATTGCTGGGATCATAATTTGACCTGTATCAGAATTATGTTACATTAAGCTTCCACCATTACACAATTCTTGAATTGGTAAGTATAGGATGACATTTTTAATTATGAAAATAATAGATTCTTATTGCAAAATAATACACTGACATTGAAAAAAAAAAAAAGCCAAACAAACATAGTGGAAGTTCCCCTCCCAATGTCACTCTCCTCCCCAAAGGAAGCCATCTTATTTTTTTAGTCTTTAAAGCAATATAATAAGCTTGTGGGATTTTTTTTTTTTACTTCAGTCTCTCAAAACCAGAAAGAAAAAAAAAAAACAATAAATGTCATTTAAGATTTTTCCCCACCATGAGATTTTGAAGATTAGAAACTGCTTTTTTGTTTTTTGGCTTTTTAATGAAGTGATTCAAGGTAGGCAGTTGCCGATGTGAGAGAACTTACATATGCTATAATGCTATAATTGGGTTTTTGTTAATTCATTCATTCTCCTGCAATTAGGGTTCTCCATAGCATATAAACTATAGACAGAAATACGCCGAGCTACAGGTGTTCGTGTACTGTGAGAAAGGAAGGGTTTGCGTGGCTGTCTCCATGAATAGGCCTTCCTTAGTTGGGAAAGTCATTTTAAAAAGAACACATGTGAAGTCATTGTCGATTGAAACTGATTACAGCCTTCAATTTTCTTTTTCACTGACCTCTCAGAGAATGTCTTCTCCACCTGCTGCCATCTGAATGCTGAATTGGTCTTTTCCTACTTTGTTTTAATAGAACCAGGATTGCATTTGAAGTTAAGCTGCAAAAAACCAGTCGATCAACAGATTTTCGAGTCCCACAGTCAATATGCACCATGTTTAATGTTATGGTTGATGCCAAAGCTCAATCAACAAAACTTTGCAGCATGGAAATGGGCCAAGAGGTAAAAAAAAAAAAAAAAGTACAGATTTTTTTCACCCCTCCATTGATCATGTAGAAGAAAACTTCGCAAATTTCTTCCATCTACACTGGTCTGCTAGTTTCAGAAATAGACTCTAACGTTGTAGATTAAGCCATAGATGAATATTGGTATCTGTTTGTTAAGAAAATTTCTAAGGCCTGTGCTGATGAGAATGCCAATCACTTGGAAATCATTCTTGGCTGGAGTTGGGATGGCCGTAAAGTTCCTTTAAATCAAATGACATTTAATGACCTTATTTGTTAGGCTGGTATCTCCAACAGATCTGTTTGCCAGAATGCAAGTCATTTTCACATTTGAAGTGCATTCTATCATTTTGAACATCTGGATGGCAGGAGAGCTCTCTTTCTTGCCTCAAGCATCTTCCAGGACATAGAATGTTAGATCACCCTGCTATCCACTCCCCGGCAGCCAGCAGGTTCCGAATTTCCAAGAAATCGCACACTTTCGATTTCCCTTAGATTGAGTTGATTGTGAATCTTCCCTGACCAAAAGTTTAGTCCTTTGCTAAGTTTCCAATTCCAAAGTGGTATTTAAAATGTAAAGGAGAAAGAAACAGCAACTTGGGCTTGATTAAAGACTATCATGATCATTTTTCTCCGATGGCCTTAAGCCAGCTAGATATTCATATACCAATTTAGAATTAATTCAGAAACATTTCTGGCAACTCTCATGTTGTTGCCAATTGGCATCAATTGCTCCTAAATCAGATCTTTCGATACCAGCTTTACATGCTCAGAATTTTCACTAAATTATATTTGCTCCTTATTCGTTATTTATTTTCTCTTTCAGCGCCTTCCATTTTTAAATGTGGGTTGGTGGTATTCTCTTTCTGGCAAGATCATCTCTAACCTTCTTTCCCCTCCAAATCAGCTTCCTCAGCCACCCCTGTTACTTCTACTCCTGACTGATTTTCTTGTTGGGGACCTGTCCCCAGGGGTTACATTCTAGGCACGAGGGTCAAAGTAAGCGGCCCTCAGTTCTCTTTCCTGGCTCCGTTTGCTGCACGTGAATGATCTGGAGCAGCGGTTCTCAAATTTCAGTGTGCATCAGACTCATCTAGAGAGCTTCTTAAAACCCAGATTGTTGGGTCTCACTCCAAGAGTTTCTGATAGGTCTGGGGTGTGGTCCAAGAATTTGCATTTCTGACAAATTCCCTGGTGATACTAAGGCTGCTGGCTGGTCTGGAGACCACACTTTGAGAACCACTGGTCTGGAGGATCCGTGTGCAAAAATGGGTTAAGGAGAAGGGCTCAGGCACAAAGGACAGCCTCCTGAGGAAGGCTTGGGTTGGGTGTCCAGACCCGGATTCTTGCCCTGTCTCTGCCGCAAACTGGAGCTGGTCAAGTCACTCAGCCTCTTTGGACCTCAGTTTCCTCGTTGGTAAAATGATAGCGCTATTCTAGCTTTACTCAGGCTGTTTTTAACTGCAGAATCGGTTCCTTATTCCTTACCTAGAAGGCCACCATGTGAAACAAATAAAATTAGAACTGCTTTGGATGAAGTCGGGGGCAGAGGTCAAGGAAGAGGGAGCCCAAAGCCCAAGCTACCATGTTCCTCTTCACCTCTGCATTTCTTCACTGCCCACTACCCGCCACCCACCCTTCTCTGGGGGACTCTGAACAATCTCTTAGGCTTCACAGAGCCCACTTTCAAAACCCTGTTTTTGGTGATTTCTAACGTTCGTTAAGATCCCTGTGAGTTCAAACTTTCCAGAATCCTTTCTCTCCTGAATTCTTCTCCCTTTAGAACTTCCTTTTTTTGAATTGAGATATAATTCACATACCATAAGATTCACCCTTTTAAAGTATACAATTCAGTAGTTTTTAGTATATTCACAAAGTTGTGCAAGCATCACCACAGTCAATTGCAGGACATTTTCATCACCCTGAAAGTAAACCCAGACCCATCAGTAGTTATTCCCCAACGCTCCCCGACCCCAGCCCTAGGTAACCACACTCTTTTTCCTGTCTCTAAGGATTTACCACTTCTGGGCATTTCATAAAAATAGAATCTCATAATATGCGGCCTTTTGTGACTGGCTTCTTTCACGTGGCATAATGTTTTCAAGACTCATCTATGTTGTTGCATGTATCAATACTTCATTCATTTATATAGCTAAAGAATACTCTGTTATATGGATATACCATTTGGCTTGTCAGTTCATCAGTTGATGGACATTTGAGTTGTTTCCACTTTTTAGCTATGCTGCCATGAACATTTGTGTACAAGTTTTCATGTATACCTATTTTCAACTCTCTCGGATATATACCTAGGAGTGAAATGCCGGGTCACATGGTCAATGTTTAATTTTTTGAGGAGCTGTCAAACTGCTTTCCAAAGTGGCTGTACCATTTTGCATTCCCACCAGCAATGGATCAGAAATCTTAATTCTCCACAACTTAACCGATTATTCTTACTGTCTGTCTTTTTTAGTATAGCCATCCTAGGGTGTGTAAAGTGGTGTCTCATTGTAGTTTGGATTTGCAGTGATGTTGGCCACGTTTTGTATGCTTATTGACCATTTGTATATCTTTTTGAAGAAATGCCTATTTAAATCCTTTGCTCATTTTTTAAATTGAATCGTCTTTTTATTGTTATTATTATTATTTTTTATTGTTAGTTGTAAGAGTTCTCTATATATTCTGGATTCTAGACCATTAGCATGATTTGCAACCATATATTTGCAATATATATGATTTGCGTCTATTTTTTCTTGTTCTGTAGGTTATCTTTTTCACTTTCTTGATAGTATCCTTTAAAGCATAAGAGTTTTCTTAAGTTTTATGAAGTCCGATTTATCTATTTCCCCTTGGAGTTTCTTGAGATGTCCATTTTAAATGAATTTCACATGAATGACACCCTTCCAGGGTGGGGAAGAAATGTGACATCAGAACCAGCCTCTCTTTTCCCTCACTGGCTTTTGCAGTCCCTCTTCAGGTTGACTCAGTTGTGGCCATGTTTAAAGAACTCCTACATACCTGGTCAGATGGCTAAATAATCCTTCCAAACAAGCCAAGTCACTCTGATCTTAATTTTTTCTTTTCTTTTCTTTTCTTTCCTTTTTTTTTTTTTTGTGAGGAAAATTGGCCCTGAGCTGCCATCTCTTGCCAATCTTCCTCTTTTTGCTTAAGGAAGATTGTGATTGAGCTAACATCTGTGCCAATCTTCCATTATTTTATATATGGGAGGCTTCCACAGTGTGGCTTGATGAACAGTGTGCAAGTCTGTGCCTGGGATACAAACCCACAAACTCTAGGCTGCTGATGTGGAGTGTGCAAACTTAACCACTATGCCACCAGGCCAACCCCTAATTTTCTTCTGTTTGAACTGGGGTTTGGGGAGAGTAGTGGGCATGGGAGAGGGGGGATGTTGTCACAGACCTCAACGAAAATCTCTTGAAATTTATGGAGCCATTTCCTATGAAAGAAAAATACTCTCACGCAATTTTATTATACAATTTCAGGGGACCTGTGGACCTTGTTAGGCCAAACTATAGACCCCAGTTGGAGACGTATGATGAGAAATAACAAATTGATTTTGTCGCAGTGGACACTTCTCCTATCTTTACAATTAATCACTTCTACACTAGAATAGAATGACCTTGGTTTAACCTTCAAGTCTTGTTTACATAGAAGAACAAGTTCTCTAGTACCTTAATAACTATATCTTATGGACCCCCCACCCCTTAGCTACCAAACTGTGTGACCTTGAGCAAGTCACTTACTCTTATAGCCTTCCTGTCATCATGTGTCAAATGAGAAACAGAGCATGCAACACACAACCTTTGAGAGTTATGTAGCCCGTCAAAATTAGGGATAAAGCTCCCTAATTTCTGGACATAAGATTAGAAAGTCGTCTTGGATATGCCCAAATCGTAACATTTTTGAGGCTAACCAGTAGTGCCTACTTCTTTCTGGACATTGTTCTATTTGATAAAGTAGAAAAGACTTCATGTATTCCCTACGAATGATTCAACATTACTTTTTTTAAGGAAAACAATAACAGAGGTTTGTAAACATTTCCCTTTTTTCCTTAACTGGTGCACACACCCCCAAACTAAATGATCTTTATTAAAAGCTCGTCCAACACTGTATTCTTGTTTATGATTCTTATCCTAAGATTGTCGGTTTCCCAAGCCATGCTAGAGAGACCTGATATGCTATTTCTCACTAGTATAATTGAATCAGAGACACCTAAGGGACCAGCTTGTGGGAAATGAGGCCTCTTCTGACCTTAGAATGCCAAGTGACTGAGAACAGTCAGAATGAAGCCAGACATCATTGTCTATAAATATACACTTCCTCTGAGGGACCTTGAAGCCCTATGGCTATGACCTTGGGTAGAACTTCCATGGGAAGTTTCATGCAAATAGTCTCTCCCTAACTTTTCTCACTTTGTAGACTGACTCCAAAGTAAAACTGAATTGTTATAATGAGATTGGCCAAGGGGCAAGCCCCATGGCCAAGTGGTTAAAGTTCCTTGCACTCCCCTTTGGTTGCCCGGGGTTCACAGGTTCAGATGCTGGGTGCAGACTTACTCCACTCATCAGCCGGGCTGTGGAGGCATCCCACATACAAGTAGAACATTGGCATGGATGTTAGCTCAGGGCTAATCTTCCTCACACAAACAAAGAAGAGATTGGTCAAGGATGACTAGAAACATCCTGAAATTGGGAGAAAAATAGATAGATGTCCAACGTTTTTATACAGTTTTCACTTTGTGAGTATTGGCTATTAAGCTTATATTACAGATCTAGTTACTAATACCTGCTTCCACCTGGATTCCAACTCTTTCAAGGTGTTTTAGATGAGATACTGGCCAGGTGATACAATATTCTCCAATTTTAAGATCACTTCCTGAATTCCATCCTTGGCGTAAAGTCTCATCTAAAGGCAGCTGTTGAAACATTTGTTAACCATACTTTTCCATCTTAAATATTTATTTTTTTCATTAAAATTTGCGAAGCACCAAAAGAGAGGAAATTGTGTGTTAAATAGTTTCTCACTTGGTCTAGTGTGTTTTCATCTCATTTCCAAGGTCAGATGGTCTTAACAGAAAGACAACATACACACAATCTGTTCCATGACAAGGCAAAATGTGCAGCACAGGAAGTCAAGTGGAATGATTTTCACGCAGTGATTGTGAATTTGCAGCAATGTAGCTCATCCGAAGCAAAAGTGAACTCCCCAGACTTTCCATACTGTTGAAGATTAGTGTTTCCCTTGCTCTCATCATGATCTAGTGCCCCAGAATATAATTTAAGGATATTATGATTATTATTAATAAGGTCAAGCCAGTCCAGGAAGACCAGCAGAGGGAACTAGAAAATGCAAATATAGGAAAGGTCCCTCTTTGTACCCATTTTGAGATGCAGTTGGAATTGGACAGTATACATCTGCCTGCAAGAAATTTTGTGAAAAAATAATCTAGTTGGAAAGGATGGTAATTAAAAGATGCCCTGAAAGTATTTATACCCCTTCGTGGAGCTTCGCACCTACATAGAACAATGTATCTCCCCAGAAAGAGCAGAGTTAAGGCGGAATACTCACTGTTGCTCCAGAAAAGCAAGTTAATCAAATAAGTCTCAGGAGAGTCTGGTAAAAGCAATTCATGCATTTTGTAATTACTTGAATAGGAAAGGGAGCTTGAATAGGATACGTACGCCTTTCCTACATGATAAGCAGAGTAGGTGTTACCCTGCCCTACTATCTTTCCCAAAGTAGGTTTTATTTAATTCAGATTATAATTTACATACGATAAAGTATATGGATTTTAAATGAGTTTAGAGAAATGTACACACACGTGTAACCACCATGCTAATCAATTAGTAATAGTAGTAGTAATACTACCATATAGCTTCTAAGTTTCTAAGCTCTGTTTCCATGCACGTGTCATACTTCGTTAGGTGAATGTGATTTCTGTGTTCACAACAGGGATAATTCTAGCCCCATTGAGGAGACGAAGAAATAGACCAACAGAGATTGACATGCTCGAGTTTCCTTGGAAGTAACAGGCAGAATAATCATATCAAAACCCTTTTGTTCATAAGCAGAAAAAAAGAATTGTGGAGAGGGGTGGAGATCATAATATTCATCTAGAGTGAAAGGGAGAGCCCATGGGACTACCTGGAGAGAAGTCAGGGCCAAGTTTGGCCCAGAAAATTGAAGATGGGAAGAGTTTCCCATAAACCACCACGTCTCCATATACTTTAGTTCGGATGCCTTAGAGAATGAAAAGGTTTGAGGTCCCCTGCTTCTGAAGAGAAAGCTTGTTTGTCTTCCAAGAAAGAATGACATTGTTAACTCCTCAGACCAAGAGTCTAAATCTTTCTTGATATATAGAGAACAATTACTCTTGACTCTGCCGTTGCAGCCAAGTTTTTCAAGAGAATGTTTCTATCCTCAATGATGTTCTTTGTTTGGTTAGAAGCCCCTCATTTAATATTTTATATTGTATTATTTTGCCTACAACTAGCTTTTCTGAGTGAGTTAAATCTCGTAATTAATTTAATAAAATGTGAATCGTTTATAGCAATCCAAAGAAAAGCTAGCAGAGTGAGGCAGTCACATGAGGAAGGAAAGTAAGCCTGTGATTCTGGATCTTATCTCAAGACCTAAAAATGAATTTGGAGCCCTGTCAATATTCCTGAATTCTTTTGCTCTGACATCTTTCTTTGTGTTTCTAGCACAGAATTCTGCAGATAGTTTTTGCATTTAGCTTCAGGTTTATGCCACTTACTAGTAAATCGTTTCGTGAAGCCAACATGGGTTCTGATTCATCAGGGCTATACAACATGGGCCATTTGCTTTATTGTTTTTCCCCTAATCAACTGAAAGGAAACTAAAATGAGATGACTGAGCAATAAGACCATCTCTCCCTACCCTTATCTTCTACTTTATGAATTTGAACAAATAACACTATTTGAGTTGCAATTAGAGTTGACAAAATGTTTTCACCTCTAGACCCGCACTTAATCTTCAAAATAGATCTATGAGTCTGGGAGGAGGACTACCAGGAAAGGACTTGACCCTGGTTTTTAAATAATAATAATAATAGTAATAATAATAATAGAACAGACCTGCTAAAAATCTTTATACAGGGTTTGCATCGTTCCCTCTCAAAAATTAGTAATTCGTTCTGGCTTCCTCCCACCTCGTTGGTCCTAGGTAGTAGGATTATTAACTGTTTTTTTACAGATGAGGAAACTGAGCTATATTTTCTTAGGCAACATTACTTCCCAGCTTTGCATTGGGACTTTACCCAGATCTTCCAGTTACAAGCAAAATTCCCCTGTGACTCTAAATGAATTAACCTAATTCACATCCAATGGTTCTCTTTCAATAATTCTGATTGCCAGTTATCAGAATATCAAACCACATTACTATGGCTTATTATTTTTATATGTTTTCATAGCTTTTTGGATGATTTGTTTAATTTTTATTTTGTCATGTGTCCTTTTGTCCTAATTTTTATTTGCACTGTTCCTTTTTTTTCTATTCCTAATTAATCATCCTTCTGAAAGTTTGCTAAAGAGTGGGTAAGTGTATTTTCCTTTTCAAATAGCAGTGTTTTGCATTGTTATTTTTTATTAAGGAAATATGGAATAATTCAAATGGATAGTAAAATGATCTAATAAATGTCAAGGAGCTGGCATACAGTATTTTCTGTTGAAATCACTTTTCCTTTTTTCCTGGCATTTGCAGAAGATTTTTGTTTGTGTGGGGGTTTGTTTTCACTTTACTGTTTAAATGTAATCGACAGCGGCAGTGAGAAAAATTGAAAAACTTAGCAGCGGTCTAGGGAGAGGCTCTAAACCTGGGTCTGCTTACCCATGCATGGAGGAAACGAGTGGCTGCCACAGGGGTTCAGAAACAGACTCTTTGCCTCAACACCAACTCAATCCCTGGGGGAGCTCTGAGTCATTCACCCAAAATATCTGAAGGTCTTAGAACAATTTTTGCAAAATTAGTCACAGTGTCCTGGTCAAATTCCCTTGGGAAGGATTCCACTCCCTAAGCTGCGTTCCCCCAGCAGTTTTCCAAAGGTAATTTCTCATGCCCTGTATTAAATTATTGTGGTATCCTGCTTTGTAAGACCCAGATCAACACAACACACTGCTAAGCCATTAAGCCATCCATGCTTGCTATGTGTAAATGTGTGTTTGTGTCTACACATATCAAAGCCATTGAGAGCCTTGGGTGGGGAACAATGCACCTGGTAATTTTTTTAAGAGCTTCAGATCTCTTGTCATCAAAGACATGGAGTCAGAATCTTACGGCTGCCTCGGGGATGATGGGAATACACTGGGTCTGCAGGCCAGTCTTTATTTATAAATTGCATCGTCTAAAAATTACTGACGGATGCAGTGCCATCACCTCCCAAACATGCTAATATTTGTCTTTCTGTGTTCTTTAGCATCAATACCATTCAAAAATAGACGAACTAATTGAAGAAACTGTTAAAGAAATGATAACACTCTTGGTTGCAAAGGTAACCTTCAGCTTCAGGTGAAATGTTTCATTGTGAACATTGCTTTGTGATGTCTGCATTCCCATTAAAATGTAACACGTTAAAAAGTTGAGCTGGATCCTCGTATTTCTCAGGAAACAAGATTGTACGTCACCCAGCCTCAGCTCAGAGTGATTTTTCTGATGATTTCGAGCCGCGTGAAGATGAATTGATGAAGTGGCATATGTTGACTTAATAAGAATTTGTCCCCAAACGTTGCACTAGGTTGTGCGGAAAATGTTTGTTTTGTTTTCCAGCACTGACAAAGTTAGATTTTTAAATAGAGAAAGTTAAACGGTAATAAGGAATTCTGCCATCATGAAAACCCCCTTTCCTCTAGTTTCACATGCAGTGAGAGTCATAATAAAACAGAAAAGTCAGATAAAGCTATTTCAGTCACCCTCATGAATTATAGAATTTTAACTAAGTAATGCTGAATGGGAAGACATTTATATTTGCCAGTGCGAAACTTCTGTTTCCCCCAAATTACTGATAAAATACAAATAAAAATAGATTGGATTAAATGTAGTGCTAATATGTAACGTAAAAACTGCTTTGCGCAGTTTTGGATTTTGAAAAGTGCATTTAATATTATCGCATGCTATATGCAACTCAATAATATTTTGTCACTTTGCACTTCTGTAACACTCTATATTTGCAATCACATAATAATGAAGAGAAAGCCGGATAAGTCAAATATTTCTGTGTAAAGGCAGTCTATTGCTTTCCCCAGAGGCAGGAATCAAATAATAGAATGCAAAAATGAGCTGAGGGCTCAATGCTGGTCTCTATGTGGTCGGGAAATGTGGCTTTTTATTGTGAACAGTTACAGTTTGAAATAATAATTCTTTTTCTTTTTTGCTGTTTTACTAGTTTGTCACTATCTTGGAAGGAGTCCTGGCAAAATTATCCAGATATGATGAAGGGACTTTGTTTTCTTCTTTTTTGTCATTTACCGTAAGTAAAGATCTTCTTTCTTTCCTAGTTTTTGTTTCAGTCTAGGTTTAGGTTTGAGTTTCAGGGGAGAGGTGCTGTTGTGTCATTTTGGTTTTGGTTTGTGTATATATGTTAATTGCAGTCAACTACCAATGTGTGATAATAACACTAGGAGAATACGCAGGACATTTCATAACGGCAGGTAACTCAAGCTCATTTCTATCTCGTTTGTGAATATACAGTATGTATGTATCTAGCTGTCCGTACACACGCGCACCTGTACCTCTCTATATGTGTGTATTCAAAGCTGTTGCCGGCCTGAGCCCAACTCAGCTTTCCCAGGCCGATCACTTAATGTTTCTGGGCTAGCAATTCCTCATCTGTAAATGAGGGAAATTAATTTTAGAGGTTGCAAACGGAGACTTGCAGGTCAGATGGAGCTTGCAAGGTGTTTCCTTTGGTCCTTCCTGCGTCAGGTACACTTTTCTTCACTGAGTTAGTTGCCCACGGTTAAAAATCAGGCGAATTCACAGAGAAGTTCGTATTCCAGGGACTTTATATAAAGTGGACGGTCGGCAGCACTGGGCCTGCATCTGTGCACAGCAACAGTGTGCTGCTGGGGCTGAGTCTCATCCAGTCAGCCCACCAACAGGCCAGACATGTGTTGGCCTGTTTACTGTAGCCCCCTCCTGGCTGTTTTGCTCATTCACGTACCTGTCTGGGCTTGGGGACACTTGAGTTTACAACCGCTGGAGCAGATGATCGAGACTGTATAGATTCCGAGAGGCTCTAATTCTGTGCCAGAATTGGGCCCCGGCATAGAAGTGAGTTAGATGGTGGGCGGAAGCCGGCCTAATTCTCTGTAGGTAAATGATCAGTGGAGATGGTCACTGTAAATAGGCTGCTTCGGGGGCCTGGTTCTCCCACCTTCCTGGTGCTGGGCAGACACTGAAGCTGCATGCTTTCTCCCCATTTCTGACAGCAAGGGTTCTTGCTGGCTCTGAGACCAGCTGTTTTCCTCTGACAATGCCATAGGAAAGGCAGTCAATTTAGGACCCACTACCTACGAGTTTTGAAACAGCCTTACTGCATGAAGAATCTCTTAGAAAGGCAGTGAATGCAGGACTGGGGCCTGGAACAGGGTAGGGAGCAGCACATCATTGTCTTTGGAATCCCACAAAACTGGGTTCAAATCCCATTTCTAATATTAACCAGATTTGTGATCTGGAGTAGGTGTCTCACCCTCTCTGAGCCTCAGTTTTATTTTGGTTTGGGTTTGGGGGAGGGGTGCCCTTGTGTCATTTTGGTTTTTGCTTGTGTGTGTGTGTGTGTGTGTGTGTGTGTTAATTGTGGTCGAATACCAATGTCATCCAGGAGTGGAGAGTAAAATAATGTCCCCCATAATGAGCTGTTGTGAGGAGAACAACATGAGTGAAAGAGCTTAGCATAGTCCTAGTGCATAGTAGGCTTCAATAAATGGCAGCTATTATTAATAAAAGATAACTAATATGATTACTACACGATGCAAACATACACGCACAGGAGTTCCTTCCAGATATACCCTACTTTGGTCTTTCCCTAGCCCATATGTTAGATTTCCTGGGATTTAAGGAAAATGTAGATAGAAAACATTTAAAACAATTTTTAGATAACATCCATGTATCTACGAGCCCTGCTGGTTTTCATATGCAGCTCTAAACTTTCCAGGTACAAGGACTGAACTCAGCCCCAGAGGGTGATGACACCAGACCCTGAATTTATTGGCGAAGGTGGGGTAGGAAGAGCATGCTGACAATAGGAATTCTATCTGATTTTACTCTGTAGAACCACCCATAATGTGTCACAGCTGAAAGGAAAGCTATCCAACCCACTCCTTTGACAAACAAAGAAACCAAGGTCCAGAGAGGGGGAGTGATTTGTCTAAGGTCACACAGCAATGGGCAGAGTAGGGACAGGAACCCAGGTCTTCTGCCAGCTTCCCCCCACCCCTGAACGGCTTCCTGAAGAGAGTGGGATTCAGCTGGCAATTGCCTGGCACTAGAAGGCAGATGGGCAAATGAGTGGGGAAGATTCATACAGAAGGATTCAGGGCACGTGAGTGGGAAATATTAGATAATCTTTCATTCCTCAGTGAAGTCACGGAAATGGGGAAAGAGGCAGAATTAAATGCAACATTTCTGGAAAACGTTCCCTTGACACCCACAAAAAATATAACTTTCTTTGAGTCTTCATTTTGAGCAACGGTTTTGACTGCACTGGACTTGAACCAGTGAAAACTAGGAAAGGCCCTCTGCTCTTTATGGAGCAGAATTCAACCCACCAGGCGCCCCACCCTACTTACTGACTTACCAAGAGAACTAGTGAAAGTGGTCGAGTGGTAGCAGTAGCAAGGACATGGTACCAGGAGATTCTCGTGGGAGGGTGAGAAACCTAGTGTATCCTACGCGGGACTTTTCAAGCTAAAATTCTCATCCTCTCCACTCCCCTTTCTGAGACATTTTGCAGCCACACAGCATGCCTAGTGAAGTCCCCGTAACTGCAGAACGCTTCAGTGCCTGTTGCTGGGCCCGTAACTTCCCTTCCTTAGTGACACTTCTCCCACACACTTGGCCACCCCAAGGCCAAAAGCACCCACTTATCATTTGCAGCCTATGTTCTCATCTCCTGCTGGTATTCCAGTGTTGGAGAACACGAGCTGTGCTTCGAGGTGGCAGAGAATATCTCCACACGTGGATTCTGAGCTCCTGCCCAAATTTCAAAAGGGCCTTCGAAGACTTCCCGCAGCCCAGTTGTGTTAATTATCCCAGAGTGGAGTGGAGGTCAAAGGGTTGAGGAGAGGCACCAAGTATTGTGGAAAGAGACTTGAAATCAATCAGGAGAGAACCAGCTGTGAGTCCTGGGAGGCCGGACAAAGGCGCGGCGATAGTGCCGACACCCTGGCAGGATTTCCTTAACTCTGCTCCCATTTCTGATTCAATTCTTCAAGTATTACTGTGCACTTACCACGTCCCCACCTCAGCAGGGCTGCCAAGTATGAGCCATGTGCTCTGCCCCCCAGAAAGCTGACAAGTATCGACAAATATGCCACCCTTTCCCCCTCTTTCTCCCGCTGAGCGCCTCCTTTCCTGGGTGGGCTTGATTTCATGGTCCAAGCCAGACATTTTGGAAAACGTCTGCAGTGGCACAGAGCAGGCAGGAATATTTATTTCTCGTCTCCATCTGCATTGCTTCCTCTCTTGGAGAGGAGCTGGGGGGAGGAGGGAGGATGAGATGTGGCTTCTTCGTGCCAGCCCGAGAAGCGCCCAAGCGCACCCCTCCTCTCCTCCCTCCCCAGCCTCAGCAGCAGTAGCAGCCTAGGATTTATGGAGGCAGGCGCCTTTCGAACTTTTGAAAGATCAGCCCAGTTGGAAGTCACAATTAGCAACTATCCGCCCATTTCCCCTGACTGCAAGATGTGCTTTTGTGTGGGTTGTCTGCTTGGAAGCAGCCCTTGTCTTGTGGGTAGCTTCGCGCTGTTCTTTTAGGAGGCCAAGAAGGGGGACGAGCAGGTGCCCAGGTCCCTCTCCCAGCAAGCTAAATTCCTCTCCTTGGTCCTATCCAGGTGAAAACAAATAGCTGCTTCTGAAATCCTTTCGTTCTTTCGTTCATTCATTCACCCAACAAATGTTACAGAGCACTTATTATCATGTATTGTGCTAGGTGCTAGGAACACAGCAATGAGCAAGAGAGACATGCTGTCTGTCCTTTTAGAGCTTGCATTTAGGAATGGAGACAGACAATAAAGGAAAGAAAATTACAGAGTGGGGAAAGCACCAACAGGCCACAGACTGGAGCGAGCACAAGAGAGAAAGTGGAGGGTGGCCTCACTGCAGCTGGGATGGTCTTGGAAGGTCTGTCTGAGGAGGAGACACGTGACCTGAAACTAAGAGGAGTCAGCCACCGGTAAAGAGGAGAGGAGAATCTTCTGGACAGAACAGCAACTGCACTGGCCATGAGGCAGGAAAGCAGAAAGCATTTTTGTAGGATATTTTGAAAGTAACATGAACAGGATTTAGCGATTGAGTGGATGTTGGGGGTGGAGACTTGATTGGAAGGGGCAAAGGTGGAAGGCCGGAGAACCGTGCTGTATTGAAGAGCTCAGCTGCACTGAATGAGTCCTGAGAGTCCATGGGGTACAGCAAAAAAGACAGCCCGGAGTGGGGAGACCTGGCATGGGACCCCAGCTCTGCCCCTGACCAAGGAGCCGTGTGACCTGGAACACGAGACCACGTTTTGGCTTTTAATTCCCTTCAGTGTAATATGACGACAGTTATATTAGATGAATTCAGAAGTCTAAAATAGCTACAGCTCCTATTCTTTAAGCACTTGCTAAGTGCCTGGCACAGGGCTAACTGCTTTAAATATATTTTTCTCTTTGAATCCTCTGAACAATCCCATTCCAACAACGCTCTTCTGCAGATAATGAAACCAAGGCTCAGAGAGGGTAAGCCCTCCAGCTGGACCAGTGTATTCCCTCCCTCTAAACTCTGGAGCCTCCAAGGAGGAGTGAAGACGTAGGAGGAGCCCACCCCCACCTCTGGCAGACAGAACAATTACATCAAATCCTCTGAAGCCCCCTAGAATTCACCCAAGATCCCCCTATGAACCAAATCCATTTGAGATGGTCACACTATAACACAGAAGCCAGTCGGGGCAGGAAGCATGAGGCCCTTTTGAGGGCTGTCAGTGACCAAAACCCTACTGTATGTCCAGTCTCACAGGTCTCAAATTACCCTCGTTCACCCTTTTTTCCTTTTGCCAGCATGGTAATTGTTTTGCCCCTTAGAAATGAAACAAAGTAGACATGGTTCTTCCTGCTAGAATCCAGCGTAGATCAAACAGCAGCATCGAATGCTCTTATGCAGAGCTCTTGCTGTCACGCCAGAGAACAAGGCCACAGGCTTGGTCAAAAGCCGGAACTGGCTCAAGGGAATTCACTTCTGTCCCCAGAACATTTTGGTCATGAAGCGTTTCAAACTTTAGAGTGGGGTGAATGTTCATAGTAGTTTGTTAGTGTTATCTCTGATGATGTTCCATTTTGGCTTTGGCTTCAGGGAATGGCCAGCATGGGAGAGATGGCTGTTTATAGTGTGGGCTCGTGATGGTGGTGCAGACAGAGAGGTCTTGGTCCAATCTCAGAGGGTACCACCATCAAATTATCAGATGCTGAATTCATGAGATTCAAGTCAATTGGATTCTACATGTCAGAGTGGAGGTGCCAAGTGTGGTAGTAATAGCTGATGTCTATTTAACACATACTCTGCATCAGGCACTGTGCTAAATGATTCACATGCATTTTATCATCTGATTCTCACAATCATCCTATGCATAGATACAATTATTATCCCCATTTTACAGATGGGGGAGGTTGAGTTATTTGTCCAAAGTTGCACAGGTACTAAAACCCCACCTTAGATTTACTGCTTTATCATCACAGAATGTTACTCCCCATAGAAGCTCAGAAACCCATAAATGAAGTCAATTAGTGACTCTTCTAGGAACCATCCACTGACTGATATCATTCCTAAGAGAAAGAATCATCTATTTTTCACGTCTTACCACCAAAATATTTCATAAATAATTTACCCACCAGCCAATCGGTTTTGTAGTAAAACCGAAGGAAATGGACATCGAAAATCCCCCACATCCTTTGTCCTTTCCAGATAATCTTCAGTTTCGTGTTACTCCTTCATTCAAAACATATTTATTGAGTGCCTACTATGTTCGAGGCACTGGGGGCTTAGCAACAAATAAGAAGGACAATGGCTCCTATTGTATATTCCCATGTGGGAGAGAATATTCTCAACAAGTAATATACAAGGGTGACAGCTGTTCAGAGAGAGAGAGAAGTAGCTGATACAGTGGGACCATAGCCCAAAGGGACCCAAGCTTATCTGGGAGGCCATGAAGGAAATGACATTTGAGCTGAGATCTAACGGATAAGTAAAATTTCACCTGGTAAAGAAGAAAACAAAGAATGTTCCAAGGTACAAGGACTTGGAGGGGAAAGGGAGGGTCTAGCACATTCTGGGAACTGGAAGTTCATTGTGACTCAGGGGAGACCAGAGCAGAAGGAAGAAAGTGACAGGGATAGGGTTAAGGAGCTGGTCAGCAGCCTGATCAGAAAGGAGCTTGCCCATGGCTATGGAATTTAGGGGTTTACACAGGGACATTATCAAAACTGATTCAGCTAGAGAAGCTAAGAGAGGTCACAGAGAGACCAGCTTCCTGCTACAAGCCAGTGGTGGATTTGCGGTCTTCTGATTTTGAAACCGGGAGCCACATTGGAAGGCAAGACTTACTCTGTCTAATGTATTTTGTTCACATGGACCAACAAAAACAACATGCTCTGAAATGTTCAAGAACTGTAAAGCACTGACCTGCCGCGTCTTCTACCAACTTCTTTCATCAGCCGCTCCCCAACGTTTCAGAACCTGACATCCACCTTGAGGTCTATGACAGATAATTTTATCACCTAGTAGGACATCATCCTCGTTTCCAGTTCATGCCTTGAAAACACAGTTGACAATTAACATACCTGCTGTCCAGAGCAACTCTTCAGAAGCTTTTCAGAAGAAAAAAATAAGCATCTAAAGTTAACCATTTCCCTTAATATTCTTTGGGAGACAGATGAATATCATTCAAAGTGAACATAAGACAGACACAGTGTTTTCTTCAGGCTGTGAGGGGCTGAGCAACCGAGTCACAGAAACATCAGCTATGGCAGAAATACCTAATGAACGTGGATGTGGCTTCCAACAGAATATAATTGCTCTAAAATGAAAAGTCGGAGATTCTGACCTGACCTCTGAGCCACATGCAGTGGGAAGCTTATGAGCAGAAAGAGAGAAAGACATGATTGTGAAGCCCACACCAACCAAAATGTAGGCAAGTTACTGACCATTTGTGGGCCTCTGTTTTTCAACTGTAGAGTGGGAATGCTAATATCTGCTTCAGAGAGCTGAGGGGACAATTAGAAATAAAATGAGCCGTAGGCTTTGCATGACACTGGCATATTGTGGGTGCTCCACAAATAGCCATTCTTAACCTAACCTTCCACTTAAACTTGTAAGAAAGTTTTAATGACCCTAGAGCTTTTAACCAACCATTTTCTCACTCGTTCAGTTCTTGGCATAGCAATCATTTCTCCTAAGCAACCCAAACTATTATCCATAAGAGGATCAACCAAAACTCACTTATGATTTCTATTTCAGCACATTCTTATATTCAAAAATTTGATTCATCAAAGATGTTTTCCATTGTTTCGTGTATTTTTAGCATTTAGTGTTTAATTTTAATTCTTCAAGAATTTTTCATTCATCCATGTTCTCTAGAATACCTATTAATCAAAATATTTACTTAGCCAGAATTGAATATTCCATTGTCCAAGCATATTTTGGGTTGAATCAGGTTTATTTCAGTATACATCTAGGTTACTTGTTTGTCCAGTTCTGTCCCTTACTAGAGTATAATGTGGGACAGATTAACTGACCTCTGACCTTAGTTTACTGACCTATAAAATGGGAATAATAATAAGACCTACATTATGTGGTATTATTAGAATTAGATGAGAAAATGTTATATACCTGGGATGGGGTAAGGATTCAATACTTGTTAGATATTGTTATCGTTGTGGTTGTTACTATGTTTATGTCACTGAATACTGAATATTAGAATCAGTTAATCAGCCACCGTATTTTAAATGACTGCTGTATGTAAATTATTGAGTAGATTTGGAAAGATTTTTTTTTTAAAAGATTTTATCTCTAATTTGGAAGTTACTCCCCAGAGTCCATTCAGCAGAAGGAACTTTTGAGATATTCTGGTCCAGTGTTTCAGTGATGTGCTGGAGTCTGCTCAATTTCTACCTGCTGTTGAGAACCAATTCTCCACATCTCTTCCCATCTCCACATTTAATGATATCCCATTGGTAGCTTGAAATTGACTACGATCGAAGTATTTGCACCACGGAAATCACAAACACTACCAACCAGGGCGGCTGCTGCTGCTTTTTGAAAGCCTTTTACCAACATATCACTGAGTTTCCAGGCTTAGGCTATGTACCACACGGTACCTGAGGTGATGTTAGATGCTGCAAAAACTCAACATTAAATAACACCAATCACATGGTGAGAGGGTTCTTCCCTTTTTAATTTTATTTTCATCCTTATCCTTATATCAAGGAGAAAGTTTCCATTGAGTGCTTGTCTGTCTCTCACACTTCTCTAAAATTTCATGTCTTCACGTGTAACGAAGAGAGAAAGAGCGAGCAGGCAACCCTGTCTACCTAGAATGGAATGACTTTATTTTATTTATATTGCATTTATTTTTACCCTTGCCTTCTCTTATTGAGAGTAATATTGATTTTCCATTTATGGCAGTGATATAAAGTTTCCTTTTGTAATTAAGTATTTAAAAAGTGAGCCAATAAAGAATATTAAGTAAATAAGTCAGTATCGTACTGATGGCACATGGGCAATAGCCAAAATCAGGGAGGTGCTATTGATGCCGGAGGTTTGGGAAGTTGTGATACATTCTAACTGCCCCATTTTGCAGTTGTGTAAACTGAGACCAGAGAAGGAAAATGACTTGAACAGCTAGTTAGGTCACAGAACCCAGACTTCCTATTTCATCCATTTGTTTGTTTTCCTCACTCTTTATCTGAGATGAGGGAGAAAAAAGAAGAAGAAAAGAAACCTCTCCACTGTGTGCCAGACCTAGGCTGACTCTTGATAGACAAGTTGTCACTGGCAGCACTGATGTAAACAATCTGTACCCTCCAGTTCAGGCCGAGGCAGCTGCAAGGAGAAGGGGAGGCCCTCAGGGCTGTCAGGTGAGCCCTTCGTGGAGAAACATGACTATTCAGTAATGACAGTGCAGCCCTCGTTGACTCAGCACCAAGGCCATGCAGAAGCCAGAGACACGAGGAAGACGTGGCCCTTGCCTTCTTCAAGCTTGCATTCTATTGAGCTTTTTAGTGTTGAGAGATGTTCAAAAGGCAAAGCGAAACCCAAACATGCCAGAGGCGGGCAGAGGCCCCCACTTAGAATCAAAAATAAGCCTTCATGCCTTCTTGGAGGTTTTACAAATTTAAAACTTTCCAATTTGCGCTTCCGAGTTTCTCCTAAAGTGAGAGCATGCCACGTAAATAGACAGATGGAAAAGCAGTACAGCGTCGTTAAGAGGGCAAACCCTGGTGTCCAACACACCCATGGTCACATACCAGCTCCGTGATGCCGCCAGCTTTGGGTGTTTTAGGAAGTCGTTAAACCTCACTGAGGGAGTCGGGGAAACCTGTCTTTTGTGTCAGCTTGAAGCTCCTGGACTTGATTTATCTTATTTTACAGTTTGTAAGATTAAAGAGTAATGCCCATTTGACTTCAAACTTAATGTTTAAATTTGATAAATGTTTTCATCTCTATCTCAAAAAAAAAACCAACCAAACAAAACTCTCTGAGCCTCAGTTTCCTCATCTGTAAATGATGATAATCCTCATGCCCACCATTGTGAGGGTTAATGACTTAGAAATTGCTTAGCCTCATGCCAGGCAAATAATAAGCATGCAACCATAGTTAAGTCTTAGTAGCATTAAAAGGGTGGGTTTGAAGGAGCCTTTGAGCCTTGCAGGAATCCTCCCTGAGAATGAAGTGTTGAGACAGAAACGAGGAAAACTGGAAGGAAAAACAGGTCTCCTTCAATTGGGCATCTGTTCGGAAGCCCCAGGAGGGGAAGAGAGATGAGAACATACACTTCCTGGACCCAGTCTTGGAGCACAGTACCCTGAGCAACAGGAGATGCGAACAATTCTCCTCGTTAATGAGGATGCGGCTCCTAATCGGTGCATGGAACAGAATGCTTTTGCTTAATAGAGATCATTTCCCTGCCTCTTGCCCAACTCCCCAGCAGTGCCAGCAGCTCTTTGTTTAATGAAAGGTAGAGACTTTGAGTAGTGTGGTGGGATGGGCTGTAGGAGGTATTATTACCCTCATTACTATGATAATAGTTTAATCACAATCAATATTTATGGACATGCACAGAAGCCGTGCAATCAACCAGCAGCCCTGGAACTCAGGGTTGTCATGTTCTTGCCTATGGGCCCTTTCCAGGAAAGTCTGGGCTCTCTCCCACCTTCCCCCTGCCCCTCTGAAGCTCTAGAGTGGTCCTCAAGAGTCATTTCAGAATATCCATGATGGGTACATAGATAGTTATATGTGAGGTCCTGTTTGTGGTAATAGATGAATATCATCATAATATAACACTTTTTGTTTTTCAAAATACTTCCATAGTCATCGTCTGGATTTTATCTTCAGATTTTGGTAAATTATCTTGTGAAAAAGGTAGGGGAGTGTAGGGGCAGCATAAGACAATAGCAGATCCTTTGAAGTCAGACCCACTTGGGTTCAAATCGTAGCTCTACCACTTCTTAGCTGTGTCCCCTGGGGGAAGCAACTTAACCTTTCTGAGCCACAGTTCCTTCATTTGTAAAATGAGAAGACAAGTTCTTATAAGAATTGAATAAGATAGTGTAAAATAGGCATTCAATCATTGGTAAATGCATCGATATTTTTATATATGACCATGTATCAGGTGTTAAATATTTCTGTGTTGTCTATGAGAAAACTAAATAATTTCTTTTCCCAAAGTCACATAGCCACTGGTTGAGAGAGCAGGAGTGAGGGCCCAGACTTGGAATCAAGTATTCTCTTTTGATTATCTGAAATTTTTTTAACACTCGTTCCATTTGATGCTGGCAACTTATGCAAACCTTATTTTAAAACATTTCAATGCTTAACTCTTTTCTTTTGAACATGAACCAAATTTTGAAAGCCAGTGATCATTTTTCTGAGCAATGAACATCTGATGAGCTTCTCATAAAAAAGTTATGGTGTCACAATTTCCACATCTGTAAAAACAGCATTTATAAACTCGAGCCCTCTTAAAAAAAAAAAAAAGTGAGTGCCAGTGTGCATCAATGTAGCATTTACAGGGTGCCTAGTGGGCACAGGGCTTCACAACTGGCCAGAAATCCCACTGATCTTTGGCAAGCAAAGAGGACATTTCAGCCCTCAAGTGACCAAGCTCTGAGAATCCATCATGCTGTCTATGATTCCAGACATACTTCAAGGTTTATGTTTTTCTCCATCCTCAGAAAGTGTTGGAAGGGGCTTTCACTGTAATTGTCAGTTGGCCTCAAGCAGGAGCCACTGAGGTTTGCTCAACTGCTCACCCGCACACACAGTCCCAGTACATCCACCCACTGGCACATTCTGTCTCCCCCAAGCAGTCAGTCCCCCAGTTGGCACTTACAATTTATTCATCTTCCCAGGATGCACTTAGAGTATCCAGATTATGTGTTGAGGGAGGTTTTTGCTAGGTTTTGCTTTTGCCATTTGTAGAGGACATGGCTCAGAACCCTGATGTCAGTCAAACAGAAACCTTGAAGAAGTTACGCAGGAGAAGGTCCATTCTTCCTGCAAAATGCTTTTCTGCGCTAGCATGTTGAAAATTCTATCACTTGTTTTGTTCTTTTTTTAATAGCCTTTTATGAAAGAAATATACATGGTTCAAAAATGAAATAGTACAGAGACATTCATAATAATTTTTTGAAAAGCAACATTTGTCTGTCTACCCCTTTACACCCTGGATCTCTTACCCCAGAAGGGACCCTTTGAAACTGTTTTTCTCTTCATAGCTCTAAGTACTGTTCTTATATTGCTGTTTCTTGATTTATCAACCTTAGAGATTCACTCCCTGTTGTAATCCACGGAGTTCTAGCCCACTTCACCATCTTCCACTTCCCCTCCCCGCCGTGACAGTTGTAACATTGTGACGTTGTGTAGCATTATTGTTCCTCACGGCACCTTTATAACTTTAAGTAATGCCCGGCCACCTTGAGCTCTTGTTTCATCCACGAGTGGAGGCTATTGACACCCATGCCCTTGCCCTTCTCCTGCCTCCGCCTCCTCCAGTGGATCTCTTGTTCTAACTCGGAAATTGAATGACACATCTCTTCATTCTTATCATTTAAAAATGTAAGAACTGTACTTATGAATGTCTCTTGAGTCTATACTAGCACTGTCCAATAGAACTTTCTGCAATGATGGAAATATTCTATATCTGACCTGTCCAATCCAAAAGCCACGAGCCATGTGGCTCATGAGTACTTGAAATGTGGCTAGTACAACTAAAAAGTCAAGTTTTTAATTGTATTTTGTTTTAATTCACTTAAATTTAAGTAGCCACATATAGCTGTTGCATAGTGCAGTGCCAGACCAAGCTTAATACACAAGTCTGATTACCTAGGACAACCTGATTTTCCAGCAGAAATGATAATAATAGCTGACACACAGTTCTTACCTACTATGCCCTGGAAACTGTTCTAGAAACTTAATTAATAACCCAACAACTTTATGAAGAGTATTGTTATCCTCATTTTATAGATGAGGAAAGTGAGGCATGGAAAACTTCAGTCACTTGTCTAGTAAGTGGTAGAGCTAGAATTTGGCCCCATGAGATCCAACTCCAGAGTTTACGGTCTGAACCGCTTCCTTATACTGCCTCTAGTCCACATTAGAAATTCCCACATCTTTCTTCAGATACTTCCAATCTGCTGATCCATGATGTGGTCACGGCTTCTCCCATGTTATGGGCCTGAGCGATGCTTATCGTAATGGCTATTACACTTAGATGTAAACCCTGCCCATCCCATTTCTGCCACAAAAAGAGAGCATAAAAACTGGAGGCTGAGGGAAGGTATGGGCAGATGTAGGGACTCAGGGCAAATTAGCAGAGGGCTTACTGCCCAGTCACAGAAAGGCTGTCCCTTTGTCCAGGTGATTCCAACAACAGTAGTATAGCAGCCAGCACGTACGGAGGGCTTCCATGTCCCTTCATTATGCCCCTTCATGTGTGTCATCTTCATTAATCTTCACAACAGCCTGAAGAGATACAGATGAGGAGGCTGCAATGAAAGGGCGCTGGGAATGTTAAATGAGGTGGTTCATGAGAAACACTGGAAACAGTGCCTAGCATAGAGTAAATACTCAGCACATGCTCCCTGTTGCAGTCCTTTTGTCTCTGTGCCACGTCTACCCGCCGGGCCATGCTGCATTGTCTGGTACCTGTGTGAATGGTCTTTATTTCTCTCTAATGTTTTTTCCCTTTCTCTGTTACTATAGTTTTTCCTGGAGCCTCACTTCCAGAGCTCTTATTAATACTAAAATACTAATACCCTTTGTTTTATTGCTTGAGTATTTATAACCTTTTCAAGGTGCGGGAAGTGTTTCCATCCTTCATTCTTCCTAGAACAAACCTGCCTCATACACCACCCGAGAGTCACAGACATTTTTTTAATTCTGGAAGGAATCAAGAGAAAACAGGAAAACACTTAGCCCAGTGCCCTATTATAACACATAAGGATATGAGGTCAACCAACAAGTTAGGCAAGTAGCAGAAGTCAATCAACTAGTTAATGGTCAAATTAGGATTAGAAATTTGTGTTTTTGATTCTTCCCCGACCTCCACTCCACTGTCTCCCGTTTAAGCATGTTCTAGTCCAGAGGTCAGAAAACTTCTTCCGGAAAGGACCAGTTGGTAAATATTTTTGACTTTGTAAGCCACATGGTCTCTGTCATAGCTATTCAACCTCTGCCCTTTCAGCATGAAAGCAGCTATCAACAAGATGTAAATGAATGAGCATGGCTGTGTTCCAATAAAACTTTATTTACGTACGGACACTGAAATGTCCATTTCCTGTAATTTTCACATCAGGAAATATTATTCTTCTTTTCATTTTCTTTCAGCCACTTAAAATTGTGAAATTATTCTTAGCTCGTGGGCCATACAAAAACAGGCAGCAGGTTAGAATTGGCCCACAGACCATAGTTTACCAACCTTTGTTCTAGTCTGTTAACTATTGATGGGAACATACTTGGTACAGTCGACTCCCAGCTAACCACAAGTGAATTAAACACTAGTAATAATATTAGCTAATGCTTATTGAGCTCTTACTACATACCAGGCACTGTGTTGAGCACTTGATATGATATCCACCTGTTCAGCCTCAGAAGAACCCTCTGAAGAAGATTCTGTTGCTGTCCTCATTTTGCACATGAGATTATAGAAGCTGTGGGAGGTTCAATAATTTTTCCCAAGGTCATTCAACTAGTAAGTGACAGAGCATAATTCAAATCAAGAGCCATCTGACCCAAAGACACAATACCTCCCTCAAAGTAGGCTCCCCTTCTCCCAGATCCCCAGTGATCAGTAGGTAAGAAATAGCATTAGGATGACACATCATTTTCAGCATGTCAACAATTTGATGTCATGAAAGAACTCTGCACTTTATAACCAGATTTGGCTTGTACTCTAGTTCCACCACTTGCTGGTTCACCCCTTGAGAGTTGCTTAAGCTCTCTGAGCCTCGGCATCCTCTTCTGTGAAGCGGGGCTGGTGAAATGAGCCTTCCTAGGTTCTACAGTGATGAGTAATTGAACTAATTATACATAAGGTGCTTAGCACAGTACCTCATTCAATAAATATCATTAAGGATCAGGTGAAAATCAGGTTGCTTGTTAATGTTTTTATAGCCGAGAGACCCAGGACTACCCAAATCCTGTCCTAGGATATTAAGGAACCATCAGGAACCTCCCCACCCTCCCCACAGTGTCCTCCAGGGAAATGCATGCAATGGAAAACATTAGGAGAATATGAGACAAACTAGCGCCTTATTGAATGTTTTGGTTACCTATTGCTGCATAACAAACTATGGCAAAATTAGTGGCTTAAACAATCATTTTATTTTGCCCACAATTTTGTGGGTCAGGAATGTGGGAAGAGCTCATCTAGGAGATTCTTTGGTTCCACGTGGCGGACTGTGGTCACTCACTTAGCTGCATTCAGCAGGTGGCTGAGCTGGGCTGGGGCTGGATGTCTGATAAATTGATGTGTCTCCATGTGGCTTCTTTCTCCTTATGTGGGGTCTCATTCTACTGATCTTCTCCACGTGGTTTGGGCTTCTTGCAGCATGGTAGTCTCAGGGTAGTCACACTTACAGGGCAGCTGGCTTTCAAGACTGAGCAAGTGGAAGCTGCTAGCCCTTTTCAAGACTAGGCCCAGGACTGGCATGGCATGCTCTCCATCATATTCTTTTGGTCAAAGAAGTCACAGACCAGCCTACACTCAAGGGGGATGGAGGAATAAACTCTACTTCTCAATGAGGGAGTGGCATGCCCATGCAGGGAGCAAAACAATTGATGGCAAGCATCTCTGGAAACAAGCTACCAAATTGTGAACTGGGTTTGGGGCCCACATTCCAATGCAGAGAACTCTACAGTGTTATACTGTACAGTCCAGGGATCTCTTTCTAAGAGGTTAGGTCTGAAAAGTCAGGGAGAAATAGAATCAGAGAGAGGATCTAGACCACAACCTGGCACAGGGCCAGCCAAGAAGAGAAGAAGTAAGATGACCAGACCTCTCACTGCAGAATAAGTCACACGCTGTCACCTGAAGTATTCTAACCATGAAACAGAAGCACCGTACTTAATTGTGAGGATATTTGAGGTTTGATGAGCCCACCCACTAGCAAGCATAGCCCAACCAGTGCCCTGGAACAAGACCAATCAAATCAGCTGCTTCGGAAGTGGAAGGAAGAGAGAGTGTAAAAATAATAGCCAACACTTATTGAAAACATACTGTGTGCCAGGCCCTGTGCAAAGGGTTTCACGTACTTTAACTCACTTAATCCTGAACATGCACTAAATGAATTAATCCAGGTCAAATGCTTAGAATGGTTTCCTGCACATCTGTCTTTATTATTAATCCATACAACTACCCCGTGAGGAGGTATTATTGTCCTTATCTCTATTTTCCACGGAAGAAGCTAATGCTTAGAGAGATTAATTACCTGGCCCACAGCTGGTGTGTGATAGAACCAGATGCCAGCCCAGACGTCTGACTCTTGACCCCAAGCTCTTACCTCTACACTGTACTGCCCGTGATGTAGAGAAACAAGACATCTCTTAAGCTCTTCTCGTAGAGGCAACAAACACCAGTTCCTTTTGAATTGATAGTGCCTGGCTGCACTTTTCTTAAATATCCCTTTAAGAGTTTTATAACTTAGAAACCAACTTCAGGAAAGCACTAGAAACCTCTACCTTGGGTACTCTACCTTGAGTAAAGAGTTCCATACTCAGAAATTCATTCATTCAACACATTTTTATTGAGCCCCTGCTATACACCAGGCAGTATAGATACTGAGGAGAGAGAGAGAAGTTATATCATTCCTTAGGACCTACATTCTAGATGTGAGGATGGTGACAGATGATGAAATTCAACTAATAGAGATAAAATTATTTTGTGGATAGTAGTAGCACTAATTATCATTTTTACATACTAAACTGTCTCAAATCTCAAAAAAAAAAATCCAGATCTCTAAGATGGATAAGGGTTAGAGAAGTGCATAAAGGAACAAAATAGCATCGTTATCCTTACAGTAGAAATTTCAAAAGCCAAACATGGAAGTAAATTTTGCTGACCCCTTGAAATGGTGGTGTGGTCGGCGGTTTCTAGGCAAAGGCAGAGAAATCAGCTCGGAGCTCTTGTGAAGTCAAAGAGGCAGGGGTGGAGTCAGCTCGTGCAGAGAATCAATCGTTTCCTTGGTTGGTTTCTTTTTAGGAGACCATGGGGAGAAAGGAAGGCTCAGGCAGTCACTAATGCACTGGTATCTGTTCAGATTTCTTTTTTCTTCCATCTTTGAGTCTTACCCACCAGATTTCTGTTTGCAAAAAGGGCTTAATCCACTTTTTTTTTTTGTCTGTGCATTGATTTAATAGTAGCAAACCCTGAGGTCCTCGTGGTCTGCACCTGGGTTGCTTTTTCCCCTAATGAAGCAAGAGAAGTGGTTTAAGCCCCTGCCGTGCTCCCTATCAAAGCTACACAATGATTAACGCAGGTCCCCTTATTAGGACCAGGCAGAAGAAAATCCCTTAGTCATCAGCATTGTGAAATCCCGGAATGGTGAGTGTTCAATGAAAAGATTACCTTGGGCACCTGAAAAATAATGGAAGAGCTCAACAGAGAAACCATTAAGCCTGTCGACGCTCACTAAGTCAGGTGGAGGGTCGAGGTAATTAGCTGGGACATTCAGGCCAGAGAAACTGTTTTGGACCTTCTGCCCTGACTGAGTCAGTGCAGATAATTATTCAAATCTCTCATACCTTTTTCCTGGAGAAGCCGTTTCAGGTTGTGTCTACACACAAAAGAAAACAAGACTTAAATATGACTGGTCATTCAAAGTGGTTTGATAGGTGGTTAGTTTTTTTAAAACTGAATAATAGGCAGCTTAGGGGATGTGAGGTCTAAAGTTGTAACTTATTAGCTGTGTGACTTTAAGCCAAATTGCTTTATCTCTCATAGCCTCAGTTTCTTCAACTGTAAAATAGGAATATTAATAGTACCACCTCCAAAGGCTTTGTGAGAACTAAATGTAATAAAGGCAGTATTCCTAACTTGTCACCTGGCAAGGAGTGATCTCTCCAGAAATGTTACTTACAGTTACAAATTGTTGAATGGATGTGACTCCTTCCGAGTATTTGGACTCATTCTGTGTATTTAGACATCATCTAAGAAAGGGGCCAGGAATCAAGGAGCAAATGCCTTCATCTACAGCCCCTAATATGGCACCTCATACATAATAAGCGTTCTCTGCTTCGGGCAGAGAAACTGTGAAAACATGTGAAAACATGAAGAAGTTGCTCACTGAAAGCTTGTCTCTCTCCCTTCATCCTCGGTCTCCATCAGCCTCTCCTATTTTGTGTCTCTTTTTCTAACCTCCTTTCCCAGAATTGGCTCTGTCTGGGAGGTTGAGTAGAGAGGCTCACGGATACTGCTAGAGAAGGAGTGTTCTTTGTCCCATGAGAGGGACGGTCAGAATGCAAGGATTCTCAGGAAGTGAAGTCACAGTTTTTGCCTCTCCCTTGAGAGCAGATAGTCCCTGCTTAGAAAGGGTGCCAGACTAGGTGTCTGGGGCAAACCCCTTCCCTCACCCTCGTCTCCTGTGCCCCAGGGCACTATGGCTTGGTCCCAGAAGGTAGTAGGTATGTTTTATTGAATATAACTGAGCACACTGGCCTGGGGAATTGCCCTCTCACTCATGCCTAACTCAGCCATCCTGAGTTAGGGAACAGAGGTCTTTGCTGCCTGCCTCAGTGTTTGAGGGTGATTTCTCCAGTGTGTAGGGTGTTTGCAGAATTGGAAGAAAGTGCATGAGACTGAGAATCACCTCAAATACCTGCTGGTAACCTGGGGAGATTCCAGCATCCTTTTTATGGCAAGAAATCGCCTGTGGGCTAGAAGTGGGAAGTAAAACTGACTGCCACCAGGATGAGGAGCGTGTATTTTATCTCTATCAAGTAGCCAATATTTCTAGTAATCGATAAGAACAGGTACCTTTAGTATCTTTTACCATGGGCCCAGCACTGTTCTGCACATTATGTGGATTACCACATTCAGTCCTCACAGTATCCCTTTGAATAACATTTTTATTGTCCCATTTGCAGAAAAGTTAAGTAACTTGCTCAAAGTCACCAAGCTAGAAAATGGGCAAAGCCAGACTTCTAACTCCGTCAATCCTGAGCCCATCCTCTTAGCCACTTCACAAGGAAGATGTCTTTTAAAGTTAAAAAGAAAAGAAAGTTACATAGATACACTTTTGAGAACTATTGATGGTAAAAAATACGTAATGACAAAATTCTATAAAATAGGTAGTACTTTTAAAGAAATTTTTTTTATTCATCAAAACAACATCTACATATAATGGAAAATAGTCTTGTGTATGTTGTAAGGCCTGTTGTTTATTTGATCTAGAGACAGTGCCTGGTGTGCTCTTGGATATTCTGGCCCTTGGCAATAATTCCAAAGCCCTAGTGAGTTGGGAGGATCTGGTCCTTCCACTCTACTTAGAGTACAGCTAGCAAAAAGACATATTCTTATGAATGCTTGAAAGGAATGTGATGCTTAAAGGTAACACTGTTGGCATTAGGGAGGAAAGGATTCAGGGACTAGAGTTCTGACCCTGGCTTTGCAAGTTTATTCACTCTGCTGTATCTCAACATGTCTACTATGAAAAATGGAACCAGTGACAGCTTCCCACCTCTTAAGGAAACTAGAATCCGAGAACAAGAAGCAGCCTTGGAGGTCGCCTGTCCCATGTGGAAAGGCTCACGTCCAGAGCATCCTACATAGCCTCTGCTTGAGCCACACCAGCGAGGAGGTCTCAACCACCAGAGACGGCCAGTGCCTACCTGGACTCAGATTACTGTTTGGACCTTCTTCTGGGGCCCTGTTATTTTACTCATTCATCTTTATTCCACGCTCTAGAACCACCATGAAAAAGTCCAATCTTCCTACATTGAAGCTCCTTTATTAACTATATGAAGATTGTCATTTTCTTTGCCATTAGCCCTTCCTCTTCCAGGCAAGATATCTCTGTCTTCACTTTCCTTGTAGAAGACACTTCCAGACTCCCCTGTATCCTCACTGTCAACATCCTTCTTAAAGTTCAATGGCCAGAACCAAAAATGGTACACCACATGTTTCTAAATACTAATAGGACTGCAGTTTACTCTGAGCTTTTTTTTCCTGTTATTATGAGATGGGAGGAAGATCAATAAGACTAAGTGCAAGTCAGCAGTTCACAGATAAAGAAACAAGCCTAACAAACTGAAGGCTGGTGCATGTAGGACAGTGGATGGTTTTCATTCATGACACAGAGCTTATCTCATCTTCCCAAATTGCCTTGAAAGGAATAGAACTTGATTGGTGTCATTCTCCAAATTGGAACTGCATGTTAGTGGTAAATGGAGAGTAGGCGTGTTTAAAGGTTGATCATTTCAGCTGTAGCAAAACTTCTACCAACTGCCAAGCACTAACTCTACAGAGCAAAGGAGGCAATTTCTAGCTGAGAAGAATTATTTTGCCAGCACTTGCTCTGACCACTGATGCTTGAATTCCTCATACTTTCCATTATTGGTGAGGAGATCAGGAGTTCAAAAGGAAAAATATGGGCTCAGGATACCTACACGTGAGTCCTGGCTTCTCTGCCTTTTGGCTCAGAACACGATCAAATAAATTCTTAAATTCTATGCGTTGTGATGTTCCAACTGTAAGTAGATACAATCAATAGCCCCCATTTTGCAGGGTGGCTGAAAGAAGAAACTGTACATGAAAGTGCTTTGCAAAGTGAAAAAAGTCATACAAATGTTAGGTATTATTCTAAGTGTAGGAGACTTGAAAGAAAGGAAAGACTTTCTTGCCCAAACTAAATTCTAGAACAGGAATGGAGAAGAAAGATTTCAGGTTGGGAATCATTTAGCAGAAATGTTAATTGCACAAAATCTGGAAAGTTTTCTTCTATCCCTTTGATGGCCCAGAGTAGTTTCCTTTGCCCACCAGCCTTTGCAGGTGGTCAGCTCTATGTGCAACTATGCTGGCTTTCAGACTAACTCATGCAATGGCTTCTCAAACTGGTCATTCCTCTGCTTATTCCTCAACCATCCTGAAGCCAGCACTGGGCACTGGCTTGATTTCCTTCTACAACTTTTCCCTGAGGGCCTTTTCTAAGCCAGGTACCAAGTGAGTCACTGAGGAGACAGCCATGAACAAGTTCAGTGGGAGACAGACATTGCAAAAAAATTACTGAATTGCAATTGCAATCAGTGCTGCAAAGAAAAAAATGTAGGGTTCTAAGAGAATCTGTAACAGGTGAATCTAGGAATCATTTTGGGTGCTGGCAATGATTCCAGAAGATAGAATGCATTACCCTCTCAATAATTAATCAATGTGTGTTCAGCCCTTTAAAATTTGTGAATCATTTTCTCATGTTTTCACTTGATCAGGCTCTCAGCCCTGTAAAGTACACAGTATTGTCACCCTCTTTTAGAAATCTAGAAACCAATGCTAAGGAACTTGAAGTGATTATCCTAGGGTCAACTAGTTGTGTCACTTACAGAATTTCTGACTCTGTCTCCTGGATTCTTTCCACCCCACCCTATTGGTTCACTGGCTTCTCTCCCTTGAGAACTGACATTTTGATAGGTGCCTTTGAGAAAAGAGCAATAGGGAAAAACACTCCCCTGAACGCTTTCCTGGGAGACATGTGGGTAGAGGTTGTGATTCCCAATATTGGCCTCAGCCAAATGGCAAGAGGAAGCCCACCTGAGATGTGAAAACACATCCTAACTGCTTTGTGTGCATCGCAGTCTTTGTAGTTGCCAACAAATGGGAACTCCTCTCTGACCCCAAATGTGGCCCCTCTGTCTTGCCTGTGGCTAGAGGAACCTGTGTGACCTGAGTCAAAATGAAACACATAGAATAGCAGATGTGCTCCCATAGGTCTTATTCCTTGAACCCAGCTGTTCATTGACTTCTTACAGCACCCAGAGTCCACTCAGATTTACTTATGAATTTATCACCTTAGCTACCATTTGTTCCATGCTTATTATGTCCCAGGACTTGATGCACATTCACCCTTATGTCAAACTCCTGAAGCAAGCACTATTAGTATCTCCATTTCACAAATTAGACAACTAAAGCTCAGAGAGATGAAGTAACCTGCCCAAGGTCGCCCAGCTTGTATGTTGTAGAGTCAGAATTTGAATCCAAGTCTCACTCAAACTCCACACTCTCGAACACTATACTCTACCGCAATCCATCTCCAAAAACTGAAAATAGCTTCATAACCACTTCCTGCACTTCCCTTCTGGGTGTTTTATTATTTAAAACCAGGTGACACAACAGCAGCCTTGGGATAGTTCTGAAAGCCTCTGGTACCCTCCCAACTCCCACCCACAGACACCTATCTCCCTCTGAGTTAAGGATGCCCATCCCTCCTCTTGAAGAGCCTGAAACTGAGAACTGAAGATGCCATTAGGACAAACCTACAGCCATATTACACAAAGACCCAAAGTCCAAGAAGTGACAGCAGCCTCAGTTTCTTTTCTGGGCTGGTGAGCCCTCCACTAGTCAGTTTGGGTTTAGCTACGGTCATTTTCCTCCCTTTTCAAGACAGGGAGGAAAATGCACATCTTCCACACAGAAGCAGAATCTCAGTCGGTAAAACCTCACTTGCTTGCTTGCTTCTCTGTTCTTTCTTTTCTCCCTCCCTCCCTCCCTCCTCTCTCTCTCTCTTTCTCTCCAAAGCAGTGCTATGGCTTGGGGAAAAAATAGCAAAACAGATTTTATTTTTTAGTACCTTTCTATGTTTCCTGGTCAGCTCCATGTGCCAGCATATTGTTCTAACTCTGCTAGTGCTACAGCATTGAGCTGTGAACAATTAAACATAAACACCAGCCTCACTGCCATCCTCTTCTTTCCTCCTTAGGTGAAGGCAGCTTCCAAATATGTGGATGTACCCGTGAGTATTTGAAAATTGTTTCTGTGGGGTTTTTTTGCTTCCATGAAAATTCTGAGGGTGCTGTTTTCATTAGTTGCTGTTCAATTGTATATTCCTGACTTTAATCACCAGAAAAGGGAAGCCAAGACTATTTCGTGGTAAAGTTTTGTTGAGATGAGAAGAGGGTATGGCTTCTTTCATCAGGAAGAGAGATCCTGTTTGAGGGTAAACCCGGTTCACTTTCATTTTCCTTGGTTTCGCTGGTATGTTTCATTGTTATCTTTCTGCTCACCTCGCCTCCAGCATGCACACCTTGGGAGTAGTTCAGTGAGCTGGAAATTTGCACAAGGGTGCCAGTATTTTTTAAAAACAAATAAATTCTGAATTTGTTCATTTTGGGGTCAATTCTGCAATTGTTTTAAGGAAACCTTACAAAACTGCTTATAATTAGTGCAGACCTCATTAATGAAGAGAGCTCTCAAAGTTCACAGATAAAGCCCTCGAAGTTGCCCAAAATTTACATTTAAATTGAGGTTAAGGACTACACATGAATGCTAGAGTGTGGGATTACCTGTGATAAACCAGGATACATTTATAGACAGACTTTGCCCTGCCTATTAGCAAAATAAAATTGGAGAGATTTAAATATATTCCAATAAAGGGGAAAAGAAAATGATTCTGTTTCTCCATTTCTAACAAAAGAGGTATGAGTCTATTATAAAATATTAAATTTAGAGAGCTTATCTCAACAGCCACCAAGGGTCTTGTACTGAACGTTTCTCATTCTGAACGTGGTTAAGTACCCTCCTTGTTCAAATACTTATTTGTTAAAATTTGTTTTTTTCTAAAAGGATTTATATTAACATTTAAATTCATTTCCCCAGGAAGCTAAGTGTGTAATGGTTTATTGGCTTATTTCTCAAAGGATGGCAAAATGGAAAATTGGAGTGAATTTAGTATTAGCATATATTTTGTTTGTTTAATGAGAGAATGTACAATCAATAATTGTGCTTTGAATTTATATAATACTTCTCATCGAGGGACCTCAGACTCCTTCACGTAGATAGTGCTTATAATGGAGAAGAGAAAAAACTCACATAATGCAGCAAGGAGAGAAGTTAAGTAATTTATTTTTCCAACCCCCAAAGTATAAACTTTCAGTTCACAGGGAGCAAACTACTCAAATTCTCTGGGCCTGTTTCTCCCTCCTTAAAATAGAGACAATAATACCCAAGTCATGGGTTTGCCATGCAGATTAAATGGCACACATATATGGAACATTCCTCACCATATCTGGCACTCACTGGACATTTCAGAGGCAGGAGCAGGGCACAGTGGGGAGAGAGGTGACACCCACACTCTATGGCACAAGAGGGGAGGGGGATGAATTTGCTGACATCTGCCCTGGCCTGCACTGGTCTTCAACAGTAAGAGAAATTGAAATTTGAGGCTCCCAACCCAAAGATCTGGTGGCTGAGGTCTGTTTTCTATAGATCTCAAAGCAGAGGGAAGAGCTCACCAGCAAGGCTGGAACAGGTGACTGGTAGGCAAGACCCAAATATCTGGAGAAATTTCATCTGGCAATTGGTATGAGCAACTGAAATTGGCATTGGGGGGAGGTCAAAAAGTCAAATATGGGCAATTTCATGTGGTTCAACCTAATTTCTGCAAGCCAGGTTTAGATTTATTGTAAAGATGAGGAAAAAAATGGACTCTACATCAACATGAAAGGTACCCTGATCTGTAGTCATTGCATGTTTATGGATGAATTCTGCTGTATCAGAAGCCTTTCTCAGCTCTGAGAGAACAAAAATGAATTAGCAGAGTTTCTACCCTCTAGGGAGGCAGAAGAAAAAGATGCAGTAGGTCCCAAAATGTGGTACAGTTACCACTGGTGATATACAATATGATAAGGCAAACCTTATATAGCACTCACTATGTGCCAGTCACTGTTCTAAGCACTTTACATTTAATCTTCACGACAACTCCGCTTTAAAGGTGAGGAAACTGAGGCACAGAGAGGTTAACTTGCTCAGGGTCCTACAGTTGGTAAGTGGCCGAGCTGAGATTTAAACCAACGCTCTTAAACACTCTGCCATCTGCAAGATGATTTTAGTTAGTACATAGACAAACATCTTTGTTTGGGTAATTGAGTAATTATTATGGTAAGTATTAGAAAAAATATGAGTAGTCCATCAAACCCATGATTTCACCAATTATTATGGCTTAGGACAAAGCTAAACTTTAAAATTAAGTTGATTAAAGTAGATTTTTTATAGCAAATAATATTATAGTAATATTATAATAGAGGTTTTAGTAAATATATTTTAGAAAATAATAGTGCATAATACACATATGTGCTATATGTACCTTGTTTACATATAATAATAGTAATCATTTACTTCTCGAAACAACCCTGTGAGGGGGTAATATGATCATCCTGTTTCACAGCTGAGGAAACTGAGGCACAGGGAGGTTAAGTAGCATGCCCAAGGTCACCTGGTGAGTAAGCAGGAGTGAAAAGTGCTAGCAGTTTGACTATATAGAGCTTGCTGGCTCACAACAGTCACTTGTGTGACTTTCTTTCCAACTCTGCCTTCAGTGGGGGCACATTGGTAGCTCAAACACAGCCATGGAGGGAACGTTTACACCATGGAAATGGGCAAGCACTACAAATCAAGGTTTTTTGTTTTGTTTTGCTGTCTGTGCTTTTTGTTTTGAAGAGCCAGTTTACCAGCACAGCAGGAACTATCACCTATTAGATCAGAGGTCCCCAAACCAGAATGAGTAGCGGTAACACTTGACAAGGTTTTTTGGGTTGTTTTTTTTAATAGAGATTTCCAGCCCCTTGCCTCCAGAGATTCTAATTCAGTAGTTCTGGAGTGGAGCCTGGAAATCTCTTTCTAAAAAGCTCTCTATGTAATTCTGATAGGTAGTGCAAGTTTGGGAACCAATGGACTAAATCAGTGATTCGAGACCTTGGCTACCTGTTGGAAACACCTGCGGAGCTTTTATAAGAATTAGTGCCAGCTTGCTTGTCAAATTGGAACAGAATCTCTGGGGTGTGGGGCCTAGGCATCAGCATTTTAAAGCTCCCAGGATCCTTCCTATTTGCAGCCAGGTTTAAGAACCATTGGATAAAATCATCTTTCAAGTTGTTTCTACGCTGAAGACTCTGAGTTCATCTGTGTTGCCCTGTGAGGTTTTTGGCATACAGTTTATTGGTTTAGTTCCCTGTGGGGACTAGTAGTTAGTTACCTTAGAGATTTGTCTCTTAATTATCCACACTAATGGAGAGCAGTGCTATTACCAGTCATTCAGAACATTGCATAATCCCCAAAGTGTATCTCTCTCTTAGATGTAGTATTCAACTCTTTGGTATATGTAGCAGATTTGCATCCCTAATTAGGGCTTGCTTAGGATACTGAAAATTTAAATTTGTCTTCTTCAAGCTTGGCAGTATCCTGGTAGGAGCAACCTGTGATTAAAATGTCCCATTTTTCCTAAGCCACAGAGTGGCCCCTTCACAAATTGTCTTCTACACGTGGATGGAGTTAACTATGCAGAGATTTATTTATTTGTTGTTTGTTTAATATGCTTCTAAAATCTACATCGTATTCCATCAGTCTGCCCAAGCCATGTTTAAAATAAACAATGTAATCGTGAGATATTAAAACAATCACCTAGAGTCCTTTCCACTGTGTGTAGATGGCAATGTGGTATAAAGCCTAATTTGTCTAATAGAACCAGTCATTTAGCCAAGAATATTTTCCGTGTATAACTGCAAGTTAGGTAGTTTGTCTGCGAACAGTCTTTATTTTAACCATTTTGGTTGGAAATCTTCTTAGACTGCGTTACACATCCTTCGCTGCCTGTTTAAATAGGGAACTGACGGTACTGTAACCATTTCCGGATGACTGAGGATCACCATTGTGACTGTCTTTCCCCAGGGGCCACGTAGCGACCCCTCTCCCCAGGGCCTCCTGAGGCCTAGAGCCAGTTTGCCTCTTCCCTTGATAGTCCCAGGCTGCAGCGGTCAGCTGGTCTACATGTCTGGTCCTACAATCTGGCATCCATCCCCTGAAGCGCAGGGCATCAGAAGTGATGGCGATCTTTTATCAGTACGCCTGTTCGAGCAAGTCCCTACTTCCCCTTCCTGGTCCATCAAAGGATGGAAAGCAAACGTGTTGGATTTGGATGTAAAGCTGGTTAAAAAGAAAGACAGTTGTGAGTCGGGGCCTGAGGGCTCTATTGTGAGAAAACTGTGCACATTTTCATGCAGAGACTTTGTCTTATTTTGATGTTGGTTTCCCTGAAGCCTCTTTTTTCTTGTTGGTTCCAAAGTAAATTCCAAAGGAAGGTAAGGCTATGAAGTAATATAACATTGGGAGTTGGGGGTGGGGGGATCACAGTGGCCCATGTTTGTATAGCAATTTATGCTTTTAAGGTGTTTCAGCATACATTATTTTAGCTGACGATCATAACAATCCTTGAAGGTAAGTAGGGGAGCTATTATTAATCCCATTTTACAGACGGTGTGACTAAGGCCCAAAGATATTTAAATGATTTTCACAAGTTCCAATTTGTGAGGGATCCAATAAAAACCCATGTGGTGTGACTAAAGAGCTTAAAAAGGAGGTGGGTCAGGGGCTTATTCATTCATGGATTTGTCCATTCAACAAATCTTTACTGGCACCTATTACGTGCCAGGCATCATTCTGTGTGCTGAGGATACAATAGAAAATAGATCAAGTCGAGTCCCTGTATTTGTGGAGCTTATGCTCTAGTGGAAGAAGACAGACAAAAAATAAACAAATAAATATAAAGTTCAGTGTCAGATATTGGTAAGTGCTACGAAGAAAAGTAAAACAGTCAAAAGATAGAGAATCATGGAATTTTTTCACTACCTGGATGAGATGAACCACACTGATATATTCTTTTTAATGAAAGTTTTTAAAAATTAAATTAAATGCCCCCTTGAGGACAGCAAACTTAGTGGAAAGAGGAGTGGTGAAAGTAACCATTATTGTGGATCACCATTTCTAACATTGCTGATTACTAATAGGCCTGCTGAATTTGGCTTTGAATCTCAGCTCTAAGATGGCTGCATGTGTCCAGGAAAAGGCTGTGTCCACCACAAACATCACCAGGGAAGAAATGGAAACAATAATAATAAGTTTCTCACGTCCCCCAGGTAGGGCTCCCATCCCTCCTGAGAATACCCTTTGATGTGCAGCTGCCAAAGGGAGAGAAGGAGAGAGGTGCCAGTTTAGAACTGATAGCTATCACTTACATCTCATTGGAGAAACTCCATTGTTTCGTATCATAAAACTGCAACAATTATAGGACCATCACCGAACCTGCTCAATCCATTTGCTGAAAATTGCTTGAAAGTGTAACAGTTGACTACTGTGGCTTTGAGTTGTCCTCATTGTTTTTCAAATTAATACCTTGTCATTGTTTCAGCAGGTGTTAAGAAATGTTACTAGCATCCCAGGGGCCAAGCATTGGCCCTTTGCTTGATAATTGTTTGCTTTGTATCAGGAAAAAAAAAAAATACAGTCCTACTGTTTCCAAACCTTCCTCATTTTCACCCTGGAAATTACACAGAAGTGTTAACTAACTTCAATTTGCAGTGCATGACAGTCACGTCTTGTAGAGAAATGATACTTTGTGATCTAAGGTAAATCACAGTAATGAAAACTAATCTTTTCAGTTATTAGCAAACATACATATCTACTGCGGAAATTTAAGGGGTTTGTGGCAGCTCTCCTAATGACCCACATTATAGTGTTTTAATTGGTTTCTTTGGATATAACTTTGATTGCGACATCTCAAGCAGTGTACATTCTGAGTTTCTTTTTTTTATTTTCTTACAATAAATCATTTCCTAACTACTGGATGAACCACCTGCTTACCTTTCCAGAAAATTTAATTTATTTAAAAATCAAATCCTTTCCCTTCTCCCGATTTTTTAATCCTGGGCTACAAGGCTGGGAAGCAAAGAGACAAATGGTTGAACGTCTCCTCTGAGTAAACTGATTAGGAAATACTACATACTCAGGTTAAACAAACCAAAAAAATGTGACTTGGGTAAGAGGGCGTGTAGATTGAAATATGATTTCTTTACTTAGCACTTTCTCTATTTTTTAAAGAGGAAAAGGGCATCTGGGAAGGCTGTCACCTTCCTAATGTTATATTAAGGACAGACTATGGAAGACAGGGTATGTTTGAATATTCTTAAATGGGGGTTTCAATCCAAAGAAAAGCCAGAAAATGTCAGTGAGTTATCCAGTGAAGATTTATCCATTAGAATATCTTTGCTGGAAAAACAAATTAATACTAGAAAAAATATCTATAACACCCTATAATCCCAACTGCCTTCTTAGCCAGGTTTTATTTCTGGAAAGAGCAGGAGGTTTGAATATCAGTTCCTACCAGTCCGGGCTGTGGGTAGCTATACTGTTACCATGGACAGCTTCCAGCTCCTGTGGATAGCTTCGAACACCAGCAAAGGCAACGTGAGATGGGGTGGGGTGGGGTGGGGAAAACAAAGATGCATGTGTGGTCAAGGAAGAGTCACTGTCTGAAAATTCCATTTTCATGTTTTCCTGTTTCTTTGCAGAAACCCGGGATGGACGTGGCCGACGCCTATGTGACTTTCGTCCGCCACTCTCAGGATGTCCTTCGTGATAAGGTCAATGAGGAGATGTATATAGAAAGGTTATTTGATGTAAGTAAATGCCTTCTCCTCCTTGAAGACCAAGGAGGAGACCCTCCAAAATGTGACAAAATAAGAGACAGGAGGATAAGTCACATTTTGAGAAAATGGATTGGTCCTGATTCAAACAAAATCCTTCCCTCTCCCTCTGCCTTAGGCTCTTATCTGTTGTGTGTCTGTTCCGAACCCACTTTGGTGTGGCCGTGTCTCAGTCCCAATCTGTGTGATCCGTGGGACGGCGCAGAGCCTCTCAGCAAGCAGGCTCGTTCCTGCACGAAGCTTGTGAGGCAGCTTTCTCTAACTGGCAAAGACCCTTCTTGGTCATGGTTCTCCTCCTTGCAATCTGGCCTTGCTTTAGAGAGATGTTCTTGTCCGGGAGGCTGCGGCCAGCTCCCTCTCCTGGGGGTGGTACCTCCCTGACGCCAGCTGTGGAATGCAGATGTGCAGTAAATGTTGCGTATCACTTCAAAGATGATTCTATTTCTGGAAGACTAGAAATCTTTAGTTAGCCCTGGGTTTTGGCAAACACTTAAGTTAGAGTTGCTTGGTCAGTAGTGATTCTAAACTGAAGTGCCCCCTGCCCACCCACCCACTTGAAAATTTGGGAGAAGCAGCAAATGTACAGAGAGCAGGTATACCAGGCTGCCAGACCCAGATGGAACCTCAGACAATGCAAATTTCTGAGGGTTAATAGTTGTCAAGCCATCTTATTTCCACTGTGACTACATCTGCACTTCCAAAGCAAGCCACTGAGGCAAAAAGAAAAAAAAAAAAAGGAATCTGCTTTGGTCTCAAATCGCCTGCCTCTTTCAGGCCAAAGCAGATGGGGCTGCCTAATTTAGCCAGATATTTTCCTTCAAGTTTCCACTGAATTTGCCAGTGTAGACCTGGCCAGAGTGCATGGAAGCTGACGTACTTGTCTCTGTGTGGCTCTAATTGTGCAGCCTACTTCTGTCTCGTGAAGCGTGAGCTCCTCCTGTCCAGGTTTCTGTATTTTTAGTGCCAGCCCGAACATTAATGTTTTGGTCTACTATGGAATCCGTGTTTCTATATTTTTTCTGCGATTGTGTTCAGCAATTTACATTGAGTTTGTGTGTGTGTGTGTGTGTTTGTTCCATAGCTAAGTGAGCTCATTGTTGGCACCGCTTACGAGTCTGCAGCTTCTGACTTTTATATGCTTTGTCTTCCAGCTCATTTGCTTTCGCCGTGTGTTGAAAAGGCTCCTTTCTTTTTTTCTTTTCCAGTCATCCCCTTTCTGTGCTCAATATCGCTCTTGCCTCTGCATCACCTTTCTTCGAGAAAACCCTTCTTACTTTTTAATTCCCACCCGTCCTCTCTCAGATTAAAATGGAACTTATCTCTCATGTCAAATGTTTTATCACATTATATCAAGTGGCATGAATTAGAATCAAATAATCTTCCTGTGTACATCTTCTAGCATGACCCACATCCACTGAGAATGCCTCATACATGCATAAAGCTCACCAGCGGGGCCTCTCCTTTCTCTGCATGCGTGCCTTTATGAAAGTACCGAACCTAGAATGTCTGGGCACAACCACCCATCCAATAGGCATTGAAAACAGACAGGCAGCACCCGCCGGTCTGCAGTTAGGAGTGTGGACGTCCTGCCCATCTCCGCTGAATTAAATTCCAAACCACAAATTTTCAAGAAGCCTGTGGATTGTTCTTTTCAATGCCTAGGTTGCCTTTTTTTCTTTCCCTTTGATCAGTATCTTCTGATTCTCAGTTTTGTGTGGCCCTTGCGTGCGTGTGCGTGTGTGTTCCTGTGTGAGTGTGTGTGCGAATAACCCCGTGCTTTCTAAAACTTGAAGATACCCACAGCTGAATTTGATGTTTAATCTGCAGTTTAGCCTGTGGCTTCATTGACAAATAACCCACCCTTCCCTCTTTTTTTTTTAATTAGAAGTACGAGGAAAGAAAAAATTTTTAAGGTAGCCTTGTTGAAGTTGTCCACTTCTATGGCTTTTTTTAAAGGAAAAGTGCAACTGAATCTTTATTTAAAAAGCAAGAGTACAATCTTGACTAGCACGGATGGCAAAACTGGCCTTGTCTGACTTTGAAGAACACAAGCAAATTCAAGCCCTCTGGCCTTTAATGTGAATTAATAACGAAAGGAGATATTACTAAGAATATGTTTTTCAGGAAGCAAATTACTTTTAGGGTCGTTCAAAACTTCACAACTATTTCTAGTCCCTTGTTGAATTACACTGACCAGCATGAAATGGTCATCAGTAAATTGTGTAAACGCCACAATTCAGGCTCCTATTATCACAGGTATGTTTTCCTAAGGGAGTCATAGTTATACTTCCCTGAGTATCTGATTTTAAAGACTTAACCATTACAAGCATTCACTGAATGTCACTCCCACCCCTGTGCAAAAAAATTTTTCAGTAGCTTCTTTGGAGATAATGAATTTCTTTGCCATGTACTTTCTTACTTTCCAAATAACCTGCTCCCCTAATTTACAGAATATTGGTGCTAGGCAACCTAACTGATGTAGTGCAAAAAAAGTTATTGAATCTGTCATGGATTTAAAACATTTGTCATTTGAAAAACCCAGAGCTTCTCAAAAAGCTTCATTACCATGCAGTCTCAGTAATTTAATTCAGTACTTACTGTTTTTCTATAATCTCGCAGCAAAACATCAGATTACCAACATGTTTGATTATTTTCGGCTTCTGTTTCCTCAAGCATGGTGTTTATTTCTTTGAGTAGATGCTCTGCAAGGCTCTCGTGTCCACCAGGCTAAACAAGGGACTAGAAATATTAAGGCAGGAGGGTCTGTGAAACCTGCCACCCTAAATTTCTTGCTACAATAAACTTGTTCTTTAAATACCATTCCTTAGTGATCGTGGTCCTAGGGCAGGTTTCTAAACAATTGGCAGAAATCTATTGAGAAAAACTTGTTGATCTGAGAAGTTTCTCTTCCAAATTGTTGCATTTTGATAAATGGCAAAAATGAATAATAGAAAATTAGCATTTTGAATGAGGAAAAATATATATCTCTCGGAGATTGTTTGCTGTTTGGGGGTTGTTGATTCTGGTTGTTGTGTCATTCTCTGGTTTTTAGTTCCTGCTGGCATCTGTCATTCAGAGGCTTATTCTCAGAGTTCCTGTTGTGTTTTTAGCTGTGTTTCAAAGTCTCCGTTTTACTTACCTGATAAATCCTTTAAGTTCTTGCTATTTAGTATTGTTCCCTTTCTTTTGCCTTTTTGAGTGTGCCTTATAAAAAAGGCTGGATGGCGTTAGATCATGTTTGCGTCTGAGAATGTTTGGACTAATAGCTGGTCATTTAATGAGTGCATCTTCCGTTGTAAACCAGGACGCTACCTCGGCGCTTTCTCTGAGCTGGTTTTCTCTCTGCCTCGTCATTGTACTTTTGGCTGGAATCGGGTGCTTGTAGGAGATTATCGGCAATAGGATTTGGGGCTCTATATTTAATGTTCTGCATTTTTATCTATTTTATTATGTAACTTAACAGCAGCTTTCCAAATTCATCTTCACTAAATTTTTTTTTTCAAACAAGCCTTCTCTAGGTTTACTGAAGAAATACATTCAGGCATAACGTTGCCTAACCAGGTCTTTTTAATACAGTGGAAGTTTCTCTGCTTATTAATATAATTGATTTCCATAGACCGTCTATAAGATACTATCAACATTTTGGTAATGCACCCAAGAAAGAGCTAACCAGTCCAAAATTAAGTGCTGATTGGAAAAGAAGCCTCAAACTTCTTCCCTTAGGATTTCAGATATGCAGCTGTGCATTTTTTCATCTGCTTTTTTGCAATTTTTTTCCAAAAACTGACATGCAGTTACAAACTGGTTTCAGTTCCTACCAAGTAACAGTTTATAATATTTTGAAACAAAAGATTCAGAGATTTAAAGCTAGAGAATCTTCCAATACGAACAATAACAATGAATTTAAATTATATTAAAGATGCTGAATTTTTAAAAGAGAATCAGAATGCTATTGGAGGACTCAAGTGGAAGCTTGGCCTCCTTGAAAATTATTGCTGACTTTTAAAGAAAATATAAAGCATGGATATGAAATAATCTCCATGTTCCTAAAGCAGCAGCTGAGCAGGAACACAGAAGCCCAAGAAATAACTTGAAGACGGTGGTTTTAGCTTGAGTGTCCATAAATCATGCAGATGGCTTTCCCCCCTTCTCTAGTGATTAATTCAACATCTTCCCCAAAACAAAAACATGCTTTTTGAAATTAGAGATCAGATCATCAAGAGAAACACCTAAGATTTCAAGGTCTAAACAAAAATTAATTTATTTTCTTTCCTCCTTGTACTTCTTGAAGACACAGACTGAGAAGAAAATCGGGATTAAAAGAGATGTGCTTAGGGTGAATTCATCTGCTTAAACCTCACAGGCTCGGAGATGAGTGATTAAAAAGCCATCTCGAACTTGGACGGAATCCACATTGGTGGTAATGCCGCATCCGCACTGGCTTTCTTTGGGCCCCGTGTCATTGTGCACCAGGCCCGGGGAACATTGGACTGGAGATGATATATGGATTATATAGGTCAATTATACACTTAATCTGCCTTCTGGAGGATTAAGTTTTTGCAGATTGACTCTGCATTTGGCTTCTCCGTGGCAGTTATCAGATCAGCAAAGGGCCCCTTCCCAAACCACCTCGTAAGCACTTAATCAGGCAGTGCGGGTGGGTTCGGCTGAGGCTGCTGCTCTGTGTTCTTTGCTTTGCACAGATTTTAATTTACTGTTCCATTATCAAATCATATATTTGTCCACTTTATGTGTCAGCCCAATAATTGAGTGTGAATATTTCCCTTTAAAGGGGTAATTTGAAAAATGAAACCTCTGCCTATTAAAATATATTTGCTATATTTATACATGAAACGCACATAACCTTATTTTAATAACCTTATTAAATTACAAAAGCACTATACATGTGAACATATATCAGAGTAGGACTCATCCTCCTTGAGGAAGTGAGCACTGAAGAACAGTCTACAAGGAAAGCATTGTTATTATATCTGGAAGGTATATCACCAACTGTCCAGGTGAGGGAAACGCCTTCCAAAAGTACAAAGTGGGGAGAGGGGAACAAGATTCACCAGAATAACAGGTGGCAGTTCTAGGGGACTGATTAAAGAAAATAAAGGCGTATGGCATTCCAGACCCTGAGCTAGTGAGTTATGTCCTCTATAAGCAGTAAGCAGGTTGCACTGCCCCAAATGGGAGCTGTTGTGTAGTCGTCATGGGCCTTGCTTCTGGAGCCTTCAGACTTCACCCCTGATCCTCACAAGCTGGGTGACCTTGGACCAGGTATTTAATCTCTCAGAGCCTCAGCTGATTCATCTATATGACAGAGATGATAATAAGCAGAACCTTCTCGCGGAATTGTTATGAGGGTGAAATGCCGTGCGCAGGTGCAAGCATCGGGCTCTGAGGAAGCACTTGGTAAGTTAGCCAGCACGGCCACCATCATCACCATCACATCCTCCTCCTCATCATCATCACTGAAGTGGACCTGCTTTTCCAAGATCTCTTTTTTTCTTGTTAAACAAAACTCCATATCCGTCCTAAGGTGCTGTAAGAGTCTCGCTATCACTTTAAGACGTTAACCCCAAGCTTCTTAGAATTACAGCAGCCTGGTACCTTTTTCCTTTTTGTAAAACATAGTTCTGAAATAGGCAGAACAGCGACAGTCAGAACTGGGGCTTTGAAGTGAACCAGACAGGCTTAGGAATCCTGGTTTTGCCACTTCTGAGAACCTCGATTTCCCCATCTATAAGGAAACTTGCTTCTTACAGTTGTTGTAAGGACTAAATAATGTAGTGACTGTAGACTGGCATCCTTAAAAATTCAGCAGGTCTTTTATTGTCATCATCATCATCATCTCGTGGAACTATTTGTTCCTGCAAGTGATTTTGAAATGATCTAGCCTTACCCCCTCAATGAAACCGCAATCCATTAGCAAATAAATCAGAGTCAACCTCTGAACTTGAGAGGTTTTTTGGAGGGGAAGGGGGGAATGGTTAATGCCCTTTATTATTGCAGATGTAGCATGCGTACTTTCTAGACCTTTAGAAAACACGTCGAAGCAAAAATAGGAAAACATTATGTTCCCAGCACCCAGAGATTATTCCTTGAGTGTTTATTTTTGGGGATCTTTTTTCTATGTACTTATAGACATTATGTACTTTTTACAAAAATAAGTAAGCAAAATTGCTTTTTTCAGTTAATGATCTTCGTTTTCCATGTCAAGAAATGTTCATGTAATATACTGCACATACTCAAAATTCCCCACTTGTCCTCAAAATATTCTTTATAACTGGTTTGTGCAAATGAGGATCGGATGCAGGGCCACACGCTACATCTGGCTGTGCTGCACGTTGAGTTTCTTTTTCCCAGCACTGGCCCTTTTTTCACGATCCTGACTTGTTAAAGGGATCGCCGTGCGAATTGTTCTGCAGACTGGAGGAGTTTATTACTATCTAAACATAGAACTGATTTGGGGTGGGAAAAAAAAATTCTAGCTGAATTCAACCAAGTAGTTCTTTTAGACATAATTAGTAGCTCAGCATAATTCAATCGGGGTTTTTTAAAGCTGTTCTCTGTATGTAAGGAAAATTTCTGAAGCTACTTTAAAAAAAAATCTAAACAGCAAGAAATCCAGAGACCAGGGTACAAGTTGACCATGTGAAGAGCCACAAGGATTTTATTCCATGTAATCATAGAGATTTGAGCTAGATGGGTAAATCTGAGGTCCATGGTCCAGTATTTCTTATGTCACTGTAACTGCTTTGGTGAAATCTTGGACTACACACCAAGTCTTGTCATACGCACCCCTAGACCATTAAGAAGGTTCTTTTGTTAATTCTACTAGGATTTTCCCTGAGGTTATCAGTCTGAAATTAAGCCCTTCAAATCAGTCTGAAGCTGAGCTTTCAATACTCTTCAGATCAAATTTTAATTGAACTATGACCTCGTCCCTATCATCCTCAATTGTAGGGTAAAGAGCATATCCTCCAGTCAACTAGGATAGCCTGTAGAATCTGTGTGATTATAGATATTGGAACAGGAAAACTAATCCAAAATGTATTAGGAAATAGAGTTAGGAAAGAAGAGATAGATGATTTTTCCACCTAATTTTGAGTACCAAAGTAAATTCTGGCAGTTAAGCCATGTCTTGGGCCATGCCTTAGGGCGGTAGAGGAGGGTCATTTCCCAAGAGTACGGAAACTTGGACACAGAATCAGAGGGAAAAGAGAAGTGGAAGACCTAGCCCTCTCACCATGAGTCGTGACGTTTTAATATATATATATTACCAGATACACACACACGCACACAGACCCGTAGGATTTGGGTTTAGGTTCTTGGAAGCGAACCTGAGACGCAAGAACTTTCCAAGCTGGAATTATAAAACAATCCAAATGCGTCTTCATGGCTTTTACCCTCCAGTGCCCCTCAAAGACTCAGTGTCTTCATGATTTCCCCCACCTACTTCTCACCATCCAAGTCTGCCTCTAGCAGATTTGCTCTTTCCTCCCCTGTTAAAGTGAAGAAGGCTTAGTGCTGCCCTTGTTGGGATATTTGCAATTTTAACAGAGTATTTAGCCAAAAGAATAAGACATTAATAATTGAGGTTTTTGTTCTTTGATAGGACAGAAAGGCAACTCTATTAGGATGGGAGGGCATCAAAAGGAGAGTGTTTTGAGGCCTCTGAAGCCCTATTGCAATGAATCTCAGATTCAAATACGAATCCTGTCTTGCCGCATGGCCTTCATCACAGCCAGTGAATGATAATTAATTATTTTGCTTTTTGAGTCTCAGGTATAGAAACACATTTCTATTCCACACGGACAAAGTAATGCTTCTTTCCGAGCGTGGGTGGTTTGAGCTTTTAGCAATCCTGCATGCAGAAAATATAAGGGGCATTAGTAGATTTGGAATCTTTGGATTAATTGTGTGAAATGGGTTATTACTATCCAAAAGAAATTGTTTATTTTTGGTTAGCATCATCCTTACAGACTTATATTTCAGTGGCATTTCTTCAAGTAGTTCTTTTCTAATCTAGCAGCTTCCTTCTAAAGCCATTCATAGAAATAGGTCTCGTTTTCTTTCAGCAAAGCTTACATAAAACCAGTCTTGAATTTTCTCTGGAGCTTGTGTGCAACGAAGAGTTTTGCTAAGTGTCTTTATCAGAACAGCTTTCTGTGTTCCAGGAGACATTTGGTGAATACAGTTAATTTGTTTTCTTTTCCAGAGGAGAATGTTCCAATAATCATTCTAAGAAGCTAGGCTGATTGCTGTGTTACATGAAGGTCGCAGCATCCTTGCTAACGTGACCCACACAATACTTTTGTGTCTTAGAAAAGGTTTTTATTTTTTTTCTTGTGGCAGACTTATGGCATGGAGGCAGTAAGTGACAGACTCTTACACACACCACACGTGCACGCATGCGTGCACACACGCACACACACAAACACACAGAGTAGCCAAGGCACATTTTGTGGAACAAACATTATCACATTGCATTGCAAGATACGAGATGTACTAAATCCTCAAATTTAGTACATCCTGGCAGAGAGAGGCTGCCAGGCTCTGTAGAGGCTACTATCAAAAGATTTCACTGTCTATCCATGCCTAGAGTCAGTCACTTGCTCTAAGATTTTTTTTAATGAATGAATTTAAAATGTCATCTAGGTTCTTATTATTCGTAGTGTGGTCCGTGGACCCTCAGCATCAGCCTCACTTGGGAGTTTGTAAGAGGGGCAGGATCTCAGCCCTAACCCCAGCCCAAATGAATCTTAATCTGCATTTTAACAAGATCCTCTGTTGATTCAAATGCAGACTAAAGTTTGGCAAGTACTGGGTAAGATCAGTGACTTTCAAACTTATTTGCCCACAGCTCACAGTGAGAAACAAGCTTTACTTTGCAACCCATTATGTGTGTACACACACGTACATGTGAAACTAAAGTTTATGAAACAATATTTACCCTCTCTGTGATGCAGCCTGATATTTTTTATTCCATCTTTCAAAAATATTCGTGGTAACCAATAAAAGGATTTCACCCCACACTAATAGGTCACAACCCTCAGTTTTAAAAGCACACCTAGAGCAAAGTTTCTTCCCATTGGCACTATGGACATTTTGAGCCAGGTAATTCTTTGTTGTGGGATGCTAGCCGATTTGTTGCAAGATGTTGAGCAGTATCCCTGGCTTCTACCCGCTAGATGACAGTTGCACCTCCTCTCAGTTGTACAGACCAAAAGTGTCTTCAGACATGGCCGGATGTGCCCTGGGGGGAGGGGGGCAGAATCACTGATCTGGATGAACCAGAAAAGAGGTTAATGCTAAGGAGTCCTACCTCTCTGCATGTCAGATGTCCCTCTGCCACCACCACCACACACAGGTGATGAGTGTATCATAGCAACAACAACAAAGTGTCCATTTATCACCCCGGCAGTTAGATTGGGAGTGGTGCCAGACTCAGAAGTACATTATGTCTAGGGAGCTTCGTTCAATCACAAGAAAAGTTTATGCGACATCCAAGCCTCTTCGCCCCTCTCACTGGATCTCCCCAGAGTAGTCCCACCCAGGGCCACGGGAAGGATCTGGAGTGGTGCCTTGGATCAGCAGTACAGATTCCCGCTTTGGCCTCCCTCAATTGCCTTTCTTTTCTTATCTTTTTATAATTCCACCCGGAGTTTGGTTAAAAAAAAAAAAAGTTGTTGCTTCCACCAGGTGGCTACAAGTTATTTCTGTGTGTCCAAAAACCTGAAAAGAAGGCTCAAGTTGAATACTTCATTCATTCTAAATTCCCAGTTCAGAAGAGAACAGTTAACAGCCTCTTCTTCTGTTAAATTCCTGCCGAGCTGACTAAAAACCCAGTTAATGGAATCTGGTGATTCGCCTCTATTATGAATTTCCCGCATCAGAAGGCTTACAGTGATGGTGTCTCTTGCCATGTTGGGTAGCCTTGACTGCTTTTGGCAGGATTTTTCTCTCCAACCATCCCTGGACTAACGTCAGTCTATACCAACAAACCTCTAGGTCTTGCCCAGGATGGGGGTATTATTAACTACCAGATCTGCATGCCAACCAGGTTATAAAGCCCCTCTCATTTTTTGTGTAAAAAAATTTTTTTGAAAAGTAAAATAATATGTAAAGTAAGCAAAGTTGAATTCATGAGTTTTCTCGTGACATTCTCTAAATCACTTTTTAAGGAAGAGAACTATCACTCCCTTTGTTCAGAAAATTCATTATTTGGCTTAGGAAAACATCCTGTTAAAGAGAAAAAACCCAGTTATGAGGTGCCTCACTAGTTTTGGGAGAACTAAGTCAGTGTTGCTCACCTAGAGGCAATTTTGACCCACAGGGGACATTCAACAATGTCCACAGACGTTTTTGGTTGTCACAAACTGGAAGGTGCTATTAGCATCTAGTGGGCGGAGGCCAGGGATGCTGCTCAACATTCTACAACGCAAAGGACAGCCCCACAACAAAGAATCATCCAGCTGAAAATGTCAATAGTGTGGAGGTTAAAAGAATCCTTTGTCTTTAATGGTATAGGCTATTTGAGTTTAAATTTTGGTATCAATCTTGAGCGGTATCTGTGGGTAGTTTCCTCACCAAGGGATTCCAATGAGTGTCTCTAAAGAATTCTCTACTTGGCAAACTCAGAAACTAGTCTCAAAAAATCATTTTGACACACTTCATCCAAAAACATCTTTTCAGGGTCTAGAAAATTAAAACCAAGTAATCATTAACACTTAACCCTTCTCAGCTTGAACTTGACACTCACCCATGTGTAGTTCCCATGGAGCACCAGCACTTCAACCAAAACTCTGATCTTGTCAGTTAAATGAACCACAGCAGCATCCTTCTACTAGAAAGCGCCTCTCCAAGTTTTTAAGGGACTGGCTCCGTTATATCAAGCAGACATTAAGAGCATCGGCTTTGCAGTAAGACACTCCCAAGTTCAATTTCTGGGTCTACCACTTAATAGCTGTGGGACTTTGGGTAACTTACTTAACCTTACCAATCCTCAGTCTCCTCCTCCGTAAAAATGGAAGTAGAAATAGTATCCAGCTGTTTGGATTAGGAGGACTAAATGAGGCAAGGCCTGTAAAGCACAAACCACAATGCTTGGCACATGGAAATTATTTCACAAATGTCTCTTCTTGTTGTTGTCATCTCTATCAGTAGTGGTTGTAGTGTAAAAACTAACACACACCTTTGTCTAATGCTAAGGTAGGCTTTGCAGCAGGGAGAAGAAAAGTAGTGATATATTCCATGCCAACAGGCATTTTAAAAACCAGAGATGGGGGCTGGCCCAGTGGCATAATATTTGGGTTCATGTGCTCTGCTTAGGCAGCCCAGGGTTCGCAGGTTCAGATCCTAGGCATGGACCTACACACCGCTCATCGAGCCATGCTGTGGTGGTGTCCCATGTACAAAATAGAGGAAGGCTAGCACAGATGTTAGCTCAGGGCCCATCTTCCTCACACAAAAGCCAGAGAAGAACTGGTCAGAGAACATGATAGCAAGTAGCAAAAAGCCCAGTTGTACTGCAGGATCCCTAAAGAAAATCTGTTTTAGAGTAGAACAAGATCCCAATGGGATGGAGCCTCAGCAGTGGTGCCCCAGAGGAGGCAGTCCTAGGCCAGATCTACAGATGTTTAGGATTTGAGGAGGAGAAAGAGAGAGGATTCTGTGCTCAGGCACCAAGCAGGGAGACGTTATTGCTTCCTCTGGGAGCATCCCTGACTCACCAACACCACGTCTTCATTAGCCTTAGCAGAGCTTCTCTTTGGAGAGCTCCTTCCAGCATTTAGATAAGGGATCGCTTCCGCTGGGTTATGTGATGACTCCAATCTAGGCATCAGGATATTTGCTTTATAGGCATGAGCTACTCCATAAACTTAAGGCTAAATTCTTCTCCTATTAATATGTGTTGTTTAGTCTTTCGATGTGTGCTTCTTAACCAGGGGTGTGCATCAGAATGACTTACATATTTTTTTTATTTTAAAAATGTACTCATCCCAGCTGTATACCAAAAATTCTGAGTCAATAGATCTAAAGTAGGGCTCGGGCATCTGTTTTTTTTAAACAAGTCCAAGCATTTAATCTGATTGAGAACCATCGATTTAGAGCAACGATTCTCCACTGTGGGTGATTTCGTCACCCAGGATATATTTGGAAATGTCTGCAGATATTTTTGATGGTTGCAGCTCAAGTGGAGGTGGATGTTACTGACATCTAATGGGTAGTAGTAAACATTCTACACTGCACAGGACCGCTCCCCACAACAAAGAATTACCTGGCCCAAAAGGTCAATAGTGCTAAGATTGATGATTCCTGATTTAGGGCATGAAAGATACTGAAGACATGTTTATTTCTGTTATTTCTATTAATACCTTTCCTACTTTGTGTCCTACAAAACAACTTTATAACCTTTTTATTTTATTATTTATTTTATTTTATTTTATTTTTGAGGAAGATAAGCCCTGAGCTAACTGCTGCCAAAAGACTGGCCCAGAGCTAACATCCATGCCCATCTTCCTCTACTTTATATGTGGGACGCCTACCACAGCATGGCGTGCCAAGCGGTGCCATGTCCACACCCGGCATCTGAACCAGCGAAACCCGGGCCGCCCAGGCGGAACATGCACATTTAACTGCTGAGCCACCGGGCCGGCCGGCCCCCAACCTTTTCATTTTTATTTCAATAGTGACAGTACAAAGAGATAGAAAAAAGTGCTAACGTATTATTTCCATTTTTAAGACAAGAACCTAAGGTCCAGAAAGAGCTTGCCCAGGACCCCAAAGCCTCAGTGGCCCCATCTCCTGAAACTACGTTTTTTCCATCCCCTACCACCCCAGAGCAGTGATATTGTCTTATTTTATTCATCACTGCATCCCCAGTCTCTGGCATGTGTCAACCCTTAATAACTGTTTATTAAACAGATCCTGAGGAATCCCTAGCCCCCTCATAGTATCTTGTGTACCTTCTCAAGGATATTTTATATTTCCAATTGTAACTCAAAAATAGTAATTAAGGCCTTTAAGTATCTCACTATGAATTTTTACAATTGTTGCCTGATTTTTTTGGAAGCCTTGAATATATAGTGTTCTGGTTAATTTAATGGAGAATGAATTGTTTTGGTCCATTTGACTTTTTGGTTTATTTGAAGATTTATTGGAAAGCCATTTCTGTTTCAACTTCTACTTTTGAAACAATTTCTAAAATGTCAGTTCTGTTTTCAGCCTTACTGAGCATATGAAACAGAATCTAAGTCTCGGGTCAAGACTGTCCTGGGCTCTGACATTACCCTCCTTAACCCCAACTGTCGCTATCCACTCACGAAGATGTCAAAGAGTGAATTATCCAGGATTGCATGGCTAATAACTTCCCAGACTCCAAATACAGTATCCTTTCTGCCATACCCGATGCCTCAGGAAGACGAGGCTGAAATGTTTGTCAGCCCAAAGCACAATCTGAAAGCTGCTCTTTGATTCACTCCCAAAGAGGACTTTTAGGGAGAGGGAAAATGGCAGCCTTTTCTTTTTTTTCTTTTTTTTTGGTTTTTTTTTTTTTGCTGAGGAAGACTGGCCCTGAGCTAACATCCGTGCCCATCTTCCTCTACTTTATATGTGGGATGCCTACCACAGCGTGGCATGCCAAGTGGTGTCATGTCTGCACCCGGGATCCAAACCTGCGAACCCCGGGCCGCCAAAGCAGAACATGCACACATAACCGCTGAGCCACTGGGCAGGCCCAAGGGCAGGTTTTTCCTAAAAAGAAATGCAAACAGGGAGAAAGATTCCCATTACTTGAGGGTTTTAATACATGGCTATTTAATAATAACAACAATGATGACATTTAGGGTTTCTTTTATGTATATTTTCCTGACTGTACATCGGAGATGATAGCATTATCTTGTTCAAGGTCTTATTTCTTTTGAATCCTCTTAGCAGCCTTGAGAGGTAGGTACCTAGTGATTCCCATCGTATAGCTATGGAGACTGATGAGAGCCAATGTTTATTAGGTACTGTCTCTGTACCAGGTCCTCTCCTAGGCACGTAAATGTAATAACTCCTGTAATTCTCATAACTTCCTTGTGAAGTAGGTTTTTACAGATAAAGAAGTTGGGTCCCTGAGAGTTAATTTAACTTCACTAAATTCAGAAGCCTGGGAAGTGATCAATCTTACATCAAATTCCTTTCTTTCTGATGTAGAGTGGACACCAAACCATAATGTCTTAGAAAAAACCCTACACTGTTCAAATATGTGGCCCAAAACTCCCACTCCACTGAGTGCTCTGCATCCCAAATTCATCCCCTGGGGATTTTCCTGTAACAGAGTCACTGTTTCCTACATGGGACCCCAGCAGTATACGAGACAGAAGTTGAGATTCTGTGCCCCGCTGGTAGAATGTGGCTTGTTAGTCATGGCTGGTCCACTAACAATGAGGGGAGTTGCACAGCTAATCGGGCAGACGCCTGAATGAAAACTCAACTGCACCAGGGCAGGCCTCCTTCTGAACGTGAGGACATTGTCACTGGGCTGGAGTTCCACAAACACCAGCAGAACCTAGACCTAAAAGTGGGAGATCTCAGGAAGCGCTACTTTACCCACATCAGGGTAAAACCCCATCCTCGGCAGAGAGGGCCCACAGCACAGTGGGGAATCTTGCACACCATATGTGCTGCAGAAACCACGTCTACCTAGGCCCAACTAAGGGGTGCGTTTCAGCTTTCAGTCTCTCTCTCCCTCTGCGTTCTGTCTAAGATCTTGTATCGCATAAGAATAAAGTTTTGTGGTTTATTAGGGGCGGGAGGAATGATGGTAACACAATACCATTACATCCCAGACAGTTGATAAATGGTTTAGGGTGACAGCTTAGTTCCTTAAGCAGAACTCGACACAGTGGTATTATTAAACATCAATGCCCAAGATTTTCCTAGGAGGCTCTGTTGACTCTTTTAACCTGCCCACATAGCTAAGTTTTCAATTGCACTATGAGGTTTCACAAATCAGCAATACTTTACAGGAGGGGAAAAGTAATCCAAAATTACAGAATGACATGGTTATACAATCTGTGCATAATACAAATGTAGTTGCAACTAAATCATTGAGTGGTCATTATCCAATCATGCCTAGGGTGTCAGCGATGGGAAAATTTGCGATCAGGTGTCACCAAAGTCCTTCCTTGATTTATTTCCACCCAAAGCTTACAATAAACAATGTGACAAGGGGATGAAAGAGAAAGGAAGGAAGGAAGGAAGAAAGAAAGAAAGAAAGGGAAAGACAGAAAAAAAAGAAAAAAAGAATTGTTTTTTTCTCTTAAAGCTTTAAAGAGCTTACCGGATAGAACATGAGCTGTTAGCGACCCTTGAAAGTGGCAAATCCCTCAGCCAGTGGAAAGTGGTCCCTATGTATTGTTTCTAAAGAGTTTGTTTATTCAAAATATGTCTGCTTTTGGCATTCAGTTTCCTAAGTGAGTGGGGGCTCGGGGCAGTAGTAAGGTCAGCACAGTGCACCATATAATGAAGCTCACCCCTGCCTGTGGTTTCTGAACACCATCAAATAGTGGTGACCGTGGCACAGGGGGACATGGATATGGACGTGATGGAATTCTTTTAAAGCCTCCCCACTTGGCTTACACGGAATTAGAGAAATGGAGGCCTGTTTGCATTTGTTGGTGCACATTAGAAATAAATTTGCGCATTCAGCTTAAAGAACTCACTAACGGCAAGATGTACAAAGAAATGCTATCATGTGTTTAGCCCAGTCTTTGTAAGCGTGGCCAGGCAAGGGAGTTTATCAAAAGAAATATGTAAATAACACAACCTGCTTTACAAAGGAAAAGAGAATAAAATTAATCCAAGACATCCGTGGCGTAATACTATTTTCTGCCCTCAGCTTTTCTTTTTATAACTTGAGACGTGCAGCCGAACAGTCCAGCACAAACAATAGCACACTCAAAAAAAACCCAGCCCCGGGGCATCCCTCAGTCCCTAGGAAAGAACTCCAAATGAGTCTTCAGCCTCACACACAATATTATTATTAAATCTAACATGATCATAGCCAAATCGTTGGCTCGGGCACAATCCCCCACTCCCCCTCCTTTTTGGGGGGAAAAGGGGGAAGTGTTGGGAGGGGCAAGGGAACCAAGCCAATCAAAGTTAAAATAAAGTCTCTTTCTAGCAAGACTACTGTCTATAACATGTTGTTCCTTATAGAAAGTGGGATATGGTGGCATTTGCTTGATTAACTTGCTCGACAAAAGTGACAGCTGCTGTGGGTGCATGCGGATAAGCTGCACGGCGCAGTTCCGCCTTTGTACATCTGTCAGCAAAAAGGGAAGAATAAAGAGTGAAAAGAGACAAATTGGTCCCAAAAGACACTCCATTCAACTTAGGAGGTTTGCCCCATTCAGGCGCTCGCTGTGCGCCTCAAGTACTGAGAGCTTATTCAATTTCATTCACTCTTTCGAATGAACCCACAAGTGTTTAATTTCTTATTCTGTCGCCTCAAAAGGGGGGAAGGCATGGAGAAGCCGGGGGAGGAGGCTTGTGGACGGGAAGTGTTAATGGCGAGGCAGGGTGATCCAGGGCTCACATATTAAGTCATGGCTAATTTACGGTTTAAATCTACGTGCTCAAGTCCTGGAGCCATCTGAATGCTTCAGTGGGGGACCTTATGCAGACTTCTTATCTCTTGGCTGGTGGATCCAAAATCATCTGGAGATATCAAGGGCATCCACCAAGGTCAAATGCGTGTCTTGTGTAAGGATAATGGTCTGAGGTTTACACCTTTTCCAGAGATGGGGCAGCGGGCTCCCCAGGATAAGGTTTGGGTAAGTGATGAGGCAACTGTAGGGTTTTTCCCCCTCCCGGAAAGAGAAAAGAAATTAGAGTCACACGCAGTGAGAAGGAGTAAGAGGGGAATATGGTTTCCAGAGATTAAAAATAAAGCAAGAGGAAAGGGCGCCATTGGGAGGCAGAGCCCAGCTGTACATGGTGAGAACACATGTTAACTTTGAAAAAGCAGCACTTCATCTTTCTTTTCCTCATCCCTGAGCCCCAGGCATCAGAACCTGTTTTCTGGCCTCCTTTAAAGGGGCAGTTGTTACACACACCCAAATGTTTCCTCCTAGGATTTTAAGAAGCCTTCACCAGTCCACCTGTGCTACCATGCTCTGCCCGATCTGCCATCTTTTCTCCTGCCTTCATGCCATTCTGCCTTCTCTTTTGAAACCCAATACTCCCTTCCAGTTCCTGGGCCAGCATCTGAGTATCGTCCCTGCACCCAAGCCTTCTTGTTGACTGCTTTTTGGAAATCTCTCAATGCCATCTCTGGCTCCTGAAAAGATCATACCCCATCCTTGTGAGAAATCATTCCCCATAGAGCCCACATTCGCTAAGTTGACATAGACGTAATTTTAAAACCACTTAGAGCACTTTGGAAAAGGGTTCTGGACCCAGTTATAGCTGTTGGTCTTTGTTTTCTTGGAATTCTGGGGCTCTGGACAGTCCCTCCTGTCTGGTATATTAGTGTCCTCTCAGCATCTGCTTGGAAACTGGTAGTGTGGTTTGACCTAAAGCATTCCAATTTACCTGTTTACCTGATTTCTTTCCAGGTAACAGCGTCGAAATTATGTGAATGTACAGACCATGTTTTTTTTATATTGAGAATAATGATTAAAACAACCTCAGCCTGGGAAAACAACTCCCTGAAGTCAAGGCGAATTTTCCTGCATAAGAACTTCAACTTTGACTCATAAAACTCTCATGATTCATGACTATAGAAAGTTGAATATGTGCACATTATGAAATTAGCCCTAATGTGATTAACCAACCCTGTTTTAAAAAGACAAAGTTGGCACTCCACTTTATCTTTCCGTTCCGTACATGAGTTACAATCCTTATTTTAGAGTATGATTTCTATAATCATTTCTATATGATATGCAAATTTCTTATTCAGTTGCTTACGTCAATCTGCTTGCGAATTAATGCAGTTAACTCTAAATGCACTTCCCGTACCTAAGAAGCATTTGGGGCTGGGCAGATGCTGTTCATGAATAATCTGAATTCAGTTCATAGGATGAATCCTTCTCCTACCTCTAAAGTCCTTGTATGCATATCAGAGATCAGTCTTCAGATAAATTATTCACACTTCTCACGTGGATAATAAGTGGTAGGATGTGCCACCAAAACTAGAATTTCGTTTTCAACATAATTGAGCTTTAAGTGATTGAGATGACTTGAAAGTGTGAATTTGGATTGTAACTATACATTTTCTCAAACAGTAGGCTCCTTTGAGAGGATAGAGGCTGAAGGCATGGGGGTCCATTTTCTCAATGCACAGGGAGGCCTAGGACTAAATCCCCAACATATCCAGAGAAAAATAGGTCCCAGAAAAAGGTATTGTTAACAGTGGTCAGTTTGTTAATGCCCAAACTGCACACCTGCCCTGAGAGGCCCAGGTGGCAGAAAGGGCCCGGTTAGAAGCTGATTGGGGCTTAATCACATTGGGCTCATTATTTATGTCTCTTGGAGAAAGAAAGAGTCTGAACTGAGAAAATCCAGGTACCTAAGAGAGCTATTCCCCTTCTCTTAAATATCACAGTTCCCCAGTCAGCTTGCTGAAAGTTACGTGTCAGCCTCTGACATTTGCTAAAAAACTTGTCCGTTTAACAGAAGTCACAAACTCGAGTTTGTCCTGATTTGCTGCGATAGGTCCTGCTGATCAGCCAGGGGGTATGAGAACAGCAGGTGTTGGGGCCAGGTTCCATCTTTCATTCAGGGTTTGACCACTAGTTACATTTTTATTCAATGACTTAGACGCCCAGCAGTTTCAGAAGTCATGTTGTGTCCAGGCAAGCACAGATCTAATTTTGATACCTAAATTGGATTCTTTCTTTCAGGACAGCAGGGCGTTGGTGGCTAATCAAAAGAGATAGAGGGGAAAGGTATATTTCGCTATTTGGGTACCTGAAGTTCAAAGGTGGAAGGATTTTGCAGGAAGTCCTGTCTCGCTCCTCATTTACTTGACATTAAATAGGGCATGGAGTTATAGAAAAAATTATTTATTTAGGGAGCCTATGGGCTTCAGGATCTGTGGAGCATCAGAAGCAGGAAAACAGAAGGAAAATTAAAAGCTGTTTATTACATATGGCTTATTACGTTTCTTTTTCTCTCTTTTTCATAGAGAATGAACTCAGATAAATATTGTTATAGAAATGTGAAATGGGGTTTAAAAAGTAACTATTTCTTGAGGTTCTTAGGAGAATTCAGTGAGTTTAATCCATATAAACTGCTTAGAATGGTGCCTGACACGTAAGAAGCGCTCACTAAATGTTTATTCTCATTATTTTTATTATTTTTGTTGCTAATTATTATTAATGTCACTATAGAACTTTTTTTCCAAAGTGGATTCAATGGGACATATGTACCCTGAGAGATATTAATAGGTGGCACATGAAAAGTGGTTCTTTAGTCAAATATCTTTGGAAAATCCAAAACAGAGTTAAATGGGTTTCTTTATGACAGAACTTCTCAGAGCGTTTAATATGTTAATATAACCCTATGAACGAGAGTCGCCAACAGTACTCAGTATAGACGGTATGTGTATATGTATTCACATACACATTCGAAGCCAGCGGAAAATGCAGAGCTAGAAAAGTTTATGCTAGTGTTACTTTTATAAAAATTTGCAATTAAATTCCTCTAGGTAGTCATTTTGTCCTGTCTGCATTTAGCCCCGATGGGAGGATAAAATAGTGACCGTTCCTCATGAAGAGCCTCCAAGTTTCCTCCTCCCAAACTTTGGAGACCATAGCTGGAGGCCCAAGTGGGGAACACGCCTTTCCCCGCAGCTGGGAGGCTGCTGGCCTTTGATGCACACATGTTCTTTTCTTTTTTATTGGGCATTGTTCTGTGTCTTCATCATGTTTTTGAAGGCAGCCCACAGCCCCAAATCCATAAACTTCAGAACCACCTTGGATACAAAAGGGGAAAGGCCCTCACTCAAAATTTCAAAACAAGTTCTTATCCTGGACAAAGAGAGGAGTAGCCTCAATCGGGAGCTTTCCAGTCCAAGTATATGTCACCGTTTCAGTAAATAAAAAGACATGAACTCCCTGGATTGGTTCAGCTGGGCTGGGAGCCCTGCGATAAGAGGTCACTGGTGTGAGTTACTATGGTAATTGAGTAGTATCAGCAATAGTTTTGCTCTCATGAGCATTAAAGCACATAATAATAGGCAAACAACAGTGGTTAAAGCAAGCAGGTAGGATTACTATGTTCTTTTGTCAGAAGTATATAATGTCTTGTAGTCAGTTTTAAAGACTTCTCAACCCCCAAATCCACCCCACTGTCACCTGCTGAGTAATTTTGTATGCTTAATCTCCTGCCCTCAACTCCAAGATCTCTGCTAATTTGAGGCAAATGGGTATTTCTGACATTAAATAGGGCAGCAAGGAAGCTCTGACCTAGAAAACCCGCATTCTGAAGCATGGAGAAAAATCTTCTTTCAACAATTTTGTTAAGACTCTTTTGAATGACGACAGAAGAAAAATAGCTTTCACCGAAACGGGAGGTCGCAGCCTCCCAAGGAAGGGATTTTGCAGAAGAAGAAAAAAAAAGAAAGAAAGAGAAACTTGCAGAGCATCCCCACTCCCAACTTCCCCCATAAAACTTGTCACTTCGCATTGCCATCCGCTACCCCAACAATAATCACTCCGTGCCTATTGCTAATTGCAAGCACAGCTGAGGCCCAGCGGGGAGCCCTTGCACAGTCTCAGGCCTTTATACGAGGCTCAATCTGTTGTATGGCACTTGTTCACACACAAAAAAACTACCAGCAAAGGCAGAAAGAGGCAGAGTCACAGGTTTCTTGTAATCCCTCCGCCTCCCCGCTGACAGCCCGGCCCTAGAAGCATTCCTGGTTTTGTCCTCCTCTTTACAAAATCTGAAGTGACCTTAAGCTACGAGCATGTCAGCTTTTGAATGTCGAGTTGCCGGCTTCTTCAGGTGCATTAAGGAGTAGGGGGGGCTACATCTGGCTTCTGCGTGTCTGTTTGCAGCACCCCTGGGGCGAGCTGTGGCTTCCTGTAACATGTAAAATATGAGTGTGAACTCAGGGTTCATGGCAAGGAACAGGAGGTCATGCCTCCATTCAGTTCTAAGTAAAGAAACTGGGAGTTTGCAGATGTTTTTCTGTATGTGTAATGACACCACCCCCCACCCCAGCCACTGAGCAACTGAGCGCCGTTTTTTGATAAAATGTGCCACAATCAGTGTGCTACTTGCAGATTTATTCATATCAATTTTTGCAATTTATATATTCAGAGACAAGATTGCTATTTCGGCAACTTTATGTTGGATGTCGTACGTTTGCGTCTAGAGAAAGAGGGAAAGAAATATGAGGCGGGGAGGGTGGGGAGAGAAAGAAAAGAAATTAAGTCTGTTCCTCGGGCCACCAGCTGGGGTGTTGTCAAGGAGACAAAGCGTCTGACGGGAGGGTTTGTGTCCCCCTTTTGCCCAGCGGTCACTTCCTGGCCAGGCTAGGAGGTGGGAAATCTATTGCTTCGGGCACAGAAGAAGGCCCATTAATGGCTACTCTAAGGAGGAGAGTGGGCTTGGGGGTGGTGGGGAAAATCCCCTCTGTAGATAAGGCCCATGGCCATCTGAAGAAAGGCCTTCCATCCTCCCTCAAGGTCAAGAACAGGTAGTTCCAAGGAGATCCTAGGCATGGGCCTCCATTTGGGCCTGGCAGGGGGCGTCCAGCCTTTCCTGTCCACCTTCCCACCCTCTAAGATGAGAAGGGAATTAAGCCTCCTGTGAAATTTCTGCTTACAGAAATTTCTGTTCCCAGCCCAAAGCCTCATAACTGTATTTTCACCAAAGGAAGACATTGGTTGAGCACACAGAGATTAATCCTCCTTAGCCTGGGGGATAAATGCTCCTCAGTGGGGCAGTGTTAATTGCCAAGCTTGGTGCAAAGATCATTTTGAGGCACTTAAGAAATACATGATTTTTATTAGTATAACTGTTCCACTAGGAGTTATTTCTCAGCAAAGGGCAAAAGCTTTGCCTGCTTTGCATTATTAGCCTAATTCCACTTAATTGTTTCCTAAAATAAGGGCTTCCTGAACACACATTCCAAACCTTAATAAGTCTGTTGTGGTGGGAGCGATTCTGGATGCGGGAGCTGCTGCCCTTTTGGGCAGAGGGACCCGGGTCTCAGGGCTGAGAGCAGCTTGATCAAATCTGGGGTTGGAAAATCAGGGCTCGGGGTGTCGGTGAGGGGCCAGGGAGGTCTGTGTGAAAACATATGGGGTGACGTGTCATGCAGTGTGAAAAATGCATCCTTTTTTTTGTTGTTTGGACCCAATCCTCTATGAGGATTCTCAGTTCTCATCTCTGGGCTTCATTTAATTCTATTTCACAGATTTAGAAATGTTGGCCCCGTGGCATGTTTTAAATAAACCAAATAAATGACTGAGCAAATGCTACCAGATTTGTTCTTTGTTCTTCACAGTCTCAAAACTCGGCCTTGAGAAATTGTCTCAGTCCTGGTATTAAATGAAATGCCCATGTTCATCTTACAAAGAATTTTTTTGCGAAACATGGTTTGGTGTTCCAGATTAGAATATGTACATTGCTACGTATCTGAGCTTTCTTAAGCAAAGTTTCCTTTTCATTAGGAGAAGTGATTTTTCATTTCCCTTCTTTTTGTTTTAATTGTGGTGAAAAAAAATTTACCATGTTACCCACTTCAAAGTGTACAGTTTGTTAGTGTTAAGTACATTCACACTGTTGTGCATCCATCTCCAGAACTCTTTCCATCTTGCAAAACTGAAATGCTAGCCCCGTTAATCAATAACTCCCCATTTCCTCCTCCCCAGCCCCTGGCACCCACCTTTCTATTTTCTATTTCTATGAATTTGACTATTCTAGATACCTCATATAAGTAAAATCATAGAGTATTTGTCTTTTTTTACTGGCTTATTTTACTTAGCATAACATCCTCAAGGTTCCTCCATGTTGTAGCATGTGACAGGATCTCCTTCCTTTTTAAGGCTAGCTAATATTCCATTGCATGTATGTATCACATTTTGTTTATCCATTCATCTGTCAATAGACACTTGGGTTGCCTCCACCTTTTGGTCATTGCGAATAATGCTGCTATGAATGTGGGTGTGCAAATATCTCCTTGAGATCCTGCTTTCAATTTTTTTGCATCTATACTCAAAAGTGGAATTGCTAGATCTCCATCTTTTTGTAGGAGCACTTACTCAGGTTGTGGAAATGGTGGAAGAGGAGTATTTGCATTTGAGTTGAGATAGCATTCACAACTGAAAATTCACATTCGTGCCTCTGCTTTCCCATCATATGCCTTCCTGTCTTTAGGTAAATATCGATGAGTTGATCTTGACTTAGTTTTCTCATTCAGAGATGGTAAGCTATTTTCAGCCATATCTTATAAGTATTAGGAAAGAAAGCCTTTCAGAGACCATCACATCTCGCTGCCATATTGAGACATGGGGGTGGGCAGGACGTGAGGGGTTTGGTGACTTGTTGTGTTTCATATAGTCTGCTTGATTCAGAAGCAACAAACTCATTTCCATTCTGGCTTTGATAGTTTGGATATCTTACTGAGATTGCCAACAAGTTAATCAAACCGTTAAAAAAAGCAAAGAGTTTGTCTTCTAGAGAGAGATCCCTGTATAGCCTGTGGAAGCTAAGCCTTGAATTAAACCCTCCTGCTTGATTTGTTTTCAGAAAGGATCCTTCAGGACTCCTACTTCCCTTTTATTTTCCCCCAGGCAACTAACAGAGCTGGGGCTGACTTGACTTAGAAGGCTGCAATGCGTTAGGTCAGGAGTCCGGGGGGGGAGTCATCATTTTGATCATTCATTTGAAATGTCAATACTGCAGACACTCGTTGCTGGGTATTTCTCCACATTTCAGGTTTAGAGAGTTGAAATTTGGTCTTGAATAGATAACTCCTTAGTCTAATAAATGAATATTAATGTGTTATTTAGGCCCTTTCTAAAGAGGTTTAAATAATATTGCTTCTCAATGCTAAATTCTGTACACATTCCAATAGAAGAAGCAAAACTTTTAAGCAGCAACAATTTGAACTATTTAAAAAAATTATTATTTCGTTCACACTCTCTCTTCCTTATGAGAGGACACTAAAGGCAAAAGAGTAGCTGAATGCTCTCGGCACCAGGCTGTAGGTAACTACAGTCTCTGGAACCATGGTTTCAGCAAGATGCCTCTGACTTCTCCATCAGCCTGGATTGCATCAGACTCTCAGGGGGATGCCCCAGAGTTTAGAACCTTGAAGAGCTACAGCACTAAGACAGCTTTGCAAAGACTTCAATGACATGAGTTTTTAGGTATCCAAAGAATTACAGATGTTCAAAAAAAAAAAATAAACTCACCCTCAACTAAAATGATACTTGGGACAAACTGGAAGGTCATCCTGATGATTTATATCCTGTGATTTCGGTGTGTGGTTATTTTGGCGTCTTTGTGCTTTTAGCTGAGCGTCCTGAAGCTGTGTCTGGGAAATACCCATTTCTAGGAGCGGTTGTTTTGGTGAATCAACTCCTGAATTACAGTAACACCCAAGTAAGGCAAAAGATCCATCTTTCAACTATGTACCCATTTTTTAAACCACTCAGATGATATGCCCTTTTAGAAAGTGTTTATTCAGCCCTCGGGGAGCTTTGACAAATCCTGACACTTCCGTGCAGTTTTTTAGTGCTTTGCCCACTTGGCGTCGATGGCTTGAACGTGCCAATGTTTCTTTGTCAAACCCTCTCTGAATCTGGATTAGAACACTGAATACAACCAGCTCCAAGGATCGCCAGCTCAACAACTGGTGATCCTTGGACCTGAGAGACCCAAAGGACTGTGGAATTGTAGCTCAGGTTGGCGAAGCTACAGATACTTTGGTAGAAGTATAAAGAAACCTTGGATGATGCTTTTCACATGCTCTTAAATTACCCAAATTGTAAAGAGGAAATATGCATTTAAAGTTTCAAATGTAAAAGATTTCCTTACAGTATTTCAATGCAGCAATTTAAATAGGCTATAGGGTTTCTTTTCCTAACTAATAATAACCCACTTTTGTCACAAAAAGCAAGGTGAAGAACTTAATTACATGGGTGTGGTCAAAATATTATCTTCCACTTTGACTCCTTGCCAACAAACACAATGTCCTTTCTTCACCAGACCCTCTAGGCAAGGTGCTGAGGCACTTTCTCTGATGTACGGCTGTGTTGAGTTGGAGAAAGGGTACTTTCCAAAGAAAAGATAAAAATCCGCCAACATTCCCTGTGTTTCTTCAGTCCAGAAATACAGGTCGGTTACCACAAGGTTAGAAATTACCTGTTTGCTCAGACACTTTTAGAAGAATAGAAGCTGCTCAGAAAGCTTTGCTCAACCCTGAATAGCTCGCACTTAGAGAGATGTGGTTTCTTATTTGTGAAGCTGGGTAGGACAGTGTGGCTAAGATAATAACACCTAACAGTTAGTATGTGCCTGGCGCTGTTGTAAGCCCTCCATTTAATCTCCATAATGACCCTAAGTAGTTTTTATTATTATCCCCATTTAGCAGATAAGAAAACTGAGGCCCAGAGAGGTTAAGGGATTTATCAAGGTTCAAACACAGGAGAAGTCTGGTTCAAGTCCATTCTTTTAACCACTAGGTTTCACTGCCTCTCAGCCTCTGGAGTACAGGCTCCATCTCATGCTAGTTGCTGGACCAGTGTACTTCTCTGAGTTTCAGTTTCCTCAAATGTGAAGTGAGACTATAGATGATGATAAAGACTCAACTGTTTAGAATTTAGCCATGAACTTCCCAGGCCTTTGGTGCTTTGCCTGCCTGGCATATATGGCTTGAACATCCCAATTTCAAAGGAAATACATATTTAAAAATGAACTAACCATAGAACTCAGATCCTTGTGCATTTCAACTATCATCCATGCTTTAGGATATATTGGACTAAGTCACAAGTTTTTAATCAAAGAAGGTGTGTGAAGATGTGTGTTTGTGCATGGTGTGGTTATTGGTCCTTAAGCCAAACGCCATAATTTCTAAAAGAGCTCATTTTTACCATACTGGGCTAAATATTACCCTTGGTAACAATGCATGGGGCAACATGTCTCATTGGGAGTGTGTGTGTATGTGCATCTGTTTTGCTAAAAGTGATATGCTATGGTATGCATGTTACACTTCAACAAAATTTTTCTTTAAAGAAAAAAGCAACACAGGAAGAAGTGAGTTTCGTACTAGTCTATTTTCATCGGATTTATGACCCTGCCTAAAATTGTTTCTCTTATAGTACTTCCTGATGACATCTTCTTTAGTTTCACATGAAATCAAATTTACCCAAGGCTCTATTCTTTTACTCTCCTTATTCACTGAAAATTTTAAAGCTTATGATGTATAATTTTTAAGAACTGAAATTTGGATCAATATTGTAACTTTTTTATCTCCAAAACTCTGTTAGGGAAATTCAATCTATTGTGATAAAGGCAACTTTTCTAGTTCTATTTCGCCTTGATAACTCAAACCGCCCACAGTGAGAACTTTCTCCTAGTATCAATTGCTGAGTTACCAACCCCAAAGACAAGAAGAAGAGGTCAGGTAGAGCTACAGGGGAGAAGAAAAAAACATTGATTCTATCTAAGAAATGGCATCCCTCATCCCCATCCAACTTTTTCTAATCATTTCCCTTAAGAGTGAGTAATAGTTGACTCTCCTCCATCAATTCTTTGAGGCTGTTGAGTGGTTTTCCATGGGAATACTCCTGACTCCCCATACTCTGCTTAGCAACTGGCTAAGCTCATAAAAAGTAGAAATTTTATCAACACTAAGCTGAGCTCAGGCTCTGAGATAGGTTCCACAGCATTATCCTACCCACGCACTTCTCCTTTGAGAAGTTCAGAGCTGAATGACTTTGCTTAGGAAACACCTAGAATTAAAGCTGTTTCTATATAAACAATCCATTACTTTTTTAAATTATTGAGGTGAATGCCACAACTCATACAGATTTAGTGGTAAATAACAAACATGAAAGCTGTCCCACCACTTACTAGTTGTGTGACCACTGGCTACTTATTTAACTTAACTTTGCCCCTTTCTCTCATGTATAAAATTGGGCTGTTAATAGCGTCAACCTCTTAAGAGTTCAACTCAATGATTAAATTATATAATGCCTGTAGAATGCTATGCATAGTGGCTGCACGTTGTAAGGGCTCGGCTTTCAATGAGTAGGTAACTATTTTTAATAATTGTGTATGTGTGTGTGTGTATACGTCAGGAATCCTGGACGAAATAGTATTTGTTTAAAACAGTAGACTGTAAAGTCTTATAGAATGTTCTGGTCTGATGAAGGGCTGCATAAGTTAAGTGGATAGGTTACCCTTCTGATCAGTGAAGGTGGAAACACAGTGAAAGTTGCATCTCCTTTCAGCCCCTATTCCCTCTTTCCATTGCCACGCATGTGTGATGTGTGGCTGGCTCTGAAAACAGATGAATCATTAACACTAAGGTCTCTTTAGGACCTCAAATTAACATCAAGATGCAGGGGTGGGCCTGGAATTGAGATTCATCTAGGTGGAGATGACCTGATTACTGTAGGAAAGCTCAATCTTGCTGATTAGGGATTATCCAGATCGAAGTGAAAGTCCATTTTCTGTGAACTCTATACTGTCCAGTGAAGTGGGGATTATTTATCTTATCTCTACGTCCTGCAACCTTCCAGGAGATATAGTTTCCGGGGGAACAGTCCACCCAAGGGTAGGGACTAGGGAGAGGTGAATGAGTCACTTCTCAGTTGCAAAATTTTGAAACTTCTCAGTTCCAAAAAATATAGTAATCAAAGTAGATAATATTTTAATACAATGTTTTAAAAAATCAGAATTAATGCAAAAAAATACATGATCAAAATATTAAAGACAGTCTCCAATCCTGCACTTGCAAGATCCTGCCCCATTGCCTCCAGCTAATCCTGGAGTGATTAGGATTAGTGAAGCTTGATATTACAGAGGAGACGTGTAATGTATAAGGATGTCTCTACATAAAGTCAGTGTCTTTGCAGGGCAGAATGTGTGACCTGAGTATATCGGCATATTAATTACCGAAGCTTCTCCTAGAAATGAGTCAAGAAAATTCCTTTGTGTTGCATATTGAAAGTGTATCTGCTATGTTTCTGGGAGTAATAATAACAATAGTAGCTAAATTTTATTGAGTGCTTGCTATGTGACATTCACTCTGTTCAGCACTTTATATAATTATCTCACTTAACATTCACAGTAATCCTACGAAGTAGGTACTGGTATTAACCCTAAGAGGAGACTGAGAGTCAGAGAGTTCAGTAGCTTGCTTGAGGTTATCCAGCTAGTAAGTGGCCAACCCAAGCTGAAGCTGTAACTTATACACACAGGGTTTGAGAAATCACCCGTTATTTGTCTGAATCCTTTTAATCCGATATTTAAATCTAGGTCAATACAGTTTAAAATGTGCTTTATGCACCCAGGATGGTTTTATAACTTTGGGTGGTGATCTACGAAAAAGCAAATTTACAACCAAATTGCACTGCTAAGAGCTAGTCACATGTCCTGTAAGACTGAGGCATACCATTCCAGAGACACTCCGAGAGGAATAATTCCCTCCACTGCCACATGGCTTTCCCGGGTCCCTTGCTCTGCTTTCTCCCTTGTTTCGTGGTATTTCTTAGGTTGAGAGAGAGAGTAAAGAGGGGAGAGTTGATGGTGATGGGTGATGATGATGATGGTGGCAGTGGTGGCTAACATTTATTGAGGCCTTATCATGTGCCAAGTACTGTGATGAGAGCTTTACTAGTATTAACTCATTTAGTCATCAAAAAGCCTATAAAAGGCTGATTAATCCCCATGTCTGATCAGGAAACTGAGTCTCTGAGAATGTAAGTAACTTGCCCAAGATCACAAACCCAGGAAAAGCACAGGTAAGGCCTATGCTCTTAATGACTCCATTGTAGAAAGAAAGAAAGAAGAATTAAACGGCGAAGTTTGAGATCAGTCTCCCAGCTCCTCTTAAATAGAGCCTTCAGATCTGGTTGCAGCTACTGGAGAAGTTCCCAGCTTTCCAAGAGCCCTATTATCCTGCAGGCCATAGCTGTGATGGGCATCCTTTGGGTTCCAACCCCAAAACCCTTACAGGATTATCCCCAGAGGGCCTCCTTTAAAGGATACTGGGGATTTTTTCTCCAGGACTTTTTTAAGGTTAAAGTAACCTTATTTGGGAAGTTTCCAATTAATATACCTGAATTAAGGGGAAGCAGCAAATGAGTCATGATTATATTTAAATATTTAGTACATGTCATCAGCTCACGATTTTTATTTCTAAGGTTTTAGAGTACATTTTATCAAAATTTTAGTGCCCAGGTGTTAGGATATCTCTGGAAAAGGCATATCAGAACCAAAGAGAAAACAAAATGGGGAGAACTTAAAATGTTTTATTAATTTCCTCTTTTGAAGAATCATAACAAATCTGCTGTATTAGCATGGATCTCGAATGAAACAAACTTGATTAATAAGCACTGTGAACTGCATGAGGAAGAGCAGGAACAACCCAGACAGCTAGGAATGTACTGAGAAATGTTGAACAACTGGCTTTCTGGGAGGGAGAATGCCCGGTTTGTGGTGACGGCCAATTTCCGTGGTGTGAAAACTCCCACTATGGCCTGTTTCTACCCATCAGTGTGATATCCTTGAATGTAGAATTGGGAAGAGATGCACAGATCAGCTCTCATGACCAGCACACTACTAGACCCTCTTAGGGAGGAGTAATTAGATGATGAGCTATTTCAGTGCCATGCCACTTCTGGACTCACTAGCTGTGCAACCTTGGGCAAGTCACTTCACCTCTCTGCACCTTTGTTTCCTCCTCTACAAAGGGTAATACGGAAGGTCCCTTTCCCCTCAACATTTTAAAGTTCTAGAAGGCAGTGACTCCTGCTTTCTCCAACATCCAAATGCCTTTAAGCGCCTTTATGGAAAACCAAGTTAGCGCTGTGCTGTATCCAACAGTGCCTCCAATTTCATCGACTGAGCATAAGGTTTGGAAAGGAGTGACTTACTCCCTTTTGCCTCTTTAAATGCTTAGCCAATGGGGCATCATACATTTTTTACACTTCTTTTGCTAGATGTGCGATCCAGGAGGAAAGGCATGGATGTTCCAGGGCTTTCTTGCTCTCCTGGGGTGGGAATCTGTGTGTGTGACACACTGAGCCATTGCTCCATGCATTTCCTGCCTCCCTAACCCTTTCAGCAGCAGAGAAAGACTAGCGATAGCATTCTACCTTTTTATTTTTATTTTTTACTATCCAATAGCCATTTACAAGGATGGGAATTACTTATATAAAATGGGGAGGCGGGGAGGGTTGTTATTTTTTCTCCCCTGAAAGGTGGCACATCTCTCAGCAAAGAGAAAAAGGCATGTTGCACAAGGCTTGCTGGCAGTGATAGAAGCCAGCGCCGGTTTGCCTGTTGTCACAGCCAAAGCAAAATGCCACCTCTGCCTAGAAGCCAGCGTGCCACATTCCTCTTTTGTGTCCTTGAGATGCACCCATCATGAGGCCCTGGGCTTATAGGTTTGGCCAGGAGGTCACCCAGGTTCCTCGAAGGTCGTCTTCCAACCCCAGGAGGTGGGGGAGGGAGTGGCATCTGCTCATGACATTCAAAATTGGTTATTTGAGCCCCCAGATTTTGTGTCAGATCCAGCCAGTAAATGTGGAATTTGAGGCCTGGGGTGAACACAAGAGAGCCCCCAGTTGCCAAGAGGGAGGTAGGGCTGCAGAAACACAAATGACCCAATGCTGTTCCTGTCCCCGGAGCCCTTCTTAACAAATGAAGATGCAGTAACAGCAACAGCCCCAGAATCCGAAGGCAGGAGGTGCCAAAAACATCCCCCAACCACCACTACACACACACACACAAAAGTTTCAGTAAAATGTTCTCACTCCTCGAGGGGAAAACCTGTCCATGCCTGAAGCAGCTTGACCTGGGCAAACCCCCTCCCTCCACGAGTGAACTGCAAATCTCCAGGAAAAAATCCCCACCTCCCACCCCGCCTGCTCCCTGGGGAGGGACAGAAGGTTCCTAAAACTGACAGTTTTGCCTCCATGATCTTTAAAAGAGCAGAAGTTGGCTGTGAGGCTGCAATGCTGCCTTGATTGGGGTAGTGTGGTCTCTGTTTGCGGCTGGCTCCAAGGAGAGCCACAATTGGCTCTGATGAGGAGGGAGCCTAGAAATGAAAGATTGCAAAGAGGGCTTCTGAACGCCGTGGCTGAGACTGTGTCGTTTCTTGCAAGGTGAAACTTGGCACTTCTACCTTGCAAGTAAAAACCCAAATTAATTTTTTTTTTTAAAGAAATTAAGTCAGAAACAAGGCTTCAGAAAAACTGTGAGTGTTAGGCATAAACTGATTTTGGATGATCTTTAGGTGAGAAAGGGTGGAGTTACCATCAGAAACATGTTTTTATTTATGCTTTTCAAATCCCCACTGGTGTGCAATGTGTGTGCGTGTGCGTGTGTGCATGTGTTGTGTGTGTCTTGGTTAGCATGAGAGAATGCATGGTCTCAATTCTCTAACCACTCTTTTTGTTACATCTTTTCCGTGCACAGTTCATGTAGATGCCCCATAAATAAATATATAGGTCCATCCACACCTTTTCATTTTATTTGTAAATTGTTTAGTATAAGCGGCAATGCGTAATGAAACCTGGTGAAGTTTAAAAGATTAGATTTTTTTTTTCATACTGACACTTCATAACACTGTTCATATGTCTCTGAGATTTATGAATATATGAGCAGTACTGCAAAATTATACCACACCAGAGACTTCCTGCACCACAGGGGTGGCAGTCTAAAGTGACACAGCTTCAAGCATTTTTCACAGACAAGAAGCAAAATTTAACCCCCTTACGGGGAAGTATGATTTCAACAGCTTGAAATGAGCTCATTTGTAGATGGGTTTTTTTCTCTCATCTTCCATAATTTTTTGGTGTTAAGATTAAAACAGATTGCACAGCCAATGTAAGGGCATATAAGCTGCCCAGAGTATAATTTTGCCCTTAAAGAGAAGCCTTCCTCCATTGTCTTTATCTGAACGCCCCAATAGGGTAAATGAAGGTAAACGTCCCCATAAATTTCTAAGGCACTCAGCCTGATTCTCAGAATTGTCCTTAGCAGACGGGGTCTGGATTTTTCAAAAGGTAAGTAGCAAGTGGCCATCTTCCTGGGCACCTGACACAATGGTATTGGGAAAATAAACAGTGAGTTGAATCTCAACTGAGTACAATTATCCAACAAAAAGGAGAATCAGAAGAGCAGAAGATGATCTTAATGAAATGATTGTATATGAGATGTCTATAGTGGAAGAGTTCTGTTTTAGATTCCAAGTCCAAACGGATCTCTTTTAGGCTGACCTGGTACCTTGTGATTTGGGGCTGATTAACATTCATGATCTCTATGCTCTCCAATCCTCTTTAACCATTTTGTTTCCTCTTGGAACAGAGCAGGTGCTCAAATGTGGCCTGTTCCCTGTCTGCTCTATAAACGCTCCATGATGTGTTGGCTGGAGAACTTTTGTCTCTTTTTTCAGCAATGGTACAACAGCTCCATGAACGTGATCTGCACCTGGTTGACGGACCGAATGGACTTACAGCTTCACATTTATCAGTTGAAAACACTAATTAGGATGGTAAAGGTAAAAGAAAAAAATAATTATTCTTCTTTGCAAATAGCTTATTGAAATACGTTTCATTGGCAAGCTGCAGAACTGCCTTAACACAAAGAATATTAGTTACATATAAAACAAGATGATTTCTAAAACAGTATCTCATGCAAGAAAAACCTACGAAATCACTTTGGGATGCATGGTTAATTTATTGCTCAGACGTCAAAGGAAAATTTAATAAAAAGGAATTTGATATTTTATCCAGACTGGAAAAAGACTTCATGAATTTGCTGTGCAAAAATACTGCAGGGGCTATCACGCCCTTTGCATTAGACTTTCAAAAGCTGGCTTTTGGTACCACTATGCTAATGACATCAATTACGAATTTCATTTAAGGTTTAATTGAATAAAATTTTGCCACAATTAATTTAATAGAAATATTTACCTTCAGCTATTTCTAAATATGTCCTGTGATCATTATCAGGATGCAAATCAATATTGTTCTCCTAGTTAATTGAAGTAGTTTCTCTTACAATGCGTGCATACAGTCTAATGTACAGGATCACAAAGGTGAGATAACATACCCTGAAAGTAGCTTTTTTCCCTGTTCTTGTGTGTGCGCCTTGGACTAATGATAATTATTTCAGTGTGAAATCTCAGTGGTTTACATGAAATAATAAGATCACAGAAGGGGGTAAATACGTTTTTGATCATTTCAGTTTCCATTTGATGCTTCAGCATAGAGGGGTTTAAAACATTCGTATGCAGAAATCTCATTCAAAGTACAAAGTCTCTTTTAAGATATTTTAACAATAAAACGTAGCTGAATTTCTCTTTCTTAACAGTCTGCCAAAAGTGCCCCCCATCCCTGCCATCCCCCACCCCACCCACCTGCTCCGCCCCATTTCTTAGGCTTTTTCGGATTAGCACCATCTCATTGAAGGCGCTCCTCTACCCCAGCGCTGACTTGAACCCAATTACTGTTCCGTTGAGTGTAATTAAAGAGAATTGTTATCGTCTGCATTTGATCTCACAAAGAGTCTTCCCAGGAAGGTTACAGACAGCAGTATATTGCAGCTCTTAAAAAAGAAATGTATGCACTCGGACTATGGACCCAGTCTAATTTTCATATTTTTTATTTCAGTTTCTTAAGGCTAGCTCACTAGCCATTGCCTGATCACTTGAATTCCATTTTCTGGGTATAAATACTCTTTGGGGGAATTTTTCTGTTTGACCCTTACTGGGTAGATATGAAAGGAAGACATTAATTTTAATATTTTTAAATATCTTGTCATTACTGATGTTTCCAGATCATTGTTGAGAATATTGGAATTAGCAGTATTTTATTAAGAAAAAATATGTCAGAGACGAGGTTTATTCTTAGCCTTCTGCCAAAAACTACAGACATGAACCACAGGGAAGGGACACAGAAACCTCACTGCCAAAGGAACTCCTTTACTTTTGTCAAAGGTAGGCCCAGCTTACCTAGTGCCATAACACTGAGGGATGAAGCAGAATTCATCACCTTTTTACCAAGTACATTACCCAGAAATCTCCTTCTCCGAGGGAAACTTCCAGAGATAATTGGCTCTCTTTCCTCCCTCTATGTCCGCTTTGTTTATTCATCCATTCATTCATTATTCAGCAAGCACTGATTCATTCATCCAACATTGGATAAATATTAGTTGAGCCCCTACTTGTATATTACAAGATAAAGGATTTAAACATGGCTAGATATTGGCCCATGCCCTTAGGCATTTAGAGTCTAGTTGGGGAATGCACCACTCTGGAATTTGAATAAAAGGGAAAATACTCAAGTGCTTTCTATCTTTCTTTTTCCCATCACATTCTGGCAACAATTACGTTATTCTAAGTGGCAACAGAACAACTGATTGAAAGGTACAAAAAAAAAATGAAGTTAATCATCTGGATATCTGGTCTACACTATGCCTAGCATTTACTCAGCCTCCTACCCTTCCCCCTCAGGTAGCTACCTAGCCGCCTAGGAAAGCCTTGCAGCTTGATCATAATTAGGAGGACCTTTTAATTTAGTGTCAAAACCAATTACTTTTAAGAGGGGAAGAAGGTGCTTTGGATAATCATGCTGGGACAACAGGTATAAACTGGCCAAGAGAATATGTGGTCACCCTATCCATAATCTTATATTATTGGACGTCATTGAGCTGAACTACATTCACTAGCTAACTCTGCAGTCATTACAACATATGACCTTCAAGAGTGATTGACATTGTGATTGTTGACACTATGACTGCATTAGACGGACTGCAAAAAATAGAAATCACTATGGGAGTGGTATTGAAGTATGTTAACATTCCTTCTTTTGCTCCCTTAGCAAGTTTCCCATATCAGTAGGAGAAGCAAACAGCAGAATCAGTAGCTGAAATGATATGCAGCGTGATGAGAAGAGTTGTAGTTAGAGAGAGACCTTTTTCAAAAAAAAAAATTTTGTGAAGTAGACAACAGCCAGATGCTTCCGGTCAGGTTCAATTAACGCTAAGGGATTTCTAGAAAAACAGTCCCTGGGATACCTAAGGAAATCTGAGAGAAATCGCCTGAAGGAACAAAGAAAGAATTTGTGGTACAGTAGTCCCAAACCATTGTTCTTGAAAAAGAGCCAAATTTCTTCCTTGAGACCAAGTTGTGAACGGAATAGATATACTTCTTTCCCAAGGAGAGGAGAAATGAGTCACATGCCTGAAACATATTGATGAAGCATTAGCGCTCCATCTCCCCCTTAATTGTTGCTGCCCGTAATAGGTTTCATATACCGACATACATATGTCTGTCTTGTGAATGAGACGGAGGGGTATGCAATTACAAGCCTTAAAAATACTAAAGACCAGACTGCAACAGAAATCGCAAAAACCAAAATCGCTGATCCATTATTTATGCATTATAGCCCCTTACACTGTCTATCATATTATACTAACCTAAGAGAAAGAACCAGATCAAAAAAAAAAAAAAAACAAAAAGAACCAAAACAATTATGGAACATTTCCCTTTACAGAACTGAATAAACACAAGCTTATGTTCTTTGCTTTGTCTCATCTAATACAGTTTATCCTGTCACAATTTCTCGTTTTCTGTCATTCAATGAATCTCAGTTTTCAGTACAAGTGAAATCTGAGCATGGTGGCTTTTCATTTGACAATGCATGAAGTGTGACACTTAGCTGAAGGTCAGTGTTCTTGCCCCCACACTCGCTTTGTGCCTTTCCCTCCCCTTCATGGAGATGAGAGCTCTCTTATCACTGCATTTTTTCCCTCCTTAGAAAACCTATAGAGATTTCCGATTGCAAGGGGTCCTGGACTCGACCTTAAACAGCAAGACCTACGAGACCATCCGGAACCGTCTTACTGTGGAGGAAGCCACAGCATCAGTGAGCGAGGGTGGGGGCCTGCAGGGGATCAGCATGAAGGACAGTGATGAGGAAGATGAAGAAGACGATTAGAACGCTCGAGCCTAGAGTCCACTAGGATGGAGTCTGTAATCAATGCATGTCCTTAGTCTGTTAGTTAACCCCATTAGGGAATTTTCTGTCAACTACCATGCCCATGAGATGTTTACCAATACAATTGCCATTTTAGCTATGTGGTACCAAGATTAGCAAAAGACCTTCAAATCCACAATTTCCTGATTCCATGTCTATATGTTTACAAGCAATATGGAACACCATTCTTTAAATACCGTTCATGGAGAATACATAGTCCAACTGCTAAGTGTGTCCCTGTTATCAGCAAAGTTAAATGATGCTTCATTAATGTACTGTGTATGCATTGACGGTAAATGGATGTGAGGGCGAGTACACCAAGTACTTGCACTTCTTTGGTTCACATACGTGGATGCCAGTTATTTAAATGAGTGCTATAAATTAATTTAATTAAGACACATAGATCTGCTTTGTTTTTTGAAAATCAAAAGGCAACTTTCCAACAACCAACTTTTGGTTCTTTCTGTTCCCCTGAAACTAAAAATCAACCCCTGGTGTCCTTGTTAACCCATTCTTTCACTTATCCATATAGTTAGCCAAAAAAGGATGGCTACATACCAATGGATTGATCCTCTTAATTGCCACGGCAAGGGCAATCTTATCATGATTTAACATCAAGCACAGTTCAGAGCAACTGTCTTCTGTCAAAGTTTATCCTATTAAATGTTACATTTTGCTTTTACGTTTCAATAACTGTGTATGTAAAAAAACTGAATATTTAAATTACAACCCTAGACTATAAATGTTTATAATAAGATATGGATATTTCCTTCAGTAGATTGTAACCATAGTTTAAATTATTTTGTTCCACACTGTTTTTTATATCTGTCATGTACATTGCATTTTGATCTGTAACTGCACGACCCTGGGGTCCTCTGCACAGCTTTTTCTTTCTGTGTAAAGTAGTGGATCCATCTTGCTTTTGCCTTATATAAAGCCTACAGTTATGAAAGTGTGGGAAACTGTGGCTTCTCAATAAACAACTATTCAAATGTCCTAAGAATACACTTTTGATCTTTTTTCCTCTGTCTCCTTTGAAAGCCAGAACTAAAACGCAGGAAGCAGGAAGAGATGAGAAAGAGGAGGGAAGAGATAATTTCCTTAGAGTGTTCTTGAAACTGTTGGAGTGGGTAGTTTTCAAATGCTTGTTTCCACGAGACACAGCCTAAAATTCCATTAATTCAGACTCCACTAATTCAGAATCTGTGGGCATTGGGACATGTTGGGCGGATTATGCTTGCATTGTAGGATAAATAAGAGTTTGCTAAGCAAGAGAGTAGTGTAAACGAGAGAAATGTTTCTCCTGTACGAAGAGAAGGCCAACAAACTGTTTTTAAGCACCGCTTTAACAGCAGTGTTTGTATTCAAACAAAGCGTGTGCCAATTATATATGATTCTTATATATTTGTTAAAGCATTTTACACGATTCTTGAAGACATGGAGTACTCTTCTCTCTCCCCAGTCCTTGTCAGCAATATAATCACCTAGGTTTGAAAGAAATCAAAAATCTTGTAGCCTGAGCTGTTTTATTTGTGTCTGTCACTAAATCAAGCTGTCCTGTCCTTGAGGCTGAATGAGGTTTTAGAGAAATGCCTATTTTTCCAATAGGATCAAGTAGAATGCTCACCAGTTGTTCTCTACAAACCAACACCTCTAAATAGCACAGCCCACTCTGTTTACTCCTTGAGGTCTGCAGGTGCAAATCAACAGTACTTCCTGCCTTCAGCGGATTTACAAGAATAACTCCTATTTATTGAGCAAGTATTCTATGCCAGGCATTCGGTATGGGTCACCTCATTTAAATCTCAAAACAACCCTAAAAGGAGAGGACTGTCATTGTCCTCATTATAGAGGAGAAAGTTGAGGTCAGAAAGCTTGAGGTAACTTGCCCAAAGGTTACACAACTCCATGCAAAAACATTAATGCAGAAACACTACCGTAGAACTGGTAATACAAGTGGCGGGGGCATATCGTTCAGGAATGAAAAATCTTTGATCACCCGACAGCACACAGTTAAGTCAGTGTGGCAAAACGAAGATTTTTTTAAAACACATTTGTATTAATTGTATTTTTAGTTACAAAACTAAGGTTTATTTCTTGCAACAATTACAATTCAAAAATGTGCACATTAAAGAGGGAGCATCTGCCCACTGTGTATAGGAGTTGGAAAAAGGAAGAAAATGCTCAGGAGCCATGGAGAAGAGCTGAGCGAGTTAAATAACTAATCAAAAGGTGTGATCCTAAAGGCATAAAGAGAAGCAAGTCAGAAAAGACTGGGTCTCCAAAACCAAGGTTAAAAAATATATATTTCTTCGAAAGGAGAATTCCCTAAAGCCTAGCACTGAGGGTCCTGTTGAGTAGCATCTCCCAGTGTGGTGAGCTTGGAAGGAGTGCTGTGGAGAAGGAAATGACATCAGAGTAGATCAGAGAGAAAGAACTGATAAGTTGAAATCTCAGGTTATCTTTACCACAAACTCAGAGCTGAGAAAGAGAGAGTTTTGGTATCTTGAGCTTTCTTTTTAATTTCTTTGGGATAGAAACGTAAGTTTTCTCTTTTTTTTCCTATTTATTTTTTAATTAAAATACAATATACATACAGAAAAGTGCACAGATCATAAGTGCTCAATGATTGATTACAAAGTGAACACACTCCTGGAGCAACCACCAGGTCAAGAAAGAAAACATAATGAATACCCCAGACATACCCATGCCCATGGTGCCCCACCCCCAATCTCTACCTGCTCCTTACTTGCCAAAAGTAACCACCATCCTGATGTCTAATGTCATCAATTGAATTTGCCCCTTTTAAAGCTTTATGTGATTAGAATCACAGTATATGTTCTTTCATGTCTGGCTTCTTTTTGCTCTACATAATATTGTCGCTGTAGCTGTGGTTCGTTTCTGTTCACTGCTCTAAGTATTCCAATGTATAAACATACCAAAATTTATCTATCCATGTTAAAATGTTGTTTTTAATTTGGGGCTATTATGAAAAATGCCACCATGAATTTTCACGTACCTGTCTTTGGGTGCAAATGGTGGGTCATAGGATAAAGGTATGTTCATTTTTAGGAGATACTGCCAGTTTTCCAGACAGAGTAAACAAAGTTATACTCTCACCAGCAGAGTATCAAAAATCCCTGACAACACTAGGTATTGCCACTCTCTTTAATTTTTATCCTTCTGGTAAGTGCTGAAGTGGCTTATAATTATAGTTCACTGATTACAAAAATGGAGTTGATTGCCTTTTAAAATGTGTATTGGCAATTTGGGTAGCCTCTCTTGTGAAGTGCATGTTTAAGTCTTTTTCCCTTTTATTAAAAGAGGAAAATTCTAGGGCTATTTGAATACCAGTAAGGAAGAGGTCATAGGAAAAAGTGCCAGATGGACGATGAGACACAGAGATGTGGAGGGAAATGTTAACCTGATGGAAAAGCATTCAGTATTAACAATCAGCCCAAAATAGTTAAGTATATACTGGTTGGGCACTGCTGGACACACCCAGGCTCTCTCTAATCCATTCTCTCTCATCAGCCAGTGGGGCCTTTCTCTCATCCTTCAAATCCCAGGTAAATATGACTTCCCAAGGGAAGCCTTTCCAAACCCCACCTTCAGTGCAGCATCCATTTCCCTGGTATGTATGCTCATAACACTCTCTACTTCTCTTTCATCATATTCATCACACTCTTTGTGAACAGGTTACTGGCATCTTTCCATGTTTCCTGTAGCTTTTCTCCACTTCAGGAGGGTACAGTCTGTGCCAGCTTCCCTACTCTATCCTGATTGTATTCACTAAATACATGACTAACAAATGAAGGCTGCAAGTACAAAAATGTAGATGATCTGATTGCTATTCTCTTTGAACCTTTAGTCTAAGTGGTATGAATCTTCAAATGACTCATATAGACTAAATACTATAAGATTCAGAGGAAGGAGAAGGAAAGGAAGGCTTCCTGGAGGAGGTAGGCCTTGAAAAGCACAGAGAGAGGACAGGAAAGGACATGGACCAAGCAGAGGGAGTTGAGGGGGTACGCCACTTGACTGAAGCTGTTTTCTTCTCTGATGGATTCCCAGTGCACATAGTAAGCACTCAACAAACACTTGTTGACTTAAGACATCAATGAATATGCTCAGAGTGTTAGGGGAGCCTGGCTTCATGGAACAACTTATGCAGGGGGTTGGGAGAGATTAAGATGGGAAGAGTGGATTAAGGTTTCAAAGGAGGACATTTAGTTTAGTTTAGTTTGGGTTTGTTGGTCTGCATAACTGAATGCTTAACCAGTATTTTTATTTTTTCAAAATATTTGAAGAAATTTTTTAAGTTAAAAAAATAAAATAGAGCAGAAATATATTGAACAAAATGTTTAAGTCTCTCCCTTCCCCAACCCATTTCCCCAAAGTAGCCATTGCTAACAGATGGGCATATATTCTTCCAAATATGTTCAAGTCATATACAAGTATATTGGATATATATGTTTTATATATATATATATATATATATATCCAATTTCCAATTGGATATATATATATATATGTGTGTTATATATATCCAATATCCAATTGGATATATTTATATATTTTTAATATATTTTCACAAATGGGATTCATCTTAAGCCTACTAAGGCGAGTCACATTTTTCATCTATCAGTGTAAGATCATTTCCATGTCTGCATATGTAGATTTTTCCATATTACTTTTAATGCTTGTGCTGTATTTAAGATTTTCTGGTCAAAGTAAGGTGAACTGAAAATCCAGGATGAAATTAGGATGGATCAAAACATAGTGGAGGAAATGAGCCATCTGTAGAAGTGACCCAAGACACTGTTTGAAATGCGTGACTAAAAAATTTCTTAAACACCCCAAATCCAATCCAGTCTAACTGCACTGTATTATAATTATCTGTTTAAGTGTCGGTCTCTCCACTAGATTGACTACTTCTTGAGGTCAGGGCCTGTGGATCCATTTGTGTATGCCAGTCTTGTGCCGGGGATATAGTAGGCACTCAATAAATGCTGCTTGAATTGAATGGGTAAACACCAAAGAGGCACATTATCATGATGAGGTACGATTATCACCAAGAAAGCATAAACTAAATTTATCGCAAGTACCCTGTCTGTAAAGAAAGAATACTAAATAAATTAAAGAATCTCAACAGCTTTAGGAAAACCATCCACCCACCCACCACTACTATGACCTGAATTTCCAGTACAGGCCTGAACAATCCTGCTGTCATAAATTTAGGTTTCTGTAAAAATTTTAGGTAACCAACCAACAAGGGTTGTACCATTATTGTTTTAGCATAAATTTTATTAAGTCCATTTTATTTAAATTTTAAAATCCAAAATAATTTGCAAAATTCCAAAACAATTTCCATCAGCACATGATTAACAAAACTGAAATCAAATTATGCACAGTTTTGCAATTCTTGGTAAACAAATTTTTAAAAATCAATATCCATCTTTTATTCGAGTTGTTTTGCTTCTCCTTCTAAATACTAAAATTATCATTTGTTTTCCTTCTTATGAAACATGCATTTCATCTAAAGTCGTAAATCTGCATTTGTTGTAACCAAGCAAAACATGAGAACAGGGCCGGCGATGGTGCAATCTGCCAGCAGAGTTCTCTGCCCTGATGACAATACATTGAAGGTCAAAGAAAAACACTGCACAACAAATTAATCACAGCCACCAACTAAGAGAGGGATAAAATGATCACAATTAATACACACAAGTACAAAATAAGAGGAATGCAAAGGCAACAATAATCCAGGAGTACACAAATAAAATTTTTTATTTCCTAAGATTTGATGGTGTGATGGCAAAAAGCAGTTGTAAACATGGTTAAGTTGGCATATTTCCCTCTGTCCATCAGAAACAACTTGGCTTGTTTCCTGGGTGGTGAATACAATTGCAAAGAATAAACAAGGCTTAGCTTAAATCTCCAAGCAGGACACATGTGATTGAAGACAGTACAAATGTCAGAGAAAGTGTTGGAAATTTTGGAATGTATTTAAAAGAAAATCAAAGGTGGGGCCAGCCCAGTGGTATAATGGTTAAGTTCCACACTCTGCTTTGGCGGCCCAGGGTTCACAGGTTCAGATCCCAGGCATGGACCTACATGACACTCATCAAGCCATGCTGTGGTGGCATCCCACATACAAAATGGAGAAAGATTGGCACAGATGTTAGCTCAGGGTCAATCTTCCTCACCAAAAAAAGAAGAAAGAAAGAAAATCAAAGGCAATATGAGAAAAGAAATACCAGTGGTATTTGTACAAAGAAAGTACAGTTTATGTGGAAGCTATGACTAGGTCTCAAATTCGAATGTAACTATATCATTGTAAACAGGACCGCTGAACTATGCACCTTGCTCAGTCTCCTCAAACACCTCCTGGAATACGGCTTTGAGCACAATAAATTCCTCCACAATATTCTTTGGTGCAATTACTTTCATTTTGAATTAAAAAATACCCTTCAAAAAACCAAACATCAAGATTATAGACTAAAAATTCCAGAGTATATGGAGAGTATTGACATCACAATGTATTTGGGAAGTTTGAACTCTTCAGAGGACGCTTTAATTAAATGACTATCTCTAGTTTTGTGATATTGAAAGTTGAACTCCTATGAAGTGTTTTTTGACAGGATGAGGAGATGTCTTTCTCTACAAAACTCAGAGAATAGTTCTGATAAAATAATTCTGAAGAGATTAACAGAGACTAATGATCTCCAAATCAAGGAAATGGGTTTCTTTCTGCATCGACAGCAGGTAAAACCATCTCTGATCCATTTCTTCTCCAACTTTTAGTCAAATTAATTCTACGTCATATTTCATTGATTCTAAGACAAAACTTTTTTCACTTTTAACATTTCTGAAATTGGGATTCATTCTCCCACTGTGAGGAAACAAACTCACATTACACTTACCCTCTGCCGTCACCATATCTCAGTAACAAGGCTGCGATGCACACAGTCTCGGGCTAATATTCCTTTGGAGAATGCAAGGAAAAGGAGGCACCTGTCCCAGGGAAGAGGCTTCCACACCGTGAACTGAGGGCAGAGGCAGAAGTAGGGACTGACTCAGGAGTGGCAGTGAAAGAAGTGCCCATTTCCCCCCAATATATTAGAGAAAGATGATCCTTGAGAGGGGGAGGGACCTAGATCCTGTTTTATCAAAGGACGGGGGCTCAAACCACTCCAACTAAATGTTGAAACAAAGATGAAAGCAGAGGCTGCAGGATGTGTATTCCTTTGGGTAACAGGTAGAGTAGGAGGGCCTAGAAAGTAGAGATTGAAAGCACAGGTTCTGGAGTTGGGCTGACCTTGGTCCAGATTTCAGATGATCCGTGGCAATTACTAGCCACGTGACCTTGGGCAAATTACTTAATTTCCATAGGCCTCAGTTTTCTCATCTGTAAAAGAGAAATAACCAGAATAACAGCCTAAGCATTACTCACTATGGTAAGCTTATTGGGTTAGCATCAAGATTAAACGTGTTAATACACATGTAAGCTTAAAAAAAAATGCACACATGCTAAGTGCTCAGTAAATGTTAGCTAATATTTTACTGTTAATTTCTTAAACTCTTAAGAGCCTGACACATGTTTCAGGCTCTGAACAGATCATAGGTATGGCTAAGTCACTACCCTTTAGAAGCTGGGTTCCACTCCTCACTGTTCCTGTTCCACCTCTTCCCAAAAGAACAACTCATGATCAGCTGTGGACTGGGAAGCAATCTGTTGAGCAAGGTATTCTTGCCACCTAGTTCTTTTTTTAGCATTTGCTTTTGTGCCTTAGAAAAGAAGAATTTGTCCCCCTTGTCTACATTTATTCGCACTATACTTTCATTTGACTGTGGTTCTCAGCAAATAATTATTGGAGGAATGAATAAATGAATTTCTCTCCATGTCTCCCCCTTCTTCATCATCACTGCCTTAATATGGGTTTCCCTAGAAACAGACCCTGAGATGAGGATTCTTGTGCAAATTGTTTACTTGGGAGGTGATCCCAGGAAATACTAACATAAGAATGGAGAAGAGAGATGGGAAAGAGAAATGCAGCCACTGTGGGTGGCTGGAGTTTTCATCCCAGAGAACTCTGGGAGCCAGGGCAGAACATACATTTTGGAGTTATCCCTCCAGAGGGGTGAGAGAGCTGGGGTATTTATACCCCAAATCTTGTTCGTTGTTGGTTGAGGGCAGCTGAGAGGTAAGGGTAGGGAAGGTTAGTTCTCCAGCACTTCAGGCCTGCAGGGCAGGTGGACAAAGAAAACTCTGGTCATCACAGAAAACCCTCAGGCAAATAAATGCAAGAACAGCAGTGGAAGGCAGACCTGGTTGCAATAAAGTGGTAAGGACCAGGGGGAGTGGGCAGGGCACCAACATCATCTGCTACAATCACCCTTCTGCAACCAAGGTCAGAGGCTGTGGTCAATGTTGGCCTAAGGACAGAAAGAGAGAATCAGCATTTCTCACACCAGGAACATTGCCTCTGAAGGCTAAACTTGGAAGCCTCCCAAGAGTACTGAAATAAATTCAAGCCTCCACTACAATGGAGTACAATGGAGCCAGGAAAAGGAACAAAGTAGATTTATATATGCTAGTACTGGAAAAATGTCCAAGATACATTGTTGAGTCAAAAAAAACTTAAGGGCAGACCAGCATTTAAAAGACTGAAAAATTGGGGCCGGCTCCATGGCCGAGTGGTTAAGTTCACGCGCTCCGCTGCAGTGGCCCAGGTTTCGGATCCTGGGCGTGGACATGGCACCGCTCATCAGGCCACATTGAGGCGGCATCCCACATCCCACATCCCACAACTAGAAGAGCAAGTAACTAAGATATACAGCTGTGTATTGGGGGGGGGGGGCGGTTGGGGAGATAAAGCAGAAAAAAAAAGAATGAAAAATTAATAAGCAAATATATAAGTATGTGTGTGTTTGTATTTATATACACATTTTCAAGAGATTAAATGGACATTTGTCCTTTGGGTTTCTCAGAATCCAAATCCAAAATCCATGGAAATCGAAGGGGCCCCTGACTGCTAGCGTGAGGCTAATGAATAGACGCTCTAGCTCTGAACTTTGACTCTTAAGAGAAGGATCTAAGGATATGGCAGCGTTAGAGGACATTCACTGTGGCTCCAGCACAGTCCAAGGGCACCCAGTGACAGGGCAGCAGGCTGAGCAGCAGCAGCAGCATCCCAAAGAGAGCTGTCCTGGCTGTTTTGGGCTGCGCCTCACCTCACTTGTCCCTTGGTTCCTGAGCAAGCCTGTTTCCCCCGCCCCCAGTAGGTTCTATAAGCTACTCCATCCTTTTCTGCTGTCAGTTTCTGTTGGTGGCAACCAGGAGCATGGACTGGATAGGAGGGATTCAGAAGAAACTGGTAACAGGGGTTACCTGCGGGAAACGGGAGAGCAGACTTTGGATGGAAAGGAGATGTATTTTGTTTTATGTTGTTCCATTATTTTAACCATGTGCATTTATTAATTTTTAAAGTTAAAAATATTTTAAGGGAGTGTAGTTTAAATAAATTTACTTTTTAAAGCCTCCCAATAGAACAGCATCTAGACAAGAAACATGTGGATTAAAGTATAGTTCTAGCAGCAGGCGCAGGATGGGAGGGTAAGTATTGTCCTCTCCCCTCTACTCAAGTCCTCTTGCCAGGGAGAGATTCTTCACCTGGAGTGTTTGAATAGAACTCAGGAGGTCCATGAACCTGAATAGAAAAAAAAGAAGAAGGCAGCAAATCACAGTAGCATTTGCACTATCCATGACTTTTTTACCAAGCGAAATCACAGATATTTTCATGTCATGTTACAGTTATCGCAGTATCACAAAATATCGTTTATACTCATCACTGCTTCTAAATTACCTTAGTGATTAGACCTGTCTTTAGATCTTACGCCGTCTGAAGAGGGGATAACTGGTCCACCTGCTCTATAGGGTCACGTTGTCACTGCAATAATAACACTAATTGTTAATAACTACTAAGCTCTCAGGGTTTGGCACACAGTAAAAAACCAGTAACAGTGGCTGCCTCTGGGGAAAGGGACTTGAGATTTAGGGTGGAAGGGAGTCTTGATTTTTACCACCTGCTATATTATGTTGTTTGAACTCAATGTGTTAGCAATTATTATTACTGCATCCAAAAAGTCATTGAGTCGGGAGGCACAAAATTCTGATCTACTAAGAGATCATCTCCTAGATGATACATATTAATTTATTTGCTCCTTTATGATAAGTGAAACAATCTAATCTACAAACATAAAAGAGAATACCACAATGATGTTTGTTAAATAAGCATATGCACAAATTTAATGCAGAAATAGGGATAGAGACTTACTTGCTATGGCTCTTCTTTCATTCTGCAAACAAGCTCTTATTTATAGAATGTTAAGTTTCTCCTGTACATTACTTTGTACCACCTCCACTTCCACTCCCAAGGAACCTATGGAGGTGTGGGTGGGAGAGAGAAGGCACTCTAAAGGAAATCTTTACTCTGGAATTAAAATAAACATCTTCTCAATACCCAAGGGAAAGTCTGGGAAGGCTTCCTTCTCTTCAGTTAAAAACTAGATATCTTTTTAAATATTAGTAAGGAGAATGAAAGTATCAGCATACATTCCAGAACCATCGAGAATGAAAAGTCAGTCTGCCTGTTAACTATAGTCTGTAACTAAGAATCTTGATCTGTGCTGAGCATCATTACAGGACAGCAGGGGAAAGGTCTGTATTTTTAAACTAACATGAGGCCTACCATGTCCTCAGACAACAGCCATACGTGGGAAAAAAAAAATGCGAGTGCAAAATACAGTGCTGCAAACTGAGTGCAAGGGTATATATACGTGGCAGAAATATAAAGACAAGAGAGCATAATTCTTTCAATCATTTGATTCATCCAGCAAACCAAGTGTGCTTGCTGTCCAGGCAGGGACCAAAACTGAGCAAGAGAGGCCCCTGTCCTCCAGGAGTTCACAGGCCCGGGGGCTTAAACAGCAAAGACCGCCTCTCAAAGGAATGTTCAAGGAGTGGCAGAAGAAGGGCAGCATCTTAAGAAGCAAGTTTTTAAAATTGCCAACATCACAGGGATGCTGTCAGCAAAATGTAGACGATGAAAACCCTAAAGGACAAAAACCCTGATTTTTTTCAAGAAGTAAATTGCAAGGAAAAAAAAGAGAGAGATGGAGAGAAATCTATAAATTAAGAGACTTAAAAGGCATAGCAACCAATCATAATGTATGGACTTTATTTGGGTCATAATTTAAACAAAGGATTACTTAAAATTTTGACATTTTAAGAAAATTGGAAATTTGAACACTGGGTATTTGATGATGTTAAGGAATTATTGTTAATATTTTAGGAGACGGTACTTTATTTATGGGTGGCAAAATATTGTGTCTGAGACTTGCTGTAGAATGGTATGAAGGGGGAGCAGGTGTGGATGTAGATGAGTCAGGATTGGCCATGGATTGATCTTGTTGGGGCGAGGTGATGACATATAGATCATTATTCTGTACTTCATTTGTATACGTTCAAAACTCCTCATAATAAGGCTTGGTTGTTTTTTAATCTCCAGGGGAGATCAGTAGAAATCAGAGAGGTAATGAAAAGCATACAGTTCTCGGGCGAGAGAAGCTCAAATTCCAGCATGAAAATCTCTCTCTTGTGGGTAAATAATCCTCCTCTTTGCAACTTCTCTCCTATTTGTGCGGTATGGGCAGAATCCCTCTTCTCAGTGCTAGTATTTCCTTCGCCTTGAGCCTCTGATTCTTTTTCTAGGCATAGTAAGAGATTTGAACTGGTCCAGCTCTTCTCAGGAGTGCTCCTCTCCTGGCCAGCCAGCTTGCATTTGCAAAATATCTGGCCAAGACCAGAGCATGATCCTTTGGGAGTCCTTTGGGAGAGGCACAGACCACCTTGGCCTCATTAGCCTGAGGCTCTAGCTCGTGGGGCTAGACCTCCCGCTACAGGTTAGCATCCACGTGCAGGACCAAGGGGCAAGCTGGTCTGGGAAGGGACAGAAGGTCTAGAAGACGATGAGGGGGCAGCAGCTCACTTTCTGACTGGGGGCTTCTGGAGAGCAGAGTAGTGAGGAGGCTTCTCAAGGAAATGTTCAAAACCCAAAGCAAGCTGGAACCATTTGGATGCCCAAAAATATGTGACACTGGCCTCCTCTTTTTCTGGACAGTTCTCTCTCTGGCACAGCCTTTCCCATATTTCTTCCTCTTTTCTGTCACCCAGGTCTGTACCATCGTTTCTACATTCCAAGTTCTTCATAATTTGGCACCTCAGTCTGCCCAGGGCATGAACATATGTGCGGAAATAGCACTGAGATACCATTTGGGACCTATCAAATTGGTAAGGATTTTAAAATGTCAATGCCCAGTGTTAGTGAAGGTTACTGGGAAAGAGGCATTGTACCCCTTTTCTGAAGGGCAATTTGTCAGTTGGTATCTTAAACTTTAAAAATGTGCATATCTTTTGCCATAGTAATCATACTTCTGGGAATTTGTCCTAAGGGAATTAGCTATGCACAAAATTTGTGTGTGAGAATGGTCCTGATGGAACTATTGCAAAAAATTGTGAACAACCTAAATATCCAGCAACAAAGGACTATTTAACTCATGTTAAAGCCATATAGTGGAGTACTACAGAGACATTAAAATCATGCCTTAGCAGCATATTTAAAACATGGGAAAATATTCATACCATATTAAACAGAGAAGCAGATTATGAAACAGTACATATCATATGATGTCAACCTTGTAAATGCATAGAAAAAATAAATGCCAAAGCATTGCCTGTGATTTCTGGGTAGTAGGATTAAACACAATTTTAATATTCTTGTAATTCTCTGCTTTTCCCAAAATTTCTCCATTGGTTGCTTTTTTAAATCAGAAAAAAAAAAAACTTCAGATTATTTGCAAAAGCAAGTAAAGAACAGACTAAGAAAGAAACTCTTGCACTTTTCTCCCCTCTCTTGCTCCAGTCAGACTGAAGGACTGTAGTTATGAATAACAGTAGTTACTGTAATAACAATAGCAAACATTCAAGGAGGGCTTTCCTTTGGCCCGTCACTGGTGGGGAGCTCTTTCTGTGCATTTTCTCATTTAGTGCTCACCACCCTGGGACGAAGTAGATGTTCATCTCCTGTCAAAGATGGGCAACCCAGGCTTGCAGAGAGCTTCAGGAACTTGGCTGTGGACACACAGCTAACTGACCATCCAGGCTTCTAAGTTGATATAATTCCATAACCCACCCTGCCTCAAAGACACTCAGCTCTACAAAGCCCAGAGAGAAATGTCATGTTATGTCACAATATCTTAAGAAACTCCACGCTCTGGGGAGACCCAAGGCCACTCAGACCAGAATTCTGTCACTAGAAAAGGCACCAGCAATGAGCTGCCAAAGGAGGAGTCCACCCATCCATCACAGAAATGCCTGCAGAACCCGTTATGTATTAGTTCAGTCTGTGGCCTCTGTTGGAGTGAGAAGTTTCTTCAATTTGTTAACTTCACCCTCAGGGAGTTCTTTGGATATGTTTTTGTTTGTTTGTTACTTTTTCCCTCTTACTCTGCCTAGTTTGAGAGTCTTGGACCAGCCTGGCCACGCCCATTATCCATTCTCCATTTCTGGGTGCACAGCCTGGTTTACAGAAGATATTTATGCATGCCTATTGGTTTAATGAAGGAATGTAAGCTGCATGAGGACAGGGATTGAGTCTATCTCAGTAAGCACTGTATCCCTGGCATCTAGATGGTGCCCACTATAGAAAGTCTCAAGCAAGATAGAGGTACTGTCTAACTAATGAATTAATTATACCACCTTGAGTCTTATCTCTTCACACTCTTTCAGGACAAGAGAATTCTTATCTCTTTAGTCTATCAAAATTAGAGCACCAGCACTTACCTCCTGACTCCTATCTAATAAAACTAATTGTTTTAGTTGTAGGCTCTCAGTGTCTTTCTTCAAGTGCTGAGGTCAGATTTGCAATCAGTGCCACTGGCAGAATTCACCATGGATTTGCACAAAGGGATTGTCAAGTATTTGGTTTGATTTCTGTGTCCCAAGGCTTTTTCCTTCTAAAACAAATTTCCCCACCCTCTCCCAGAGCAAAACTGCTAGTTCTGCTAACTGGGTCACTTAGCAGAAAGCCAAGATTCTGTCTTTTTTCTTCTGGTCTTGTCTAGGGCCAAGACCCAGTGAGCTGTGCTCTAAGGACTTGCCAAGGCTTTCTATTAATGCCAGTTCCTACAAACATGTCACACCCCATCCTCCCGCCTTCAACCAGCTCCTCCACCTTCCAAGGCAACCTGCCAGCTTGTATCTCTGGACAGCTTGAGGCAGTTCCTGATTGGATGTTCTTCACCTGGAACCCTGGGCAAAGAGTACAGGTCCAAGTTCAAAGCTGTCACCCCTCTGCTGAGGTCGAGGGTGAGAAGAATGCTTCAAATGAGCTGCCCTGGTTAAGCATTCTTGAGTCCACTGCAGGTTCCCTGGGAAGTAGGATCAACTGTCCAGGCTGCAAAGGCAATTGTGTTAGAAGTTTGGATGCAGCTTGTTTTTAAAAGTCTATATGAGAGGCCAATTAATTGATGTGGTTGTCTGGTCCAGAGGAAGAAATTCAAGGGGTATCACTCAAGAGTAGGGTGTCTTTGGTGAATTGGGGGATGGAGGCAAGTCAGACAAATTCATGCTGATTATTCACTTAGATATATAGATATTATAATAGATATGTAGAAATGTGAATAAGTATATTTAATAGATATGTAGAATTATAACCAATATATATATAAAATATTCAAATAGTAAATGTATGCAGGTTGAGGACTATACACAAACCAGAACCTACACCAGGAAACAGACCCTTACTAGCACCCCAGAAGCTCCCCTTGTACCCCTAAGTTTTGCCTATGTTTGAACTGAAATGGAATCATGCAGTATGTAGTCTTTTGGATCTGGCTGCTTTTGCTCAACATTACATTTGTGAGGCTCATTGATGCTGTTTAGTGTAGCAGTAGTTTGTTGATTCTTATTGATGTATAGTATTTCATTTTGTGAATATACCACTATTTGTTTATAGGTTCCACTCTTGATGGTTATTCAGATAAATTTCCAATATAGGACTGTTACAAATAGTGCTGCTAGGAACATTCTCGTACATGTCTTTTGGTGAACAAAGGTGCACATTTCTAATGGGTATATACTTAGGAGTGGAATTGCTGGGTCAAAAGGAATGCAAATATTCAACTTTAGTAGATGCTGCCAACCCATTTTCCAAAGTGTTTGTCCCAGTTTACACTCCATCAGCAGTTCAGGCTAGTTGTGTAGCTCTAGGTTTTCAGCATGATGCTTAGGAGTACACGTTCTGAAAACAACCCCTTACCAGTTATGTGATCTTGGACGTGTTATCTAGCCTCCAAGAGCTTCAATTTTCAGATCTGTATAATGGGGATATTGATTATGTACACTGACTTCATAGGAAGAAGTGAGAACCAACTAGAGTTGGTGTTTAGCTTAGTTCTGCATCTGGCATGAAAAAGGCCCTCAGGGATGTCATCATCTACTGATTGCTACCCTAGCTCAATCTCCAATGAGAGAGGGTTTGTGTGTGAGTGAGGGAGACAGCAATGGAGGCAGAAAGAGATTGATTCGTTCTCGGTGGAGCTCAATTTAGCATTTTTGCAGTTGTTATTTTGTCTTTAAGTCAAACTACAAATTCTCGTGGTGGAGCAGGCAGACAGAGATCTTAACCCAGGTGAGAAGATGAGATTCGGCTGAACAGGTGAGAGCTCAAGAAACCGAGCAGGAAAGAACTTTTCCGTTCGCACGCACACCCGCCAAGTTCCTATCAAAACCAAACCAAATCAAACAAAACCAACCAACCAAACTAAACAAAACAGAACCGAGAGATTCGCTTGCAAAGCGATCACAGCGTTTCGGGTTCTGATCCAATGGAACATTCAACTCAGACCTACCCTGCCCGGCAAACATCCAGAAGTTTGGGCGAAACTGAAATCGGTTCTTCTCACCCCTTTGCCCCTCCAGTCCCTGCTTTCCCCTGCCAGCTTAACTCCTGCTCTCAGCACTTAACGTTAATACCTTTGGGCAGGCTCCACCGCGTAGTTTAACTAGCTGCCAAGTTAAATAACACGGAGGATCCTAAGCTGTCTTCCCAGGGAGCCAGAAATCGACATCACCCGAACTACGTAGGGCCGGTCACTCACCAAAACGCGTTTTTATTTCATGTATGTATAGATACATATATTTCAAATATATATATATATATATATAATATACAGTCATTTATATGCAGATGTGTGCATTATATACATACATATAATTGTTCTTTATAAACGACTGTCTCCTTTGGGTTGCACACCAAAATTGCGTGGCCAGAGGAGAACGCGTTTGCACGAGACGACTGCCTTCGCCCACAGCGACTTGCAAAATGACACGTCCGCTGGCAAATTGCTGCGCGAGGGTATTGGATCAGATTCCTAATTAAATGGCATTTCTAAGTGAAGGGTTGTCAATAGCAGTGAATATATATACGTATACATATACATATATACACATACATATATACACAATATGCATACATATGCATATATATGACATATATATATATATATATATATCGTGTGTGATTATATATGCATCCAAGGCAGAGAGGAGAGCACACCAAACTTGGGCGGGTGGAGACTGCAGATCTGCTCTTTTGAGAGACTCCTCTGGCCTAAGAGCGCGCACACTGCCCAGATTTCTGAAGACATGGCGAGTGTCCTCTGATGTGATCGCGTAGGGGGTTGGGAGGATTCTGGAAATCATGATAGGTTTGCACCACCGCCCTCCTCCCCCGTTGGCTGCAAAGCCGGCTGCCCTTGGCTTTTAGGCACCTCTCCTATTCGTGGGTGAAGACCAGTCTGTGGGTGCACTGAGATTTGCAAACCAGTCGCCGAATGCCACCGGCGCTGCAAGACAGCCGCCGGATGCAGTGGGACGGGCGCTCCGCCACCCTGGCTGTGGGCGCCGCAGCCTCCCTGAGGACGCAGGCAGATGCAGACGGCTCTGGCCCATCTGTCCCCGGAGGCCGGGGCCCGAGACTGTGCCCGCGCGCTCCGTGCGGGAACCCGGGACCTCTCTGGGCGCGCCCGGCCTCGCCTGGCCCGGGTGTCTGGGGCTCTTTGTCTCCCGGCCGCACTAATCCTGCAAACCGCGCGCACCGAAGGCAGAGGCCCCTGCGCCTTGGATAAGCCCACCACTGGCAAGCCGGTTCGAATGTTTTCAATAAAATGCTTCCTGGGGGGAAAAAAAAAGAGGATCGCAGAAGAATTTCTCTTCAGAAGTTAATCTATTTTCAGCGTTTAAGCGTGGCACCATGTAAATCAGATCCTAAATGTCCCTTTAGAAAGAAGGAAGGGAGGGAGAGAGGGAGACTCCTTAAACCATAAAGTTTGTTTGGTTTGGGGGTTTTTTGGTTTTGTTTTTTTCCAAACAAGTCACGGAGGAGCTGGGAGAAAGAACATCAAATCTGCCCAGTGGGAGTTTCCCCAAACTCAGCAGCCTTAAGCATCCTGTATGCCCTCAAGCTGCTCAGCTCCCTGGGGACATGGCACAGGAGATGTATTACGTAGTGCAACCTAATAAGCAGGTGAGAAAATAATAATAGTATTTAAAATAAGGGTGCCTCTTGTCATCTAGAACCAAGAGATACGAGCCACCAGGGCTGGAATTGCAACACCTTTTTGGAGTAGAAATGCTTGCCTTTTCCCTCTGTGATCCCAGAAGTGGTGCAAATGTGTGAGCTTTCGCTCAGAAAAGGGATTTTCCTCTGCGGTTGTCTGTACCCCGGGAAGGCGTCTGCCAAGTAATTTGTCCTAAAGTGAGGGTGATTTCTGGCATTAAAAAAAAAAATTTAAACAGAAGTCATCATTACGGTGTTCGGGTTAGTGACCATAAAAAGGCCCGAGGGAGGGGGCAAGGGGAGAGGAGAGGCTCTAGGCGCGCCAGTCATATTTAATATGCTTCCCACAAGAGAAGCCCCTGTAAAATCAATAGACAGCCGCCAGCTGTGCTTAAACCTGCGATTTCAATTAAAACATTGCGCTCCAGTCCTCGGGCTTGAGCCTGGATCCCCAATCAGGGGTGTGCGAGTGGCTTGGCCCGGGTGCAGCGTCCCACAGCCTCAGAGCCCCGAGGTCGCGGTCCAGGTCAGGCCCAGCGGAGCCGCAGAAGCGCCCGGCTTTGGCACCCCGCTCTGCAGCGTGGGAAGAGCCCAGGCCGCCGAGGGGCGTCAGGCTTAACTCTGGCAGTGTTTCCCCACCGCGGCCGAGGTGTGGAGGCCTGAGCGTGGGCCAGATGGGCCGAGGCGAAAGCGTCTGGCTTTTGGCTGAGGCGCCCGGAGTGAGATGGGCCCGGAGCTGAGGCCTCAGGGCGGAGGAGGACCCCACGGTGGGTGCAGCTGCAGGCCTGGGTGGCCCGGGCTGGCAGGAGCGCAGCCTGGGGATCCAGCCCCTGGGGCGGAGCGCGCTACGGCCTAGCGAGCCTCACTTGGGCCGTGACCCCTTGCCTCCAGGTCAGGTGTTGATCCGGCGACAGACCCCAAGGCACTGCCACCTCCAAAGTGGAGTTTGTAGACCAGTCTGGACTGGGAGAGACTGGGACCCATCCATCACCACGGTCTCGGCTCACTTCTCTCGGAAAACTACCGCCTTAAAGGACAAGACTTTGGAGCGAGAGGTCTGCTTATCCCTGGAGCCTCCCATTGCCCTTCCTGTGGCATTATGTGGATTTTTTACCCTATTGAAAATGTGTAGGTAGAAAAAAGTTACCCCCAATCTCACACAACCCCTCCATCAACTCCTTAAAATTGTCAAATTTCAATTCCTACGGTTGTCCCTGTTTGTTTTTTTTTTAACAGTTCAGCCTTAAAAAAAAAAAAAAAAAAGATGCTCTCACTGAGAATGAATTTGGAGGGTTGGGGGGGCAGCGCATCGAAATCTCAGCACTCCCTCCACCAAGTGCCACATTTCCCTAGTCCTCTATTATTCTGCCTGAAATCATCTCGTTTACAGAAAATATTTGTTTGCACTATTAGTTGGTACTGGAGTTAATTACTCAATGTGTTAACGTGAAGTAATATGTATAAAAGTAGGATCAGTGTTTATTGTGTGGGTGAGCTGTTGAGCGGTGCTTGAATAAACTGCAATTAGGGTTAGATAGAGATTAATTAACATGTGAGTGGCAAGGTGTAAAATAGTTTCCAACTCTCCACTTCAATATAATCTGCGGGCGAGGGAAGGAGAAGTTTGTGGAAGCTAATTAAATACTTTCGTAAAAGCCAGTGTATTCACCCAACATTTGGAAAGAGAGGCACATTAGGGGCAACTTGTTTTTAACCAAACGTTTTCTTTCTGTGGAGGTAGTACTCCTTTGTGATGCCGGGGAGAGAGAGATGGTTTATGCAGCTACAAAAAGCTCTGGGGATGGCAAGGCAGGTTCACGGAAAGCCTTTGGAAGCATTTCAGCCTGATGGAGCTTTCAAACCAGCAGATCTTTCGAGCTGCTGCCGAGATCAACAATTACCCAATTTGGAAAGGGGGTTGGGGTGCAGTGCTGGTGGCTGAACGGGATCCACAGGAAAGTCGGGAGACAAATTCGGGTTTTGAGACCCTGCGGGTGTTTTGATACTGTTTCAATGTCAGGGTGAGTTGTTGGTTTGTTTCCTGGTTGGTGGTGGTGGTGGGGAGTTCATCTGTGTTCTTGTTTTCACATTAATATAGGGATGGGGGTACATTGGGTCTGGAAGTCTGCGTCTCTGAACATCTAAATTAAATGGGCTGTATGGAAATGTTCTCCACAAGAGCAAGGTTCTTTCTAGCTTTGAAATCTGGAAGTTGGGGGACGGGGAGAGAGGGAGGGGATAGACTCCTGTCTGCTGAATTTGGAGGCAGTTTCCCAGCTTGGCAGGGTGAGAAAATAAACCCACCGCAGCTGCCCTACAGGCCACTTTCCCTCAGAGACCGCACTTGGCTCCATCTCTTTGCTTTCCAAGTACACTTTGCCTTTCCCTTACCTGCAGTGTCAATATCCTGTCTGAAATTACACCTCGGAGGGGGAGTGGGTAGGAGAGAGAACTTCTGAAGGGGAAAAGGAACGATTTGCCTGAAGACAAAACTAGCCTTTTCCTGGTCCCTTTCCCTGACGGTTTCCTGGGGATGTTTTGCCCCTGAGAGGCCTGGGACAGGATGGCCAGTCCCTCAAGACCTGTTCCTGAGGGAAAAAAGAGAGAGTTTGCGTCCATCAGCACTTTCTTGGGCTCGACAAGATCGTGTGTCTTTGGAGATGGAATTCACTATCAAACCCTCAACCCTGTTTGCTCATATTATACCCACGGTAATCCTCTTAAACTGTGGTTGCGGCTACAAAGCTCGTGGTCTTGCAAAAGCCGGCTGGCAAGATATAATTGTCCCGCAAACAAAACTGTCCAAAAGTTTTTTAAAAACCCCTGCACCCCCTCCTTCTCCTTTCCTAAACCTAATTCTCTCGCTCGCTCTTTTGCTAGCCCCCCCTCCCATAAGAACACTCGGCCTCGACCACTTTTGTTGTCGCCAAGAGCACCCGGCCTGTTGAAAGTGCTGGAGCGTCTTTGAGCAGTTTGTTGTGATACGCAGGTGGAATGGTCTGCAAACAGATGAATTCAGCCCCTCCAAACCGAGCGCGGAGCGCGCTGCTTTTGTGCGCCAGGCACAAAACGCTGAATTCCTCCGAACTTACTTGGGGCTTGTCTAGAAAAGGGCCTTTTCTTCCCTCTGCTTGTACCTCTGGCCACACTAAGTCTCTGCCCGCCCCCCTCAGGCCCCCTCCCTCTCCCCTCTGATAATCCTTCTCTTTATTTTAGAAAAACACAAAACCCGGTTCCACGCGGTGCTTTAGTGGCTAAAAGTGAAAGAACTGCCTTGGCAGAATTCAGCTCTACGAATCACTTCGGAAAATTGGTTCGACTGAATGGCCTTAGGAGGAAAAACGTTTTAATAGGATCCAGGGGAGGTTCTGCTGTTTCAATCTGCTCCTTAAACAGGTGGAGATTGGACCTTCTCAATTATACAAACAGTAAGTACCCATCAGCAGGGAGAGCCGCCCTCCGAATCCTCCCCGCACGCAGCCCTAAACCAGCAGCAGAGCCGGGCTTTGCCTCAGAAACCCGATCACAAATCAGCGATTCTGATCGATTAGGATCTCAAACAGTCCTCCAGCTCGCAGTGCAGTCTCCTCCAGCCGAAGGCGGCGAGTCGGCCAAAGATGGGGAGGCGCACTCGCCCGGTGCCGAGGCCCCCGGGGTCTGGGCGCGCGGCCTTGCTCTTCCGGACGCTTCGGGGTCGTCATTAGGTGGCGGGAGCTCTCTCTCGACCTCAGACGCCAGCCAAGGCGAGCTCGTTGTTTTTGCATAAATTAATATTTCCCCATTAACAAGTTCCCCCCCTCCAAACGCGGCGCTCGCGTCCATGCGCCACATCCTAATGAGGTAATTATCATTTGCGCGTGTTCGGGGCTGGCGCCGGCTCCGTGGGTAAATGGCAGTTTATTAGCACGATGCCCAGCTCGGCTGCAGAGGGCTAAGGGATACTTCGGCGACTAGACGGACAACCGGGGCCCTTTGGGGCGGCGCGTCCAGGACGCCCTGCCCTCCCCGCGTCCCCCAAATCTGTAGGCCCGCAAAGTTGTGAATCACGCACGGAACTCTGCCTGGGTTTAGGCTCCCCCCCGCCCTTCTTTCCACCGGCAAAACCATCACGATTCTTCCCCCTCCCCCTCCCGTCTCTTCCCTCCTTCCCGATTCGCGAACCGCTCGCACTTTCCCGAGGGGAGCGCGGGCGCCAGTAGCCTCCTTTTAAAGTTTGAGGGGCGGTGGCGGCGGCCGGCAGGCGCGGGGGAACACAGGGGCCGCTACGGGAGCCGCGCCGCCGCCCATGTCATTCCACTTCAAGTGACTTCATGTGATGTCAGCTGAATGTAAAAGACAGTGATCTCACGCGGAGGGGAAGATGTTTGCCATCAAAATGTGACAGAGGAGACACGCTGCATGGCTCGGAACGCATCTCCTTGGCGGTGGGGGAAAGAGGTAAATGCAAGGTAGCTCTACTGGTCCTCTTTAACTTTGCCCCTTCACTGTCCAGCTCGCAGCACGCGTGGCGGAGGCCGGGGTCCCGGGAACGGCTCAGGGGGGTTAATTTGAGGCTCTTTTCTTTCTTTCTTTTTCTCTCTCTCTTCTTTTCCTTTGTAAACCCTCCCCTTTTTCCCCCTTTCAAAGTCCCGGGGCAGGGGCTGGTGGGTTCCTTTCCGCGCTGGGTTAATGGGCGGTAATTTGGTACCCTTGGGTGCACTTTGTTCTGCCCCTGTTCATTTGAATGCAAATGGGTGACCTGGACCCGACAAGGTGCTTATTAAGTTGCGGTTTCCCTCCCTGCCTTTTCCGGAATGCAGACTTAGAGGAGAGAAGCTGCGCCCTGGCCCAGTCCAGCACGGCTCGGCTCGGCGCGCCATGGCAAGCTCGGCTTCCCTGGAGACCATGGTGCCCCCGGCCTGTCCGCGCGCCGGAGCGTCGCCGGCCACTTCCAAGACGCTGGCCTTCTCCATCGAGCGCATCATGGCTAAGACGTCGGAGCCCCGTGCGCCCTTTGAGCCCCGGCCCGGGGCACTGGAGGCGGACGGCGGCCAGGGCAAGAAATTGCTCAACCTCTGCTCGCCGCTGCCCTGTATGATCCCCCTCCAGCCCCTAGGCTACGAGGTGCCGTCCAAGACGCTGCTCAGTTACTCCGAGCTCTGGAAAAGCAGCCTCCGGGCGGGCGGCGGTGGAGGAGGAGGAGGAGGCGGCGGCGGCGGCGGCGGGGGGGCCCCGGTGTGCGGCGCCAGCGGCTTGTGTAAAACCAACTGTGGCGTGTGCTGCAAGGCCGAGCTGGGCCTGGCGCCGTCTGCGCTGCCCGCGGGCAGGGTCATCAAGCCGCAGGTCATCAACCAGGCGGTGGGGCTGCCGGCCAGTGGCTCCCTCTACTACTTCAACTACCTGGACTCTGCCGCGTATCCGCCGTCTGAGCTTCTCGGCGGCCACCTCTTCCCATCAGGCCTCCTCAACGCACAGGCCCCCGCCGCCCTGGCTGCGCACCCCAAGCTCTTTCTACTGGAGAACGCCAAGTTGGCCGGCCTGGCCGCGGACAAGTTCCCCCATCCGGCCCCCTACACCCATAAGGAGCGCTTGCCCGCGCCGCTGGAGCAGGTGCTAAAGGAGAACTCGGCCCTGACCGCCGAGCGGGGCGGCGTCAAGGGCCACGGCAAGCTGCCCGGGGGCTCCGCGGACGGCAAGCCCAAAAACTTCACCTGCGAGGTGTGCGGCAAGGTGAGGCCCGGGGTCCGCAGGGCCGGGAGGGGGGAGCAGCAGCGGCTGCCTCCCTGGGGCAGCCTGAACCGCCCCCTTTTCCAGGTCAGGAGCTCTCCACTGTCTACCTAAATTGGGGGGCCTCCTTGGGCCTCAGTTTCCTATTCTGTACAATGGGGATGCCGTGGTCAGCAGCCACACAGGACTGGCGTGAGGAGTGGGTTGGGAAGCGCTTTGCAAAATGAAAAGGGCTCTGGTTTCTGAAGGGAGGTGTTGGTTGGGGGAGGTAGGCTGTGGCCTCCCCGGGCTGATGATTCTAGACTCTCATACGGACACACCACAAGGCCCCCTCGTGTCCTTCCATAGGTGTTTAACGCTCACTATAACCTCACCCGCCACATGCCGGTCCACACCGGAGCCAGACCGTTCGTGTGCAAAGTCTGCGGCAAAGGCTTCCGCCAGGCCAGCACGCTCTGCAGACACAAAATTATCCACACCCAGGTACGTGGCCCCGGGTCCGGCCCGGCCCGCGCGCAGCACCCCGCGCCAGAGCGACGGCGTTGGGGAAAAGATGGTCAAGGGTTCCCCTTACCCCTCCCAGGGGCCCATGTCCCTTCAAGGTACCCCCGAGCTGGCCTCTCCCGGCGGGGCCTCGGCCTCACTGTGCGCGCGTCCTTCTCCGCAGGAAAAGCCGCATAAATGCAACCAGTGCGGCAAAGCCTTCAACCGCAGCTCCACGCTCAACACGCACATCCGCATCCACGCGGGCTACAAGCCCTTCGTCTGCGAATTTTGCGGCAAAGGCTTTCACCAAAAAGGTAACGCTCGGGACGAGGCCCTCTCCTCACCTCACCTCGGGACACGGCGGGTCACCGCTAGCGGGAAGGCAGAGAAGGATCCGGAGAGAGGAAGCGCGAGAGCCGCAGGCTCGGGCGCAGCATTTCTTTGGAATCGGGTTGTGCCGGGTTTGGGTGGAAGCTCTCCGGGCCGGGTTAGTAGACCTCGCTGGATTCAGGCTGGTTGCACAGGGAGACTGAATTTGAGAGGTGGGAAGAAAGGAAGGAAGGGGCAGAGGGAAAGGAAGTAGGAGAAAGAGAGGGTATTGCCCTATAGAAAAAGCTTCCCATTGTAGCCCGGACTCCCCTTTCAAATGAAAAAAATTCGAGGCAAATCCACCTCCTGGGAACAATTTAAGATTGGGGGAAATCGCTACAGTCCCCAGAACTCCCAGGCCAGGCGCCCCGCTTGGATTTTCCAAGGCAGTTTCGGATCTCCTGGTGGTAGTTGGGGGACCAGAGGGAGTGACTTTAAAAATGAGAAGAAAAAAGAATGAGGGACGAAGCCCGGGTTCGTGCGAATTTCTTCGAGCGAGGCAGCAGCCGAGAGAAGGACCCGATGCGTCTCTGGGCTGCGCAAAAGTTTCCAGGCCGGCGAAGCACAGCGGGAGGGAGGCTGCGCGGGCCTCAGGACCGGGAGGGGCAGGGGCGCGGGGCGGCTACGCGGGACTCGTCCTCCGTCCTGTGGTGAGAGCCCCGGGCTTGACGCGGACGAAGTTTGACAACTTCTTCACTCGGAGAGGTCGCGCCCGCCTAGCCAAGCGTCGCCTTCTTTGCGCGGGCACCTGAGCCAACCCCGGGGCGCCCGGGCCCCCCCCATTGCACTTCATTCCCCCCCACTTTTTTGTTTTTGGTCTCCTGTAGGGAACTACAAGAACCACAAGCTGACCCACAGCGGCGAGAAGCAGTACAAATGCACCATCTGCAACAAGGCCTTCCACCAGGTCTACAACCTGACCTTCCACATGCACACCCACAACGACAAGAAGCCTTTCACGTGCGCCACTTGCGGCAAAGGGTTTTGCAGAAACTTTGACTTAAAGAAACACGTGCGCAAACTCCACGACAGCGTGGGCCCCGCAGCTCCCTCCACAAAGGACCTGTCTCGGACAGTGCAGAGCTGAGAGCTTGCCTCGCCCTCCCTTCCAGCCCCATCCAGCCCCAAACAGATCACACGTATAAACTTATTTCTAAAATTAAAAGAAAAAAAACTATAGCAGAAAGGCTAAAATCTATTTATCGAAACCAGCATATTTTTGGAAAGCTAAACGTTTCCTCGGTGACTGGCAGCAAACGCGTGGCTCCCACCTTTGTATATTCGGGAAACTTATTTAAACCCAGTGCGCCGAAACGTATTTAATTTCAGGCCTCAGCTTCTCCTCGGGCGGCGGGTTTTAACCCCAGCCTGTCACGTGAACGCCCCGGAAGAGCGCGGCGCCCCCAGCCATCTTTATACAGCCATGTAAATCCTCCTGTACGAGCGAACACGGAATATATACATATATAACTCAATAAACAGAATCATTAGTGCGCGTTTTCTTTACCCCACCCCTCCCCTCGCCGCGAGGTCAGCTCAGCAACCCCAAAGAATGAGAAGGAAATAGGCGTGTATAGCATTTCCCTCCCCAAATGCGACTTCCTTTCGGGCGCTGGGACCGGGATGAGGCCAAACCGGTGTTCCTGCAGCGCTTCTGTGTTAAGATCCCCTGAAGAGAGGGCGCAAAGGCCTACATTGGCCTCCACGTGGTGCCAAGTTTCTATCTGGTGACTTCCGACGCTTGGGATTCTGGGTGTTGCCTTATTTGGTTGAGAAAATTAAAAAAAAAAAAAAGGAGGGGTTAAAAGTGGCTGACTGTAGGAGAGCAGGTTTTGGGTGCGTCCTCGAGCAAAGCGCCGCGCCGCGTGGGGGTTAACGGCCGGGCACATTCCCTTCTCTGGGTGACCTAAGGGGGGCAACTCTTCCTCCCAGTCTTTCCTGGAAGCGAAAGCTGGAGGCCAAGGGATCCCCAGTCTAGCTGGAGCTCTGGGGCTCCCCGGCCCGCGCTGCTGATCTGGGACCGGCCTCCGGGTGCTGTGCGCCCTGCCGCAGGAGGGCGCACCCGGGCTCCCGGAGCTCGCAGCCGTCGCCTCCCGCGTCCTGATTACCGCGCAGTTAGCCCATTTCCTGAATAGCTATCTCCGCCGCCGAGCACGCTGATGAAATGATCTCACGCTTGCTTTCTAAGTAATGACCCAAATTAAGAGAGAAAACAGAGACCCTTCAAACAGCATTACATTAATCATCTAATCATTCCCAGGAGGGGGCCGGCCGCCGCCGCCCCGTTTGATCCGAATCTGGATAATCAAGAGCTCGGATTACTGGCTCGGCGCGCCCGGCCTCCCCCTCCTCCCCACTTTTAATATTTGCGCCGCGATTCAGCCCACGTCTTCTGGAACAATGTTCCCCAGCGCGGGGAGGAAATGCGGCGCGGGGCAGGGCAGTCCGCTTCCACGCAGCCTTGCCATTGCAAAGGCTAGGGCGGCGGCGGCTGGGCGCTGATGCCCGCGGATTTCCACGGCAGGCGGACGCTATTTGGAGGGAAAGATGGTTAATGCGAAAGGAAACCCCCAAGTAATTCTGACAGTGACTTGAGTGAGGATATCCCAACGCCCAGCATACAGTAGGCGCTCAGTGCTGCTCGCGTTAGAGACTTCCACAATCCAAAAAGCTGGCATTTCCCGAGCGCTGCTCCACGCCAGGCACTCGACACACATTCTTTCGAATGTTCACAACAACACACAATCTGGAGACGACTATTTCCATTTTACCGGGGGACGAAGAAACTGAGGCAGAGATAAGCTAAATGACATGCCTAGAGTCGGTCACAGGACTAGTAGGGGTTGGGATTCGAACTCTGGGCTTTATGGAAACCGAAAATGCCTTCAGTCCTCGTCGGTGGAGAAGGAATTTCCAGGTTGGGACCCGAAAAAAGATGTTTGGCTGCCGGGTGGAAGCTCTGTCCTTGTCACAGCCAAAGGTTGGGTCCCCGGCCCCCGCCTAATTCGCAGACCCATTGCGCGGGGAAAAAGAATTGTCGATTTTGTTTGCACAGAGGACGGCGACAGCTTCCTCAGGCTGTCGCGGGGGTATTTTTAGTACCTCCGATTCAGAAATAGGAACGTGTACATTAGAATTCCATTTCCTGAAAGGAGAGCGTCCTCGTTTTTTTGTATTCCTCCCCCCGCCCCCCACCCCAGTCTGGGAAGACGCAGCCAGGGGGTGGGGGTGGGGGGGACTAGGAAGCGAGGAGGAATTTAAATGTTAGCTCTTTCTGGCTGCACTTCGCTGAGGGGAGATTGGGACCCAGAGGGATATGCAGATTTAACTCCGAAATCTCGGTGGATGCCACAAACCCCAGGAAACCCCAGGATGGGCGAGGAGGACTTGGCGGCTAAGGATATGGAAATGTCGCCTTGCTTTTCCCAGACATCTATCCCCAGGGGGATTGCAGGCTGGTTTGAGGAGTCAGCTCCTTTCCTTGTTCTCATACTAGGTTTTATTAGCCCCGCCTCGTATACAGACCCCTCCCCCATTTCTGGGAGCTCTTGGGTGCCCTATGACAGTCGTCTCAACCAAAATCCCTTACTTCCTGCATTCCTGAAAGGATCCTTTGCCGATGCGCTTCTTGGAGACCACACAATGGTCAGGGCAAGCCCACCTTCTTCCTAAATAGTTCCCAGAACTTTGGGCCAGGGGCAGACACCACAAAATTTAGTATAAAAGCATCCTCTTAGAGAATTGGGTTAAAAAGTTGGTCTGCATGTGGAAATCTTGATCAAATTCTCCTCTTTCCCTTTAAGAAGAAAAGATAAATAAAAAATAGATGGGGCACCCTCACCCAGCGAAAGAACTTTCTTTGAGAAATTCTTCTAGGTTTTCACAGGAGAAAGACTAAAAGGGTCGCCCATCTCATACAACTGGAGAAATTTGTTTCCAGGTGACAGTTCTGAAGAGGCATGAAGATCGCATGCTTGCAAACTAGACAGCAAATGAAATAAAACGAATGGGTGGAGCAGGAGACATTTCTCTCTCAGATTGCTCATCTCTGCAGTCAGGGAGAGGCGAGTCACTGTGGCTCTGGCGTAAACCTGAGGGGAGTTTCTTACATACTCCAACCTTCTTGAGGTTGTTTCCTCATAACTTGATTGTTACTTAACCTTCACACCAGCTCCTGTCAATCGCTGTCACCTGAGGAGGTGTTATTTCACATCTGGTAGTAATTGCAGATAAACAGAGTTCTTCTGTATCCATAGGGCTTAGCTCTGCTTTCCACAGGTTTGCAGTCACTCCTCCCAAGTTTAAGATGTCTGCTTCCTTAAGGTGTGGGATTCAAGAAAGAATTCCATCGCCTGAGAAATAGTGCGAAGAGAAAAGGAACCTTCTGCTTGGATTACTAAGCACCTTTCGCAGCCAGTGCAGGTTCTGAAGCCAACGCTCAGCCCTCTCAGTAACCATCTTAACTAGGATCCTTAGTTATTCACCATGCATCGGAATGGATGGGTGAAAGGCTCTGTTTTCTGATTTTCCCCCTCTTAATATTAAACTGTTTGCATGACTTGTAGTTTGCCATATTAATAAATGACTTCAACAAGGTAGTCATCAGCTGCATATTAATATTCTAACCTTGATTAAATTGAAGAGACCGCCCTTAAAAAATATTTTTAAAAAAATCAAATTGCGGGGGAGGGGAATCCTGTCACAGACACAAAAAAGACTCCAATTATCTTTTCCCCTACAAGATGTTTGTTCTGTCCATGACTGCTCACACTTCAGCAATCTTGCCAGCAAGACTCAAAAAAAAAAAAAAACCCTCCTTCTTCCAAAGCCACAGCCTTGTACATAACAGATTGTACAGTCCTATTGCCTTAGGCGGGTTAGAGGTTCCTCTCTGCAAAGAGCGACACAGAGAAGTTGCCAGCATCCAGACACATTTTGGGGGGCTCTGTGCTCGTTCTTGCCTTGGCTGTAGAAGTGGGTCTATACAGTCCCCAATTTGCTGTTTGGCTCAAGAGGATAGGGGGCTGCCTGAGTCAGGCCCAAGAGTTACAGCAACAAGGCATCCAGGTGTGCTGGTGGTGGATGGGCTGGGGGAGGAAAGGGGAGAATAAGGCGGGGGGGGGGGGGGTGCTGCCAAAGACAGGACAGGAGTCTTGAGAAAACGCTGGGAAATAAACAACCTCAAGGCAGCTGCGTTGCCCTTTTCCCTGCACTTCCCTCTCAAACGTCTGAGCAACCAGTTTGCTCCTAGAAACATGTTAATTGCCAACGGAGCTCATTAAGGCCTGCACATGCAAAACACAGCAAGAAAGATTAAATGGACAAAAGCGCAATAATGAACTGTCAACAATCGGGCCCATCTACGCGACCAGGATCACTCAAGAATGAGGCATTTAGAGGCAACAAAGGATTGTCTGGGACAGGAAGAAAAGACGACCTAGACTTTTGTTTAGTCAACACAATTGATTACAAATGAGAGATTAACAGGATAGCTTCAGATTTTTTTAAAAAGAAGCAGAAAAGAAAAGTCCAATTAAGTCCACCGAATGTTAACTACATTGCGTTCCATGCCTAGCCCCAAAGAAATTCTCATTAAACCATCCCTGGCGATCCCTTTTGGAAAGTAATTTGTCTCCCTGATGGAGCAGAGAAAGAGAATCGTGTAAAAGAAAGCGTTAGTTCTTGGCACAATGAGCTTAGGAGACACACTAGAAAGAGCCAAAGGGGGAGTTAATGAGCATCTGACAAACTGCTTGGATTCAGGCCTAGAGAACAGCGATGAAAAGATGAAATTGGCCAACAACTATTCTTTATATCAAACATAAAAAGGCCAATCTGAAATGGGGCTGCTCAAAACTGGTTGAAAGTACATAGCCCAAGAAAAGGGAGCCACGGCCAGGCCCGTTGGTGGACACTGAACGGAGACAGAACTCAACAGGCCAAGAGCTAGGAAATAGGCAGAAAGGTGGGCTCTCCATCACATAGCCAACTCCAGCCAAGGACCCTAGGTCTTTGGAGGTGCTGGTCTGAAGCTCTTGGTGACCACCCCTACCCTCTAGATGTTTCTTTCATAAGTGAAAAATGTATCAGGCTAGCCTTTGAGGGTTCCCTAAAAGTTCTGGTAATCTGATCATTAGTCCTGGGCATTCACTAAACTACTCCTCTCTCTTCTAGAGCCGTAAGCCCCCCAGGGGCACCATATGTCACCAGTTCACATTCGGTTGTTCTACTCTCCCTCCTAGTGACCATTCAAAACTCTTGCCCCCTGGTGATTGCGCTCCTAATTCTGCGTGGAGCAGAGGTGGCAGGGAAATGAAGACACTGATCGCACATGGCTTTGTGGAACAGGTCATGAAGTATTTAAATTATTTCTCATAGTTGTTCTGGCTTTAAGAAACCACCTCATTTTAATGTTTCCTTTTTTGAATAAAGTAGGTCAGCAGTATATGTCCATGTGAGACATATATTACATCTAATTAAACATAAACGTCCAGCCATCCCAACAGCAGACGTGTTTGGAGGTTCTTTTACACTCAGTGTCCAGGAGAGCCAGATACACAGAATTTGGTAGTGTGATGAGGTTTTCAGCTTAGTCCACCAGCTCAGGAATCCAGAACAAATTCGCTGGTTTCTGAATGCCTTCTTTATCCCACCTTTGACATGGGACTGTGCCATCTCAGATCCTAGAGTGCAGCATTTCAATCTTGATTCTAGGTTTTGTGTTCTTACGCTCAAATCCTTGGTAACAGCTATCACGTTCCTGAGGGCTCGGTTTGCGCTTCAGGCTTTGCTCATGCTCTGTGGAAAAATATATTGGTGTCTAGACGTAAAGGATGGGGAAGAAGAAGTATACCAATTCAAAATGAAAACGGTCATCTGAGATTAAGGACTAGTTCTGGTTTTCAAAGCACAGAGAAGTTACAAAATCTAGAAAGGTGCATTTCAGGAAAGAGGGGAGAAAATGAGACTTTTCTATTGCTGGTAAACCAGAGTTGAGTCTGATGTAATTAATTCTTCATCAAGCATCTTGTCAAGGCCACATGACCTGACACACGATCGTCATTGTTTCTTTCCTTTCTTCAGTGTTTTTCAGTCCTAGGTCATATTCGGAACTCTTTTTCCTCAAAGGGTTTCAATGTCCTCATTTTGCCCCCCAAAGTGGATGATGGTGAATTCCCTAGGGAAGGGTAACATATGTTCTATAAGGAGAAAGTCAAGTGAGTGTTCAGGAGCCTGGGGTCTGGCATCGGAGCAGCTGAGTTCAAATCTCAGAGAAAATGACTTTGTCTCTATTTCCTCGTTTACAAAATAGGAATAGTAAGAGTACCTATCACACTGGAAACTAATATAATGTTGTATGTCAATAATACCTCGATGAAAAATACAGAGTACCTATGTCACAGGATTGTTGTGAGGCTTAAATGAGTTAACACATAGAATTAGAACTTATAACAGCACCTGAGACATACATAGTACATATCCCAGAACTTAGTGATCATTACTAGAAAAACTCAAGCAGTAAACTTTAATACAGCACTTTATAAAGAAATTTTATCTGTGTTATCTTGTTGACTCCTCAGTACATATTTACTAGGTAGGGTTTTTTTAGCCCCATTTTAAAGAGGAGCAAACTAAGTTGCTGAGAGGGTATGACTCCCTTTAGTTCACACAACTGAAACACGAAGTGGGAACTCACTCAGATGATTCTGTCTCACAGTGGCGCCAGGGATCTAACAGAAATGTGCATAAGAATCACATAAAGTTTTTGCTAAAAAGGTGCCTGAACCCCATTGACTGAGATACTGAATCAATAGATCTGCTCTGTGTCCCAGGAAACTGCATTTTAACCCAAAGCAGTTGCTTCCCCAGACCATGCTTTAAGAAAGACGGATTTAGCATCTGTGTTCTTTCCACCTCACCATGATGCTGCCTTTGAAAGATGAAATAACACCATCAGCTCTTCATAAATTAATTAATACATTTGATCATTCACCCAACAAATACGACATGAACACCTCTAATGTGTCAGACCCTATGCTGAGGGCTGGAGTTACAAGGAAGAGAAGGGCACAGCCTCTGTCCCAGAGTTTATAGTTTAGTATGGAAGAAAATCACATACAACAAAAACCCCCATATGATACTTGGTTAGGAAGATGAAATTGGGCATTCAATCCAGTCTGGGTTGGGGTGTGTAGTGGACATCTGTTATTTTTGCCTGCTGATCATCATTCTCCCGTCTGGTAACAACATCCAACATTTCCTTTGGAGACATCACCCCTCCCCCACTCTCAGTCCATATGGTTAAGATGGGGGCTATTCCATCCCTCCACTGTGGGCATGTGACCTAGGCATGGCCAATCAGAGCACAGCATCTTCTTGGCAACAGTGAATGGCTCAGGAGGCGCCTGACCCCTTGAGGGCCAATGACAGTCCTACTCAGGACTTTTGCCAGAGCAGAAGCCTTTCCTTTGGGCTTTATAAGGGTTGCATGTTTGTCTGGGGATTTGGTCTAGGCATATTTGCTACAGTGTTAGGGAAGACCTTCCTGCACTGAGAATATTAGAGGCGGAGAGGAAGAGGAATTGAGAGCTGGCCCTAAAGACCTCAGTGGATCCTAGTGTGATTGGAGCCCAATGCACACATAGACTTCATCGCTATTTGCTCTAACAGACTCTCTCTGTTCTAACCCTAAGACTCCTGACTGGTACTGGGCAGAAGAAAGAAACATCTGGGAAGCCTCTCTAGAGGAAGTCATGCCTGAGTTGATTCTTCAGAGAGCAGAAGGTGTTAGCTATGGAGAAAAAGAGGAAAAGATATCTCAAGCAGCCTAAAGAAAAGCCCAGAAGTGAAGAACTATGGTGAGTTGATGCAACTAGATGAGTTTGGTATGGCTGGGTTTAGTATCAGTAGGTGTGATTTTGGAACGTAGTTCTGCTGCTGAACAGCTATGGGACTCTGGGCTGGAGGCCTGTCTTCTCTAAGCCTCAGGTTCCTCCTCTGCAAAATGGGCACAATAATAACATCTGCCCTCCAGGGTTATTATGATTCATTGCAATGGGGCAAGTCAAATACCTGACCCATTGCAGGCATTCAGGTGAGCGATTGCAATTATTATCACTGGAAGGTGAGGCTTCTTAAGAGGAAATGACTGGTCAGCATTTTAAGTTTCCGGTATGGTCCAGTGGAGTGGTCTGTGGGAGCTGGAAGTATCTTAATGCAGAGATTAGTACCCTATTGGCATTTGCCTGGCTGCTGAAGCCTGCCTGTTTCTGAGTGAAGTGTGAAGTAGTGGGATGTAGATGAAATATTATAGGCTTCCGAGTCACATAGACCAGCTAATTGCAACACTTACCAGCTGTGTGGCCATGGGTGCTTCCTCTTAACATTTACCCGGTTGCATCATCTTTAAAACCTTTAACATTAACAGAGTTGTTAGAAGGATTTAAATGAGATAATATGCTTAAAGTGTCTGGCACATAGTAAATGTTCAATTAATATAGCTATTTAGCTACTAATTACTACTACAATTATTGCCATTCAGATATTTGAGGTCCTTGGTCAGCAGAGCAAGTAGGACTGTAGCATTCCTTAGCAAATAAAGTGCCATGAGCACTACAAGGGCAGGGACTGTCTGCTTTGTTCACTGCTGTGTGCCCAATGGTTGGCACACAGTAGGTACAGTAAAATGAAGAGTTGCATATCAGCTTCCACTCCTCCCCATGGGCAGGAAGGTGACCCTGCTCGGTCTTCTTGGAAGCCACTTGCACTCCCCTCATGTAGCAGTTCAGTCATAAAATGAATATTTATTGAAGGTCTGCTATGTGCCAGGCATTGTGGTGGGGATACAACTGTGAACAAGACAGACTTTGACCTTGTGGATCTTCCATCCTCATAATGGGAGGCAGGTGATGAACAAGACAAGAAACAGGAAACAATTTCAGATTATGGTGGAAGGAAGGAATGAAAGAGTGACCTGATAGGACATATATGGGAGAAGGCTACTTGAAATAGGTGGTCAGCACCACTGTTGGTGCAGCTAAAGCCTGTTGTACCCAGGAACTGCCAGAAGCATTGACACAACTCAAGTCAGCCCCTGGAATTAATCCACTTGGACTTAATCAAAAAGCCTCTCCTCCCCCACAGCTCCAAATTGCCCATTGGTTGGTCCAGCTCAAATCTGCTTGCGACTCAGAAAAGAGTTTTCCAAGATATGCTGCAGAAAACAAAGAGCACCCCTGGACAGTGGGTGCTATAGGCCACTGACCCACATACCATTTTTCCCACTGAATGGCATGGTAATTGATCAAAGTAAAAAAATTTATAGAAAGAGATATTGCTGCCATGTTTTTAAAGCGTGTGTTTCCCAGCCAAGTCTCCAGATGGAATCACCGAAGCAACACATCCTTGACTTAAATGTGACTGTTTAACAGTTATATTGGGTAGGCCATATTTTTCCACAAGGAGGTGGTTGCTTGAGACTCTTAACAGACTTTTGGGTGAAAGCTTTCCAGGATACCACTCTCTCACACTTCCTGAAGTCACAGAAGTCAGAGACCTAACTGTAGTGTCAGGAGGGGGAACGATAGAGTGAACTGTCACACAGCTCATAGAATGGTGAGGTTTGTAGGAAGTCTTAGTGCCAATGACTGCCACTAATGAACAATTTGTAAGCATAAGGATGGTTCTGTTATTTGTTTTTGTATGACCGTCCTCTACTTTCCCTTCTTCTGGTTATCTGCATCCTGATTTTGCTTTGGGGGAGCAGCCCTTCTCCACTGAGCACAGACTATTGGAACTGTGAAGGCCGCCCCATGCCATGCCTACTGACCAAGGGACAGACATCAGGCCTAAGCTAGGTCATACAGATGTTTTCTCTGCAATTCAACTTTTGAGCAGAGGGATAAGACTACAAATAACTGGTGTTCATTCCTTCCAAGGAGACCGTGGATCAGTCTGTTACTTAAACATCCTGAGTTGCCCTAAACCCTGCCCTTCTAGACCTGGTGTTACAACCTTGCCTTTGTTCTGTTAGCTTCCCATAACATTGCAGTCAATTAATTTTCCAAATAACTTGACCGGAGTTGTTTTCTGTGGCTTACAACCAAAGATGCTGACTAGTACAGTAATCTTCCCGCCTGTGACCCACCTTCTCCTGAGACTCCTTAGAAACCAAACATCTGAAGTTCAAGATTGGATTGTCCTGCCCAGCATTTTTATTGTCTACCTGAATCCCTTCGTTCAGTTCTGAGAATCTTGCAAGTAGACATGGCCTACTTTGCTTCATGAAAATATTTTGGAGGAAGAAAAAAACCCTATAACACTATCCACACCCTACATTTATATTCAGAATAAAAATGTCTTCAGGGTGAGGTGGGGTTGACGCTGAGTCAAGCAATGCAGGGAAAAGAGAAATTTAAAATAGGGCACTGCAATGATGAGATTTAGGGTTGTTTTGCTTAGAAAGAGCTCTCAGGGAAAATGGGGAGATGTTGGTCAAAGGGTACAAACTTCCTTTAAATGATGAATAAGAAGGTGAATAAGCTCTGGGTATCCCATACAGAACATTGTGACTATAGTTAACAACACTGTATTGTATAATTGAAAATTGCTCAGAGAGTAGATCTTATGTTCTCACCACAAAAAAGAAATGCTAATTATGTGACGTGATGGAGGTGTTAGCCAATGCTACAGTGGTGATCATTTCATAATCTTTAAGTGTATCAAATCAACATGTTTTACACTTTAAACTTACACAATGTTACATATTGATTCTCTCTCAATCAAGTTGGGGAAAAATATTAAACAAAAATAAAGTAACTCCCCTTCTCCCCCCACCCTCCAAAATAGATGAAAGACCTCTCAGGATATAATCTGGTTATGTTTTTTCCATCACTCCCATGATGCAAGAACAACTTAAGTGTAGTCTACTGAAAAAGAGGACGTCTCAATGTAGACTTTAGGAACATAGAAGCCTGAGGTCAAGCAGTGAGATGGGAAGAAAGCTGGCTTTCATTCCTGGAGGTCTGAGCCTAGAAGTCTGTGCTTTGTTTATTGAAGAACACAAATCCTAAAACCTGGTACACATTTAGGGCGAGAAGAATTATTTGTTTATCGTTTGTCCTTTTCCAAAAATGAATCAATATAATTTCACCCAAACCCCCATCTGTTCAAGAAAGAGGCCAATACAAACTGAAAATCAAGGTAACAAATTGGAGAAAAATATGCTAGCTACAAAGGTTACTGAGAGAAAGAATTGGCTTTGACGGACACTGAGTCTCCTGGTAGCTAAGGCAAAAAGGGAAGGACCGTGGGTTATATTATACTGTTATTCTTCAAGCGACACCAGAAAACAAACAGAACAGCTTCCTTGATCAGATTTTCTTGTAGCTTTCCTTTCAAATTACCTCTTCAATCTTGAATATTGTGATGTATGTGCTCATAAGCCCTCATGTTGATTAAGTTCTTATAGGTTAGCACCAGTTGGGTTGTGTAGTAACAACTAGAAGGTGCCAGCCAACCTCAGTCATGGCACGGAGTTCATAGAAAAAGAAATGCAGGAAGCCAAAGCCCTTTGATTATTGTGGCTGATTCATGAAAATGCATGGCTTTTAGTAAAATTGTCCTCTTGGCTAGAATTTTCTCTCATATAAATTTCTCATATGTTACACATCTATAATAAAATTTGCAGGTTTTCCCTGGGGATGAGGGTAGAGCAGAGTTGGATGTCTTGAGTGAGCCAGAGTAAACGTGGGATTTAAACTGTAGGTCTAGGATTAATTTGAAGAAGATGCACACAGTCTCTACGGTTTTCTCTCAAATCTATAAAATTGACATAAGACCACTGACTATTTACTGCAAAGGAATATTATGTTGGAAAAAGAATGTACTGATGTTTGCAGTTGCGTCCCTCGAGGGGTGCTTTGTAGAACTCACAAGTGGCTGCTCTAAGCTTAAAGTGCTCATCACATCTCTTCTGGTTAGATCATGGGAAATCAATAGCTTTGGAAGTCAGTGTTATACATTCCATCCTCTGGGAAAATAAATGCCAAGGCGTCTGCTGGAGAGAAGAGATTTGGAAGATTTAAATTTCCTTATGAGTTCTTTAATGGTGGCTGATTTCCTCCTCAGTTTGAGCTTTCTCACTTCTGGTATTTTGCACATGCTCTTCCCTTTACTCAGCCCATGAAGTGGCCCCCTTCTCTACCTCCCTCTTCTTGTGGCTGGTTCCTTCTCATCCCCGGAGTATAGCTTACTTCAGAAATAATAATACAAGACAACATAGTGACCTTTGGGGTAAGTTTGGCCAACAAAGAGATTTATCTTTAGACATAGCCTTTTGTTCCTTTCTTGTTTGCTCCCCAAGTACACTGGAAGTGTCACAGTGTGGGGTCATGTTGTCACCAGTGTATGTCCAGTGCCTAGCCCCAGGCCTGGCACACAGTAGGCACTCATCGAATCTAGGTATGAGGGAAGTTGTGTCCCTCCTCCTTGACAAATCGTGTTGAAAATGATATGCAAGGTTCAGATTGTAATTGTCGCTGGTTCCATGCTCTCACTCCAACTGGGGAGCAGAAACTCAAATCAACAGAATCTATATTTTGTCATGAGAACTAGCATTTATTTGGCATTTATTGTGCACAGGGAATTTTATGAACACTATTTTTAATTCTCTCAAACCTTCAAGGCACATGTCGTTTCATTTGGGGAAAAAGAAGCCTCCCCAAGGATCCAGTTAAGCCCAGTTGTTACTGGCTGAGTAGGCTTTTGAAGCCAGATCCGACTCCCCGTCTGTGCCCTTTCTGCCACATCCTTTCATTT